>NC_067460.1:18978166-19650666 GCF_025434085.1 Hippocampus zosterae | reverse complement strand
CGAAGGCACACAGCAACTGTGAGGCAAAAAAAGCAATGAATGATTTCAAGATTACATGATGGTTCTCGTGCATGTTAGAAAAATATGGGCCATTTGGAAAATAAGCTGATGCTATGAAGACAGAGGGTTACTATTTACAGTGCATTCAGAAAGCATTCATCCCGTTTCCCTTTTTGTTATGCGACAGCCTCATCCAAAAACTTTTTTTTTTCATTCTTCAATTTCTACACACAACACTCCATAATGACAACATGAAATTTTGTTGTTTTGTTAAAAAAGAAAAACAGCATATGCATGTACTGTAAATATTCACAGCCTTTACCGCAATACTTGTGCATCAACAACCTTTGGCAGTAGCCTCAAGTCCTTTTGAATACGCTCTCGCAAGCGTGGCACGCCTCTCTTTGGGTAGTTTTACCCATTCCACTTTGCAGCATCCCCGAAGCTCCATCAGGTTAGATGGGAAGCATGGGTGTACATCATTTTCAGATCCCTCCAGAGATGTTCGATCAGATTCCACTCTGGGCTCCATCTGATACACTTTAGGACATTCATCGAGTTGTTCTGAAGCCGTGTGGCTTGACCGTGTGATTAGGATCGGCGTCCTGTTGGAAGGTAAACCTCGCCCCAAGTCTGGGGTACCGAGCCTTCTCGAGCAGGTTTTCATCCAGGAGAACATGTACATTGTTACATTCATCTTTCCCTCAATCCTGACGAGCTCAGTTGCCCCTGCTGAAAAACACACAGCATGATGCGGTACCACCATGCGTCACTGTAGGGATCGTAGTGGTCAGATGATGAGCGGTGCCTGGCTTCCTCGAAACGTGACACGTGGCATTCATGCTAGAAAGTTCAATCATTGAAGTCCTGCTGGTTCAGATTCATCCATTATTGATCCATTTACAGATAATAGAGGCCACTCTCCTCACTTGAACCTTCAAAGCAGGAGAAATATTTCTGTGCCTTGAGAAAACCCTGTCTCGGGTGTTTGCAGACAATTCTTTAGACTTCATGCTTGGTTTGTTCTCTGACATGCACTGCCAACTGTGAGACCTTACATTGACAGGTGTGTGTGTGTGTGTGTGTGTGTGTTTCCAAATCATGTCATATCAACTGAATTTATCACAGGTGGACTCCAATTAAACTGTAGGAATCTCTCAAGGATGATCTGTGGAAACATGATGCGCCTGAACTCAATTTTGAGCTTGGTGGCAAAGGCTGTGAATAAATACAGTCCATTCCAAATATGATTGTGATTAAAATCACCATCTCACTTTGTTGAACTGTCCAACAAAGGACAAACACCACATTTACCAAACCAGTGCTTGCTCTTCAGCCTGTAAATTGGTGATGCAACAACGGACGACAACTAAATCAAGGGCAATCATGGAGTAGGATTACATATCTGCATGTAAACCCAGTACGACAGTGATGATGGAGTGGCCATTTCACAACCTCAGTATACGAGTCTACAGCCATATGCTCACACTTTGGGCCACATGGAGAGAAAGAAACATAGTCTCATGGCCAACTAGCTCTAATACTGCGATCCGTGTTTGTGTATTTGTCAGCTATGTCCACATAGCATTAGACCTCTAACACGGATTGTACCGATTAGTTTCCATTATTTATTCAGCTGGTACAATTTTGCTCTTGCATGACTGTGAGCGCTGTTGACTAAAGACTAAAACATGCACAGGCAGATTGCACTGCTACAACTCCGTTCATTTACTCTACTTTAGTAGCTGGGCGAATCGTCTCCGTCGCATTAAATTGGCACACATTATTTGATACTTACACGGCCCGTCCACTCAGGTTGGTGTGCACGTGTTCTTGGAATTCTGGGTACTTGGAAGCCAGGTAGGCAAAGTCTGGTGCTTTGTCTTTGTAGCGGTTTCTGGGATGCATGGACTTGTTCAGAGACATGACAACAGTCCGGTGGTAGGATTCCTATACACAAAACTAAAGATAAGACAATGTTCGTTCAATTTTAAAGAGTCGATAGGTTCCGTTAACATTCTGTCTCTGTGGACAGCTTTTGAAAAAAAAAATAATACAGTACGTGCGTTTTGTACATCAATGTCAGCTTGGCGCGTCAGAAAACAAACTCAGCAAAACCATATCAAATTCGCATCAACAACCATAACTCTCATGTCAACATACCTTTTGCAATTCTTTTGAGAAAGCCAAGTTGCTTTAACGCAAGAGGCTTGCGTTGACCACACGTTTCCCAGCTTGACTCGCGCTCTTCCCGTTTGTGTGACGTCAATACTCTGCGCCGCAGCTGAGCCTTTCCACAAGCTTAAAGCCAACGTCAGCAAAAACTCGGAGCCACCCAGAAATTTATTTATGGCTTTATTTCGCCTCTTTGTATAGTGTAGTTACCTTCATTGTCACAGTTGTAATAGGGCACTAGATAGCTTACGTTTTACTTATTGTACCAGATAGTACCCACTTTACACGGCGTGCCACTTAAAATTCAACGTTTTACGGAATAAAATAAAATGCGACTCTTCCTCCTAGTTATGACGTGTTTCCAGAACATCTCTAGTGAATCGCATACCCACCAAAAAAAACCACACAATTACACAAATAATGCAATTTGTTTTTATTATATTGCAAACAATAATGACATCCAGGTATATTAACAGTAGCGTGAAGAGTGAGACCGTAATAGTGAAAACATCATGAACTCTCAAGTAAGAGCTTGTTGTGCAGTCTGAAGCCCTCAATGAGGTTCACACGCATGTTAGAGAGGACTGGTTGACTTGAGGCAGAAATGACACACAGACAGCAAAAACTCAGTCAGGCCACTCAGAAGCCAGACCAGAGAGCAAAAGGATTGCTTGGGAAAGGAGAAACTTTGCATTCAACACAGCAGCTCTGATCCATAAATTCTTAGAAAAAGAGCTCCTAAATGTCGTATCAATTTTCTATTCAAAATCTTTCATTTAAAATCAAATGGAGGAATAGTATAATAAGGCCTGACATGTCTTTGTGTGGCCCTGAGGGTGCGAGCATATTTTTCTAAAATTGGTCACAATGCTGGACCAAATGAGGCTGTGGTTTCTTGGTTAAACCAGATTTTATTGACTTTTTTTGGTATCAGCTTTGAACACAATACTTTGTCATTCTCGTGCCAAATTCAACTATTTTCCCACTACAAGTCAGGCAGAAGATACCCAAGGGATAGGTATAACACTCCCTTCGAAATTGAGATTTCTCCTTTGGATCATCCTGGTCTGACTCACTGTCTTTGAATGTGTAGGGGTGAGAGGGGTGGGATGTTGGTGGAAGAGCCACAAAAAAAAAAAAAAAAAATCAGTCCGTTCATCAAGAGAGGGATTGAGTAGTCTAAACATACTAGGCCATCCTCTTCTCAGCACCAGTCATGCTACTGTCTCAGTTAAGCCACTGTGTACCTTCAAATGTGTTTAGACAACTCAGCCTCAGATGTAGGTAACCATGCAGCAGCACTATATATCAACAGATCATGTTTTACACCGCGAGCAGGAGCTTCAGCAGCAAAGCACCACATTCAGTACACAGGTGAAAAGAAAACTGCAGCAAAGAAGCTTATGAATTTATTGAAGCAATCAAATTCTTTATAAGCCAAAAACTTCAATTGGAAAATATGTTTTTGCAATTATCAACATCAGTAAATTTGTTTTGGATCATTATGACAGGTCCAAAGATTTGGTGGAAACGGGGGTGTGCAAGATAAATGAACCATAGCCTTTGATCATTCATTTCATACGAGGGGAAAGTAATGGTTGGTTATGTATATATTTTTTTCTATCCCATTATATCTGCTGTTCTTCCCAGTTAAACATGAGAAGAATCCCACTCAGAAACATGTCAAATGGTCCGGGGAGTTTGTCAGTAGAGATGCTTATATTACAGAGAAGATATGAAGCAGATCACTTAGGATGTCCGCAGCTAACATTTTCTCAATAGACTAAAACTACCCCCCACTTTCATTCAGGTCATCCTTTGACACATTACAAAACTGCCAAATGGCTTAACTAGCTAAATTTACACTTCATATTTTCACAGAAAACCAATTTAACTTATTTTTATTGAGCTGAACATCTTTTACACCCATCAGAAACTAATATATCGTTGCAAATTCCAAGTATCAAACCTGGGAGCATGCTTTTTCCTTTCCTCTTTTTGGAAGAGAAAGTTCATGTTTGTAGCAATTACAGGCCCCAAGCGACAACTCTGTATCTTTAGTCTATACATCCTTCCTACATTACACAAACACCATAGCAGGGCAAACTTGCTGGGAGCTGAGGGGTAAAGGGAGGTAAGAGGAAGCGATCTTACAAAAGAGACACCCCCAATCTTTTATCAAGTGCTCAAATTTAGAAATTGTGTGATCCCTGATCTCCACTCAGGCACGCACACCGACGGCCTCCACCAAACTTCAGCAAATAGCTCAGCGGTGCTATTCTTAATAGGATGGTTCACCTAAAGTCTAATATTTGTTCATATACCACCATGACAAGAGTCAAAGCTGCAGTTTATCCACCCCTACTCACCCTCCCCCGAGGTCCAAAGACAATTGTTGTAAAAATGGTATATACAACCATCAAAATATGAGCAAGCTCCACATGAAAAGAAATTGTATGCACACTTAAGAAATGATGGTATAAAGCTACAGATTATTTCAATAACAAAGGCCGACAGACAGTCTCATCATATATGCTTTTTCTGCCTGATTGCTCAACGGTTTTAACAAGCTAGGCACCATCAGACTAGGACAGCAACGGAGAGAGAAAGAGCGGGAGGGAAAAAAAGTTCTAAAAAAAAATGGACGAAAATAATCTTACACATAAAGACACTGTCATTTCTTAAATTATTTTTTGTGCCCTACATCAAAAACATCTGCCTTCGGTTGGTCAGTAAGGCTGCGTGACAGACGGCCAGCCCTGTGTTAAACCTATGGTTCTTCTAGACGTTATGCAAATTTACAGTATACAAGTTTTGATTACCATGCAAGAATACTTTTTTTGTGTAACATTTAATATTTGATCTACATCCAGGAATAATTTACACAGAGGGGGCAGATTATTAGACCAGAGAGCGCGCAATGGGTAAGTAACCATAGTGGCAGGTGCAGCCGAAGGAGATGAAGATGTGCGGGTGAAGTTTAGCTTAGGTGAGAGGGGGTTTGGGGGTGGGGCTGTAATGACAGGGTGGGTGGGAGCGGATCCAGAAGACCATCTGGGTAGTCGGGGTGCTGGTCCAATCTTTGGAGGTCCTACTCAGCGGCACTCCCACACTTTTACTGTCTGATCTACACTCCCAGTGACCACATAAGGAGCAGCCTTGTGGAAATCTGAAATGAACAAAGATCACAACACAACAAAAGTGCATTACATGACCTGTACATAGACAATCATATGTAATAAATGCAAACTTTATGATCAATTATAGTGCAACACATGGAAAATGCAAGGTCTTTTAGTTCCTCAAATAGCTGTCTAGCACTAGACGTTCACTTGAAAGGGAGGCCTTCTAAATGCTGAGGTATAAATGCTTGCCTAAGGAGCATGACAGCATGAGAATTATTATTCTGTGTAATGATGTAATGTGTTCCTGCTCATGTGCGCGATTTCTGTTCATGTGCCCATTTCCACTTGGTTCCTGCAATCAGCCAATAAACTACTTCAGACCGAATGTGAAATATTATGATGCGCCGGATGTCTCGTACGTGTTCACCGTGTTTTTATGCAGGAGGGAGTGACTTCACTTTGCTTCAAGTGGACAAGAGGAGGAGTATTCGTCCTCTGTCCAAAAAAGTTTACACACCGCTAATCAGTCTGGTGACCAACAGTGCGTTACACGACAGAGACAATTACCATAGCATCTTTACATGCTTCAATCAGAGAGAATCCAGTCACTTTTAAAAAATATTCTGTATATATATTTTTTTCAGCCTCCAATAATGAACCAGAAGTACTGATTTTTTTTTTTATTCTTTCATCTGTGTGGTGCCGTGGTGGTTGGGGAACATTGGTATAAGCTACTGGCAAGGACAGCAGCTGAAGACATAATATCAGGGTAGAGGAGGGCAGGTCTGCTTACCCAAAGAGGTAACAAAGTGTTCGTGGGCACTCAGGGTTTTCATGCAGCGCTTGTTCTTGTAGTCCCAGATCCTTAAGGTCTTGTCATCTGCACAGGTCACAATAAACTTTCCTCCTGGGTGGAAAAGGAGGCCACGAACCCAGTTGTCATGGCCGACCTGTGATACAGAAAGGACAGCATTCACAAATGAAGCAACTTGTATTTGACTGAAGAGAAACAAAGACAGAAAGAAATAAGAGAATGAAATAGAGAAAGAAGGAAAGAAAGAAAAGAAAAATAGAAAACATTCATGCGCTTGAAATAGACCTTACCAGTGTCATAAGGCACATGCCTATGCTAACATCCCACAGTTTGATAGTTTTGTCTCTGGAGCCAGACAGGAGGAAAGGGCCTGGCTTACCACTCTTCTTGCTCTGGTTGGACAAAACACACACACACACAAACAAGCAAATCAATCTATGTGGCAAAATTACTGCAGGGTAAGTAACTCATTATTTGGTATGCTTGTATAGGTTTAGTCAAATAGATGCACAAATTAAATGTTTGCGAAATCCATCTGGATCTTCTTCTACCACGCACACGCACACAAAATTTGCCAATCTTTTTGGCCAATATGCTCACCCCAAGTTCCCCAATGATATATTCTGACGTGAAAGTTGCCTTGTAATTATGTTGAATAATTAAAGGATTATAAAGTACATATTTATTTTCTTTTTTTGACTATAAACAAATATTTTGAAAGCTGTTTAAGTGAATGATTTATTGACCATTTAACCATGACCATGAAAAATGTCGATTTCAGGGGGAATACCAGTCGAGAGCCCGCGAGTTGGACAACATCCAACACAGGCTTGTGTTAGCAAAGACTACAATGACTTAAACCGAGCAAATAATACTTCTTACCTGATGAACCAGCCTTTAAATCAAGAAACAAGGATACGATTGTGTCAAGAAAAAGGTTGTGTAAATAACTTCCCACTTGTGCAGCTAGCTAATCTTTTTTCCATCCAATAATCCCTACTGATAATTAAGATCCAAGCAGGTCCTCACCTCAGAACCAGTGGCATCGAGTATGGTGGGATAAGCGCTCTCTGGCGCCCACGAGATGCACTCCACCACATGCTCATGCTCCCGCAGTTCAGCTTTGCACTCTTTGTTTGCCACAACCCACACGCGCACCGTTTGATCATTGGAGCAGCTGGCAACCAAAGTGCCATCCTGGTTGGGTCGCACCATGCGGACCCACTCCCTGTGGCCAGTGAAGGTCTTCACACAGTAACTGGTGGGCAAAAATATAGAGATGAATTAACAACCAGTGAATTTGACCAAAGAGAAAAAAAGGCAATTTTGACCTTTTCAAAGAATTCAGAATTCAAAGACATTACCCAGTTGCCACCTCCCACATCTTCATGGTTTTGTCCCTTGAGGCAGAAATGATGTGATCTCCGTTGGGCATAATGGCTACAGATGATACATTGTGGTCATGTCCTAAAAAACAGAGTTGGATGCGTAACTGGATCGGGATTCAGAGAAAGTGCTGCTCACAGGCACAAAAAAACAAAAAAGCATTGTTTGATTTAGTTACTCCAATATCATACATTAATATGTGGATCTAATTTGAGCTTTGAAGGTGCACGTGTGACAAATCAGAAAACTGGAAATACCTGGATCAGAGAGACCTGAAAACTGGTACATGCATCAATCATCCCCTTTCCAACAGCGTGACTGATCATGCACATTAGTTATAACAACACAGTCGCTCTCATTAAAATACTTAAGTGATTTTTTTGTTTGTGATTTTAAGTGATACTTAAGTGATTTTTTTGTTCCCACAAAATGTATCAAAAATCAACATGCATTAAAAAACACAAGTTCAACAAAAGCACACAATTTATTCACATGTAGACGTTTACTGATACCTAGGGGTTGCGAAAAAAGTGCATTTTCATTCCAATATTATAAGTCCAATGTTACAAAATTATATCGAATAATGTGGTGTTTTTTTACACAATTCCCACATGTAACCCCTCATGTTTTTATTTATCTAACATAAGGTGGCTTGTTAGAAAACCTACCATGCATAGTCCTGATGCACTCAAAACCTTGGAAATCCCACAGCTTGATAGTCATGTCTGCAGAGCAGGATGCAAGCAGTTTTCCAGTCTGGTCAAAGGAGATGTCCTGCACGGAATCTGTGTGGCCCTTCAGTGTGCGTTCAAAGTCTCCGGTCTCATAGTCCCACACCTTAAGAGCACATGAGCAACTTAGACCACACAAGTCCATTTTACAAACTATGCAATTTCTAGAGAATCAGCTTCTATTAATTTCAAACTGAGACCATTTCCAAACAAGAAATGTCTAATCATCTGCACCCCGCTGGGAATTTACCAGAAACCTTTCACACATTTACATTGCTAAATACAACAGGCGAAAAAAAGAAGATCACATTGGAAGATCACATTAAAAAGTTCCAACAATAAGTTTGACTGGAGATTTCTAAAGGTCTCTATGGTCAAGAAGTAATTTAAGTACTCGTGAGGGGTCAAACTATTGTTGGCTAATATGGAGCACAGACAGTATAAGTAATCATCAGAGGAAGAGGGGTAGATTCAAGCCAAAGAAAGCTGCTCAGGTTTGGCTTTTAAGCGGGCAGTCACAGAGAGATACATTCTCATCGCCTCATTGCTTTCGATGGGGGGAGTTTGTCCAGACGGTAATGGGAGACCCCACCGTCAATACTACAAACTCCACCGGTTCCTTCTTACTCCCTTCCATTCCTAGAGGGGCTAAATGTGCCAGATGGCGATGATGAGGTACACAATGCACAGATTCACTTGATCAGCACATTGTGGATTTCATCAGCATCTCAGGCAAATAAAAGATTTATAGCAACCTGTATCTTAAAGCTACCAGACAGACTGAGCATTATCACTGCCTCTTTTTTTTTTTTTTTTTTTTTTGCGACTGATTATTAGGTGGGTGGTGGCACATTGCATAGTAAAAACAAAAATGAATGAAAAAAATGGTGCACATAATGTACTTTGTATATTCAGTTTAGTTTTCAGACTAAGGAGCTATTTTAGCTTGTGGTACTTGTCAAAACAATCTGAAGCATGCAAGTTCTACTCGGTTAAAAATTCAACAGGGCTCTTCAGAGGTAGAATAAGTAGGACACCGAATAAGTGCAGGCCAGGGGAAAGAGAGCGAGCCATAGAAGAAACAGGCACAAGAGCAAAAGCAGGAGGGCGTAGCAGAATTTAAGATTTGGGCTCAGAGCCTTGCTCGTCTGATGGCGGGTGTGCTCGGTGGTACAGATGCTTCTTAGGAGGAATGGAAATGTGGTACAATGCCAAGAGGACCAATTGCATTGTGGGCAAACTGTGGTTTTGGAAAAGGGAAGATGATGCCAAAACAGGGATCTGAACTACTGCTGTGTAGGTGTAGCCAAGGAGAAGACAAGCATGTGCTCCATATTAATAAAAACTAAAGAACAAACATAATAGAGGTTGCAATTGTCTGGTGAGGAAAAGCCACTCCTTAGCAAGAGAAAGTGAAAGTAACAATATTCAATAAGATTTCCGACACAATAGCTTGCAAGTTACTTCCATTTAGCACTGCTATATGTCAAATTCCCATTATATTTGTTCCTGCAAGCAACGTTAGCAGAAATATAGGCTTCCCTGCCCAAAATTGGTTTTGCCTAGTCATGTCTTCTTTCAACAATGAGATCTTAGTAAGTCTGGCTCAGTATGTATATTTATGAGCATAAACCTCAATGTTGGCTACTGTCAAAATTAGCAAACTATGATCTTTACAGTTTCAAACAAACCAGAAATAATGAAGAACTAAAGATTTTTTAAAACAAGAAAACAGATTTGAATGCCATTTTCAAGAGAAATATTTTCCCACCTCTTGAAGATCGTTGCAGTTATGCACCGATGCAATGAGTGGCAAGATGTGGAATGCTACTCCGGACCGCAAAACATTTGGAATACAGTATTCGAAAATGATACACAGAAAAAAATGTCTAGTGCCTTTCAGCTGCACGAACCTTTATTGTCGCATCCTCTGAAGCAGACACCATCACACTAAAGACTGGGTGGAAGATGACTCTGGTCACAGGACTGCGGTGACCACTCAGCGCATACCGTTCTGGAGGGCGTGGGACCCACTCTTTGGGGTCTCGCTTTTGACTAACTGGTCCACCCAGGGTGATTTCCTCCTTTGCTTCATTCAGTTTAGATTCAAGTTCCATAACCTATAACACAGACCAAGCAAGAACGTTAGCAGATGGAGATGTATTCAAACAATTTGAAGACAAGTTTCAATATTCTTAAAAAGCTTTAGGAGTGTCATTTTGTCTTAATTTAGTGTTGTTAAGAGATTACTATGAATTAACAATAAAAGTAAAATGGATTCAGGAGTGACGTCACAAACTATTCACAAGACTGCAATCGACACAAACCTCCTTTGAAAGTGGCAAATAAACAAACCTTCTTTTGTAATCTGATGACTGAAGTCCATTTTTTTTCCAAAAGGCCAGCATACTTCTTGTCCAATTCTTCATTCTGTAAGGAGATGACAGTTGAAAAATCATCCGAATCAAAAAAGGCCAGTGAGAATGGACCAGCTGGAGTGGCAAGCGAAGGGCATGGCTTCATGAATGTATGTTGCACATACAGCGCATTTGACAATAAAATTGTACTTGACGAAAGAAAAAACTTACACGGGCACATGCAATCACACGTCCTGATCATTTTTATAATTGCTCTTCTGCACACAAAGTTCATGCATTCTGCAGAGTTGAATGAGGAAGTTAACTTTATGCACATCTGCAAGATGTCTTGGCAACTCCTCTCAAAGCAGATTACAAAAAAAATACTACTAATAATTTACATTAACAAATACAACAGATAAGGACAAGTGCAATTTCTTTAAAAATACTATTAACAAATAAAAGTTGCATACTTTGCTTTAACTCATTTTGGATTCACTCATACTTTGCATTAACTAAAAATTAATTTGTGGTACCCGCAAACAAGTAAATGCGTATGTGGGAAATACTGCACCTGTAATGGCTTATTTCGCATAAAATGTAAAACATCATCACTCTAATCCTGACGCCAAGATTGGTGTAGAGTCTACTTACCATGTCTAATTCTGCCTCCTTCTTGAATGTGGAATATGCTCCTTCATATCCATTGGAACGCAGATAATCAGCTATGGCTCGATTTCTGGAACAGACAAAGAGGATCTTTAACTAACGGCCTGATTACCATAACCAAGATGAGGGCTTAGTTACCTTATGTGGAGCAAGTACATGTATGTTGTTTGTACAGCACATATATGTATACACCTAAATGCATTGTCACACACACCTAAATGCATTGTCACACCTACATTATATATTAGAATAACATTTATTTTGTATAAATCATCTAAACATGTACTACAAGTCTATAAATATGTGTATGATTTGTGACAAGCCCCTACTATCTATCCAGCACACTGGATATCATATCTGCCTGCAGTCTATAATGAGCTCCTGTCCTGTGGCTGTGGGCAAATAACACAACACAGAATGAATCACTGTAATGGTGCAAGGAGGAACGGGAGATCGTGGTGTGCATGCCCACCATCATTCAAGACAAAAACAAAAAACTACACTTGAGGTGAACAAGCTGTTTGGGCATGACAATTTTATCAAGTCCATCACTAAATAAGTCATTTAATTAGAAAGCTGAAAGAAGCGTGGTGAGATGTGTCAATAAAAAACAAGGGCGGATCGCAGACAGGCATTATTGCAGGCCGTCCAGAAAAGTCTTCAACAACAGTTATGAGCCTGCCATGAGGGAATCTCATCTAAATAAACTTAAGGTAAACACGCAAAACACAAGCTAAAGCAGACAGGGATTCAATTCCTTCTGAGATTTAAAAATCACATGAACCTGGAACTGGATTGTTATTTCCGTTTCTGTGAGTTAATTTAGGGCTGTTTATAAAAAGAATGTTGCCTGTGACCGAGCTTGGCTCGATTCCACAGAATGAAATTGAGATCTAGGTAGAGTGAGCGACTCGACAAGACCACTCGCCCTCAGATATGAATTGCCCTTGAGCAAGGTATTACTTGAAAGCCCGTGCGTGTCACTAATGGTATGTATTCATTATCATGGGTTACTCATGATTAAAGACAATTAGACAATTAGATTAATAACATGTATTTTTTGTTTAAATCAACTGCTGTTAGTATAAGAAAAAATAAACAAAAGAAATCAAAGAAACCAAACAAAGAAACTGCACCCCTCCGGCACTCTATTACATTGGGTCTTGGGTTGTTTTATTCACCGCAAACACCACCAAAATCCAGGAAAAGCAGAACAAGAGAAAATGTTTGAAGGTGCCCATATGAAGGAGGAGGAAGTTGCAATCTGTCAGACCAGTCTGTACTCTGTGCACCTCACCTTCTGCCTACCTGAATACCCATGACAACAAGAGGGGGGCACTAATTGGAGTTCAAGGTTAGCATGTTATCTACCCTCCTGACAGACTGCCCACTTAAAACACTAAGGGAGGGCCGACTTTGTGAGTGTACTCATGTGAGAAATAGCATGGCGAGGTGAATTATATTATATTCTCTAAAACAGAGAATTATTTGGTGTGGTGGGTGTGCGACGCGAGCGGCTGTGTCCAAAAAGCTGCCCATGTCAACTTCTATTGATTTTGAATAATATAACTGCATTTTTTTTTCTCAAAACACATAGCAAATGACTCGAAAGTGAGCAAAAAAAAAAAAAGGCTCACCATCTTGAAAATAGTTTTACATAACAGCAGAGAGAAGAAATTGAAAGAATGTCAGCTGACATGAAGTCATGTCGGTCTCTAGTGGCATGACATGACAGTATCAGTATCACTTTCACAAGGCTACACTGGTTGTCACATTATCTGCCAGCGCTCATCTCATTAACAACAAGGCCAATTTATAACATCCTTTGTTACGTTGCATTATTTGTAAATATGCTTCAATGTCACGGAATTGCAGTCAATTCTTGCGTTGGTACAATATCCTTGTCGTCTCCTCTGCCAGTCTTTTTTGACAGCAAATTGCAATCAAGAGGCAGGTTTTCGTGTGTCAATAGATTGTCACGCAGCATAGGAATCAATTGTTCCGTTCGAACTTCCCTACTATATTAGCACAGGTTAGTGATAGACTTAAGTACGCGTTCCTTTCAGGGGGCCACCTTAATTCAAGGACCGCTGTATACTTTCTGCTTTTGTAATTCTCTTCATTAATCTACCGAGCAAGATCGTTTATTCTGTGTGCAATCACATTCAGAGGATGATGTACACAAAGCACCTTATAACCAGAGTCTGGGAGAGGGCCCCGTGGGCGTATTCTTTGTTCAGCGAGGAGAAATGAAAATAAATAAATAATAAGTAAGGCGCCCATCATCACACGGGTGCCCGCCAGGTCTTTTCTGGAACTAACATGGTTGTGTTCTTCAGCTATTTTTACAACGCGCTTGGGGCAGTGAGTCCCCTGACCCTGTAAATATACACAAATGTGCTTTTCATTGGTTATGGATTAAAAAAAATGAAATTAAAAAATGACAGAATTTACAGAATCACACAGCTGACTGTTCCTCCCCAAATAATACCTTATTATTAGAAAAATACCATTTAAAATATAAATATAAATATCTTCAAGCTCAGGGACCTGAAATACCATTGGAGAAAAAAAGATGCATATCAATTCTTGGGTGGAATTTAAGGCTACAAGGGGCTTAAAATTGTACTATGCAAAGCAACTACATTCTGCACATATTACAACATTGTGGCTTTGTAAAAGACTGCCCTGCCTGCAGTCCAGACCTGTCTTCCAATAAAAATGTGTGGTGCATTATGAAGCATAAAATACAACAGAGAACCCCGATACTTCAGCATTATCGTATTTTCCGCACCATGAGCCTTACATTTTCTCAAGTCATCCGCGCGCCTAATAATGCGGTGCGCTTTATGAGTGCATTGAATTCCAAAATCTGTCATGCTGAGCGACTTCAGGAAGCGCTCCGCTTGAATGACGGTTGGGACACAGGGACATCATTCGCACACACAACGTTCGTTGGCAGCAATAAACCAATCAGGGAACATTACGTAATAGGATATCTTCTGTTTTGAATTCAACATTGATTACGAAGAGCTCTTGCTTGGTGTTTGCTTTATGACAAAGCGGTATCTCACATTCTGCATAAGAACTACCATCTCAAAGAAACCGTTTTGTGTGGTCTATGTGCAGGAATAGACCGTTTCGTCTTTTGTTGTGGAAAATATGGTACATTAAATTTTTTAAAAGTGTCCAAATTGTCTCAAATGAATAGAGAAATGTACAAAAAAACATATGCAATACATAAATATGTATACATGATAAACGCTGTCAATTGAGGTCATTTTTTTGTTCTGAAACTCTTCATAGGTTTATCAATTACACAATTAATCGATGGAGCTGACAGAATAATCCCATTTTAAATTACTCGTTTGTGACAGCCCTACATCAGATTGAGAAAAGAGGGGGTTTTGGCTGGGGGTCTTGGAAGCTTCTTCTGAATAGTCCAGAGCTAATGAAAGCTTAGCATTCCAGAAGAGCTCCTCATACCAACAGGCCACACCCACAGCACTAATCTAAAAACATAGAATCATTGTTGGGAATGTTAGGCGCCTTGTCATGTATTGCACAAGTGGATGCATTCCACAATACAGACCAGCCACCAGACCACAGTCTTTTTTTTGAAGGGGGGGGGGGGGGGGTGTTACATATAAGGTTTACTCTCTTTCTCCCCAATGACAACGTATGTAAACAAACATATAACCGAACATTTATTGAGTCTGAAAAAAACTATCGTGTCCATTTTTTGACATTATCGATTCGGTAATTATCGTGACAGGCCTATATGCAACACTATACAATATCAGTGTCCCACTTTATTTGATACTGCCATGCAGCTGGGGCACATAAATCCATCAGTTCTTCATCTAAATAATTCTGAAAAGGTTTCAAATATTGACATTTGTTATCATTTTACATGCTGCATGTTTTGAAAGCAGTTAAATTGTATAATTTTTTTTAACTCGCTGATGGTTGTGTTAAATCTAAACCTAACCCTATCCAAACTTTACTCACTCAAACAATACAATGACAAACTGAACTTCATTAAGAGGAGACATGACTTTGACATAATATTTAAGATTCAGCACTACTCGTGTCGTGAAAAAAATGTGTATTGACCACTTACAGTTCATCTCGTTGCCGTTGTGAAAGCACCATGGTGACAGGATGGTGTGGGCGGGGCAAGGAGAGACCAGTTGGTAATAGATGATGTAGCTGCCGCGCTCTCCTCAGTCAGGAGTTGAGCTATGCGGATCCGAGCAACGCGAGCAAAGGTGAGCCGTGTACTCCTATAGCGTCAGTTAGCGTAGTCCCAACACCGCCTCAGATAGAGCGGGGACCACAGGAATCGGGCCCCCTGGGGATGAGAGAAGTGGAGAGTCTGCAGACGAGTCAACACCCGAGTCTACACTGCATCTGAAAAGGAGAAAGGGAGGTCTGTATTAGGTATGCATGGCAGATAACATGAAGGGTGGGTAGGGGTGCAAAAAATGTACAGGTCAAAGAACTGCTGCATTAATTCCCACAATAGTTTAAATGCAAGATAAAATGCATGGAAACTACCAGTAGGTCAATGCAGCACTCAGAAAATATTAGTTGAGAGCCCATTTATGAGAAAAATTACATGAAGCCACCCACCTAACAAAGTGAACTCAATCACTCATTCCATGGATTTTGAGATGCTCTCAAAACAAGCCATCCACGATAACAATACATTCCAGGTTGCTCCTGCTGCAAATTCCTGTGCAAGAGTTGACCCAGATTTTTTTGTTCCCATCGCAGTAATAAAAAAAATACCGGCTGCACGCTCGTCAAATTCTAACACGTCATCGTGTCATTTTCACACCTCCTCAAGAACTGCCGAGCGGAGTGATGAATGGGGAAATCACAATGAGCCGACAGCACAGCTTTTACTGGGGCGAGGGTCAATACATTGTCAATTGGGGGATATTTTTGCCAGGTACATTAAATGCAGTGGGGTTAAAATATGACTAATTGCATACGGCCTTGTAAAAACACCAAACTAAACAGCCAACGCTCTCTCTTAGTCTACTGAGACCACAATGACTAATTCTCCAACTAACCAGGAAAAAAATGGATACACAATCACTTGCTTTCTCGTTTACAGATGCATGTTTTTGTGTTGCATTACATACAGTAGATATCACTTGAAAAAAAATGAAAACAAAAACCACAAATGTACAGATACTTCATTTACATCCATATGCATTGTACCTTACAATGTGTGCCTCAGGAATATCATTTAGTCAGCAGTCACAAATTTCAAAGAGCAGTGGAGAAGAGGATTGCTTTTCCCAAGTGCAGCAGTCTCCCATGTATTTCGCACTCGTTTTTCTTTCCAATACAAGTGACAGGAAGCACCAAGGCGGCAGACATTTTTTCACTGTTAAGCAGCCAAGAGAAAGGGGCTCCACTGAACAGATCAGGCTACAAATATAGAATGTGTTTGCTTATCTACTCGCACAAACTGACATTTGAACACTGCAGAGAACCTGCTCCACAGGAGCAACTGACACACTAGCTGACAGTTAAATACTGAGCTGTGATGTCAGCACCTGAAAACGGTCCAAATAACAGCTTACCTCCCATACAGTGTTGATTACAGCATGCCGAGAGTTTCTGGATGTTTCCCAATAAATCCGCAATGGTTCACGGTCACAAAAATACTACAACACGAGGTCTGAATAATTTTAGGAAATGACTGAGATTTTCCTGACGTACAGTAGCTGCGATTTTGATTCAATTCATGATTTTTCGTCAACTCAAACCATGATGCAATAAAGTTTTTAAAATAGTTCATGATCAATACGCACAATAAATAGGCTTTTTCTAGGTTTTCAAAATGGTTGAATAGAACAAGACCGACTGCTTGCTGTGATGTATGTATAAATATGGAATTATGTGTAATAGAGTATGTAATGATTGACTGCTGAAGTTCACACATTTTTTCCATTAATGTCAGAGAAGGAGTTGTTGCAATCATGTAAACATTACATATAATATTCAATGCTTATCAGCATGTTTTTAAAAATATTTTTTCCCCAATGCATTTCAGTGGACGTCAGTTATACGTGGATATTCGCTCTTCATGGGCAGGACTATGAATGAAAGGCATTAACTGTAGTGTATATAGATATTTTTTAAAGAGCTATATTGTTCCATCTTCTGAATTGATGATCAGTTATTGTCCCCCCCCCCCCAACTAACTGATGGGCCCCAAAATCCTGATTGTGTAAAGTCTCACAATTGCACGGTCTGAGATCAATACAATCAAATAAATCAGTTGAACTGGCTGAGCTCAAAGGAGGGATCTGCATTCTCCGCACTTGACCTGTCAGCAGGCAGATTTGACAGGCGGCATGCGTGGAAAGTCCAGCGACATCAAAAGTGCACAATATCTGAACAACGTATTTTATTTGTGTGTGTTAGTTTATTTACTTGTAGTTGTAAATTGTACAATTGTGATCTTGAAATAATTAAATAAAATGTATATAAAGTATTTCTTGTTACCCAAAATGGGTGTCACAGTCTGCGACAGCCTAGCAAGACAGCAGCATACATTTAGTGGGACTTTCAACCCCAGGCAGGCCAAAGATGGAGAAATCTTCAGATCCACACATGCATGTGAGCAGCTATTTGCCACCATGAACAATGTTAAAAACAAACACCGCTCAAGCCTCACAGACAGTCCTGCGTAGAGATGAAGGCGACTTCCCAGTGCTCTCTTTTCCCCCCCATTGTATTTTTAATTTTAGATTTCAGCTTCATTGCACTTTGGATAACTAGTTTCTTTCTTCACATTCTCTTTGTGGTATATCGTTTTTGTATTTTACAATGCAATTCTATTTTACTTTACTCAAAACGTAAAACAAAAAAAATAAAATTTATTTGATGGCTAGCACAGATTAAATGTATTTCAATTGGGAAAATAGTATTATAAATCAGGCTACCACGCCCGATCGACAAATTCTCATTAAATTACCCCTCCCCCCAACAACATAACTGTAAAAGATCATGAGAAAATCTGATGTCATTTCGCAATGGAATCGCTGCTCTGGGTGAAAAAAAGATGCAATCCTTTTGGTTTTCAATCTCGGAATCATGATCGGGCAAACCCGTAAAGGGGAAATGAGTTTGGTAAAGCGAAGACGCAATTCCAAGACCATCATCGACTAGCATGCGCTCCACCCTGATTTCCTCCCACACATGACGAGGGGGCTCCAGCTGAGCCAGCCCGACGCCCACCGGTGAGACAGCAAACAACCATGTCGTTCACGGACACCAAAATACCAATTGTATATCCACTATATAAATCTGCATCAATGTAGATGCAATTCACACAACCAGAACCGATGTGTAAGGGCGAACATTACCGGACGCCCTTCCTCCATGCTAACACCCGACTTAGCAGTGAAGCTAATCAGCAGGGTGTAGACTACAACACATTCGAATTATGTCTAGCGGTGGCCACTTCTGGAATAAATTTATCTTGAGCGGTAGTGACGTAGTTGTCAAACGGCACGGACACGGCTCCAAACCATTTTTTATAATGACAACGCTAAAAGCAACAGCGCCCTTCCAGCCCAGCCCATTGACATGTTGCCATGTCGTTAGCACACATAGCGTTTATTAAACCACATATTTCTCAATAAGATACTAAATGTGAACTATGCTAACTAATTGGGTGAATGTGAACCTTACCCTCATTAACTTACTGGCGATGCAGTCAGAAAGTTAGCTTCAACGTTAGCTCGTTATATGAACGCAGACGGGAGTGCCGTTATGAACTCTAGTTCAATTTGCGACATTTAACTTGTTCACCGAGGCCAAATACTCGAGAATAAAGTCAACGTTGCATGTATTTACACGGTAATAAAGTGCGACGGTGACATGCTACCTGCTGCTTCAGACCTAGCGGCCTAGCCGCCATTTTGAGGCATAAAAGGAGGTGCAAAAAATTACAGCCACATCGTCATTTTCCCCACCTAACGTCAGATTCCTTCGACCATCGGCCGGCTTCGTAGACTAGCACAACTTACCCTATTGTCTCTGTCCGCGAATATCCACACCAGTCTCCGGTGACAACACAATCCAGCAGGGCGTGAAACGTGCGCTCCAAATTGAGATCTTGTTAGCAGGAGGTAAACTGCGCCCCTCTCGTGTCTCCGGCGCCGCTCGCTTGTTTTTTCGTAGGCTACTGCATTCGCCTTGTCTCGGGGGCGCGCACTGGGCTCGCGTTCATGAAGAAGCGGGAGCGCGCACGTCCTTGACATCAGAAAATAAAAAAAGTACAACGTTTGGCGCCGTCTTAAACGTTGATTTGAAACACTTAACATTAATTTGCGCGCATTGCGAATGTAAATGCAAACGTTATTATTTTTAGTTTCTTTTTAACTGATTCACGACTCCATGATTCGTACGTCGTGTTCTTCTATTAGCTGTTCGTGTTTTGTGCTATACGTAGGTGTATTTATGTATAGAACTTTATGGCATTCCTATTTGTACAATTTTATGTAGATGTAGGACAGCATCCATTTCACGTAAATCTGGTGGCATATGACTAAATGGTGAATGGGCTGTCACTTATATAGCGCTCTTTACTTTGGGTACTCAAAGAGCTTCACACCGTTACCTCATTCACTGACTGATGACGCAGCATCAGGAGCAACTGGAAGTTCAGTATCTTGCTGAAGGACACCTCGACATGGTCGCCTCAGTGAGGAGACACTGCTCAATACAGCTTGTTTCTACTTTTTATTTAATCCGTTACTTTTCAACAGAAGCTTCTGTTTGTTCACAACTCACAGTGAAATAATTCTGTTATGTATAAAAGTAGGAGGGTCATAACAAACGGAAATATATAATATGGACAATTTTCGCACGTTATCAGAAACTGACGACAACATTCTGCAGGACAAATGGATCCAAGTGTCATTCAATTCCTTGTTATTCAAAGTGCTTGCGTGCCCCCTTATGGACATTTATTGGTAATGATCATGGGGCAGTGGTCAAGATAGTATACTGTACTTGAAAACAGGCCAAATAAGATACAGAAAGCAAGTGAATCAGACGAAGCCAGTTAAGATACATACTGTAAATCGCCTTTATAAACAAGTTTTCACCTGCCCGCACTTTTGACTCATGATAGCAATGAATGACTTTTGAGTGTGAGTGGCTCATCTTGTTTCCTTTTAAAGTACCGATATTTGAGTGACTCAATCTTCCTTTTGCATTCCTAAATATTGCCAGCACCATCTCTATATTGCTTTAATCACGAACATTTATACACGGCAGAAGTTACATTGCATGTATACAAGCTCAAACTGTCAAGTCTTGTTTTTTGGTACATCGTTTGTCCATTTCATTGATGTTGAAAATGTGCGGTCATATTCCTGCGTAGGCTCTCTGGGCTGCATAAATGCGAAAACATGACAATCCAATATTGGGGAGAACAAATAAACGGAAAACCAGGACCAGTCACTGCAATCATTGAGGAGCACCTCTCCAATAATGAGAAGAAGTTAATTCTTGTCACCTATGCATTTAGAAAAATAAAACATTTGGAAAACAAATGTTCATGTCACACCACTCGTTAGCCATCCTGTTGGATTAAACAGAAAGTCACACGTACAAATTTACATGCACAGCCTTATCAATGTGTAAAAATAGATTGAACACAGTTAGTACATGGAGGAAATTGCTTTCAAGAGGACGGACGGTTCATGGATCTTTTTCATCAAGCAAAAACGTGTTTGAATCCGATATAGATTTACACATTTTTTCATTCTATACATTATCTATAAAACAGTTATGGCTTAAATTAACAGCTCTAAAATGTCATCAACTTTCCTGTACATATTCACCGACAGGAAAAAAAAAATCCAGCACAGGAGCCCAATTTTCACGGTTTGCTTGCAAAACTCGGCAGGCAGCACAAATGATTAAATTTAATTAAAGAACGTTCAACGGTGTGGGAAATGAGCAGTACATTCTGACAAATACAAGGCCCACTGTTTTATTAATCTTTTTTGTTTTAAATTTGATTTTAGTGCACAGAAGGTAGCCTTGTCTCACTCAGCTAGGCCCCATGCCCTTGGCTCTTCAAGGCTCCTTTAGGAAATAACATATGGTCATGGGCTAGCTGGGACTTAGAGCACAAAATGTAAGGCTCTGGTACAAAATGTCACTCTGGGTCTTGAGTCCAAAACTGGGATCCCTTGCGCCAATGCAACCAGATCACTTACCACCTCATGGCAGGATTTCCTAACACTGCATGTTACATAAATTCGATGTTTGTACTTGTTTTCCCCCTATCACATCCTACCTTGTAGGAATTACCTGCTCAGTTTTCCTTTGTTATACACATCATACAGTGTGTTCTCTGGATATTTGACCCATACTCTATATCCGTTTCAGTATCATAATAAATTGTCTATTTTAATGCTGATACAGTCTGCTCAGTTCCTGGGTCAGCGGGCATAATGACAAGACTGTTGCGGCATGGTCTTCACCCTTCGTAACGGAAAAGATTACTGTTGAACGCATTGGGACGTTAATCAACAGGAATTTTGTCCACTAGTTCCAGTGGGCCGTCTTCCAAGGGCTGCTCACGCTTCTCCAACAGCTCATTCTTCTCGGACTCCTGCAGCTGCTGTCGTCGCTGCACCTCAGCTTTCAGGTTCTCCAGATCTTTTTGGCTGAAAGGCACAATCAGCAATGAAGTGATTACACGCAAATTAAGTAGTATGAGCTGCAGCCTATATCCGTTTCAAACGCAATCCAATGTGGGATGCTATTAAAAATCAGTTTGTTCAAATTTACAATTTTTTTCACACAGTAAATATTGTAAGTTGATTTTGAGGTTACATCTTTAACTCTACAGATCATAGTTTCAATACCATTTTAATTTGAAAAACAATGATTAAAAAAAAATAATCAACTGTATGGTGCAGAATTACATTTGAGGAAGGTCATTTTGGATGACTACCACGTTGATCCTCTAGTTGTGCGACTCATTAGCCAATAAGAAGCTATTTCAAAATGACCAAGCATACATTTTCTTTGTTGTACATATACCTTAGAGGGATAAAAATGATGCCATTGATGATGTTGAGTTGTTCCAGGATGTTGGCCATGCTGGGAGCAGTGAACTGATCAACAAGGCGAAAATAAAACCAATGTTTAATATTTGTTGTCAATTAAACAAACATGGACAGTTCCGGTCAATCACCTTGAGAGGCATGATGCTGGCACTGGAGCCATTTTTATAGATCTCGTTCATTGTTCTCTGCAGAGCCACGGCCTGTTGAGTGAGGGACTTCAAGTACTCTGAGCTTTCCTTGGTTTTCTCGTGAGCCTCGCCCATCTGAGAACAATAATGCACATTTAAGATGAGGCCATCCAGATGAGAAAACTATAGAAGGAGAAGAGAGCTCTGGTACCTGGTTCTTGTAAATAGTGTAGCCTTCCTTTTCATGCTGTAGCGCAGAGCGGAACTCTGCTTTGCTTTCGTAAACCCTAGCGATGAGGTGATGGCTGGGAAGAAAAATATCACAGATGATCTCACCACTAAATGTGAGAGCATATGGATATGGATAAGTGCTGTATTCATTCCCCACCTTAGCGCTACTTTGAGTGACCGTGGTCCATGGTACTTTGAGTTGATGGTCAGAGCATTCTCCACGAATCTCAGAGATAAATCGTACTCCATCACGCTGTGCAGTACCAAGCCAATGTTACTCTGAAAACAAGAATTACAGTTGTATTACTTGCTCGTTGCTGACGACAGCTTGAACCAAAGCAAGTAAAAAATGAAATGCATGGTAACATAAAAACCGAACCTCCTTAGCAGAATTTTCATGATCAAGAGGTAGAGTGGCTTTGTCACATTCAGTTAGAACTTACATCTAGTAATGCCATCTCCGGGTGGTCTTCACCGCACACCAACAACAGGAGGTAACGAGCTCTGTAAAGCAACTTCAATGCCGTGGACAGCTGCCCGTTTGCAAAGCAATACAAAGCCAAGTGCATCTGGAGAGCAAAGAAAGAAAGCAATATATATATATGTATATTAAAAAATCCTTTGGCACAATCAACAACTGTGGACAACAGACTAGACAGCTTACATATTCTTGAATTGTGTTGGGATGCTCGATGCCAAGAACTCTTTCACTCATCAGAACAGCCTTTTGCTGGTTGCTGAGTGCCTGCAGGCAAGTAGGAGATAGTCATTTGGGAAGTCAATAGTAAAATCAATAGTAAACAAAAGTGAAGATGGTTGCTGTGTCCCAATTCGGGTACGACGCCCCCTAGAAGCGGCAGCTGAAAGCCCATTGCATCACAACACGGCCTGGAATCAACCATTCCTTTTAAAGCAGCTCATAAACGGCTTTCTTTTTGCATCATCTAATTCAAATTTCTTTTAAAGTCCGTGACACAATTCATACGCCAAAATGTAGTTATCCATCATCGCCATATTCAGCGTTGCCTCCTTAGTCATCCGGAATTGGCACACAGCTGTTCCATTTCATTCATTCATTTAATTGCCGGTGTGTACTTCGGCGTGGTCTCCCATGATGTAATTAAGGCGAGCCAATAGGCGCAGGCAGGCACAGATCTCCACATGCATAGCTCCATATACGTTGTTGAAGAGGTTGAGGGCCTCATTGATCAGCTCACAACCTTCCTTCAAAAATCCTAGGAATCAAATAAGGGAGTTTTGAATCAAAACAGAAATACGTATCTGCAGACAACCGCAATGCACCCGACTGGGCATCCTAAAAATCATTTAAAATACAGTGTGTCCTGTCCTTTGATGTATACAATATATACCATGTAAAGTACTTCAGTAAAACCGGTTTTAATAGTTAACAAGAATGTGTTTATACAATTTAATGTATTGGGGATGGGCGGGGGGGGTCATCTCATCAGCAAGCTCTGTCGCAGCCGGATAGCGATCTTGATCATTTGAATCAGGGTGTTGCATCAGGGAGACATGGAAAACATGCAGTACACCGGCCCTCGAGAACTGGAGTTTGACGCCTGTGCTGTATATTAAAGAGTCATGGTGTAAAGCGGACCCAGGTAGTGAATTTGAGAGCCTTACCTTGCTGCACCTTCGCCTGGCCACTCTGGAAGAAGTGGAAGGCATCTGAGGCTTTGGGGTTAATGTGTTTTACCACGGGGAAAATGTTAAGTATGTCCTCCTCTGTAAAGGTAGGCTTGTGGCGGCTGTCGAAGTTATACTCCTTTATCACAATCTGGAGAGCCAATAAAAACATTAAAAAGCTATGACAAGGTGATAGTAATTTTTTGAAAAAGAATTTAAAACCTACTTGGATGCCTGTTTTGACTGATATTTCTCTGAGTAAAGTGATTTTCTGAATGCCGTATTTCTCCACCACCTGGTCCACATTTTCACTGTGGAAATAGGGGAGGTGATAGACTCAATCGTAATGCACCAGCTCAAGAAAAACACAGGCAGATGAGTTGTTACCATTGGATGATGAAGTGATAGTAGCTCCGCGCTTCAGAAGCAATGTTCTTCCACAACTCACTGGGCGTTAGGCTTGCCCATGCTGTGTTGTCACCACTTCCAAGAACCTTGTTGCGACGCTTTCGGCTTTTGCGGCGGGACACAAGCTCGTCAGCTGGCAAGTGACCAACAGCATCCGAGAAGGAACTCAGGAAGCAGTTTAGGAAATGGCTTACAGCGGCAGAGAGAGCCGACAGCTCCACACCCTTTTAAAAAAAAATTAAATTGTCAAAACACAAATATGCAAATATGTGAAAACTACAAAATGTTATCTACCTGCAGGTATGTCTTGAAGATATGTTTTGCACATCTGGTGATCAATTCAATGATTCCTATTCTCTAAAGATGCAAAGAAAAAATGTTAGAATGGCGAAAATCAAATTCAGTCACACTGGATGTGAAACAAACATTTCCACATACATTTATGCAAATAAACATGTATCATAACAAGTGTTGTCACTGGAAAACTTAAGTTACTTCACAGAGTACTTCATTTTAAAAGTAAATTATGATTACAAGTTATATTCAGTTGCCCCCCCACCCTAACCCAAAAATGAAACAAGATTTTGTGAATATTGTACTTCATTGGAACTGCATTTTTTTTACAGTAATGTTTAAGAATAGCTTTTATTAAAAATAAAGGTGGATTCTTTTTAAATTCACAAATAATGTTTCATTTAGAAATGGATTAATTTCTGGATTTCACAAAAAAGTGGCAGATTATTTTGACTAAAAAAGAAAAAGTATTTCTCGACTTCACTTTTTTTCCCTTACAGTCATCATGATGTAATATATGTTTATTCGTATGTCAATCCAAAATATTTCACAGTCCTAAAAACATTCGACCTACATAGAAGTGTTCCAGCTGGGCTTTGGCAGGAGTCTTGTCCACAAACTCCAGTACGGTGCCCAAGTAGCGTACATTGATGCCTCGCTGGTGCAAGGCCTCTGTCAGAGTGGCACCATCCATGGGCAGAGCGCTTTGGTCCAAACAATCTTTAACCTAGTGAGAACATAACCACCCTACATTCAGACACGCGGCCTGCAACTTGACCTCAAAAAGAAATGCAAACGGAGGCAGTGACAACAGTACACATCACTGACCAGTGATGGAATCTGGCAGGAAACGAGAAAGGCGGCAGAATCTTTGAGTAACTGCTTTTGCTTCTGGATGTCATCTGCGCTGTCATCTGGGAAGCGTACTCCTGGTTCAATAACACACTTATTATTGACAATTCAAGCCACGGATGGGAAAACGGATAGCCTCATGACAGCTGTTGTACAAAAACCTCGAGGACACAAGTTGAAGAGCTACAACGGAGCATGCATGTCCACACATGTACACGCACGAACTGAAAAATTAAATATCCTGTCCGATCTTACCTGGAGAGAAGATGTCAGGGTTGAAGCGGATGTCGAAAGACGTATTGCTGATGGAGCCGACTGCCTTGCAGGCATTGAGGACAACCTCACGGTTTTTTTGGTCTGTTTGAAAAGGACAGACCCATGAGAAAGAGGGCGAGTAAAAATATTGAGCAATGAATTGAAACTATTTTGTCAATCAGTATCTACGGAATACACAACATGCAAAAAGCACTACAGTGTATCAGTGCAAACCCAACACCACTGATAAAAACGTGTCAACATGCATATCATATCAACAATCAACCATTCAACTGTCAATCTCAAACATATTTTGATGGACAATAAACAGTATGATTGTTTTTTTTTTTAATTCATTCAGCAGGCTGGACCATTAATGTGGGGGCATTAATTAACATTTTCCCCATGCAGGTTGAGGACTGGCCAGACACAGCTAGCCAGGTGGATTGAAGCCACTTGAAAATTTGATGTTCTTTCCAATACTCTAACACCTAAACTACCTCTCTCTTTGCGACTATCCACCAGAGTAGCTGTCTCAGCCTTTAACGTTTTTTTGGACGTACCAATACCAGATCCATCTTCGGCAACTAAGGTCTCCGCCAGCTCTTTGGCCTGAGCTAATCCTGGAATACTTTCCTCAAGCTCCTTACCCTCCAATGGGCTCTTGCATTCCCCATTCTGTGTGGCTGTGGGCTCCATAGGCCCATTGGTGGCAGCCTTTGAGGGTTTTTCCGCCCCGCTGTCCATTTGGAGCGGGCCATCTGTCGAGACCGGCGTGCCTGAATCAGAAGCAGCGGTTTGCGTTGCATCAGCACTGGCCTCAGTTTCGGACGTTTGAGTGATGGCTGCAAGTTTTTCCTTCCTGCTGGCATCCTTGTTCGCTTTCTGCTGCATGAGTTGGAGTGCAGCCATCTTCATAAACAAAAGATACCTAAAAAAGGGACAAAATCCACTATTACACTCTTGGTGTATTACAAAACAGCAGAGTTGCGGACAAACACTAACCTGTGCTCAACAAAGGCCTCAATGAGTTCTTGGCGAAGGCAGGCGAGGCGGTGACGGTGCTGGCGGGGGAAACCCTGACGCTGACATTCTGGAGCTAACTCCTCTCCCTCCACGGGAAGGAAGTTGAGGTCAGGTGGGAAAGTGCGAAGAAGGTCCAGAATATAGTGACGGCCATCATTTCCAATGATGCCTTTACATTCGACCGATGAGCAAAGCTCCACTGCCTCGTTCTTCTCGTTGAGCACATTGTACCTCTGGACCTTTGATAAAGAGTCAGAACAGGCCATTATTAAAATATCAGTACTACAAGTAACTAGAGGAGGAACATTTTTCAAGTGGATTGATAGTGTCTATTGAGCAGCAGCCACTTTTGAGGAAACAACAGTACTGACTTTGAGGGGCCTGCTGGTCTTCGCCAGAAGCTCCAGGTATTTGCTGTGGGACACAACTGTCTTTCCAAAGTCGATGGAGCCATAGATGACACTCTGCTCCTGCTCACGCTCCAGGATGCCAGGGATGATTGACTGGGCGGTGACACGGTAGCCTCTATAGTCCACCACCACTGTGCCCAGTGTGTATAGTCCTTCCACATCCACTGCACCGTACGCTCTCACACCATTCAAGTCATTGGTGGGTGCGGCGTGGGCGGCAGCGTCCCCACCCAGCTCGCGATAATGGTCCCTCACATCAAAGCCCGGGCTGAAGAAGATGTTGTTCCAGATGAACATCTGCATGTGCGTTTCATCACCGGGGTTGATGGCCATTACGTTTCCGTCGATGACTGCCATAGCGCCGCGCGTGGCCGCTGCTGCAAAGTCACTGTGGACCTGAAAAGAGAATAAATGTGAAAAATATTTTACACAAGCTGTTTGATAAACTATCCACACAGCAGTGGTAGTTTCTTTCCAATTAACGTGAGACTACCTGAATGGTCTCATTGATATACTGTATAGAAGCACCTTGAAAATAGCTCGCTCCCTAAGCAGGCGATCAGGCAGGTTCTTCCGAGGAAGCTCTCTTGTCGTCTGCAGCTCCTCATTCCAATCTCTAGTCTGAAGATAATCATAACCACATTGTTAAATGAATACAAATCGCAGGTGCAATCAAAATGGTCTATTAACCATCCATCCATCCATTTACTACCACTTACAGGGCTGCGAAATGAGGAAGAGAAAATCCGAGGAAAGTTAAGATCTTCCTGGGGTATCCCAAGGTGTTCCCAGGCCAGCTGAGAGAAATACTCTCTCCAGTGTGTCCTGGGTCACCCCTGGGCCTCCTGCCGGTGGGACATGCCCGCAACACCTCACCAGGCAGGAATCCTAATCAGATGCCCAAGCCACCTTATCTGGCTCTTGTCGATGTGGAGAAGAAGTTGCTCGACTCTGAGCCCCTTCCTCATGACCGAGCATCTCACCTTATCTCTCAGTTAGAACCCGGACACCCTGCGGAGGAAACTCATTTCGGCCGCTTGTGTCTGGGATCTCGTTCTTTCGGTCACGACTCATAGCTCGTGACTATAGGTGAGGGTAAGAACGTCGATAGATCGGCAAATTGAGAGCTTCGCCTTTTGGCTCAGCTCCTTCTTCACCACGATAAACGAATGCAAAGTCCATATCACAGCAGACACTGCACCGATCCGCCTGTGGATCGCCCGCTCCCTCCTGCCCCACTCGTGAACAAGACCCCAAGATACTTAAACTCCTCCACTTGGGGCAAGATCTCTTCCCACACCCAAATTTTTGCCTCGGTGTCCGCTGAAGCTAATGACAGCTGGCTATCTATGAACATTTGTTGCAGTACCCTGCACACTGTGCAACAGTCCCATCGCATTTTGTCATGCAGTAAGCAGGGGGCCTAATGTTGTGACAAACCAGTTGCCATACCTGTCCTGGTATGTGCTCTTCATAACCCAAGCGGGAGGTGTAGGCGTCCTCAGCTCGAACACAGTCCATGGAATGGTCGACCTGTGGTGATGTCCAGCTGTAGACCTGGAAAGGCGTGGCTATTCGCTCAAACGGATGCCTCTGGACCCTGCAGCACCACCGGGAAGGTAATGACTTGTATGATGGGGAGTTTCCTCATGCCAATCCAAAAAGTATTTCGAGTGTTGGTGTCAACCAACATGTGCCCTGGCACTAGATAAGATGCAGAGAAAGGAGACATTTTCACCTTTTCTTTTGCAGGGCAGTGAAGTTCTTCTTGAAGGCAGGGCTAATCTGGCTCAGTAGTTCCACCAGAGAATGGCTCAAGAAACTTGGGTTGGCAGGTTTGGGACTGAAGGTGTAGGTAGTCGACCTGAACAACACAGACAAAAACACAGACAACTAAACTAGTGTAAAGTGATTTTGTTTGTTGAAAGACTGAGGTGACTGTTCTTGACAGCACAGATTCTGACCTACATACTACTGCCAAATGTAATTCAAGTCGACCTAATTGACTGAGCTGTTTTGGCCTCAAAACTGAGGAGAATGACACAGCAAAATAGACGAAGTTGCACGCTTTTGAATCACTACTTCCAACAAAGTCTTTCTTGTTGAGTAAAGCCTAAGAAAGACACTCACTATACACTCACACAATCTAATGAGGTGTATTGATATCTTACAAGAGGTGTATAGAGAATTTTATTTTGTATTTTAAGTGGGTCGTGAGTTGTCCATTATGTATTGATAAGTCGTTGATATATGTTTTTTTCTTTTTCACACCTTTGTTCCCCTTTTCATTTATTTTTCTTTAAATAAAGGGGTGGGGGGATTAATGAAATGTTTACTATTTCTTTTCAGCTGAATACTGTACAGTTAAATATTACAAATACAGTAACTCTGTATGATTCAGGCCAGTTGAGCAACGGAAGCAACATCAACAATGTTCACTTAATCCCACCCAGTCTTGAATGAAATATCATGAATTCATAATGGTGTATCCGATGTTGTGACTGGTGAGTAAATATTTTCACATTTAAAATGAGGAAAACTAATGGTGAAGGTTTCATCTGAAGAACATTACTATAGATAGGAGAAGTAGACTAACTGGTTGAGGTAGAAGCCACGTGTTGAGGCCGTGACACTGACGTGGCGCTCTTCTACTGTCACAATGTACAGGTACATGAGGTCGCCATGCATCTTCCTGTTACCGGGGGGAGGGTTCCAGCCACTCATGGTCAGGACCTTCAGGCACTGCATAGGCTGTTGAGACAGACATGCGGGTCTACATTCCATTCAACTGCTACAATTGGTATCACAATAAAAAAAGGTGCTCAAAACACTCACAGCACTCTTGAAAACCAACAACACTGACCTAAAATGCATCATGAAAACAGGGTTTTACCTTCCAGTCCTTGTTCTGTGGCTGAAGGGGTATCAGCGGACGCTCTTTACTGCCAGGGAGAATGTGCTCTGGGGGGGTGCAGTCAATCTGCTCCAGCTCGCTGCCCTTTTTCTTCCGCTTCCCACTATCTGCAGTCAAAACACAGAGCTCATTTCCACCGCAAGTTGTCGTCATCGTGCAAGATCTGACAAAGGTGCGGTGTCTCCAACATCAGAGGATGCTGCAGCAATCTCAAGGTACCTCCAAGGTCTCCATCCGTGAAAATACTTAGGAAGGAAAGAGAGTTGCAGTCCACTCCATTGTAGGCATCTGATGGGTCCAGGCTCTTCAAAAGGTCTCTGATATGACGCACGTGGATCCGGGCTTCACGCACAGTGTATGGCTCTAGACAAGCGCAAACAAAAGCACTTTCAAAAAACAAGTGTGTACCTTCGGAATGTGTAAGATTTGGCATGGGTGGGGTTGTCTGTGCTCTATTCATGTTACTTAGCAGAATTTTGTTGGTCAATCGTTAACAATTAGACTTCTCCGTCACCTCCCGTGTAACAAATGACTATTTATGCGCCTGTACAGGGTGAAACAGTCACTGCAGATACAGATCACACTGACCTTCCACCACTTTGAGCAGTGAGCCTTCCTGTAGGCCTTCAATGGACTTCAGCTCAGAAAAGTTGGCCAGCACATTTCCGTCTAGCTGCAGCGAGAAACAGGTGCGGTGGCAGGTGTCTTCTCTGTCTATCAACACCTGATGGATCTCCTGCACCATCTCCTGAGGAGACACCTGAGAACGAAAAAGAAGAGTGAGGAGATAAGAGAGAAGTACAACATTGGTGTGCTTTTAATTCTTTTTTTCTGTACCTGAAGATCAAAAGGCTCGGCTCCGGGGGCCTGGATCTTTACGGTGAAGCCCGTGTCCTGGATGACAATCACCTCCTGCTCGTTGGAGTCGTCGCCTCCATTAATGTCACTCTGCCTGTCCTTTGATTCCAACTCATCCATGTGATCATTTGCCCCTCCACCATTCAACATGACCGTGTCTGCAGAGAAACGCAAACACAAAGCTCACTCAGTTGGTTTCCGTGAAGCACAAGCAAAATTCTGTCACGCTGCAACAATACCGGCGGCACAATATTCAATCGGTTAGCACGTCCGTCTGACAGTGCAGCGTTCGATTCCGGCTCCGGCCTTCCTGTGTGGAGTTTGCATGTTCTCCGCGTGCATGCGTGGGTTTTCTCAGGGTTCTCCAATTTCCTCCCATGTTTCAAAAATGTTCATGGTAGGTCAATGGAACACTCTAAACTGTCAGTGCAATTAGAAACCCAATTCAGGTTGATTCTGATTAAACAATAAATAGAGAGAGCGAATTTTTGGTACGATTCTGAGCTCTACGAAACACATTATCTAAATTTGCAAACATCTCCTGCCAATTCACGCATCATTCTGGTCTCCAGGAGTAAATATCAGTGACGTACAAAGGAGTATGGAAATTGAGCGGTAAGGACTGAGTACTATTCGGAGGGATTCATGCATTAGGGATTCAGCTGCTGTCAGTGTGTGTGTGTGCACGCACATGTGCGTCCTTGCTCACCGTCAAGGGTAACACGGCGTCAGGGTTGCTAAAATAGGGGGTGGAGCTTCATAAACTAGACCCTGACTGGCACTGGCAACAACTGAAGGAGGGAGGCTGCAGTCATTGGACAGAGCAGCCCAGCTCTGAATACCAAAAAAACGTTTCACGCCAAACTATGCTACCGAGCCTCTCTTCCTCTGATGCCAGATCCATAACACACCAAATGGGAGATCTGGAAAAACAACTGGCAGGAAACTGCTAAGTTTGGGACTGTTGCATTTTATTTTTATTAATTACAGAAACCTCGCGACACGCTCAAAGTGCACACACTTCAGTGCAATGAGGAACAATGGTAGTGGCACAAAGTGAAGTTTCATTACCAGATAATTATGTCCGATAATTCGCAGACAACCACTTTATGGCGTATTCATGACTCTAGTGAAGAAAAGTGGTTCCAAAAATAGACTGATGGATAAATACGATGACACAGCACTGTGTCCGACTGTCATAATAGTAATTAACACTTGTTGAAATACAAATGTCCACGTCCCATGGCTTGTTGAAATGTAGCTATGAGTGATATTTTTTAATCATTTGTTTTTATTTTGTTCCTTTAAGTTTTCTTCACTTGAAAATGGCCATGAGAACTAAAATGTTTGGGGTCCCTCTTCCATACCTACCCAGCGAAAAATATACATTTGTTGATGGCAGTAAACTGTTGAATTTCAGGTGATGAATAAAAATAGCCTCCAAAGCCAATGAGACACACCATCTACTAAACTGGAGGCTACTACTCGAGGAGCTAAGTCGTTGCAACACGTAAACTTGTTTGTCAAACGATTACTGAACAGTTCGAAGCAGTGAAGCGTATCACTGCTGAAAGCACAAAAATCAAACATGTGTCCTATTCCAGGGATAAGTAGGAGGGCCAAGGCAAAGGGATAAATTGAACATTAATCTGACAGAGAAGCAGTAGCAAGACAACAAGACTATACAAGTGCTGAGCTCTACAATGACCCACTTCCTAAATGCACAATCAACCAGCCTGAGATAATTGGCAAATGTCATTGACTGCATAAATGAGGACTCTGGCAGCTTCCATGACATCAACCAACAACAGGACAATAATGAAAAATAACATGCAAGGTTTTATGTGATGTTCACTGCACCCATGACAAAGTCTTCTAACACATTTAATGATTAAGTTTTTCCATCAATGAGGTGGGATTGTGCCTGGGTCAGAGGTCAACGTCATTACGGTAAGACAAACAGGAAGCATAATTATCTTGTCGGATTGGATGTGCTTGTGACCTGAGGACTAGTGTGAGCGTGTCTGTGAGTCTCGGGATTAACCCAGTCACCCATCACCCACCGATGCAGCACAGACCAGCACAGCCACAGACCGTCATCCTTGACCAATATATCATGCTGGTCCCAGAACTAGGAACACAGTTTTGGTCTTATTCACTCAGCAGGCCTCGGGCATCGGAAGAGCAACAGTTGAACATCAATCGACATGAACTGGGATGTTACATTTAGAGATAATGATAAAATGATGCCCTACATTTGAATTGCAAAACTAGGAAAATGTATGAACTAGGACCAGAAATGTGGTCTTCTGCTTGTTAATAACCACGGATGTGCCTGTATTAATTAAATCTGTTTAATTACTGTGACCACAGGTTATTTCACAGATGGATGAGATCATTTATTGTTCAACTGCTAAAATTGCATTGTCAAAGAGAGCAAGATAATTTCAACACTTTATTTTAACACACACACACAGGGTTGAATATTCATAGAGAATTGGGGAAAATATTCAATTGACCAAATTGGGACATTTATTGGAGTAATTAAAGATAAAATAATGCCCTCAAGTTGACAGACGTAACAGAAATGCGGGCGCTCTGCTTTTAGAAAAAAAGACATGCATAACTCTGTTGTGAAAGCACTATAGAAATAAAGATGTATGTATTGCATTAAATGTGTCTTTAATTACAGTACATATGCCATGGGTTCTTTTTCAGATTGGGACGAAAAAATTGAGCCCTAACTAGAGCAATAATGTGAATATTTATAATAGTAATGAATACTTCATCACACTCGTAGAGGTAAGTCCACTTGATAACGTTTTCCTGTCAAACAAGGGGAGTCAATGTGCCACACGACAACCACGCAGGCTGCAGCGTCTTGCTTGCCAAGTTGTGTAACTTCTTTCCCGGCTCAATGCCACTGCCGTTTCGGTGTCAATCTCGAAACATTAACACAGCACTCCGGGTTCCCCGAGAACGGACCAACTTCGGCACCCAGAGTACTCACCAGTTTGCATGTCTCATTTGAAGCGTAACCTAAATTTCCCCGTGAACGCACCTTCACGACTTTTCCCATGTAACCACCGGCTTCCGCTTCCCGGGCGCGGAGGGACACTCAATTTCATCCTCACCGGTGGGGGAGGATAGGAGGTTGGGAACGTGTTTCGACGGGCTCACGGGTGCTTTGCTAGCTTAACAACGATTCATCTTAGACAAGAATAAGACTGCAATGAATATGAATTCTGACATAAGTTCGTGACGAGTGAGACAGAAATTAAAGGGATATGTTTATTTATCAAATACCCCCGTGTTCATGCCGAAAGTGTGCGACGCCATTGAAGGTGACCTTCAATAACCACGTACGTCACGGCGAGTTTGCGCAAAACGAGTCCAACTTCAGATAGTTTGCCTTTACAGTTCTCAAACTGAAACTGGCGATTTGCGGTTATTGCGTGCGCCGAGAAGCTATGTAACAAATGTTCCGCTAGCATGGCTAAAGCACTTGACAGTGGTGCAACTGTTATGTTAGCCTGTCAGCTAAACTGTTTGGGTGAGTTACATGTGCATCGGCATCCATTCTCACGCACTCGTCGCAATGACCGACTTGTGAAAACCGGACGATTTTGTATTTTGCTAAGAAGCTATAGAAACATTGCGACGATACCGCTAGCATGTACTCCAGGTGCAGTACTCGTCATATAACACGAAGCAAAGAAAGTAGAGGTGAAGTGAGACTGAGACATTTGGGCAAATTTGAACGCGACAATCCTAGTCTTTACGCATGTAAGAAACAGACATACTTTGCTCACCACAGCCGTGCGAATCTTTCAAATGTGCCCTGCTGCTCTCGTGGGCGTCCTGAGCTCCATGCCCGGCTTCCGACACAGCAACATCAGCCGGACGGCAGCCGGGCTCAGAAGCCTGGGTGTCGTCCGTCTTGCTCACCATGGTCACAAAGACAAACGGGAGACGTGACAGTGTTGGAAAAGAGCTATTCGCAAGTCGTCTTGGTATGATTTAGGACCGGTTGGCAGGGGACAGGCTTACAATAACGCGTACGCTTGGGAAGGACAACGCTGTATGTATCACACGTGCTTCTCTCTTCTCCTCTTGACCTCTTTGCCTTTGCCACGCTTGTCCCCGCCCACTGACTGAGGATACTACGGAAAGTCACACGCGACAAATGTCAATACAAAAAATGCTGTTGTGTCATGATGTATTACAGAACTGCATTAGTGTTTCGTTCACTTTTTCCAGTCAATGCACATATTTGAAGTTATGATAATCTCACCTCGACTTATTCCCCAATTACTTACTCAAAGTAAAGTTGCGCCTGCTTTGTTGAAAATTTTACATTTGCATGAATGTAAACAGATGGAATCAGAGTGACCAACAAATATGTAATTTCGGTGTCCGACTGCCCTCTTTTTTGGAAATCAAAATACTGTATGGTCACCCAACTGTATGGCTTAACTGCACGTTCTATCATCTGGTGGAAGATCATTTAATTGCTCTCATTGTGGAGTCAGACAATGAAGGATATCAATTACGCTCACATCACATGCATGCATATTGTAGAATATGCCAAGTATAAAGTATATCTTACAGCTGCTACTATTCCATTCATTTTCCAAGTAGCTGAAGTAGAGACAAGATCTATGAAATACAGTATTAACTGAAAGTGTGGTTGGTGTCCTGTCTATGAAGAATACACTTGTCGAATGCTTACATAGGTACTCAGCATACTATCAGACGGTCTACCGTTTTACCATGTGTGCATATTTGATTATTTATTATATTTCTATTGTATCTCATTTGATGTCCTACCAAATGAACTGTCCAGGGTGTGTATTAGCAAGCATTCAACACAAGCAGACTGACAGATCTTGTTTGTTTATTCCAATCATGTTTACAGTGTAGCTTACAGAGTTGATGCAGTTGTTAGATCACCCCAACACATGGACCATTTTAGGAGTAACTAACTTCCCCTCTGTGATTGATGGTGTCAAGCACATATCAACTACTAGCGTGCCACAGCAGAAGCTTCTGGGGGCCACAAAGAGTTGACTGAAACTGTTCTAATAACTCCAAACTCGATAAAAAGATGGAAGACACTTTTTTTTCTGGCTGCTGGATGTGGGAATATATGCAGCAAATTGAGCATTATTGATTTGAAATAAAAATAACAAACATATCTCATTATAAGGGCACTCTATTTAAAAGGTAACATTGCTTTGGCTCATTCCTGTGATCATACTGAAGCACAGATGCAAAACGAGTTAAAGCTGAATATGTAGACATCCAGAATGGGACCTATTATACTGTCGTGCTACAACCGGATGGATAAAGTTTTTGATCTACCTGATGTATCCTTTTTGGATACTGTGTTCTTAACAGTCTTAAATTAGAATCATTCAGTAAAACAACATTGTACCAGGAAGTTGTAAGAACAACCCCCTATTACACAGTTATACTATCATGGCTTATGATTTGGGACAATGGTTTTAGCTGGCATTCTATCCTGACAATCATGTGGCATAGCGGCATGCCCACATGTTTATTGCTGCCACGACTGCAGCAGCTAATCGGTCCTCAAACCTTCAGGTAACTACTACTATTCATCAGTATAACAGAATACGACAAAAGTCAAACAATGAGGCATTACACATGAAGCAAAATGGACAACAGTAATGATATATGAACAGATCAAGTCCGCAGAACAGCTGTCACAACCTAAAAACGAGACATAACTATTGAAATATGGTGGTCGACTGAAGACCAAAACACAATATGTAAATGCCGTATTTTGGACAAGCCTCACATGTCTCATCACAAGTAAATTAAGTTTCAAAGCAGGACTCGTCACATTAATTACATAGAGAGGGGAAAAAAGCCAAAATATAAACTTCAATATATTGTTTCATACAAAACAAAACACATTGTTTGCTGTATGATAAGGCAGCGATTACAATGGAGCTTTGCATGTATCACAGAATAAAGAAATATTGACCAAAAAAACTATTCAGTTTACTTATTGAATTCAGTTCAGTCATTCTCATACTTGGGGGTTTCTTCTTACACTTGCATAACTACATACCAATATTCTGTGTAAAGCTCCTGTCTAAACTGACAATCTCCCTGCACATGTTGATATCGCCATAGTATTTAAGAATTAGTACACTTGGAAAATGTTACAGCCACACCATCAATTGGAGAAAAAAAGTCCTCACTTAACCAACAGTCACATTCTTGTTGGTCCATTTTTCCTGAGATGTAAATAAAAGAAAGTCCCTCAAGCAGATTAGTTGCCAGCTAGTGTTTTTGTTTGGAACACAAAATTCAAGTGCAGTGAGTGATTTGGGCTTGAATAATAATTGAGTAACTGTTTATACAAAGCAACTCATGTATCAAGCACACACAGTTTAAAAAAAATACTAATTCACAAGGAATCGTTTAGAACAGGGGTCCCCAAACTTTTTCCTATGAGGGCCACATAACTTTTCCCTTCTCTGATGGGGGGCCGGTGTCAGTTTGTAACATCAACGATCGTAGGGGAGCTTAAAAAAAACGATCGTAGGGGAGCTTAAAAAAATATTGTTTCCCCGAAAGCCACACATAACCAAACAACCCTTTCCAGGTTCTTTACAGAAAAAAAAGTCAGGAAACTATGGCCCGTGGGCCATAGTTTGGGGACCTCTGGTTTAGAAGAACGTTTGGTACTCAATTTTAAAATTGGATATGAAAAGTTACCAATTAAAACAAAAAAAGCTATGTCCACTTCAACAAATAGCCTTCAAGTGTCATAAAATGAAAAAAATCTTCCCATTTCACAGATTACACATTTGACTTGTCAAGAGGTAACAACCGTCCACAGTGAGTTTAATTCAGTCATTAAAGAGTGGAACATTTGCTGTTAATGTGCATTTGTGTGAGGACTGTACAAATTGCAGTACCATTCCTCATAAGGTATTTTGCGACCACGTCCTAATCGAAACCAATAACGTGTTCTACAGATATGGCTCTAGGAACTAAAGACAATTCAACATTTTTGTTGTCATCCAGTGATATACAGACGCACACACTCAGATCGTTTCAACCGTGACTGTCGTTTTGAGGTTACACAAACACACAGTGTGGAGTTGATTTATGGTTCACCTTGAAGGGTCACAGTTGGTCACGGCCACATAAAAAAAGCATGCCTTCCACACAACATGCCTGCCGCAACCTCAGCTGGACTCCCAAAAAAAAATGGGATTGCTTTACTATTAAGGCCCGACAGTATACAAGTGACACCCGTGTAAACACATCATTCTAGTTCAAAGATGGACTTGAAGTGACACGTCTTGTAGTCCATAATATTAAAAAGGATATCCAGCACAGGTGGGCAAACCATTGATCTCAAGGTCCTCAATTGATTTTTAAATCAGACACTTGGCTCAGTTCATCTGGAGATGAGGTCAAAAACGTGTGTGTAAAATTACGATGAAGAAACACATATATTTGTCATCTCTTCATATAGATAAATATATGTTTCATATGCATGTGTTTATATATATATATTACAATTTTATTAACTGAATGTTTCGAAAAATGAATAAAAATATTTTCTTTAAATATGTTGCAAATTTCATCATCCATCCATTTTGTAATCCGCCTATACTCACGAAGGTCGTGCAGGGGCAGGAGCCTATCCCATCTGTCTTCGGGCAGTAGAGCCGGAATCGAAACCTGCACCTCCACACTGTGAGGCAGACGTCTTAACCAGTCGATCACCGTGCTGCCGCATATTTCATCATTTAAAATAAATGAATTAACCCATTATTTAATTCAATGACTAAAAAAATGTAAAAGGAAAAACACATTCTTATTAACCAATTTTAATAAGGTAAATGCTTGTTGGGCTGGATTAAAAAACATAGTCGGCCATATGTGGCCCCAGAGCCATACTTTGCCCACCGCAGGTCGACGTTATTCGTTATTAACCCAGTGTTATTCGGTCAAGGGGCGGCATAACAAAAGTGTTAACAGAAGCAAAAAAAGATAAATATTTGCTAATCTGCCTGTGCCTCAGCACCAGGGGGCGCTGTGGTTGCAGACACCAGCCTGGCTGCATCTTCTTGAGGGACCACAGGCCCTTGCTGACCCACTTCGTCCTCAACCCTGAGCGGAAGCGATCTGTGTGTTCCCGTTTGCCTGGTGCGTACTCGGAGCCTCCAGGGGTGAAGGAAGAGGGCAGGGTCTGGCATGGCTGCAGGCTCCGCAGGACCCGTCACTTTCTCAATGGGAACACATTCCCGGGCGCGCTCCATTCGAGAGCAGGCTCTAGCGCTCTTGCGCTTCGGTTTAACCCCAGGAGAAGAGTTGGAGGCTCCTGGCAGCGACTGCTGGGGCGAGATGTGCTCGCTGTCATATTGCGGGGGGCCCTGATGGGAAGCTCTGGTCAGGAGTGCATGCCTCTGCTGCAGCCGCTGGTGATGCAGCTTCTGCTTGGCAGCGTGAAGCTGAAAGGAAAGGTACGCTGCTGCCTCGGTTTGTTTCTGAAGCTCGGTGTTTAAGATGGTGGAGCAGTGGCTGCGTCGTTTGAGCTCTTCAAGGAAGTGACGCTCTTTTTCTTTCAGATTGGCTCGAAGGGCTCCCACCAACGCGCCCTTGTGGAGCAGTTCCTTGCGAATTTCTCCAATAGTGCACTCCTGCTCACACAGACGGTCTTCGACACCCCTGCAGCGGGCCTCCAGGAGCTCCTCTTCCTCTTGTATTTCTAACACGGTCAAAGACAAAAAAGTGATGTCAAATGTCTAAAATGCTACACAGCACACTGAATAGCGAAACGGGTGAAAACGCTAGGGTGGCACGGGTGTCGACTGGTTAGCATGTTGGGCTCACAGTGTAAAAGTGCAGGTTTCCATTCCGGCTCCGGCATTCCTGTGTGGGTTTTCTACGGGTACTCCAGTTTCCTCACACATTTCAAAAGCATGCACGGTAGGTTAATCGAATACTCTAAATTGTCTGTAAGTGTGAATGGTTGTTCGTCAATGTGTGCCCTGCGACGAGCTGGCAACCAGTTGGGGGTGTACCTGCCTACTGCTCAAAGTCAGCTGGGATAGCCTCCAACACGCTGGCATCCTCGTGAGTAAAAGCGGATTTGAGCGGATTATTTATTTATATTCCCTGGAACAGATTATTATCACTTTCATTCATATCATTGGGAGAGACTATTTGAGATTGAATATTTGAGTTATAAGCATGGTTGTGGAATAAATGAAACCCAACACAAGGCACTACCACTATATGTTGTTGATATACATACAGTATGTGGACAAAAATGAAGTGCGTATCCCAACTCTAAAATGTATGCTTATCTGTGATCAGTAACCTTAAAATAAAACGTAGTTGGACTCAAGGAATGTGAACTCAAAGTTCATTCGGCTAGTTCTGATACATATCGTCTCAAGAGACATAGTGCCTACAGCGCCCTCTTCACAAGAAATTAAAACGGACAACGGTACTGTACATTATTTTCATTGCTGTCAAACTCTCGGAGAGAAAGGAGAAGAGCGATGCACATAAAAAGCAGAGTTTGAAATGGGCCTCGGGGCTGACTGAGCAAAGCTGGCCAGAGGAGGAGATGACATCTTTGAGGCCAGTGCTGAAGTTTCATTACCAGAAATAGGTCAGATTTGATGAAGGGGAGAATCCCAAGGGTAGGGAGAGGTTCGGTCATTCCTCAAGGCGAATCTATACCTACATCTACCTATACCGACATTAGATATAAATATGGTGAAACCGCAGACATACTGGAATGAGAAACAACATACGGACGGTACTTATTCATTCATTCATTCATCTTCCGAGCCGCTTGATCCTCACTAGGGTCGCGGGGGGTGCTGGAGCCTATCCCAGCTGTCTTCGGGCAGTAGGCGGGGGACACCCTGAATCGGTTGCCAGCCAATCGCAGGGCACACAGAAACGAACAACCATTCGCACTCACACTCACACCTAGGGACAATTTAGAGTGTTCAATCAGCCTGCCATGCATATTTTTGGAATGTGGAAGGAAACCGGAGCACCCGGAGAAAACCCACGCAGGCCTGGGGAGAACATGCAAACTCCACACAGGGAGGCCGGAGCTGGAATCGAACCCGGTACCTCTGCACTGTGAAGCCGACATGCTAACCACTGGACTACCGGGCCGCCCGGACGGTACTTATATTGGAGCAAATTAGGATATCAATGAAAACCTAAATTTCAGTTGTGCAATTTGAAAAGTGAAACTCATATAGCTTCGCTACACATTCGGAGAATATTTCATGATGATATATTTATGAATTTTGATGAATAAATCTCACAGCTAGCTTGATGACGACTTACTTTTGATTTTTAATTTGGACTCAGCTCGCCATCATGATTTAGACAAGCTCACAAAGTGCTATCTGCATTTTCTCATATATGTATACATAAGATATATGTGCATGCCTTGAGATAAGAGTTACATTTGGTCCACAATCACGCCTGTAACTAAAAAACACTCAAGACGATGGCTAAAAACTACTTCTAAATTGTGTCACTCGTAATGTAATTTATTGAGATTGTCCTATTTTGGGACACAGTCTCTCTCGTTGGTATTCATCACCACACTCAGGTTGAGCTCATAATATTGGAGATTTCATAATGTGATCTTCATATCACCCCACACGCTCCTTCCCTCCACTCCTGTCTGCCGCCTTCTCGTTTTCCCTTTTATCACTCTCTACCTCCCTTTTCTTTGCATCTTACTACCTCTCATTGCCGACTTCTGTTTCCTCTCGCTGTCTGTTGTAAACAGACACCCCCCATGGGACAACAAGGGGAGACGCTAGCAGAGGGAAAGAAAGAGGACGGATCAATTTGCCGGGGTGGGAGAAGAGTGCATTCTTTTGATGATGGGCTGTAATGGCTGAGTAATGCAGCTACACGGGCACTGCTCGCCTTTCGACTCCTCTTTTTTTTTTCTGTTTCACTCCCGCAACCAAACGGTGCACATCTCCAGATTGAGGCTGCAATAAAAATATCCATCAGGGGCTGCGTTATGTGTGTCACGACAGGCTCTCTTTGCAGCAGTTTTTTGTTATCGCCACTGCCCTCATGAATCAGCAAACCCATTGGCTTTTTTTCATTTGAGATTAATGGGTCAGCTTCCATCGAAGCATATTCAGGATATGTGAAAAGATAGGACAGCGTTTGTGTGTGAGGTTTGTCAGGAGAGACTGAGAGAGCGAGGGAGCGAGAGACAGAAAGAGAGAGACATTCTATGGGGGATGGCGAAGAGGCAGGGACAGATGCAGGCATGTTGCTGATACGACATTGGGGGTTGTGCTTGGTTAGGGACTGAATGCTTAATCTCAGAGAGATGAAGGCTAGGTAAAAAAAAAAACTGACCATATAAATGTACAACACATGATATTCATGCAGCATAAGGGATTAAATTGATCTTTCAACATACCTATTTGGCTTCGACCCGGAGGTTTCACCTTCAGATCATTTGTCAACCCTGAAAAGTGGAAAACAAAGAAAAATGAATATGGTACAGAAATCATGTTGGAGTGTCAATGTTGAACCAAAACATCTCATTAAAAATGACACTGACATTTCAAGTTGATTTAATCTTTTCTTTGACAAGTTAACCAATGCCGCATGTTACTCCAAGCACATTTCCACATGTCCGTACATAAATAATGAAGCTAAATCTGAGACTTTGAATTAAGAATCACTGTGAGAGGCTTGGCCAAGTTCCCTTACTTCGTCAAAACAGTTTTTCTTGCAGGCAGACATACTGCTGCAGCTTTGAGAGTACTGTATTGCTCCCTCAAATCAATATGAGCTGAAAGAAAAACTGCTGCCGGTGTACTCTTGCTAAGCATGATGTTTAATGATGGAAGACTGAGTGCCACAAAATGATGTTATTGAAAGCAAATTCAGTCAAGTTCAAACTATGCAGTTGCAACAGATTTTAATTATATTTTATGGACAAGTGGTACACCCCTTCGAACTCAACTAAGGTTTGGGCGACTGCATGTATGTATTTTGTTCTTTTTATAAAGGCATTTTCTATGCTCACATGCTTTGTGGGAACAATTTAGCACAGGAAAATTAGACAAGGTGTCCAAATACATCCAATGTCCATATAACTTACAGTCAATTTCATCACTACTTGAGAAACGCTGTCCACTCGGGATAGGTACATAGTTGTGGCCAAAATGATAATTATAATTATTTTGATCAATATTGTAATCATTAATCCCAATTATTCATCATGATAGGGAAAACCTCTGTACTTTTATTGCAACATATTATACAATACAATAACAAGCCTTGCATCATGTGCATGACCCCTGGGAGCTAGGCTCACTATACTGGTTGATGGACTGCTTGATTTAGTTATGCAGCAGAGCCCACATTTTAAATGATAATAAGGTTGATATCATGCATCCATCCATTTTCTGATCCGTTTATCCTCACAAGGGTCACGTGGTGTGCTGGAGCCTATCCCAGCCATCTTTGGGCAGTGGGTGGGGCACACCCTGAACTGGCTGCCAGCCAATTGCGGGGCACACATAGACAAACGACCATTCACGCTCACACCAAGGGACAATTATGAGTGTTCCATCAGCCTGCCGTGCATGTTTTTGGAATGTGGGAGGAAACCGGAGTACCCGGAGAAAACCCACACAGGCCCGGGAGAACACGCTAACTCCACACAGGAAAGAACACTGCACCTCTGCACTGTGAGGCCGATGCGTAACCAGTCAATCACTGAGCCGCCCCATTTTTTGCTCTTCTACAACATATTTAAAATGTATGTATAAAACCCTAAAAGAAAAAAAAACCAAGACTAAACCAAATAAGCTTTCTGAACAGGTTTTAATTTAAACAGTAAAATTTTTGATTTCTAATTAATTCTCTTTTCAGGGAGACAGAAGGACATGTCTTTGCCAGAAAAGCGAGCCAACATTCTGACGCTTTACGACAGCAGACATCAGATCAACCTCGTAGTGACCTTCAGGAAAGAGCACATGAGCAAGCCAGCAGAAAGCTCCCCTTGGAGGACAGATCACAAATTCTCAACTCAACAAATGATCATCTTTTCATCAGTGTGGGGACACAAAGCTCTTCAAGTCCCTGTCAGGTAGTAAAAAACAACACAGGGGGTTCTCACAATACTGGTTGTTGCTTGCGATGGCTTATTCTTCGGCTGAGTGAGGTCAAATGGTCATTCACTCTCTGGTCACAATTAATGATAAAACCGAATGATTTCTCTGAGCGCGTGTGATATGGTGCAAGACCCCATTGATACAGAGGGGAGAAGAGAACAGAAACTCCTAAACACACAATTATAGATTTGCGCAACAAACTGATGGAGGAGGGTGTTTTCGAGACAACTGCTGACATTAGCTCTGAGCTATCACACAGACATGCACTCGCACGCATTCACTCATGCGCACATACACGGGCCTACCTCTCTATCAGACAAGACCGCATTCATTTGGATTTCTAAAACAATAGATTAACCGAATCGATTAACCATGGAGGAAATACTTTGCATGTCCTTCTAAAGCCTTACCATATACCGTATGTGTCTAGCATTTCCTATATGGTGAACATTTTTTTTAATATTCAGGAAGTTTTAAAGGTTTTAGAGAATAAATAGCTTACAATATATTTATATTTTATTGTATCCACATCTATCTTCCCTAGTGTGCGGTGATTGTGTTTGTGTTAGCTGCATTTGATCAATGAAATTCACTGGCTGGTAAAATGATGTCATCTCCCGGAATTGTAGTGTGACATCATCACGTTGTCACTGTCGGGCAGTGATCGATGCCAAAGGGACAGAAAGAGTGGAGGGCGTGCCTGTGTCTTGTTAGCAAATCAAGCTTTGCCATGTATTTTCAGGACTGCCAAGGTGCCTAGTCACTGTCGGATTATGGACCTTGCTTGCTGTTCGCTCACAAGAAATTTTCTAATCACCCGCTTCATGTTTATAGCCGCTCTTGTTTCGATAATTTTCCTGTTTCATATTTTTTGTTTCTTGTTATTTTTGGATTAAGTTTCATCAAGTTTCATTCGGGTATCAAAAATTCCTGCCATTTGCAAGCATTTATTTTTTGTGATCATGTTGACTTGTTGACGTTTCCTGGTTTTGTGTCGCCAGCGTTTATATTTTGTCAGTCCTTCGTTTTTCTGCAAATACTTTTTGTACCGTCGTTTGTCTGAATCTGCGTTTGTGGGATCCGCTTACCATCTGGTCCATTTTTGGATCGTGTCATTAAAGTAAGGCTCCCTCAACTTTGGTTGACTACAACTTTCACTATTTACATCTTATTTTATTTTATTTTATTTTTTAACATCTGTGAAGGTTGATAGAATTAATGAGCACATTAAAAAAAAGAGTACAACATGCAGGCATCTGTTTTCAGTGTCGGAAGTGAAAGTAAAAACATATTCTCATGTGAGAAATATACCTAAGTACATTAACAAAATACTTCCCACCAATGCATAAAATAAAAAAAGCTGAATCATAATTCCATGCATGCATTTTTATTTAATAGCCCACTTATCTGAGCATCGCCTCTGCAGGGCAAGAATCTCCATGTGGAGCCCGTGAAGCAAAGTGAGGTGCTCCTGCCTGAGGAACATCATGCTCCTCTCGACGCTCTCCAACTGCCGGGTCACATCACTCTCTTCGGCCATGGCTGGGTTTGCACTCACAGGAAGACGGACGGGAGTCCAAATGGGGCTGACCAGGTTGGAACTCGGCTTGGAAGTTGATAACTTTCCATGGAAAATAGCAGGAATGAATCGGAAACAACAGGAATTCACAAAATTGAAGGTTGGCTCTATAGTGGGAACTTTGATCAAATTAGGGAAAATATATTTGAGCATAATGCTGAGTTAAAAAAAGAAAAATCAGATTTTCCAAGTACAGTGGTACTTTGATTTACTTGACTTGTGAGTTATGAGCTGTCTTTGTTGGATTTTTATTTATTTTTTGCTTTGTGTAAGAGCCAAATTTTACGAACTTCATCTCGAACGAAGTCAAAAGCAAGTCGAGTCAGCCAGGAGGGCTGTCATGGCCCTCAATGTGGGCAAGGAGAACTACCCATTTTGCATGCCAAAACAAAATTGTATTTCTTTTTTACCCGCAAATTCCAGGTGAATCCTCATTATTATTCATAATTCTCATGTGAAGTGTCCGATTTGGAATATTTCCAAATCCTCTGTTTTTTTCCCACTGCTTTGAAATTATAAATGGTACATACATTTTATGCAACCCCGCGCAGCTTCATCACATCTTTGAAATACGTCATGGCCACAGAAGTTCTCGGTGAGGTTCTGCCCTCGGCAGGAAAGGAAATTAACATTCGGTGAAGCTGGATAGAAAAATGTTTCAACTTACCTTAGGTTTTAATATAAAGCATTTAAAACAATAGACTCCCAAGGCACACAAACATGCAACTCTCCAGTATCGATCTTGCAGGCTGCATCCATTATGCGGCTCCGATTGACGTGAAGCAGTCTCAAAGTGATGAATGTGTTCACTTGTGGCTGCACATAATAACCGAACATGGTTCCCACTCCAACTCGGCGTCTCCTTCGTTTCTATCGAGCACCAAAGCGCCCACCATCAACGTGCGCGACATCCTTTGGGCTCGTCCCCCACGACCCCCGCTGTGAGGCGTCGAACGACTAGGGATGGATGAGTGCTGCTTGTGTGGGGGAGGGAGCTGGTTGACTGGGTGGAAGGCGAGGGGCGGGGGGGCGGGGGGGGGACAACCACACCGTGATGAGATCACGCGAGAACTAGCATCGGGCCACGGAGGCGACGTGGCAGCTGATTGGAGACACGTTAAAGTGACTTAAACTGTATTCTGTTTCCGAACTAAGACACGTATTTTACATTCAATAAATTCTACGACACATCTCAGAAAACGAATACAGACTGAAATAACACGGGTCAACAGCAAAATGGAAGAGATGGCTTTTTGTGTCCCTTAACGTACGTATTTTTTGACGACTAAAATTTTTATTTCGAACACAAGATAATTGAGATATTCAAAAATTCAAAAACCTGCACAATATCGAACGTAACCCAAATTTATAATTGCTAAATATATTAACTACGAACTAAAAAAAGACCAGGTAAACGTTCTAGAATGATTCACTTTATTATAACATAAAAGTGTTATTTCAGAAACATAAATTGGAGTACAAGATACAAAATAATCTTCGCCAGAAGAAATTTACATTGAGCAAAGGCTGCTCTCAGGCAAACAAACCGGTATCTTGTGCGTTGTAATTCATGAGATAGTCTTCAATGAGATCACTGAAGTCCATTAAAAAACGAGGCCAAGAGTTGGAGATTTTCATTTCCTGTATTTACAATATTTAGTTAATAAAATAATTTTGATTAACTAAATACAGTACTGCAAATATAATTTCAATAATGTCATGATGCATGTTTGAAAATAATAGAAATCATGTTAAACATCCATCAAATTGTCAGTGTACTGTATGTACATGGTGCCAAAACTGCTGCCAATTATCAAAACGATCACAATCAGAGTGGAATCACACTCACAAACACACGTCTTGTCGCAAAAAAAAGACAATTACATTACACCGGTCTGAAGAGGTACAGTAAACTGCCCACATTGGCTAAATATTTTTTTAAAATAAGAACAGTATATTGATCTTTATGTAAGGCTGCTGTGATATAGACCTAATAGAGATTTCATTTCCTCATTTGAACTTGGAACTGCTAGTGTGCGTTCAATTGGGGGGGGTCAACTGCAAGTTAAGCCCAGCCACGGTTTACTAGTCCTTCTGTGTCAGTGGATTTCACACCTACGCAGATGGACTCGTCCTTGAACAGCAACATGTTGATAAAAATGTTAGGTAAAGGGAGACAACAAAAACACAATTACTCGTTTCAAATGCTTTGAAGCAATCAGTTAATCTCATCTTCAACGCAACACTACTTTCAGAACAAATACATTACAAATATGCACTATAATTTCCTGTTTTTGTTTTTTCCTCAGGCCAAAGCAGATCAAGTGCGACTTGATGGTGAAATTTATGTGTTGAATAATTTAACTTCCTATACAGTCGTTAATGTAATACGGTTTCATGAAAGTCTGCGACGCTAGATGCATGGTGTGATCTTATGTCAAACCTCTCTGTTTAACGGATTTGTCGCCATCTTGTGGCAACTGTTGGCTACTTCCGACAGAGTTCACTCCCTGTCCACTGCAAAGAGCAGATGTTCAATGTATCCGGAGATGTCATCTGTTTTTATTCCAACATTAACCTCACAACCTGACATCAAAAATAAATAAGATAACACGTCTACAAACACTAATGATTAAGAAAGTGAAGACACTTCTCCTCTTTTGCCAATAAAGGAGATGTATCCAAATATGAATTTGTTTGTATTGAAATACTTGGGTCTCTGGAGTGCCTGCCCATTATGAAATTAAACCATGTTTAAATAAACCAGTGGGTGCCCCTGGCACAAACGCCCTTGATTTGACACCTGGAGTCTCAGATAACGTCACAAATACATTAGAAGTCGCCAAGTTGGCTGCTAGATCTTCCTCTGTTCAGCTTGGTGAGAAGTATTTTTGAAAAGTGCATTGATTGGCATGAGACAGAACTCCCCTCTACAATTAAGTGATTCCAAAACAGTGTGTGACATGTGGATTTTAAGTGTGCTGTAATTCTTTGTCATTTGTGTACTTCAATGGAATAATATCACAGATATGTTGCTAAGGCATGTAGGAAGCTTTTTAAACTATAAAAAAAAATTCAAATAAACTCATGTCCCCTTTATTGAAGTAATTGCTGAGTGTGCTGCCCTCTAAAGGCCATGTTAAAAATAGCACTTCCCCACCAGTATGGTTATTGCAGCAACGGCAGACAGACATCCAAGAACGCTATTTATAGACTATTTCACAGGCTTCCTGTTTGATTATAAACATAGTGGTGGCACTTGGTTGCTGCATTCCAACATTTGGATTAGCAAACGGGGCATTAAGGCGCTCATTTAAGATCTTCACTGCTCAGGATAACTTCAATGTTAGTGCATGGGCCAAGTATAATAAGCCACCACCCTAAATTAACATTTTACAGGGATTGCTTGCGTCCCATTTGACAATGATTAACAATGCTCGTTCTCAAAGAGGCAAACAAGTTTTAAAAGCTTCCTGAGGTAGGAGGTGGCTTGAAATTAAGAAGATGTGGGAAAATAAGAAAAAAGACATCACCTTTGCATATAACTAGTTTAAATAAAGTTTAGGTCTAGTTGATTATTTCATTCAGTGGTCAAGGAAGCCACAGCCATACGTCATACATCATAGCATATACTGCACGATCATATGCATTTAACGCCATGAAGTCTTGCTTCAAATGGAGGTACTTGTGGGCTTCACTCACCATAAGCTACATTTTAGAACACCCAGTGGGCCTTTGCAATGATGCAGTAGTGAAGTGTTAGGCTGTAAAGGAGTAGAAAAACAAAAATGGGCAAACGTGAACCCAAAATGGATTCTCCCTATGTTTCTTTTTCTTTCTTGGCGTCCCGAGTACTGCTCTTCAGGAAGTCGCTCCTGAGCAGGCGGTAAAACAGGACGATGTTCATGACCGTCATGATGGCCAGGCCCACGCTGCCCAGCGTGTAAGCCATGAGGGGCACCTTATCTCTGTTGAGCACCAGCCAGCGGGTCATCCAGGCCAGCGTGTTAATGCGGAATACCACGTAGGTGCCCAGGTTGATCATGCTGTTGACCCGGTAGAGGGTGCTGGCGGCATGATTGGCCATGCGCAAGATCTGCCTGAGATGGAGGAACACCGAGTTGATCTCCACCAACAGGGCCACCACGGCGAACCCGATGTAGCAGGATGTAAACACAGACAGCCCAAAGCAGGTGATCACCTAGGGGGGAGACACGGGAAGGAACCATGTTATGGTGGAGCACAAAACAAAGAAAATGCAATTGTGCCTTGACCGGTGAGTCTGAGTTTATTTTGTGATGCTGCCCATAACTCTCCTCACTGAAATACATGGAAATATCATCAGATTCAACCCGGTAAGTCTCACGTCAATGCCTCTGAAATGTCATAACACAGAATTATTTTTCAGAAACAAGGTTGCACAAAACTGGTTGAAATTACAGACATGAATGTGAGATAAAGCCATATGGAATCATGAACTTTGAGTTGGTTAATGGAACAGTCTAAATTGTCCTTAGGTGAGTGTAAATGGATGCTTGTCTAGTTGCCTTGTGACCGACGGACCGGTTCAGGGTGTACCTCGCCCACTGCCGAAGATGGCTGGGATAGTCTCGGGTAATGGCTGGATGGATGGGTGCACTTTTGGATTTTTTCCTGCTTTTTTTTTTTAACTCTTCCACCCATTGATTTAAATTAGGGTGACAACAGAGTTATTCCATTATTTACATTTAAATGTATTTTTTCTTATTATTAATAATGGCACACCTCCACTGTAGCATAGCTACACCATATTTAACGGTCTATAATTTCTCAGATTTACGGTGAGCGTTTTTCTTTTTTTTTTAAAGCTTGCACTGATGGGTTAAAAGGTTTTACCCCCCTTTTATACTTACATGATAGTGAAGAATGTTTAAATGTTACTAAATAGACTGAACAGTGTAAAGCTTGCTCTTGTCAGCTGGCTATGTGTTTTATTTATAAAATGAAGTTAAAATACATCAAGATATGAAGGAGTATTGAAGACCCTGTCGAGACGTTTCAGTAGGTGACAGGGTTTTAGGGAAAGGCTAAAAAGAAAGGAAAGGTTAAAATGCTGTTGAATAACAACTAAGACAAAATAGCCACAAGATGGCAGCATCGAACATGCAATTGAGCGATGACGGCCTGAGGGCTTTCATGACGTGTGACAAAAATGACAAGGTAACATCCGATGTTTGAGCCCACCCACTCGCCATCCCGACTTAAGTGACGCAAATGAACAAACAGTCTGACAAATTGGCATCATGGGACTAAGTTGAGACCGTTGCAAATGGAGCAAGTCACCCATGACAACTTGGCTTTGTTGTGTCAATTTGATTTGTCTGCCCGCACTACAGTCAATAGTAAGAACAGGCTTGCTTATTTTCAATATCTAACGTGTAATTCGGAGGAATGATTATTCCATGTGTATTTAAAAAATGGGCCACTCCTTGGGAGCGTGGCAAAGTGCAGAACTTTCTCCATTTATAAATACTGTTTTCCCGGAGACCAGAGGTGTCCGAACTTGGTCCTCAAGGGCCGCTGTCATGCTCGTTTTCCAGCTCTCTCAAGAGCAACACACTTGAGTTTAGATGATCAAACCCAGGCAATTTCAGTTTATGTAAAGAAATAGAATAAAATTTACATAAACATTTAAGTGTTCCTAAAACATTGCCGGGGGGGGGGGGGGGGGGGGGGGGTGGGGGTGTAACTTAATGCTCAACAGTCGTCATCTGCAGGCATATAGTTATGCTCATATTAACAATGTATTTTGGGGAAAAATGACTTTTTTTTTAGAACTTTAAAAGCATTCTTTTCAGCAGTACAATGTCATTGTGATTGATGTAATAACAAGTGAGTTTGTGATATTATCATCAGGAAAACTATGGAAAATGGCTAGATAACAGCACTTAGATTGCCAAAAGAAATGAACAAGAAACTGAAGAAAATAATGTTACTAATCATCTTTTCCATTACCATGTTATCTTTCTTTGGTTGCAAAATAAATCGTGCATGTTTTCTGCGGTTGTCTACACAACGCTACTATTCAAAGAAAACTAGAACACCAAAAAAAAGGCGCACACAAGTGCTGGTGGCCCACATATAAAACAAGCATGATAAACATAATAACTCTTAATAAAAATTAACAGTCAAAGAGGATTTCCTCTTTTTGGAAATTAAAATTAATCTGAATTTGCTTTTGTTTCTATTACACACTCTAACGGTATACATCCAAACTTTCAACTCTCTAGACTAGATGACAATGGTGACAAACACCATTGAGTTTTTGAGGACAGAGTGCACCAGCAGGGTCACAAGCAAAGGCTAAAGAGCAATGTGTATAGGACCCAATACTGTTGAGCATGGAACAAAAGGCACATTGATGAGTTGGTCCTTTTAGAGCAAAAATACTGGAGGCCACCAGCACATATTTGGCTTTGTTTTCACCTCCTGCAACAGGAATTTTAGGCAGAGGTAGCACTAGTCACATGGCGGGTATTTACCGCGCTGCCTATTGTCTCTTTAAACTGCAACAGTGTCACCACTGTGCAAGAGGAATCTCAAACTGAAAGCAGTGGGGCAAATGGGCGTGGCCAAAACAAGGATGGGTCTATCAGAAGACGGGTGTCAGCTCTTAGAAGACAACACAAGACTGAAAAAGACCCGCATTGACAGTAATTTGGGACACACTCCAAGGCGATTTTTGCCAAACATTTGCATGACAACGCTGAAGGTCCACAAAACATCCTGATGTCACACAATCTTTCGCTGTTCAGAGCATCAATGGATGACATCAGCGTGGCTTTGCATTTTTGTTTGGGAGACATTTCATTGAAAGGAATAGCTTGCGCCAGAAGCGCCATAAAATAAGCAGATTCGCATTCAAAGCAGAGACTCCAACATGGAAAACACACAAACTCGGTGCACAGACAAGGGACTTAACACATGCTCTTTAGATTGATGGCGGTTTCCCCCTTTATGGTTATGGTGTTTGTCCATATTGCCAGCAGCCAATCACAATCTCCCATTCCTATCTTGGTAGTTAAACCCTAATAGAGGAGTCACTATCATGGCCATTGCATAGGGCAAGTGGCGAGGAATGTCATTAACCTCACACTCAAAAGACGCACCGTAAAAATACACGAAAAGGGAAGAAAGTTCAAACGGCCCGGAAGCCATTCATGGAGCAAAGAGGCCAAGTTCTATGCTGTCTTTGGCCGTCCTGACAGAAGGGGGAATCCCAGTAATCCTCAAAACAGCTCTTAGAAACGCTCGGACATTTGGAATATTTTACAATGGTTGGAATTTAACAGTCAGGGAGCAAAAGCTGCAGCCAGACAGATGTTGTCGGACACCTGGGCTTTGAAACTTTCAACTAAATGGGGAGTGAAAAGATAAAAATGAGGAGTTGTTTCCCAGCAGCCACTTTCTTAGAAAAGGCTTTGTACAAGATTCCACAAAAGTCCACAAAAGTACAGCAAGAGGTTCAGAAATGGGTACCTCTGCACTGTGGGGCCGACATGCTAACACAGGACCACAACAGAACGCCTGAATGTAATTGGTTAATTTTTTTTTCAACTGAATTGTAGAAGATATACTGTAAGTTACAATCATAATGTCTTTTTAAAATGATTTATCTAATTCTTTTTTTTAATATCACAAAATCCTGCCATTTTTGTAGACTTTAATTTTTTTGTTTTGTTTAATAACACGGTAAAATTAGAGCAAAGGTGTCAAATTCATTTCTGTCGCGGCCCACTTTTTTTTATTTCAATTATTGTTCAAGTGAGTGTGAACGCCTTAAAATGATTCCAAAATCTCAACGTTGTTTGTTACACATGACAATTTGACATTTTGGTTCAGATTTTAGGAACGATCATGGAAGTTGACACACTTGATTTGCTTTCGCGGGCCACATAAAATGATGTGGCGGGCCGAATCTGGCTCCCGGGCCTTGAGTTTCACACCTGTGAATAAGAGGATTCCGGACAACACCTTTGTGTAGTGGAATTCTTCAATAGCAACAGAGGTGTGTGAAGATTATAACACCTGTCGCTCACAACTCCCGCCCTGTTGTTTTGGTTACACGTGTTTTTGACATGTCATATCACACACTGTAGCTGAACATTATCAGCATGGAAAATATTAACTCATTTCGTGGAGTAAAAGCGCAATGATAAATTGATCTAAATGGATTGGTTGAAATGTTCAGTCTGGGCAAGTGAGTAATGTATGTCAACCAAAATTAAATGACAGCCAACAACACTGTTGTAGCATTTTGTGCATATGCTGCTTGCAACATTAATGCGTCCAACACGGTGCATTACTTGCACATGTATGTCAAATCCATACCGTAGGCCGACGAAGCCATGCATATAGTGTTTCTGAAGTTAAGATTGCACAGTAACTACAAGAAGGAGAGATACCGCCGCTCTTTCCTAGCAGCTGCTGAATAAAAATAAAATTACCGGTACGTGAAAAACAATTGTAAATAGCACGGCCACCTTATCTATATCTATATTTATATTACACTTAATTGAACTGTGTACATTGAAAATGAAACATTTATTTTGTGAGTGCAAACACTTTGTTTTTCTTCTTTCTTTTTTCTACCCATAATTTTGCTGCTTTAGAACTGTAAATTTCCCCCAAATTGTCATGTGGGACAAATCAAGGATATCATATATCTTATAACTTAACTGGCCTGGCAAACGGATTACAACATGGCAAGCAGATTACAACATATGATTTCGTTTTTTTAAGGTATATGTGAACAGTAGACTATTGTGACAAAAACGTTGTCTTTGCATGATGGGTTTTCCCCGAAAAAAAAAAAAAGAATGCTTGCTTTTTCAGTCAATAGAGGGATTGTCAACCATGCGGCCGCTCCTTAGGAACAGTAATGATTAAACCAGAGTTCAACGTTCCAAAAGACAGGAAAACATCTCGAGGACAGCAGGTGGCGGTGCCCGTGACTGCGATCATGCGACTTGAATCAACTGCTATCGCCTGACAGCAGGTCACGTTAAAGCTATGGGCATATTTGGATCCGATTCATCGGATGAGCCTTAAGGGTGTCATCCATCATATTTCCACGTTTCATTATAATGATGTTGAGGAAATGTTGTTCTCTATTACAGTTGGACCCCGAATACCAATTGTAAGGACACTAAATTAAGAGACCACAAGAAGAGCCCTCAGTAGTGCAGACTGTCCTCCTGTGCATTTATGAAACGATGATTGATGCCATGAAACAAGGTGTGGTTGCCTTGCCCGTCAACATATCTTGAAGTGAATAAATTCCTCCACAAACCGCTCATACGTCAGCTCTAAATAAATACCGCCTTTTGTTGAATGAATTCATGCTTGTCTTTCCCTCGCTGCAGCTTCTTTAGTATGGATGGCACATAACGTGTTGAACCGTGCGACCCACCCTCAGGCCTCTTGAAGACAAACAAAACCGGCTTGCTCAGTTCTGTGTGGCGCAACAGGACGTGTCGACTGACACTCTTGTCTTCTAATTCCAATTGACTTGACAAGTGCCAATGGATAACAAGTATTTTTGGTTGTTATGTTCTGAACCATACACTCCCTGATGAGTACGTCCCATTACAACAAGAAGTGCAGCTATTGGTTTATAGTTTTTTTGAAGGGTTGTACAAGCTGCGAGGAGTGGGGGGACTTGAGGGGGATGGTGTAAGATGTTTTGAGGCAGTACGAGCAGAGAGTACTGTCGGTAAAATATGAGTAGAGTTACGACACAGAAATATAGGGGGTGGGAGGTGTGTCTTTATGGAATGCTACTCAGGAAGTGAGAGGTTTGGTGTTGGGTGTGTTTTTTTTTTCACAAGGGAATCTGAGGCTCAAGTGAACACCAGATGTCTCTCCTGTTGAGTGGGTCAACACACAGAAAATGAGGGAGGACCCGAGGGGTCCCGCACTAAAGGCGAGAGACAGCTGAGGAATAAACACATTCATCATATCGTTTACTGCACAAAAATGTCCAGGTTGTCCTCCCTTCATTGTGTGAAATATTTGCTCGTTTACTGCCCAAAAATGTCCAGGTTGTCCTCCCTTCATTGCGTGAAATGTTTGCTCTTCATGCTTTGTGTTTAGGGCTAATCTAATCTAAAAATGTCAGGAGTTCACGGTTAGCCAAAGGATTGTCAAGACCTAACCCTAAAAGCAAGTTGGAGAGCCATTTAAAAAAAAAAAAGACACTAGACATATCTGAATACATTTAATTGTGTAAGATACATCCGTTATATATATATATTATACACGTATATATATTATATACGGTATATACGGTATTATATACGGTATATTCCTTAAGAAATTAAGCCAGGATGAACCACGAGGAGATTCACTCAGATTATGCTCATGTTCAATATACAACACTGTTTACGCAAACGCAGACTTTTGTCGGACATCGCGCTTAAAAGTGACGACATGAATGATGGCCTTGTATTTAAAAAAATAAAAACTACTTAAAACATTGTTTGCTTTTAACCCTGGTTTGATCTTTGCGCACATAACTTAAATTGATATTTTTTGCCAATATTCAGTGGGTGATCCTGTAATAGAAGGTGTCAAACTCTAGGCATAATCTGGCCCGCCACATCATTTTATGTGGCCCGAGAAAGCAAAACAAGCAGATCAACTTCCACGATGCTTGCTAAAATCCGTACCAACATTTCAAATTGTCATATATATCAAACAACAATGCTGAGATATTGCAAGTATTTTCTTGTTACGTTATAACAGTAACTTCTACAACAGTTGAACAAACTACTATCCTTGACTTTGGATTTCAAAACGAGTTATCCATCAATACGAGGAGCTGATTAAACATTTAAACTGTTTAAACTGTTTCACAGTCAGAATAGCCCTTCGAGGGAAACTGTGACCACAATGAATTTGACACCCCTGCTATAATGGATTGCCTCGGATGTTGGAGATTTCCCTGCATACTATTTTTGTTTGTTGGTTATACGAAACGGCCCTTGGAAATATCCATTTTAAGGCCTGTAAAACTGAGACTCCCGTCTGAGGTTACCAAATCAGATGACCCTGCCACAAGAGGAAGAAGAGCAGGTATGTACAAAACCATTTGGACATACCAAAAAAAAAAAAAAAAAAAAAAAAAATTGGAAAAATTGTTCTCCTAAAAATAAAAAAAGGGAACCAACAACTGGTTTCACATGGAATGACGGTCATGTGGCGATTAGTGATGCGGTCTGCTGATCAGTTCTGAGGTTATGGTTCCCAACGTAACCCATTCGAATGCAATACCAAAAAAAAATAATAATTCAACTATACCAAATAAAAGCGGGATGACATTGATTTCTGGAGACAAACATGGTCCAAACAGAGACAGAGCATCTGATAATAAGAAACTCGTGTGTTAGTGCATGACAAAATTGTGACCTAATCCGGTGGAAGTCCCCCTTCCGTAACCATGACAATTAACCACAAAGTGTGGACTCCACAAGACAGCGAGAGATGACCTACGGTATCCGGCAGCAAGATTTATTTCTTAGGAGTGGTTTTTATCCTAGAAAATCCCACAGCTGTCTTGATTGTATCTAGATTTGGGTAATTTGAATGTTGCATCAATGCTTTTTATTCCTCGCTTAAATCCATCTGATCCTATCTGAGCCTATCCCATTAGACCTTGAGCAAGACCGCAGCATTTCTCGTGGGTCGTCAGGTACATTAGCATCCAAACTCTAAAAGGATGGTATGTTTCCATAGCTTTGTTTTTTAAAAATATATTTTTAGATAGTGTCACAGAAGAGCACTCAAGATGGCAAGGAGGAAAAATAAAAGGATGACCACTGAAATGGCATTGCTAAGGCAACAGAAAAGTATTAGACACGTCTAAGCCAGTGATAATCGGATTTGGGATTTATCCTTATGCAAAGTACAAAAATATACTGACCACTACTCACACTGAGGTCACAGGTGACTAGCCTACTTAAAGCGCATATGCTTTTCACATCCTTATTAGGAGGGTGGGGCAACCTATGTCTGGCAATAAAATAAGCAGACATCATTTCCCAGATGAAGCAATGTGGAATAATAATAATAATAATACATTTTATTTATAAGCGCCTTTCAAGACACCCAAGGACACTTTACAATAACAAAAAACACAAAACAATATGATACGGGTTGAGCAGCGGCCGCCAAAACGCGCGAATGACCATCAATAAAGTATGATGTATGAGCCTTAATGGAGACTTCTTCTTACTTTTTTCTTTTCAGATTGATATAAAAATGATTTAGTAGATATAAACACATAACGGGGTAGGACAAGATAAGTTTTTTACTTCATCCTACTCCCTTGAACATACTAACTGTGTTGAATGAAGACTGATTTCTTTCTTTTTACTTTTTTATCTACCTTATTTTCTGTCAAATTATTACTGTATATGTTTTATGTTCATTAAACAAACAAACAAACAAACAATAGTGATTGTGGTATGACCCCATAGCTCTCAAATAGCAATAAAAAGCAATAATATCCCTTTCAGTCATTAGGAAAGGCTAAACGATTTTTTTTTCCATTTGAGTAGTTGCCCTGGCTTGAAACACTAGGAATGAACCACTCTCACCACAAGGCATCTTGCAAATGCTAAAGACAAAAACAGCAACTGTCAAGGCGACTGGTCTTGTCATGTCTACAATGACATTTGTTCTACATTTGATAGGGTGAATACAGATTGTGTCAACAAAACAACTACTCTATTTGAAATAGAGACAGCAAACCATTGCAATCCCAATGACATTTTTCATCTGAGGCGCATTGTGCAGCATTCATTTCACATTCAGTGATAAGGCGGTGATGTTTGCGCGCGTGGAAACCCTAACCCTCTTGAACCTTAGCACTAACCCACAGAGGAGTCTCCCAGGACATCATGTGACGTGTGCTGTCATGCTGGGATTCAAACCTTAACTTGAGTGCACAAATATCGGAGATCCTCCAGTTTGGTTAGCTCACTGACGATTATGTGCTATTGCACTATAGCTGGAGGAAAAGAAAGTCTCAAAGCTCAAGTTGGTTCAGGGTAAATTTAAAGAATGAATACTGGGAGCAAACGTCAATAACAGTTGGGTGGCGGGGGCACTTGGATGAAAGCAAAATCTCATCCCTTCATCGCTCTGGTGACAAACTGCAGCCAGCTGGCACAAGCACAGCTTCCATTCATGGTCTTGCAGAAGGGCAAGGAAAGAAATGGGAGAAGGGATCGTCTTTTAACCCAACACTGAGATGGTTTGCAAACTGTCTTTCAGAATGGTGTTCCCTCAAAAAAACATTTGACAAAGGTCCCCTACAATGATAATATTTGAAAATGTTATATATGGGGTAGGGAGAGGAATTACATGAACGGCTCTTTAAAAATAAAAATAGTAATAAAATGCACGCTACCCAGTAATTACACATTTAGAAATTGTTTGTTTGGTCACTCATTGTTCCGCTTAATGATTCCTCTTGAGTCCCAAAAATGAGTGATGCCATTATACGCAAGAAATTTTAAGTTCCACTTTTTAGACAGGACGTCACGGCAGTGGCACTCTAAAGTTTGCAGTAATTTGACACGGAAAGATGTTACAGGGGAACTTCAAAGGGTTTCTGGAATCATGCAGAACATATTTTGCAAACGCAAGTCAAATATGCTCCTTTTTTTTTTTTTAATAGAGCACTTGGGAATGTTAAGCTAATCCAACATGTTCATGTTGATGACAATGATGTGCTGGCTCGAGAGTGCGAGTTTGACTTTGCGTTTCGAAACCGATTGTTGCTTTGTTCCGCCCTCACTTGTTCTTTGTAACAAGACCAGAAAGACAAGTATTTCGTCGTCGCCTCATTTAGGTTTCTTGAGGGCCTGCTGGAGCTTGGGTCCGACCTACTGTACTTCTGTGTGTGTGTGTGTTTTTTTTTTTTTAATGGTATTGCTGTATACAGCCAGATCGTCCTCTTGCAACCCCGGGCTGCCTTTTACTGCAACCCAAATTAACAAAGAGCGTTAAGAGCTTATTGTGTTTTATCACTTACGACAATATGATGCGAGGCGAGCTCCCAGAACTGGCTTAAATTCTGGTGTGTCACCATATCAAAGAGGTCATAGATGAAGTAACCTGTTGAGACAGAAAATGAATGTCATGATTATTTTTCGAAGGTTGTTCATTGATAAAAACACAATTCACTTTCACAACAGCCCCTATGGGCATATCAAGGCAATCCGGGGGGCTGCTTCCATGACAACCATGATGGCAAACATGATGCGCCTTGGAGACCGGAGCTATTCATATCCACCGACACCCACCGACCCACCCCCTCACAACCACGAGCCGTATCCATGGTGACAGCTTCTCAGAATGCTGTAAAAATAATGGTGTGGTGAGGTTGAAGGCGGCGGAGTGTGGGCGAGCGAAGTGCTTTGATGATCACAGCCCATCACGTTGGACATATGACACCATGTTTTTGTTTTAGGTTTACTTTGACCTGTTGTGAAGGTTTTAGGTCCTGCCTAAGACCTGTACATCGCAGCAAACCAGGAAATAGTGCCACTAGTCATCCATTCAGAAAATATTCGGACATGTAGCTGTTATGGTGACATTAAAAAAAATTACCATATCATTCACTGCCAGCATTTTCAAAGCAGAGCTGCCCATATTGTCGGTTTTCAAGAATTTGGACTATTTTTCCAGATCCAAAGATTATGCCAAAAGAAAGGGTAGACTCTTTCTTCACCATACTTTCTTCCTTTCTTTAGGAATCAGCAGAACATGAGTTGGTTTCACCAACGGTTACTGACCAAAAAGCTGAGAAAAAAAGCTTTTAGTGAAACAGAACAACAGCGACGCTGATGCTGATATTGTTTACTTTTTTGATGCCCCAAAATAAACAAAAGCTTATTTGGCTTGAGTTGGATGCCGAGGGCCTTTTTACACAATCTCAGAAATGGGCGACAGACGTGCTAACTACTACTCACCTAGCCGCCTGTGTTTCTTCCATTCCGGCATATATTAATAGGAATAATTGCCCACTGAAATACTGTGATATTTTTATGTGAAAAATCAATATTTGAATGAGTTTACCACAAGTCTGCAACATTCCATCATTCCATTCATCCATTATCCTCACAGGGGTGTGCTGGAGCCTATCCCAGCTGTCTTCGGGCAGTAGGCCGGGTACACCCTGAACTGGTTGCCAGCCAATGGCAGGGCAGACATCAACAAACAACCATTCACACTCACGGTCACACCTAGGGACAATTTAGAGTGTTCAGTTAACCTGTCATGCGTGTATTTTTGGAATATGGGAGGAAACCGGAATACTCGGAGAAAACTCGCACAGGCATGAGAAGGACATGCAAACTCCGGACAGGAAGGCCGCAGCCGGGATCGAACGCACGACCTCTGCACTGCGAGGCGTATGCGCTAACCAGTCCGTCACCATACCGCTTCTGCAATATACCAATGGAGGGAAAATTCGAAGGGCGTCTAAACGTTGCCAGAATAATGTTTCTGTGCATCATCAGCACAGGAGTCAGACAAGTTTCCACTGACTTCCATCCAAACCATGATTGGAGCCATTGGCTGAAGAAAAAAAAAAGGCTTTCGATGGGGCGTTTTTTCCTCTCAAGCTCTAACAGGATCCTTAACTATTTAGTCCCATTTACAGAAAACCGCTACCTCTGACACATTGTCAGTCATCATAATCCTCACATTCAAGTTCAACCATTTAGTCTCCAGTACAGTGACATGGATGTGGATGATTTTTTTTATGAGTAGAAAATACTGTAGCAATTAGAAACATAAGATCTGTGACATAAGTTCTGTCACTGACAAGTGCAAAACATAAACTATTACTCCTGCATGTCTCCCTTGTGGCCGCATTTTGTTTATGCTATGAGCACACCCATGAAGAGAGAACAGAAGCTCATATTAACAGTAACACAAGCTGGATTTATCCTTGAGATGGCGGTGTAGTCGACAAACAAGGCCTTCATTCAACAAGCTATGATCGACTGATGAAATGCCATAACATGGGTTGTGCGGTGTCCCAGCGAATACGCGGGGCCAACTTCTCTTCAAAAATGAGCATAATCTCAGAATCACACCACAGTCGTTGAGGGAGGCCTCAATTAACCAGCGGAAATAAACATTTTGCACCGTTGTTGCCCCAGTGACCTCACACAAGCGAGTGGGTGTGACATGTGGTGCCACAAACCGGTGATAATGCCCTCCATTGAGGCTCGTCTCAGCAACACACTGCACACTGCGAGTTTGCAGGGCGGGGCTTCTTGACGGAATGTTAAGCATGCTGGGAATTCTTAGGGAAACCCAAGCAGCGTGGCACATGGCCAATTATGCTGTGTTTCAGGGGGCTGGGGGCAACCCTTAAACTGTTGAAGGATTAATTAGAAAATAGCACCAGTTGCTATTTTAGTACCATGGGCGGGCATGTGGACTCTGGTTTGGCAGATTGTTATTTAAAAAATATCTCAAGAACATCTCAGAATGGCCTAAGCAGACAGTGTCACATGCAGCTCATTTTTGCTGCAGCTTGGTATGAGACAAAAAGGGCAAATTTGGTTTAACACAAGTCAACAACCGAGTTGGCATGGGAATAAGTCAATTTTAATTGGGAGTCTAATGTGTGGAAGAAAGTCAAGTTTAGCAGGTAGGGCTTTTTTTGGAGACAAAATCACACTATGAAAATCTGACAACTCAACAGCAGTGCTCACGAAACATGGGAAGTATAGGAGCATTGGTCAGTCATCACTACTCTCCATTCCGGGTGGATGTGGTCTTTTGACTGTGTTGTTTCATGTTAATTCCTGCATATTTTTATAGATTCTTTATTTACACTATTATTCTTATGATGACATGTTTCTGGCATTGATCCTGGTTTCGGATCTCAGCCAACCTCATCCAGATTCCTCCTGGTACTTGTGTGGGATTTCTCCTAGGACTTTGGCTTCCTCACACACTCCAAAAACATGTATGTTAGGCCCGCTGCTCACTAATGTCCACAATGTCGTCAAAACTGACTGGACTGTTGTGCAACATCATGTGTGGTTGATGATTTTTTTTCTTCTGGGTAGCTGTCTGCATCTGGTTTTGTGGCGATTCCAAAATGGGATTGCCCATGACTGGCATCGCGACGGTGCAGGCACAACAGCCAATCAAAAATATCCATGAAATTTCATGACGAAAATAAGTAAAATGTGTAAGCGGAAGCACCCTTTATCTGTTGCAGTGTGTGTTTTGATTGCATTTTGTAAATTTGATAAGTATTTACTCCTGCCCATTCCGAATGGGTGGGTAATTTAGCGCTCGTAGTTTTCTGTTTGTAATTGTACAATGTCCCTTTATTTTCTTTTATGAATCCTGTTACGTTAAATTGTATGTATACTTTTCTTTTGTTTTTGTTTTTTATGTTCACAGTGTATGGTTATGATGTGAATTGCGGATCACTTTTTGAAAAAAAAAAGACCTTGGTGGTATCTGTCTGTGATAATTATTTACTCACCAATTGAAAAAGACACCAGTGCATGAGAAAACGCAGAATGTGTTTCTATCAAATCTTCAGCCATTTCTGGTTGGAGGAAAAAACTGGAAAATAAATAGTGCAATCAGTCAAGTGATGTCTCAACAGTGCGTGTGTGTGTGCGCGCGCACACACACACACAGATACATATAAATAAATATATAAATATGTACATACAGTATATATAGATAGATTTATATATATAAATATAAAAATAGTTGATTAGAACAAGAGCCTCATTACCAAAGCACTGCCCATATCGCGGTGACGAAGCTGTGCACGAAGGACGTGGAGATGTTTCTCCATTTTGACGTATTCCTGCGTGCAGCTTCCGGTACAGGTAGTCTGCCCAATCCAATGTTGAACGATCGGAAAAATCCGTAGGACCCTCCAATGGTGAGAAGCACCGAGCTCAGCTCCATGGCCCAAAAAACACGCAAAGAGCGCTTAGGGTTGACGGCCAAATTCACTTACTGTGACCCTGGCCGCCGTGGCTACCTAGATGTTGTCAAGAGTAGCTCTACAAAATCACATGTCCGTGTAGTCACGCTCACACACTGTTGTGAAAGCCCAAAAGGGCGTTTGTTTTGATGTGTTGCTCTTCAGTGTTGAAATGAAATGATGGTGAGTTCCGCGGCTTGCGAGGACTGGAGGTGTTTTGTGCCTCCGTGGTATCAGGCGAACACCCAGCTAGAGACGAATGGCCCGCCAAGATGTGACAACTTGTTCAAAGTTGTGAAACAGCTCCTGCAGTGAAATCTCGCCCCTTGCTTGTGTAACTTTTTGACACCGAGCAAAACCAGACTGCTTCTCTCCACCCTACTACAAGGGGGCGCGGCCACGACAAAGCAAGACTTGTGCTGCGTTCAGATTCCCCCAGAAAATCTATAATCGTGGTTTTCTAATGCTGTACGTACGATACAACGGCACGGAGAGAACATGCAAACTCCACACTGGAAGGCAGGTAAATGGAACCCCACACCTCTGCTCTGTGAGGCGGACTTACGGAGGGGGGCGGGGGGGCATTTTAGAGCATTTGTACATTTTTAAAGACCCACAGGATATCGTGGTCATTGATCATATCTTTACACAAAACTACCAAATGAACGAAGAGACTCTCTCATTAGGAGAAAAAGTTGAATTCTGACTTTCTGTGTTGTTTTATAATCAGCAGCAGAATAAAGGCAGGTTGCACAAAAGCTGCGTTGATCTCATTTCTAAAAATGGGCATCTATGTCATCTACTGGTGAGTGTGCGTCACTACATGTCGATCGCGGTGAATGTTAAAGGGATTGCAAAATTAATTGACGGCATAGAATTAAAGCAGTCTTGGTGAGGCTTTATTGAGTGTCACTTTTAGAAAATTTTCACTGCACACCATCAAACAAAAATGTCTCAAAAAGTACTTGTTGCGACACTTTGCCCACACCTGTTGTAACTAACCTGAAAACTAACATATCAAGTGATGCAATGCATCTTTAAATCATCCCATCAACTATAGAAATTACAACTAAATTGAAGTACAAAATATACCACCAAAACCAAAGTTACAAATACAGACAAATGAAAAAAAATATTGAATCATTCTCATTTATTCACTTTTACCACACACAGTAGTTAGAAATGTGCTTTCAAAAACGTTTGGCAGTAAGAGACATTTTCTTGCTTTGAAAAAAATATATTTCTGTAATATGTAGATTCAGTAAATTCAGCACCAACCCATTTTATAAATCTGCGGGGGGGTTGCATTTCACTTGTACATTTTAGCGTTGTCTCGTTGAAATGGCAAATTACGAAGATATTTGAACGCCTCAAACTTTACAAAACAACTCATACGTCACGATGTACTACGGAATTGTGGGAAGATATAAAATCAACAAAGACCAACTTCCGGGTTGTCCGAACGTCGGTCTCGAGCTGAAGAGCAGAACAGTCGAGTCCACCGTCACATGCTCTTGAACGCATCACGCGAGTGTTGTTTGCTGTAAAAACACAAGTCAGGTTGTTCCAGTTGTATCTAGTATCTAATCATTAGGGGGAAAGGTGAGCGTCTATGCTTTTTAATACACTTGTTCAGCGATTTCAACCATTTTTAACATCTATTTTGGGATGGTTGTATGACAGTAAAGTCACTCAGGGAACTGAAACATCTGGTTAAAAATACATAGTCCTACATAGTTTAGTCATTATATTAAATGGGCAGTTTGGTTATTTTGCATGCATTTTTTGTGATACCAATGCATGCATATACAGTACCTCACTTACAGTGTTTTTTTTAGTTAATCGTGTTTCGTGAATTATTCATTTACATAAATATTGATATTAATCTTACACGTCAGACATAATCTTGACACATCTTGTATTTTAGAGGAATGCAGTGTGAGAATTCATCCCTCACAAAAAGTACAGAAGTTCAGTGGAGTATTTGTAACAGCAAAGCCAGCAGTAACCCTCCCAACAATGGTGCATTTACATGTGATCCATGTTTCGACAGTATGAATCCTAACGAAGCACAAGATCAAGCTGAATATTTGGGGGCGGTGACTGCAATGGTTTGTCAGGAGGACGACCTCACAGATGGGCAGTATGTCACATGACACCTCTTCTGATAGAGAACTGCAAGGTGTGTCAGAAAGGTTCCAGGACTGATGTCACAAAATTTCAGGTCTGAACTTTCCCCTTCACTGTGGGCTAAATGATAGCACATCTGCAAAAAAGATCCTGAGATATTTGCCTCATTCAGTGGATGAAAAGATGTGATAGTTGTATCACAACTCATCACGCCAACCTTCCTGTAACACAATGCCTGAGCATCCTGCACTTCCTGGCTGAGAAGAACATTGCTGTGCGAGTGCAGCCTCCCTACTTATCTGACCTAGCCTATGATTTTTTGTTTAACTCATATTTTCTCTATCCAATTCTTAAGGGGTTTTGAAGACACAAATGGGCAGTTTCATAGACATGAAACATCAAGTTTGCCAGAAAAGGCTGGGAAAATGTGTTTGATTCCAGTGGGATTACTTCAGCAGTGAAACCTTGCGCTTTGGATTTGAAATGTATCTTTTGTGACTCCGGTCAGAGAACATTTCTAACACACTTTGCACATTCATAGGATTAACATTGCAGGCTCTATAACTATGACTCCCCCTTTTTGTTTGTAATCAAGGATGAAAGTAGTCTCTGTGGCAGACCAGAAAGTGTTGCTCGTCCGCACCGAGGGTCAGTACAGTGCAGTCGGAAGTCAGTGCTCTCATTATAATGCTCCTCTGGTTCAAGGTAAAATTTCTACTTCTCCAAATTGCAACTGTTCAGCTCAGAAATTGTGTCAGTTGACACATGTTTGACATTCCAGGAGCACTGATTGGCAACAGAGTGAGATGCCCGTTCCATGGTGCATGTTTCAATATTAAAACTGGAGATATTGAGGAGTATCCAGGCCTGGACTCTCTACCTTGCCACAAAGTAAAATGAATCTCAACTTTTTACAATGCCTTTTTTCCTCCAACATCTTATTTAAAGTATCTTGTCCTTCTTCGTCATTGTATGTTAACCATTTTGACAGGTGAACGTTCGAGATGGAAAGGTGTACGTTTCCATTAAGAAACAGGCAAGTGAATGTATGTTAAGTCGATCGAAGTAATGCTGTATTGGCACATGTTAAACAATTTCTTTGTGTCTCCCCACAGGCTCTTAAGCAGACCAGACGTGTGAAGGAGATGTGCAGTGTTTCACCAAACATCACACATACCATCCTGCTCGTCGGAGGGGGTAAGAACAGCTTCATGCTTCCGTCTTTGAATGGATCTGCTTCTGGGGATTAGTTTCATCCTGATATTCTGTGAGTTCAGGGCCCGCGGCCTTGGTGTGTGCGGAGACTCTCCGTCAGAACTGCTACCAGGGCCGAATTGTCATGGTAACTAAAGACTCTTTGCCTCCGTATGACAAGCCCAAGCTGAGTAAGGTAAGACTTCGCCCCACCTTGCGCTTTTCTTTAAAGAAGTACATTTGGCTTATAAATTGGAACTTCGAAGGTTGAACACAATTTATTCCGGCTTGCTGGTTGACCTTGATTTTTTTTTCAGGTTTAGAATATTTGTTCCCATAAGACATAATGGAAGTGGCATTGTCCTGAGGTCAAACTGCCATCATAAAACCATTATTATCTGTACGGAAAATTCTAAAAGTATCTGTAATGGGTTGAGGAAATAAAGCGGTATTTTTCAAATTCCAATTCTACCACCTTAAGGGCATTCAACTACAGAGGTTCCACTGTATTTCCATTTGTGCCATTAGATAGGAGATTTCCAAGAAGAAAAGCCAATAAAATGTTATCTTGTTTCAGGCGTTGAACGAGGACAGCGGCAAAATTGTCCTCCGCTCTCGTGAATTTTTTCAACAATATGGGATAGAAGTACAGTTGGAGCAAGAGGTGACAGAGAAAGAATGCGTCATATGTTTAACAAGGTGCAACAAAGACTTATGTTTTCGGATCTAAATTCAGGTGGTGAATGTAAACACAAGAGATAGAGCCGTGACGATGAAGGATGGCTCGTTGCTGCGTTACGACCAGCTTCTTATCGCCACAGGCTGCAGGCAAGACTTATCTTTTTTTCTCAACAACAGCTTTTATTTCTTTTCAGACTGCAAAAAAAAAACGTGTGAAAAATGTTGATATCGACAGAGCGAGGCCACTCAGTTGCCCGGGTAGTGACCTGACAGGAGTGAAGTTACTGCAGAGGTATGAAGATGCCAAAGACATTCATGCTTCCTGCCTGGGCCACAAGGCTGTTGTCGTTGGAACCTCCTTCATAGGTTGTCATGTTTTTTTATTCTTACATTTTAACGAAATATGCACACGTTTTATTTTGTTTGTTTGGTTTTTTTTTTACACCTTCTCTCTACGACTCTCATCCATCCATGCATTTTCAATAGCACTTGCTAGGGTTTATACATCATTTGGAGCTTGTCCCAGATTACTTTGGGGTTTTTGTCATTCAAATGTTTCATGGTTGTTCAGAACACTGTTTTTGTGACATCAAATTTCAAAGAAATGTACCGGTATTCATGTTATGTAAAAATAATTCAAACGCTCCTGGTGGAAAAACACACTGGCAATAAACCACGTTGTCTTTGCATGGTTAATGAGTTCCATTTTGAATTCCCTAATTCTCATACATGTGCCCCTTTTAAATCAATAAAATCCTCAAGTCATACAGTAACTTTTGTAAGTGAAATGGGATATGGTGAAGCTGAAGTGTTACGGTTTTTAATGCAAGTTCATTCATGAACTTATTTTTCCTTCTGTGTTGTTTTTGCCGATTCACAAGTTATTCGTGTGTGTGTGTGTGCGTGTGCGTGTGTTTTCTACCTAGGTATGGAGGTGGCATCCTATCTAACCAACAAAGCTTCCAGTGTGGCCATTGTTGGGACCACCAAGTACCCATATGAACGCTCTCTGGGTTCCCAGATTGGCCACATGACCATGCAAGTAAGAAACAATGATGAAAGAACTGTGACTGCAACGATGGTTATTATCGCAACAATTCTGCAACACTCTTATAGATGTTGGAGGAGCGTAATGTGAAGTTCTACATGAATGACACTGTCACTGAAATCAGAGGAGAGAACGGCTCGGTAATTTTACTTTTTTACCACTGCTTTGAACCTGTGATTGGGCCACCTCAAACCTGGATAAGTTGCGGTTGGCAAAAATTGTGTTTTTGTAGGTGAAAGAGGTCCTGCTGAAGAGTGGAACAGTTCTAGAGGCTGATGTGGTGATTGCAGGAATAGGTAATTAATTATGTTGTATTCCATCTATTTTAATGTTTATACTACAACATTGGTAATTACTTGTTATTATTTCTGTGCATTTCTCAATGGAAAAAAATAACTCAAGTGCTTGTTTTTTTTTTTATTAACACACCAGGTTAAATAAAACACTGAAGAGCAGAAATTTGAAAGAGCTGTAAGCTTCTGAATATGTCACATTTGATTATTTTTTTTAAATACCTGCGATGAGTGTAGCCCACTTCTCTCATCTGAAATCTGCTGGAAGAGAATCCAGCTCATCCATGACCCCTTATAAAGACAACAGCTGTGGAAACTGGATGGATGAAATTCCGAGTCAAAATGACATCATTTGGCATCAAAGCATCTCAACCTGCATACACTTTGGGAATTTAGATCAAAATCGACAGTTTATTAAATAGATGTGTTCTATGATATGACTTTGTTGGCCTACGTCTGTGTGTGTTTCAGGCGTAATCCCCAATTCTGACTTCCTAGTAGGAAGTGAAGTTGAAATAGATTCCAGGAAAGCAGTCGTTGTCGACAAGGTGAAGTGAACTGTCCATCACTGCTGTGTTTAACGACTGAGTGCATGTTGCTTATTGGGACGAGTGTACATGGCACGTCTTTCTTCAGTTCATGAGGACCAACGTAGCAGATGTTTTCAGTGCGGGAGATGTTACTTCCTTCCCTTTGACCATACGAGGTGATCAACGGGTCAATGTGGGTCACTGGCAAATGTCACAAGCTCAAGGTAAGACTTGGTTCGTTCTGATGAATTTGCAATCAACATCAAGCTTGTGTCACTTATTTTCTCCCTCAGGAAGAGTTGCTGCCCTCAATATGCTAAATAAACCTACCAAAATCGAGTCTGTTCCTTTCTTCTGGACTGTGTTGCTTGGAAAGAGTATCAGATACGCAGGTAGTGTTCTTCTTTTTGACTTTTAGATCAGTTAAAGCTATTGATTACATTTTATTTTTTATTCAGGGTATGGGGAGGGCTACACTGAAATCATAATCAAAGGCAAAGTGGAGGAAAGGAAGTTCCTGGCATTTTATATCAAGTAAGTGGATGCGGAATATGTCCTCATATGAACTGTCAACACACACTTCTTTGTCCAATTATTTTCTCTACCAGTTGTTCTTATTGTCCTGTCCCAGCTGGCTTTGGGCTAGAAACGGGGTACAGTATACCCTGGAGTGGTTGCCAGCCAATTGTATATACTGTATTTATAAACAAACATTCCAATTCCTACGGACAATTTAGTTTTCAATTAATCATATTCTGCTGGGTTTTATTACCCAGAAAAAAATCTACACACAAGTACAGGGAGAACATGCAAACTTCACACAAGAAGGCCAGATCAGAGTTTCATACCCCAAACCTAAAAAATGTGAAGCAGACTTGTTTGCCACTATTACAGGGGATGGAACAGACCACTTATTTCACTCTTGTTTCTCCACAGAGATGATGTGGTGGTGGCGGCAGCCAGCCTCATGTTTGATCCAGCTGTGGCTCGGCTGGCAGAACTGATGGCAGCAGGTCAACACATTACAAAAGCTCAGACTCAGTGAGTGTCATTTTTGTCACCGTTATTCCAAATTCAAATCTAAAAGGACACGACACAAGAAGTCATTTTATCTCTTTTTTTTTCAATTGGCAGTAAAGTAGAACTCTGCCTCTGCTTTTTTTTTTTTAACTTTTTGTGACTCAATAAGCAGTATCATGTGATGACAAAGAAAAGAAGAATATTCACTGGGAGTTGCACAATTATTTTTTTTCTTTGATAGCATCTCTAGTTATTTTTGTAAGTACAGTAGTTGTATGTCGTATGACTTGACTCTTTTCTCTATTCAGAGCTGAAGACCTAAGTTGGCTCCAGATGTAACGTGTCAGAAGTGCATCTCAGTGGCAAAGGACACAGCTGCCTTCCGACGTGATCCCATCCCATCACTGCCTCTGGCATTCTGAAAGTTGGTCAATGTCTGGCTTGGTCTTACTTTATTTGTCCTGTTGTTACCATGACACGCACGACGTCAGAATGGATCAACACTTTACACTACTCGATGCTTTCTGAAGATGCAAGTTACAGTGAATTGTATTTTAAAAAAGATCAGGTGCAAAAAAAAATGCAAGAAATATTTAGGACTCATGACCTTGTTTACATTTGTAGTGGCTTGGAATAGGTTCACGTCTTTTGTCTTTCTGATTTACAGTGATAGGTCAAGTATTTTATTCTGTAAAAGCCTAACATAAACGGGTAGGTAGCGTTTTGAGCAAATGTAAACATTGACAACTTGAAAATAAAATGTCACTAATAATCAGGTGGTAATTAATCAATCATTCCCATTCAGCCTATAAAAAATGATGATGATTGTTTACGTAGGAGACTAGACTGTTCCAAAATTGTCTATGTTATTTATTCCTTTGTTGTGTGTTCACAAACATCCTCATAGAATTTATTTTGTGATTTCCTCGCTGGATTTTCTGTTTTGGTGCATTATTTTTCGATTTTCTTAGTGTCATTGAAGCGTCGTTAATTTACATTTTTCTGAGGCGGTCTTTGAACGCCTCTCGAACGAACGTACGGTCGGACAGAGACGTGTCTGTAATTGTTTGAGAGTGTTAAAAGAATTAATAAAGTGTACGTTTAAAAAAACAACAACACTGCAACTCTCTTTGTTTAGAAGCTGCAACATTCAGTAGTTCTTCCTTTGTGTCAGTTCTGGTGTACTTCAATGACCATGATTGTTTTATCATCTTTGTGTGTATGCATTGTTTACATCATTGTATCCCAATTCTTATAAAACATTTCACACAACACTGTCGTGTCATCTTTGATTGTTAATGTGCTATGTCATTGTATAGTTTAATTATGCTGGTGAGTTTAAAAAAATCCCTGTTTTGATTTGATCTCTTTGAATTATGAGCTTTGTCCCCAGGACTGTTCACATCTGAGATCTGACAAAAACTAAATAAAATCGGACGTCAAGTGTAATTAATAACCCAAAGGTATGCTATGGGATATACTCCAACACTGTAGATGGCAGTAGATATCCGAATCACCACATCCGGGTGTTCGTGAGTAGCGCTTGCGCATTTTTTTCAACGTTGCCTCATTTTATTTTTGTAGGTAACGTCATTCATCTGTCGTATTTGCGCCGAGAATTCAACTATTCGGCGTACGCCGTGTGACCATCGTCGCTCGTCGTGTGTGGTACAGTTTTCGGAAAACGAACTGCATTGAAAGAGGCATGTTTTGATGAACGAGAACGCGCATTAAAAAAGTTTTTTCAACAAGTCATCGTGGGATCGAAGGGAGCACGGTGAGCGATACTTCGTGTATTCGGTTTGTAAATTCCTAGCACCGAAGCCGCTGTGCTAATTGATTAGCTTTTAGCTTGCGCGCCGCCATTACCACGTTCAGCCTTCGATCGCCATTGTTGCGCGTTGTGGAAAAGATCGAAACCAGGAATGATTATATCCCGTAACAATGGAATCGAACATGCTGCTAGCTTGTTATACTTTAAACAAAACATTCATCCAACCGGATATGATTTATGTTTACGCCGTTGCCGTTACACAATCTGTTAGCTAACGTTAGCCAAGCAGCCCGACGTTAGCTTAAAACCAGCTCTTCTGCCAATTATTATACAAGTATTTTTTAAACCATGTCTGAAACTATTTTCTTAATCATACACTTATTTACACTGGAGAATAAAACTAAAGTGATCAGAGACTTGATTTGCGTATTATGAGCCGTGTTGTCATTACTTGGCAATTCGAGGAAAGCTAATACCTGCAGCGTCCCTCCGTATTTAGAGAATCCAGAGTATGATCTATTGATTGTTCCGTGTTTTCTGGTCTTGTTTGCAGTTCTGAGGCACTATGGCGGTTGCCTTTCCCTTCCGTGGGGTTCCTGCGGGGATCCCACCTCCGGGTGTCCCTCTCCCGCCACAAGTCCCAGACTACATGACTGAGGAGAAACTGCAAGAAAAAGGTTGGGTGTCGATCCGCAGACTTATTTACGTGTTCTTGAGATGAGACACTGTGAGATTGTAACATCATGTGTGAAATGTCTCTTAACCATACAGCGCGGAAATGGCAGCAATTGCAGGCGAAGCGCTACTCTGAGAAGAGAAAGTTTGGATTTGTGGATGCTCAGAAGGAGGACATGCCCCCTGAACATGTCCGTAAGATAATCAGGGACCATGGTGACATGACCAATAGGAAGTTTCGACATGACAAAAGGGTCTACTTAGGGTAAGAATTGAAAAATACAACATTAATTGTGTAGTACGTTATTATTAGTAACTCACTTTGCAATATTCAGAAAATTGAGTCGAAGCGAACCCATGTGTATGCATGGTTCAAACATGAGCCAATTGGGCTAAGATCTTCAACCATCACTACTGCCTAAACTCACCTAGTTTCCTTTTCTTTTCTTTTTTTTAACAGTGCCCTTAAGTACATGCCGCATGCAGTGCTGAAACTGCTGGAAAACATGCCAATGCCTTGGGAACAGATCAGAGATGTACCAGTACTTTATCACATCACTGGAGCCATTTCATTCGTAAATGAAATACCTTGGGTTATCGAACCAGTCTACATAGCCCAATGGGGGTAAGGAAGAGTACTACTGTCTTTTTTAATTCAACTGTTGCTACCAGTTTAGACCTGTCCTATTTTAAATGGTTTTTTTCAGCCTCTGTTACTGACCGTATGCTTCATTTGATGAGGATTTTCAGTAATCTTGGCTTTCTCTCAGCACAATGTGGATCATGATGCGCCGAGAAAAGCGTGACCGGCGACACTTCAAGAGGATGCGCTTTCCACCATTTGATGATGAGGAGCCGCCGCTGGATTACGCAGACAACATCCTCGATGTAGAACCACTGGAGGCCATTCAAATGGAGCTGGACACAGAGGAAGATGGCCCTGTCGTGGAATGGTTGTATGAGCACCAGCCCCTCAAAGAAACGACAAAGTAAACGGCCTCTTGAAATGTTATTAATGTTATTATTTTATTACTTCCAGAAAGTCACCCGAAAACTGCTTTTTGTTTCTTTTTCAGGTTTGTGAATGGTACCACTTACCGTCGATGGCAATTCTCACTGCCCATGATGTCAACACTGTACCGTTTGGCCAACCAGCTGCTTACAGACTTGGTAGATTACAACTACTTCTACCTGTTTGACCTCAAGGCCTTCTTCACGTCTAAGGCTTTAAACATGGCCATACCCGGAGGACCAAAATTTGAACCTCTTGTTCGGGACATTAATCTCCAGTAAGAACTCTCAGGCTTCCCTAAAACACATATTATCAATTGTTCAACACAATTCTTGTGTTGTACTATTTCATGCAAAACATGTTTAAGCTTCATATGTCTTTATCTCCTATAGGGATGAAGATTGGAATGAGTTCAATGACATTAACAAGATCATCATCAGACAACCCATCAGGACAGAGTACAAAATCGCCTTCCCCTACCTGTATAACAACTTGCCGCACCACGTCCACCTCACTTGGTAGGTTTTTCACCTATCGTGACATTTGGTATGAAATTCTTTTAATTTTTGTCCAAAAAAGTGATGAGTGTGAAGCTGAATTTGTCTTTCGCTGCTTGTAAAATGGTTCCGTTAATTGCCCTATATGCAGGTACCATACGCCAAATGTGGTGTTCATTAAGACGGAAGACCCGGATCTGCCTGCATTTTACTTTGATCCACTTATCAACCCCATTTCACACAGGCATTCAGTCAAGGTAAGTGTGGTTCTAAGCTAATCACAATGTTTTAGGCATTTATGTCAATTCATTTGATTGAAAATTCTTGCAATTTTTTAAAAGCAAAGTTGTCAGCATTACACATCTATTACCGAGCCGCACTTGCATTGATCTGCTTGTCTGAGCGTAAGAATTAGAGGAATATATAAATGAATGGTGGCTTTTATTTATTGCTGGCTGCAGTTGCAATTACTGTCATCATTCATATATTGCAAACGATTTCTAAATTCTGAATTTTTGTTACCATTCGTATGTTTCTTCCGTGAAATCATCATTGCTATATTCTGCTTCCTTTCAGAGTCAAGAGCCTCTTCCAGACGATGACGAGGAGTTTGAGCTTCCTGAGTTTGTGGAGCCCTTCCTCAAGGAAACTCCTCTCTACACTGATAACACAGCCAATGGCATTGCTCTGCTGTGGGCGCCAAGACCTTTCAACTTGCGTTCAGGTCGTACCAGGAGAGCAATCGATATCCCTCTCATTAAGAACTGGTGAGCGAACAAAACGGTCACATTTACAACCTTTCACGATGATAAACCCCCCCCCCCCTCCTAAAAAATCATATATATATATTTTTTTAAATTAGCAGTGTCATTTGTTTTACAGGTATCGTGAGCACTGCCCAGCAGGACAACCGGTGAAAGTGCGTGTGTCCTACCAGAAACTGCTGAAGTACTACGTGCTCAATGCTCTCAAACACAGACCGCCCAAGGCCCAGAAAAAGAGGTCTGCCTCACTGGATATTTCAATTCTATTTGGGATGGTGTCTCGCTGTCTCTCTCTCTCTGAAGCATATTTACTCGTCTGCTAGCATCGTGTGTTAACATTTGTCTTGCTGCCTTGTAGGTATCTCTTCCGTTCCTTCAAGGCCACCAAGTTCTTTCAGTCCACCAAGCTTGACTGGGTGGAGGTTGGCCTGCAGGTCTGCCGGCAGGGTTACAACATGCTCAATCTGCTTATCCACCGAAAGAACCTAAACTATCTGCATTTGGACTACAACTTCAACTTGAAGCCTGTCAAGACACTGACCACAAAGGTGAAAACTAAAAGCTAGAATCGTTTCTTTTTGCATGAACGCTTCAACATCAATCTGTGAACGGTGACATTTGAAGCATTTCTTTGTTTAGGAGCCCCTCTCTTCTTTTTTTTAACCACTTGACACTGTTTTTGTCCCTCAGGAGCGTAAAAAGTCAAGATTTGGCAATGCTTTCCATCTCTGTCGAGAGGTGTTGCGACTGAGCAAGCTGGTGGTGGACAGCCATGTTCAGTACAGACTGGGAAATGTGGATGCCTTCCAGGTCATATTAGCTACTTAAATAAAAAAAGCGTTATCATCAGAGTTTTATAAGACATTTTGTAGAACTAAATGCCAGAATTGTCTTTGCACTTTAGTTGTCTGATGGGCTGCAGTACATCTTTGCCCATGTGGGGCAGCTGACCGGCATGTACCGCTACAAGTACAAGTTGATGAGACAAATCCGGATGTGCAAAGATCTGAAACATCTCATTTACTACCGCTTCAATACAGTATGTATATATTTGTCAGCCACCGCGCATCTTCTCTTGTTTGTTCTCGCATCCAATCTATATGACTTTCATGGTGTCACAACAGAGAAGGTGAAAGTCTACGTTGTGTTTTGATTTTGTGCTTTGTTTGTTAACTCAGGGTCCTGTTGGCAAGGGACCAGGTTGTGGTTTCTGGGCACCTGGATGGAGGGTGTGGCTTTTCTTCATGAGGGGCATAACACCACTGTTAGAGAGGTGGCTTGGAAATCTTCTGGCCAGGCAATTTGAAGGTGGGTTCTTATGATGCTCATGATTATATTGAATTTAACATTACTTTTCAAATATATACCAAATTAAATATGCTGCAGGACGAAGCGATGCAAAAGGTTTTCTGTGACCATTAAAATTGTTGGTAATTGGAGGTATAAACATATCTCTCACCAAGCAGGTTATGTAGCATCACTTGATCCGATAATATTGTCATTGTTCAATTATATTGTGTGGAAAGTCAAAGCTGCGGTGTTCTGGGCACTTGAAATATCATTTTGCGTGAAGACATTTTGTTTAAATCTCCCCGCAGGAAGACACTCCAAGGGTGTGGCCAAGACCGTGACCAAACAGCGTGTGGAGTCGCACTTCGACCTGGAATTGCGTGCTGCTGTGATGCACGACATCTTGGACATGATGCCCGAAGGCATCAAACAGAACAAAGCCAGGACCATCCTGCAGCACCTCAGTGAGTCTTGGAGGTGCTGGAAGGCAAACATCCCATGGAAGGTGGGCACTTGTGTAAAAGGACATAAATATAATCAAATATATCACATAATAATAGGAACTGCATATGTTAATTCTATATAACTAAAGGCTTCAAATTCTGCAGGTACCTGGTTTGCCAACACCCATTGAGAACATGATCCTGCGTTACGTCAAGGCCAAAGCTGACTGGTGGACCAACACGGCCCACTACAACCGTGAGCGAATCCGCCGTGGGGCCACTGTGGACAAGACGGTCTGCAAAAAGAACCTGGGAAGACTAACCCGCTTGTACTTGAAGGCTGAGCAGGAGAGACAGCACAACTACTTGAAGGTATTGCATAGAAGAAAAAAAAAATACAGGACTATTTGTCTTATCTGAAAACCTCTTACTGAGACGCACTTGCATTGGTCTGCTTGCATATGCGTAAGAGATGGAGGGATATTACATTTACTGGTGGCTTTTGTATACTGGCGGCTGCCCCTGCAGTTAACTTGCCACCATTAAGACATTGTTTGTGATATAATTCAACAGCCTCTTTAATTTTTTTTAAAAGGTAGTCAGAAACATTACCATTGTGTCTATAATTTTCTCACATTTTTTTAAAAAAGTGGTTATGGTTTGGTTTCAGGATGGTCCCTATATCACAGCTGAGGAAGCTGTTGCCATTTACACCACAACTGTTCACTGGCTGGAAAGTCGCCGTTTCTCACCCATCCCCTTCCCTCCACTGTCATACAAACATGACACCAAGCTGCTAATCCTGGCCCTCGAAAGGCTGAAGGAGGCTTACAGGTAAGCAACCATTCAACAGTTCATTTTAATTGCCACTGAGAAGATGCCTTCAGTGATGTTTCTTTATTTTCTCTAGTGTGAAATCCCGCTTGAATCAGTCTCAGAGGGAAGAGCTCGGGCTGATTGAGCAGGCTTACGACAACCCTCACGAGGCCTTGTCCAGGATCAAGCGACACTTGCTCACACAGCGAGCCTTTAAGGAGGTCAGCAAAGACCAGAACCGTTTTTACCCCCACCCCCAAGCAATTTTCACACGCGATGGATGCATCCGTTCTTGATATTGATACAAATCAGATGGAGGGAGTCCCCTGTGAGGGTTTTAATATGCATATTTTTTCCCCCAAATCTATGCATATTACCTCATTTAAATACACGCTAATGGCACCGGTGCACTGAGATTTTTGCCGTGCTCTTAACCATTGCATCCAAACCCCCGCCCTCATCACACTCACACCTTGTTCTGTCTTGTATAGGTGGGTATTGAGTTCATGGATCTGTACAGCCACCTGGTGCCAGTATATGATGTAGAGCCACTGGAGAAAATCACAGACGCCTACCTTGATCAATATCTATGGTACGAAGCAGACAAGAGGCGGCTCTTCCCACCCTGGATCAAACCAGCTGACACTGAACCACCTCCCCTGCTCGTCTACAAGTGGTGCCAAGGTCAGACTTGGCATATAAGCAATTTGTAGAGTCGTCTTTACTGATCGTACTGAGGGCCGACCTGAGACATTGCTCTGGCAGTGCCTCACCTTGCTAAAATTGAGTGGTGCCAATTTTACGCCTGCTTTCTGTTGGTTGTTGCCCCCCCCCCCCCCCCCCCCGAAAATGTGTGTTTCTATTAGTTCTCGTGTTAGTGATTTAGACATTATCACCGAGGCTCATTTGCACAAAGGTGGGCAATCTTTGATCCAAATGTATGCATATGATCTCATTTAAATATACGGAAATACCACTGATGCGCCAAGATGCACTCCGCTTGGTATCTGTGATGCACTTAACCATCATCGTGTGCTTTGTGGATTAGACGCTCTCTGGTTTCTTCATTTTTACTGGTTAGCGCACCGCAAAAGCCAGAAAATCCTTTCGTGAATTCAGCCCTGAATCTTTTCGAACATAGCCCCGCCTTTACAAGATTATTTGGACTAAATTGTAATACTTGTTCTTTGCAGGCATTAACAACTTGCAGGATGTTTGGGAAACTGCAGAAGGAGAGTGCAATGTGATGCTAGAATCACGCTATGAAAAGATGTATGAGAAGATCGACTTGACGTTGCTCAACAGGCTGCTACGTCTTATTGTTGACCACAACATCGCTGATTATATGACAGCCAAGAACAACGTTGTCATCAACTACAAGGTAAACAACGGTGGTTTACTCCAAACATTCTTCAATCTTTCCTTTCCTGCAATACTTCATGTAAACCAGATTATTATTTTTTTGGCGTTAATATGTGTGTGTCTAACTCGTTTCTAGGACATGAACCACACAAACTCTTACGGCATCATCCGGGGACTCCAGTTTGCCTCGTTCATTGTGCAGTACTACGGCCTGGTAATGGATCTGCTGGTGCTGGGCTTGCACCGTGCCAGCGAGATGGCAGGTCCGCCCCAAATGCCCAACGATTTCCTCAGTTTCCAAGATACAGCAACAGAAAGCGCCCACCCAATCAGGCTGTACTGCCGCTACATTGACCGCATTCACATTTTCTTCAGGTTAGACTGATTCAGCCCTTTTTCTGTCCGTGTTTGGAAGTAGACCTGTGTGGCAGCACATATGTGATGGATAAAGTTGCGTTCTCAAAATTGATGTCATTGTTTGTGATTCCCGCGTATGTCAATCTTTGCTGGTAAAATGAAATGGGAAGTAATAAAAAAAAAATTGTCTTTGTCAGGTTTTCTGCCGATGAGGCAAGAGACCTCATTCAGAGGTACCTGACAGAACACCCCGACCCCAACAATGAGAACATTGTAGGTTACAACAACAAAAAGTGCTGGCCACGTGATGCTCGCATGAGATTGATGAAACATGATGTCAACCTGTAAGTCCTCAGCCCACTTAACACAAGTTCATACAGCTTAAAGAGTCTCTGACAATTGGACATAATTGACTATTTTTTTTCTTTTTTTTTCAGTGGGCGTGCAGTCTTTTGGGACATCAAGAACCGGCTGCCAAGGTCAGTGACCACGGTCCAGTGGGAGAACAGCTTTGTGTCAGTCTACAGCAAAGACAACCCCAACTTGCTTTTCAATATGTGTGGCTTTGAGTGCCGCATCTTGCCTAAATGTCGAACAAGCTATGAGGAGTTCACCCATAAGGACGGTGTCTGGAATTTGCAGAATGAGGTGAGAAAACACCAACTTTTCTTATTAATACAAGAGCTTAAAGATCTCGATGGCAAATATTTTTCGCATCTATTATCCGTTTGATGATTCTGTCAAATAATCGGATGATTTTTCATGCCCCATTACTGTATTGTAGGGCTAATTCTTACTTTTTTTTTTTTACATTTGTAGGTTACCAAAGAAAGGACCGCTCAGTGTTTCCTGCGTGTGGATGATGAATCAATGCAGCGCTTCCACAACAGAGTGCGCCAGATTTTGATGGCCTCTGGCTCAACCACATTCACAAAGGTAAACAGACCACGGATAAAAAATCTGCTGCTGAGGTTAACCATTGGAACTTGTGGTTGTCACACTAGAAACGTGTATCATAATCTTCCATTTATTTCTGCCTGCAGATTGTGAACAAATGGAACACGGCTCTTATTGGCCTGATGACCTACTTCCGTGAAGCAGTAGTAAACACACAGGAGCTGCTGGATCTGCTGGTCAAGTGTGAGAACAAGATTCAGACCCGTATCAAGATCGGGCTGAACTCTAAAATGCCGAGCCGTTTTCCACCCGTTGTTTTCTACACTCCCAAAGAGTTGGGCGGCCTGGGCATGTTGTCCATGGGCCATGTACTCATACCACAGTCTGATCTGCGGTAAGTCATGACGCATACATTTTACTGGACTCTTAAATTAATTTTTGGTCAAGTTCTAAAGTCTGAAAGCCTTCTCTCTCTCTGCCAGTTGGTCCAAGCAGACAGATGTGGGGATCACCCACTTCAGGTCTGGAATGAGTCATGAAGAGGACCAGCTCATTCCAAATTTGTACCGTTACATTCAGCCATGGGAAAGTGAGTTCATCGACTCCCAGAGGGTGTGGGCTGAGTATGCCCTCAAAAGGCAGGAGGCCATTGCACAGAACAGGTATGTTCCTCTGCCGATTATTGGTTTTAAATCTCTCAACCAATCAACATTGGATTTAGTCATTTGTCTGCTCTTGGGACTTTTATGTGCAGTTTTTCACCCCCTGTAAACTGTCAGTATGATAATTCTAATCCCTGGAGGTGGCGATTGACTTCACACTGCTATGCTTCTTGGAATGCATGTAAACTCAACTGGGCTGCATTTTGGTCATCTTTACCTCAGCATTTCTAGTTTGAATCAACAATACAGAAAGAGCGCTTGAATTCCAACTGAATCAAATGGCCCATTGTGTCTGTTTCCTAGGCGACTGACCTTGGAGGATTTAGAGGACTCGTGGGACAGAGGAATCCCGCGTATCAACACTCTTTTCCAAAAGGACAGACACACACTGGCCTATGACAAAGGCTGGCGAGTCCGGACAGATTTTAAACAATACCAGGTACGATCGGGCGTGTGATTGAAATGCATATTATTTTTTCAAGTTGAACCCACTTCCCGTCAGCCTGAACATGTGATGAATAAAGTGATACTGACACGTAAAGGTTGATGGTAAACATTGGTGATTTTTTTATTTCTCTGTGGATTTCAGGTGTTAAAGCAGAATCCGTTTTGGTGGACCCACCAGAGGCATGATGGTAAACTGTGGAACCTCAACAACTACCGCACAGACATGATCCAGGCCTTAGGTGGTGTGGAGGGCATCCTGGAACACACGCTCTTCAAAGGCACTTACTTCCCCACCTGGGAGGGTCTCTTCTGGTGAGAAAATATGGGGAAACAGTCGTCTTGGTTTTAAACATAACAAAACATCTGTTTGGTGGATGTTTTGTCAATAGACGATTAGATTAGTCAATTCCATCCGATGTCTTTCTGGCGTGTAGGGAAAAGGCCAGTGGGTTCGAAGAGTCCATGAAGTGGAAGAAACTGACAAATGCTCAGAGATCTGGTCTCAACCAAATCCCCAACCGTCGCTTCACTCTTTGGTGGTCGCCCACCATTAACAGAGCCAATGTAAGTCCAAATATAAAGTTACTCCTTGTTGTTGTTATCATTTGTTAAAGGTGAAACTGGCACTTATTAATAGTTTCCTCCCGCTACTTGTTTGTAGGTGTATGTGGGTTTCCAGGTGCAGCTTGACCTGACCGGAATCTTCATGCATGGAAAGATTCCCACCCTGAAAATCTCCCTCATTCAGATCTTCAGAGCTCACTTGTGGCAGAAGATCCACGAGAGCATTGTCATGGATCTATGTCAGGTTGGTTTGACTTCACCGCTGTGGTATTATTGCTGTGGTAGAACAGAAAATCAAAGATTACCATCTCGTTTTGTCTTTCAGGTGTTTGACCAGGAGCTCGATGCTCTTGAGATCGAGACTGTGCAGAAGGAGACTATCCACCCCAGGAAGTCGTACAAGATGAACTCGTCCTGTGCCGACATTCTCCTTTTTGCATCCTACAAGTGGAATGTATCTCGACCGTCTCTGCTTGCGGACTCCAAGTATGACATGATAAGATCAGAAAATACATCTACACTGCTCCAATGTCAAAGTTCTTGTATGATCATGTGTAAAAACAAATGATTCTTGTGTAAATTTGCCGCTACTCTTGTTGCAGGGATGTTATGGACAGCACCACCACACAGAAGTACTGGATTGACATTCAGCTGCGCTGGGGTGACTACGACTCGCATGACATTGAGCGCTATGCCAGGGCCAAGTTCTTGGACTACACCACAGACAACATGAGTATCTACCCTTCCCCCACTGGGGTGCTCATTGCCATCGACTTGGCATACAACCTACACAGGTTAGTGTTGTTGGAAGCATGACTAAATTGCATGTAAGAGTGGTTGTAAATATTAACCTCAACATGTGAACATGATTGGTTTTTAGTAAACCCATGTCAAATTCTGCATTTCCTCTCTTTGCGCAGTGGCTACGGAAACTGGTTCCCGGGCAGCAAGCCTTTGATCCAACAGGCCATGGCTAAGATTATGAAGGCCAATCCTGCCCTGTATGTGCTCAGGGAGCGCATCCGCAAGGGTCTCCAGCTGTACTCCTCCGAACCCACTGAGCCTTACCTGTCCTCACAGAACTACGGGGAGCTCTTCTCGAACCAAATCATTTGGTTTGTGGATGACACCAACGTCTACAGAGTCACCATCCACAAGGTGTGTACTGATTCATGCTCCTCATGTTTTTGAGAATAATCTCTCCAGTCCGAGACTGTCGGTTATCTCTATCCAACTCATCTAACGTTCAGAGGCCTCTTTCACCTTTGAACAGACCTTTGAGGGCAACTTGACCACCAAACCCATCAATGGAGCCATTTTCATCTTCAACCCCAGGACTGGACAGCTCTTCCTCAAGATCATTCACACATCCGTGTGGGCCGGACAGAAACGTCTGGGCCAGGTAAGAGCAGTGAACATAAATTGCCCACGCTGAAGTTCAGTGATCACAACTAGACTGCTTGTTTTCAATTAGCAACCATTATTATTGGAGAAGTGACGAGCAATACCGTCCACTTAGTTGATCATTTGACGTGAAAATAAAAAATCCTGATACCCTTGACTAATACAGTGTGATTTCTTGTAGCTTGCTAAATGGAAGACAGCTGAAGAGGTTGCCGCCTTGATCCGCTCTCTCCCTGTGGAGGAGCAACCGAAGCAGATCATTGTGACCAGGAAAGGTATGCTGGACCCTCTTGAGGTAAGACAGTCCCACCCAGTGCTATTGGATTCATGATTATCTCTGAATGTTGACGTAACTTTCTCATGACATCCTCCTAATCTTTCCTCAGGTCCACTTGCTTGACTTCCCCAACATTGTGATCAAGGGCTCTGAGTTGCAACTGCCCTTCCAGGCATGTTTGAAGGTGGAGAAGTTTGGAGACCTGATCCTCAAAGCCACCGAGCCCCAGATGGTGTTGTTCAACCTCTACGATGACTGGCTTAAGACCATTTCGTCCTACACAGTGAGTCTTTGTGCCAAAAAAAAACCTGATAACTGAAGATGTGTTATCCCCTCATAGTTCTTCAGCTGTCATGAAATTAGCAGAAACACTGAACTGATTCCATACTTATTTCGCTGTGTGAGAAGAGTTTGTGTGATCTGCTTCGCCCATCTCTAGGCCTTTTCTCGACTCATCCTGATCCTAAGAGCACTCCACGTCAACAATGACCGTGCCAAAGTGATCCTCAAACCCGACAAGACGACCATCACGGAGCCTCATCACATTTGGCCCACTCTCACAGATGAGGAATGGATCAAGGTGGAAGTGCAACTAAAAGATCTCATTCTGGCTGACTACGGCAAAAAGAACAAGTCAGTCTCTCGTCCGGGCTGGACCAAGTTTAATTGTTTTGTGTCAACTACGAGTAACGGGACAAAAGAATTGAGCACCCAACACGTTTCTGCCGCTTCTCCCCTCCAGTGTGAACGTGGCATCACTGACCCAATCTGAGATCCGTGACATCATCCTGGGTATGGAGATCTCTGCTCCCTCGCAGCAACGGCAGCAGATTGCTGAGATTGAGAAGCAGACCAAAGAGCAATCGCAGCTCACTGCCACGCAGACGCGCACTGTTAACAAACACGGCGATGAGATCATCACTTCCACCACTTCCAACTACGAGACGCAGACCTTCTCCTCCAAGACGGAATGGAGGGTCAGGTATGTGGCATTTTGGTTTGTCCTGAAACTCAAATCAAATATGGTCATATGAAACCTGGATATGAATTTATTGGTTCTAGTGTGTAGCATATTAATGTCTTAGTTATAGATGAAAAAAATCCTTGTAAATTCATAACAGGGCTACTCCCCATCTATATGGTTAACAGTAGTTTGTTGACTGAGTAATAAACCCGCTCGTTGTGCTTGCCCTGCCAGAGCTATCTCCGCTGCCAACCTCCATCTTCGCACCAACCACATTTACGTGTCCTCTGATGACATCAAGGAGACGGGATACACCTACATCCTGCCCAAGAATGTTCTCAAGAAGTTCATCTGTATTTCAGATTTGCGTGCACAGGTATCGCCCAGTAGTTGAGAGCTTTACAAATTCATCACGATGAGAGTTGTCTTTGCATCTCTAATATCTGTGCAGAATAAACCTCACCGGTATGTTTTCTGGTCCAGATCGCAGGCTACCTGTATGGCACCAGCCCACCTGACAACCCTCAGGTAAAGGAGATCCGCTGTATCGTCATGGTGCCTCAGTGGGGGACCCACCAGACTGTCCACCTGCCCAACCAGCTGCCAGGACACGAATATCTTAAAGTAAGATTAGAGAAATCCCACTTCCTTCTAAGCAAGGGCTCTATTATTCTGATTACAATGTAACCAACGTCTAAAATATCTGAAGTATTCATACCGAAACATCTTCCTCTCCGAAAGGAAATGGAACCCCTCGGTTGGATCCACACACAGCCTAATGAGTCACCACAGCTGTCCCCCCAGGATGTCACTACCCATGCCAAAGTCATGGCCGACAATCCCTCTTGGGATGGAGAAAAGACCATCATCATCACGTGCAGGTAAACTTTTTATGCCTGGGTTTTTGTGATTGCACTGATAGTCTTGACTGAATTTGACGTCAAGAGAAGTTGGGAATTAAAGTTGCGTAGTTTTGACTTGAAGTTGTAAAATGACCCAAAAAAAAGTCAATGTGCAACCGTAACAGTGGTAACATCTTTAAACCTTGTCTGAAACTAATTGTGTTTGTTTGGAGTAAGGCGATTTTTTTTTTTAGTTGGATTCCAACTGCCCCCCCCCCCCCAAAATATTCCTCCCAAGTGCTTCTTTTTTCCTATGGCACCAAATTAATATCGTTTAATTTCCAGCTTCACGCCAGGCTCATGCACGCTGACGGCCTACAAATTGACGCCCAGCGGCTACGAGTGGGGCCGGCAGAACACAGACAAGGGCAACAACCCAAAAGGTTACCTGCCATCCCACTATGAGAGGGTCCAGATGCTGCTCTCTGACCGCTTCCTGGGCTTCTTTATGGTCCCGGGTCAAGTTTCCTGGAATTACAATTTCATGGGTTAGTATCTTTTCCCGTTGTTATTGTGCTTTACAGTAGAGGTGTCATTTGTCAGCATCACAATACGCCTATTCAGCTTTTAGAAATAAGATTATTTTTTTTCGCTCCCCAATGCAGGTGTACGTCACGACCCGAACATGAAGTACGACCTGCAGCTGGCCAACCCCAAAGAGTTCTACCATGAAGTCCATCGACCATCGCACTTCCTGAACTTTGCCTCGTTACAGGAGGGTGAAATCTACAACGCCGATCGTGAGGATATGTATGGCTGAACGGAAAGACTCGTTCTATGGGTGGCCCTGTCAGAATCACTCTTGTAAAAATTTCTTCTCCCCACATGTAACTGTTTGGACATTTTAATGTTAAAAGTAGACAGACACTTTTGGTATTTCTCCCATATTTCCTTCAGTTTGTTTCCACAGTCCCCTCTAGTCAATATGCGTCTTTTTTTTTTTGTTATATGTACACAGGACTGTAGTGTAGTGTAATATTCTCATAATTGTTTCAAAAGCAGAAGTACTCCTTCCTGACATTTGAGAAGTAAAATGTTGATTTCCCGTGACAGTTAATTCCCAAATGCTATTCTGTGACATCGTTGCTTGGATTTAAATAAAGATGTTTTTTTATACATTGCAAAGTGTATAGACTGGCTACATTCACACTTCTCAATTATTTTTTTCTTGCGCATACTCCAGGAAGAAGAAAACCATTTCAAGACCGCCTAACTCTGCTACAATTATGAGTATTATATGTATATAAAAGTTTTATAAGTACACCGCTGCATGACATTACAAAATTGTAAAAAATCGAACCTTTTGAGAATATCTTAATAGTCGATTGCTTCAAATTTCAGTTTTAAGAAGACTGAATAAGGTTGCAAAAAGGCCAAAAACTTCTTTTTCCTTAACTTGATTTGAAAAGTATAGTACATATTCGTCTAGAGTGGCACGGTGGACGAGTGATCAGTGTCGACCTCACAATGCAGAGGTGTAGTGTTCGATTTTCTGGCCTCCCTGTGTGGAGTTTGCATGTTCTCCCCGTTCCTTCATGGGTTTTCCTCCCACATTCCAAAAAAAAAACATGCATGGCAGGTTAATGGAACACGCTAAATTGTGTGAGCGCGGATGGCTGTTCGTCTCTTTGTGCCCTGCGATTGGCTGGCAACCGGTTCAGGGTTGCAGCCCAAAGACGGCTGGGATAGACCCCTTGCACATCCGTGACCCTTGTGAGGATAAAGCGGATCGGAAAATAGATGGGTGAATATGTGTCCGACCAACATACAGAAATGATACTTAAAAACGGTCGTTTTAAGTGACGAAACTCGACTTTCACGCTCCGGGGGCTTTACAGACACACGACCTATCACGCAAATGCTCTGCGTGTGCGTGTGTTCGCTCGCGCGTGCACAATGCGCGCTTGTGCTACATTGGTTAGAACAGTGGGCGGATCCAACGACGGGTTGACTTCAGCTAGCCAGTTTTATCATCATCAGTTTGGTACACATATCACATGTCCCATTTCTTTCCTCCTTAATATTTACTTAACCACATGAGCAGGTTGCATTGAAGTCCACCCTTTTTTTTCTTTTGAAACAATTAATAGCTCCAATGAGCCACCTTTTGGTTTAGTTGTCGCTGAGCATGACAAACCGGAGCGTTCGACTTCAGACATGGAGCTACCTGCGTCTCACAGCCAAGCAAAGGGCAGCGGCTGTTTCGACAAGAGCTGCTCGTCTCTCACGGTGGACGACGTCTACGAGATTGCCAAAGTGATCGGGATCGAGCTGGAGAAGCTCATCGACGGCTACGGCAAGGAGAGCGTGCTGGGCCTGGTGCCAAGGGTGGTGAAAGTGCTGGAGCTTCTGGAGAGCTTCACGGCCAGGAATCACGCACACAAACACAGGGAAGAAGAGTTGCTGCGGACATTCGAGAGCTTAAAGCTGCAGCAAAAGAAATGGGCGGTCAAGGACAACGACGAAGTCAACGAAAATCACGAAACCAGGGTGAGGAGATAACTTTCAACCCGTAAACGTAATGGATCGTTTTCACTTCTGGCTGACGCCGTGTTGAAAATGGTCCGACGATTCAGCGGCGCAAACGTAATGTAATACACGTGAATGTAATACACTGTGTATTACATTCACGTGAACCAGCCACCACAGATAGCTTGTAACATTATGACTCAGTACGGTACCGAAGTCAGTTCTGATTTCTCCTTTGATGAAACGAAAGTGCTGTCTTTTAAATACGAAACATTGAATTTCTGTAAATACTGTACTTCCCAAATAATTAAATTCAAACTAACCGTGCAGTTCCTTTACTCTGAAAATTGACTTTTTAAACTAAATTATACATTTTAGGAAGGACAGCATCATCAGATTTACAGCATTGCTTTGAATAGAAGTTGCGTGGTTGCAATTAGCATAAATTAAAACATGGGAGGCCGTTACCTGCGTTGCACTAAATTTAAGTGGTTATTTTAGGGCAAAATAACCACTGCCGTTTCTGCTCCGTGCAGCTTCTGTTTGAAAATGTCTTTTTTCCCTCATTTTTAAAGATCAAATGTTACTTGTGGAGTATAGATAGTCTTAGCAATGCATATAGAGGCTGCCTTTCGACTCTACTGTCACGTTGTACTTTCATTGTTTATACAGTATTTTAGCTACACTACACTTTTATTACAATTACGATGTAGCCTTTCAATTAAAAAAAATAGCAAGACAGGCTGAATGTTGACTGTTGACATGTTGACTTGATCCACTATGACAGGGACAGTGACACTAGATAAAACATGTTCACACGGGCTGAATCTAGACTGCACTTTGTACTTTTCTTGCTTCTGTTACAGTAACACAACTCTTTGGTTACAAAGATACTCCATTTAACATTTAACGTTCGTTTGATTCCTTCTAAATAGTTTCCTAAGTCTGTCCGCACCTTAAAAACTCTCCATAGGACGTGTTAATACAAGTTTACAGTTGCTCAAGCTGTATGTATTAAAACCAGTGAAACGATATTTCCGTCCCGTCTGTGATTGTGTCCTGTTCTGTCAAGCAGGAGCAGCAAGAGCAGCAGCAGAAGGAACAACGATGGAGGAGCAAGTGTGAGGAACTGCAAGTTCAAATCCAGCAGCTCCAGGAGAACAACGGGGAGCTGCAGAGCAGGCTAAAAGGCAGCCATGCGCAGGATGGTATGTTGAAGTATTCCACAAAGTAGCATTTTGTGGCATCTGTAGGCGATTCTCAACCTTTTTGGAGTGGTGTCATTTACTTTCCAGATTTTTGAAGTGGTGTAGAAAATGGCTACCTAGTTGAAGTGATATCGTAAAGGCAATATCTGAAGTTGCACATTTCTGTTTTGCATTTTAGTCTATCACTGCCTATGTTCTTATTTAGAAAAAAAATGGTAATTATCCTGTAGTAAGCACATGCTTAGCCTTGATGGAGTTTTTATAGAAATCAGTATGTATTGTATTGTATTGTATTGTATTGTATTGTATTGTATTTGGTTCGTGTCCACTTTGTGATGTGTGTAGATCGCATCCAGCAGCAGGAGCGAGAAGTGATGCTGAAGCTGAAGCAGGTGGTGGACAAGCAGAGAGATGAGCTCAGGTCCAAAGTCCAAGAGATCACCACCATCTCCAAGGAGGTGGAGGCGGTAAGCAGACCTAAACGCTGCGGCCTTTGTCGTGTGTTGGTATGACATTTTACCCACCAAGTGGGCTATGTTTTGGTTTGACGTTCTTACAGATCCAGACTTGAATCTGGAACATTTCACATCTTGATTTCTGCAGATTTCAAATGCTTGAACCTTTGCAGAAGTTTGAACCTTCTCAGCTGTCTTATTTGAACTGGTTAAATTATTTTTTTTTAAAGACTATTCTTGGGTTTGCACACACATTCAAATGATTTTGGCATCCAACTGGCTAAGTGATGGTCCAAAAGTAAAGCTCTGGGCAAAACGTGGCTTGAAATTAAATTTTGAAGTGGCCCTCATTGTTTCAGCGTTATGAGAGGTGCACACAAAGCTCAATGCATCAGTATGTAATGTTAGAAAGGAACCTCAATTCATGACAGGGAGCTGTGTTAAAGTCAAGATGACAGACTGCCCTTATATTTCCAGGTTGAGGAAGAGTTGCACTTTAGACCAGTCTGAACAGGTTTTTCCCCTCCATTTGTGAGCGGGCGGTGTGCTATTTGCACCACATGATGTCAATAACTGTCGTAACTGGGTGTGTGTTTGTTATTCATTTGCTGACTGGCGACCTTCACTACTCAAAACAAATTTCTCAGTCTGCTCAAATAGATGCTCAGTGATGTAATTGTGATGACTGTGTTTTGATATTTATTTGGTCTTTTCTGCCATTGTTACGACCTGCCGGGCAAAAAAAAAAATGGTTCCCATTTTGTCTTCATTGTTGCACGTGAAGTGTACTGAACTTGACGGACATGTGCTCCCGCGTAGCTCCAGGAGCAGTTGGAACGCTTCATGAAAATGAACGCGGAGCTGCGACACAAGCAGAACGTGCTGCAGGCCCAGCTCAAGAGTACGGTGGAGAGAAAGGCCGACATGGAGGCCGACCTGAAAGAGAAAGACAAAGTGATCGAGAAGCTGCAAGCGCAGATGGACAGAAACCACGGCAACAGTCACGTACGACGTTTATTACTTTATTCCTCCTCTTTTGTTTTTATGACTGTGCACGCATTGAGAACATATAAAGAACAATGCTTTCAGGTTAGCATTAACGTACAACTTTTGACAATCGGTTACATTACTAGACTTAAAACGCCAAACTCAATCAGCACACCTACTCCAAACAATTCTAAGCAACATAAGTGAAGTGTAGTTGTGTGAATTAATTCGGTGCCTCTTTGGATCCTTTTCAGTCCAGTCCAAGTCAGGTGAATAGGAAGACAGAGCCTTCAGATGCCCACCAGAATCTTGACCAGCCTTGCTTCACCAAGAAGGAGGTGCGGGACATCATTTTCGAGCGGAATGAGCTCAAAACCAACCTCTTCCTGGTGCAAGAAGAGCTGAATTACTATCAAAGGTATGTCAACTGTCTATTTGTGTCTTTTGCATTGATAGATGCAATTTTTGTTTTCAAGACTTAAGTGCAATACCATTTTTTAAAATTCAAGGCCCTAAGATGTCACAGTAGAGCATGTCAGACCAAAATAAAGACACTGCGTCCCCTTTCTTTGACCTCCTGTTTCTCTTATCACGTTGGAAGGGACCACAAACAAGCACAAGAAGCTATTTTTTGTCATACCACTAGAGGGCAGCAACATGGAGCAAAATTTGTAGTCCCCTTGAATGTCATCCTCAACGTTAAGTAGGATGTTTAAGAACTAAAATCTAAGATCCCAGTTGGATTTTTGCACATCAAATCCTCCAGTCACATGGAAAGAATCATTAAACAAATGGGCATGAAACGCTGGATTCTTGTCAAAACTGCTCAGAACATACACTCCTTGTTCTCTGCTCAGGATATAATTCCAGCATATTGAACAATTTTCTGTTAAAGCAGCTTCCATTTGTTCCTCTCTAGGGAGATTCTGAGCGAGGAAAGGTGTCCCGGGTTCCTCTTGGAAGCCGTGCGAGCTGCCATTCATAAAAGAAGAAAAGTCATCAAAGCCAAGATGCTTGGAATTCCTCCCCCTGATAGCAGCAGGTCAAACCTCTTGATCCACCATGATCCCAAAACCAACTCATAGAAAATGCGTATTTGGGAAAGGTTTTCATCACACTGAAAGATGCAATCGACATAAATAGAATCAAAAAATGTGTATGTCTCTTTAGTGACGAGGAAGAAGACAAAGGCCCTGTGACAGAAGTGGATGGCACTGAAAAGCCAGCGGAGTCACGCATCCGAAACCTGTGAGTAAAATCCACAGCTATACAAAGGAGAACGTGTTTTCTCGCTATTTTGCATTATCGCAGATTTTTGAGTGGGATATACTGTATGTTATGTATTTGCCTGATTCAGGATGCTACTTTGTCACAATCTGGGTGAAGCAACTCCTCACCACGTTGGTCTTTTGTTTGTTATTCTTCTCTCCCATTATGATCATGGGAGCTTAGCCAACCCGTCGCTATATTTAGCGTTAATCCCCGCCCCATTGAGCTGACCTACGGCCTGTCTGTCTCTGTGCGGTGCAGCTTTGGCTTCCTGACGTGGTCGGGCAGTGGCCGGGGCCCCACCCACATGAGCAACTCCACGTCCGGCTGGGAGATCATCGCAGACTCCGAGGCCAGCGGGGAGCCGTAGCACTAAATGGCCTCCTGGGGCACTGGCAGACATGAGAAGCCTGTTGCAAGGTTTTTTTTTAATGAGCTTTCCTGCATTATCGCAAGAATACTATGCAACTGTCAAAAGAGACAGACCCTCTCACATTTTCTTTACCTCATCATATCACATTTTTTAATGCATTTAATTTTAAGTCATGAAAAAACTTCTCCATAGTGGCTAAAGCTCACTTATCTGGAAAACAGTGATCACTAACATATGTTTATATGCATGCATCTTTTATTTCTTTTAGAACCAAAAACTAACCAATACACATTTTTTTTCAATGAGAAGTGCACTGCAAGGGCGGGAGATAAAAAATGTAAGGTTGAGCACTTATACATTTTGATAAATTATAAATTGTGGGCAGCGTGGCTTAGTGGTTGTTTCCCAGCCCAGAGGTTGGTAGTTTGATCCCGGCCAGTGTCGAAGTGTCCTTGAGCAAGATACTAAACCACCAGTTGCTCCTGATTCTGTGTCATCAGCAGGTGAATGAGGTAAAAGTGTAAAGCGCTTTGAGTACCTGAGAGTACAATAATAATTTAGCCACACTTCAATTTTGCAACTTTTACTTAATTCGGGGAATTTGAACTCATTTGTGATGAGGTATCTTCCGGCATTTAGCAGCCACTGTATTTTAACCCCATGGGCCTTAAACCGCTGCTTGAATTGCTTAATGTGCTGTATGTTTGTATGTCGTCGGAAGCTATTCTCGCAAGGATTTATTTGGATTTTGTACAGAAAGTAAAGCAATGTCATGAGTCGAGAGAAAAAAATCATATTTTATGGGTTACCAAACTTTTTTTAAATGATGGAGAGAGAAAAAAAACCTATATTTATGTGTAAAATATACATCTATATTTGTCATAACCCTAACTCCCAATGCCTAACTGCTTTGAGATGAGGATGAACATGGACTTTTGTCCACTCTTTCAGGTCTTATTTCTACAGTGTTCTGCAACCTTTATTTGGATACCAGACATGCACGCTCATGGTGTTGGCAAACAGTCCAGTTGAAACACAGTCTAATGCCCGGGTGTCAAACCCAAGGCCCAGGGGCCAGATCTGGCCGAGCACTTAATTTTATCTGGCCCGCGACAGCAAATCAAAGATGTCAACTTTCATGATGCTTCCTAAAATCCCTACCAAAATGTCAGATTCACATTTGTAACAAATAAAAGTAACACTGTTGTAAACATTTTCTTGTTACCAAACCCCTCATGACAGTAACTTCAACAATAGGTGAATAAACCATGATTCTTGACTTCTTTATATGGTTTCAGTCATAATGGCCCTCCAAGGGAAACTAACAAAAATCTGGACCGCGACAAAAATGAATTTGACACTCCCGGTGTAATGCTTCCAAACACATTCAATTTCTTGTTTAATGCTCTTGAAAAAAACATTGGTACTTGCACATTGTATTTAGAGCAGGGGCGGGCAACTCCGGTCCTCAAGTGTCCTCCCTCCTTCAGCACAGCTGATTCAAATGAGCAGGATCTTCTGCACAGCCTGCCGGTGAGCTGATGTATTTTATGCTGGTACCATGTATATAAATAGATATTTGAGATTACAACAACAACAAAAAGTTCAGGCTCAAGTGACCATCACTTTTAGTTGTGAAGTGAATGACATGCCAGTCACAAGTTCATCTGCCTCTGTTGCCCACAGCAGTGGTTGGCCAGTGTGCGCATGTCGGACCACTCAATCCTTACATCATTTTCCTTCCAATTGCATTTGTTGTTTGTTTTTTGTAAGGACGCGTTTTAGTTCTGTCAAAAGAAATCGAATTTCATTTGAATGCAAGTGTGACAAAAAAAAAAGGATGCGGATATTTCTCCGATACTGACACATAATGATAATTAAAGTCTATTTAACACATCTGGGGTTTGCATTGGAAAGATCTTCTGTAATTTTAACCACTGAGCTTTTCGGCGCCACCGCAAGGCAGTGCAGCTACTGTATTTTCATGTAGTGCATTTCATACACAAGGTGCTGTAAATCATTGTGGCTCATATAATTAAAAATACATTTAAAAGCATTTAGAAACAAAATAATTTAGAGGTGGGTGGGGGTAAAAAGTAATTTACTAAAATGACTAAAGCAGGCATGTCCAAAGTCCGGCCCGCGGGCCAAATCCGGCCCGCGGTCGAATTTCATCCGGCCCTCGGCCCCCGTCATAAAATCAGTGCCGTCTGTCCCGCAGGTCGGGCGCAATGGAACACGTGTTGCATTGACTGAGGTCTCGTAGACTGGTGAGTGATGTTTTATAGAGTACTGCTTCCCTCTAGTGGCTAAATGAGTAATAGCATTCACTAAATGAGTAATAGCATTTAGACACTAGAGGGCATCACTCACGAGTTAACAAGACATCACTCCGTGTTTATATTGACTGATATGTCATATTTCAAATTCCTGTTTCAAATGAACCAAAAGAAATTCTTAAGATTGTTGAAATTAAAATAAAAATGGAAATGTGAAACAGACTGGCTTACTAAAATTTGTTGAACAATATTGTTGTTCAATGTTAAGAATGTCAGCCAAGGTCGGCCCCCCGACATTTTACCACATAAAATCTGGCCCCCTTGGCAAAAAGTTTGGACACCCCTGGACTAAAGGAATGTACAAGGCAAGAAAAATATTTTGGAAAACATGATTTTAACCCTCTCATGGTCAGCGGTTACTCTAGTGGACAGCTTAGCTTTTTATCAGGTTACAGGGTGAATGAAAGGGTGAAAAATGCTTTGAATGACTTGAATCATATACTGTACATAGGTTGGGGGGGGGTGAGGGGGGGGGCAGATTTCAACCTGGATTTAAAAGTACAATGGACTTCAAATAAAACAATCAAGGTACATTTTGATTTCAAATGAAGGTGACTGCATTGAATGTCTTGCAAAGCATTTCTAAAGAGCAAGTCCTGCTTTCGAGCCTCTGGAAATGTAGGTCTAACTCTTCAATCACATCTTGACCATTCTATTCCAAATCCATTGTTGCTTTGGCCAAATATATCGGAACCTACCTCTCTGTATTTCATCATTTGCGATTACACTTGCCGGTGAATGAAAACACACTTGGCAAGCACATGCTGGCCGGGTGGGTCATCTCCTGGATGATGGCACCCGTGTAGCTTCTGGGAACAGCACCGGCATTTAGCGTTGTGTGCTTGTGTAACGTCAGCGAGTCAGCGCTGATGTGTGCGGCCCCCCCATCTTTAAAAAATTTCATCTGGCTGAATAGAAGGAAGCGGCTTCAGCTTCCCCAGGAAATGGGAAGAGGAAACCCGGTGGCTCTGACCCCCATGCATAACGGCCACAGGACGACTCGATGTGGAGAGAGAACGAGAACAGGGGAAGGGTGGAGGGTGGATCTCGTTATACCGAGACACTTGAAGCGAGACATTCTAAAAAGATATTTGCAGAAGATGAAGCTTCTCCTCACAACTCTGACTACTTTATGCTGCTGTCGGCTGTCTCGCGCACTCACTCTGGACTCTGCTGGAAGGAATGTCTGCCACAACCCCAGGTACATCTTGACTTCATTCTGCGAGAGAGCGATGATGTCAGGTGACAATGTGTTTCTAAGCACGCGATGGAGTTGACTGGTGGTCATGCTGGTTCAGAGCTCTCTTGTTTTTTTTTTCTCCTTTATGAGCCTGTGTGAAATCTCCACTCTATCAAGCTAATTTAGTTGAAAAATACTTTTACAGGGATCCATCCACCCTTGTGTGCTGCACAGGCTGGCGTCAGGATGAAAAAGAATGCACGATACGTGAGTTGGAGCATACCTATGAACATTTTTGTATGTTTTGCATTCTTTGTGTAGGCTTTGGTTGTAGTGGTCTTCTTTATTGTATTGTTTGTGTGTGTGTGTGTGTTGTGTGTGTGTGTGTGTGTGTGTGTGTGTGTGTGTGTGTGTGTGTGTTTGTGGGCATACAGCCGTTTGTGAGGGTGATCAGGCCTGTCTGAAGGATGAGCTCTGTGTCTATCCTGGAGTTTGTCGCTGCCCACCAGGCTACTACGGAGCTCACTGTAAAACACGTGAGTACAGGCGAACACCATTGAATATTTTCGACTGAGAAACTTTAGATTTGGAAGGTATTTTTTAATCCATATTACATTCATTTAAAATAATGACATGGAAAATGTGTCACGTTGTACCCGAAATGATAGAATAATCGCTTCGTGTACAACAAAAAACTAGGAGTGGATCCCCCAAATAGCAGACACAGAAAAAGGTTTGTCAGAGAACAAAGGAGGTGTAATACAAACACAAAATACCCGTCCGGGCGAACAACAAAAAGTGCCGGTCAAAATAAGGACCAGGAAATAAATTAAAGAAACAACAGAAAACGCTTGCGGAAAAAATAGCAAGGAGAATCTATAGGTGAACAAGATAATCTAACACGAGTGAATATAAAGACGCGCAATAACAGCCACAAGGTTTCAAGGCAACGAATGTAGTAGGAATAAGCGAGAGAATTGGCATGGCGTGGAATACTCCGGCAGTGAGTCGACTGCCAGAGCGCCCAAATAAAGCATGTGTAATTGGTCACCAATGGGTGACACGTGTGCAGGTGGCAAGCAGGAAGCCTGCCCCCTGCTGGCAAACACGGGACGTGACAAAATGAGAATGTGTTGTTGTGTTATTAACGGTTTAAAAAATTTTATAATTTTACACACACATTTTAACATGAAAAAAAAAACTATGGCCATCCCTTTTCATCATTTGCATGTTGGGTAATTGAAGAAATATTCCTGTTTAAGGAATTTTCTTAAATGATTAAACTTTCATTATTAGGGCCACGTGTGACAATTATGTTTAATTGGCGTTCGATTTACAAGGTCTCGTGGATCCAAACGGTTCGAGGCCCTGTGCTTTAAGAGGTTATTCATCTCATCGTTTTTTCTGCCATTAAGGTCAAAAAGTCCTGTGTTCTTTTTTTTTCCAGGGTGTCCTCCAGAGTTTTGGGCATCAGACTGCCGTCAAGTGTGCCCGTGTCACCCACACGGCCGCTGTCACCCGGTCACGGGCGAGTGCACCTGCAACCCGAACCGCTGGGGTCCTCTGTGTCAATACGCCTGCAAATGTGGCCGTCACGGAGTCTGCCACCCCGTGTATGGAAACTGCACCTGCGACGAGGGCTGGTGGATGTCCACTTGCATCAAACCTTGCCAGTGCGTCCCCGGGGGTTCGGTGGGACCTGGCTGCGATCAGCTGACGGGCCGCTGTCAGTGCCACAAAGGACACTGGGGGCTGAAATGTCCCGTCACTTGCAACTGCTACGTGTCGCAGTGCAACCAGCGCACCGGCGTGTGTGAGTGCGAAGCCGGCTGGTGGGGGCCCAGCTGTGACCGGCGATGTAATTGTGACCTCACACACAGTAGCTGCAACCCTGCCACCGGGCAGTGTTTGTGCCACCCGGGGTATGAGGGCGACTACTGCAACCGGCCGTGTAAACCCGGGATGTTTGGCAGCGGGTGTAAAATGAGGTTTGTGTGCATAGAGTTCCCCAAAATGGTGCCGTTTGTCATTCCGGGCCGTCATATTAAATAACATCCGCCCTCTTCTTGTACTCCTCAGTTGTGGACATTGTCAAGGAGATGAAGCGTGTTCCCCCACAGATGGCGCATGCGCGGCCTGTGAGACCGGCTGGAATGGGACACGGTGCGACCGCTTGTGTTTGCCTGGTTACTATGGCAACAACTGCCAGGAGACGTGCCCGCGGTGCAGAAACAACGAGCCTTGCGATCCCAAAAGTGGAGAATGTTGGAGATGTAATCCGGGATGGACGGGACCCAGGTGTGTTGTGCATTTAGGGATCAAGCATCGCCTAAAAGTTTCATACAGCAAAAACTTTTGACATCCTGTACAAAGAGCTGTTTTGAACTGTCTTGGTAGCGCAAAATATGAAAACTACAACAACAACAATTGTAAACATTCATTCATTCATTCATCTTCCGAGCCGCTTGATCCTCACGAGGGTCGCGGGGGGCGCTGGAGCCTATCCAAGCTGTCTTCGGGCAGTAGGCGGGGGACACCCCGAATCGGTTGCCAGCCAATCGCAGGGCACACAGAAACGAACAACCATTCGCACTCACACTCACACCTAGGGACAATTTAGAGTGTTCAATCAGCCTGCCACGCATGTTTTTGGAATGTGGGAGGAAACCGGAGCACCCGGAGAAAACCCACGCAGGCCCGGGGAGAACATGCAAAATCCACACAGGGAGGCCGGAGCTGGAATCGAACCCGGTACCTCTGCACTGTGAAGCCGACGTGCTAACCACTGGACTACCGGGCCGCTCAATTGTAAACATATTATGTATAAAGTACCACACCCACAGCTCTTGTTTTGGACCTCATTAGAGTTTGCATTTGTAAGGAATGACATGCCCGTAAGTAAGTAAATTATAAAAAAAAAAAATGTGTATGTCGTTCTGGGTGTGTTGGATAATACGCACAAACATGCTTCCAAACATATAAGGTGATTGAGGCCTGAATTCAAAAGTGGGTTCATCATCGCTCCCTTGCCAGGTGCAAGGAGGTCTGCTCGAACAGGACGTATGGAGAGGCTTGCCACTTCCTGTGCAGCCCATGTTACCATGGTGACTGCCATCACGTGACAGGAAAATGCGTCTGTCGGCCCGGCTTCCAGGGGGAGAGGTGAGCTGCATTTCACGACACGGATGCACACACACACACAGTCACGGTGATGTTGCCTTCCGTCAAATTCATCCACAATTGTGTTTCAATTCAATCACAACACATCACAGCGATATATTGTTCTTATGAGGTGAACGAGGGGGGGGCATATTTATATATAAAATAAATAAGTACTGTATATAATTCTGGAAAGGTGAGATCATTCCTATTCTGGTGGTGACTCGGAGACTATATTTTACTGTGGTGACATGACATCATCCCCCCCCCCCCCCCCCGCCCCCGTCACCCCCATCATTTTCAGTTGTAATGACAGTTGCTCCACTGCACGGTTTGGCCTCAACTGCTCCTCAGCTTGTGACTGTGGCGAAGGCGTGAGATGCCACCCGGTCACCGGTGCCTGCCCGAACAGTATGTCCATCCAGCAATTCATACATTCAGTCATGCACCAATATGAATGAGTTTGAAAAATGAATGAGTGTGTTTTGTGTGTGTGTGTGTCAGGTGGCCGAGGTGCTCTCTTGGCCGGCCTGCTGCTTCCTTTACTCCTGTTGCTCCTCGCTGTTCTCTGCTGCTGTCTGTGTTGCGGAGGAGGTCCGGCAGACGGCAAAGACGGGTCAGGATCAAGTCAACATGCATCGTGTGCACATCCAAATATAACATAACGGTGGATTAATATGATTTTTTTTCACTTGTTAGTTACAACATCAAATTGACGGATGGGTATTATAGAGTTTGTTATTAAAATAAAATGCATTAAAATGTAAAAGTCCTTCAAAGTACTCCAGTAATGGTCCGCGGGTTGACATATTCAATCAGGCTCCAATATGTTGCGTCTTTAACTCATTCACTCCCAATGACGTTTTTAACCCTTGTGTGCTCCAAATTAAAAAGGCCTTAAGTTACGCATTTTACAATTTTTGTAATGATGTATTTTGTGTTATAAAAACATCCTTTTTTTTTTCAAACACTCAAAATGTTCAGAGGTCCCAACCAAGCCCTACTAACAATCCCGACCGGACGTGTTCATATAAAATGCATTGGTTTGAAGCCTCCTGCAAAAAGACAAACTCATTTGCGATCCTCTGACGCCACCTAAAGTTGCAAAATTGGAATGACCTCAACCCAAGAATGTGGCATGCTTACGTCTGTCCAAGCGAAAACAAAGCGATTGACGTAAAAATCGCGTGAAATGCATGTATACACATTAGGTTTACGATGCATTCAAAAATATGAATTATAATGGGTCTCTATGGTGCAAAATATGTAAATTGTGAAGATTAAGGTATCAAAACGTTTTTTTATTATTGCTGCAATGCCTGAGAATTATCAGCCGGTGACGTCATGAAATTTAGGCCATTTTAGAACCCCTCCATAAGTTTCAGCTCTCTCGTGTTTTTCTGAATGCCTTTGCCTTTGATTCAAAGACATCATTTTACATTTATCGCAAGCGGTGCACTACGAGGGTTAAACGACTTTTCAGACTTGGTCTAGAATTGGCTGGTACTGAAGCCATCACACAATCAGCTATGGTACCGTTCTTTCTTCCAGGATGGCGGTGGCAGATGGAGGACTGTCAGCGCGGATGAAATATCACGTGTACAGTGTCTTGGCGAACATTGGTGCCGCCCTACCTTGCATCTCTGACTGGTCCTCTGGCCTCCCTCGAGTCACGGGTTCGTTTTCGTCATTATAAAAAAATAAATTTAAAAACCCTCTTGTTTCCTTTCTCTACTGCGTATGTGACGTTTAAATGCGACTGGTTGCATATTTGCACTGACTGTATGTCATGTTCCACACAGTGTCTCACCATGACCCAGAGCTGACCTTCAACCACAGCTTCATTGAGCCTCCCTCATCCGGCTGGGTGACTGAAGGGTCGTCCTTCGACAGTGACGAGGAGGAAGGGGAGGCTCTTTATTGTGTCCCACCGAGAGAAGGTACTTCACATGAACTCTCATCAGTGCGATGCTGCAAATCTCCTCTCACTCTTTTTCACAGACGTTCCAGGAATGGAGGCTAGCCACTTCCAGGAAATGAGCTCCAAGTGTAACATGCTCTTGGACCCATCGGGCTTCAGCAGCGAGGACGTGACATCCCCCTTTGACATCCCCCGAACCTCCAGCATTGCCAAAGCCAAGCGGCCGTCCGTCTCTTTTGCGGAGGGCACCCGCTTCAGCCCCAAGGAACGGCGCGGCTCCGCTCACGACGCCGCCTCTTTGTCCGGCCACCCTCGCAAACCCAAATCAAATTGGGGGCCGTTGACGCTCTCCGCCGGACCGGACGAAGAAGATGGAGGTGATGTTAAGGAGAGGGAAGATGGCGTAGTCGTTCAAGTAACAGATCACCAAGATTTGAGCTGTGAGGTCGTGGACCAGGAGGATGATCGAAACTCGAGCGACACAACTGCATCAGGACAACGACGTACCATATCCAACGCAGCTGCTCAACATCGAGCTTCGGATGATCAATCCGGCGTCTCAAACAAAGTCACCACAGTGTACGTTACAGTGGGGAAGATGGGAAAGCCCACGTCCAAGCTGGAGTCGAGTTCAGAAGGCCCCGTTCAGGCCATGTTAAGGCGACTCGGAAGTCTCCAGAGACAAAGAGAACAGGGGCCTGGCAAAAGCAAGGCCAAGGACACAGAAGCCTTCCCAAAGCCTCCCAGGAGGAAACTCGGAGCTCGGAGGAGTGTGTGGGAGCACGGCGGGCCTTCAGGAGTCGAGCCCGCCATCAGTAAACCCGTGAGGAGAAAACACGCCTCACAAAACGACCCGCAAATGCCTTCCGGCGACGCAGGGTCGTCAGAAAGCATTCCCCTCAAAAGACCGCTGTCGTCCATTTTAAAGAGCGTTCCGGAAGGGGCGTCAGCTGACATTCATGGCTCATTCGGAAGGCAGGGACATGAGCCCAACCAGTCAGCAAAATTGGTCTGCCCCAGCTCTGGGGCAGACACGGCACCTACACTTGGCCCACATACCTCAATGAATGACGGTCCTGCAGTGGCCCACGTCTGGCATTCATGATGTGGGCCGCATTCGGCCCAGATCTGGCCCTACTCCGGCCCGATGCTGGGCCAGTTTTTGAATTGAGGTTTTAAATTAACTTTATGGTCAAGTATGAAGTATCCGGTTTGTATTGCAGCAAACGGAATCAAAATTAATTTCATTGTATTTCTGTGCAGAAAGGATTCTTTTTGGCAGCACCTGTGACTGTTCAATCACCTACATTTTCACAAGTGATGTGTCGGTCGTGAACGAGTCGGTACCAAGAGCTCTTTGAAGTGAACGATGAGCCGTTTTTAGCCGAAAAAAACGACCGTGAATAGTAAGGCGTTTTAACAACAACAACAAAAAAACCCAGACACTGCACAGTAATGCATTTTTAGACGAAAAAAAAAGACCATGTATAAGGCGTTATTGGCCGAAAAAAAACGACCACGTATAGTAAGGCGTTTTTAGCCGAAAAAAACCGACCACGTATAGTAAGGCGTTTTTAGCCGAAAAAAACGACCATGTATAATAAGGCGTTATTGGCCGAAAAAAAACGACCACATATAGTAAGGCGTTTTTAGCCGAAAAAAACGACCATGAATAGTAAGGCGTTTTAACAAAAAAAACCCCGACCCTGTATAGTAAGGTATTTTTTGACAAAAAAAACCTACATTGTGTAGTAAGGCGTTTTTCGATGAAAAAAATGTCCATGTATAGTAAGGCATGTTTTACCTAAAACAACCACCATGAATAGTAAGGCGTTTTAACAAAAAAAAAAAATAAACGACCCTGTATAGTAAGGCGTTTTTAGCCAAAAAACAACAACAACAAACATGTATAGTAAGGCGTTTTTTGCCGGAAAAAAACGCCTTACTGTACATGGTCGTTTTTTGGGGGCTAGAAACGCCTTACTATACATGTGTTTTTTTGGCCAGTTCCGACTCAAGGCCAGCTGTGCAAGCTTCATGCCGAATCCGGGCCAGATGCCTTTGCTGACTGGGCAGTGGGGTGGAAACTGAAAGCACTTACTTTACTGTGGGTCCAGCAGAGGACGCTGCTACTCTGAGTGAGGTCATGACCGTTGATAGTAAAGTGGGGAGTGTGAAAGATGAGCCGTGCTATGAAAACGTCATGATTACACACTGCTATACCTCAAACACAAACGCATAAGAGTACTGGAATGTCTTGCGATGGCGGCTTTTGGAGTACATTTACAAACGCATGTATACATGGAGATTAGAAATACCCAACATACATTGTACAGTATGCACTTTATATGAATCTAGAAATAAACAGTCATTTTTCATATTGAGTGTCACCGAAACATTGACACAGCGGCAAAAGAATGGTGCAGCAACATAATGTCTTTACTCACTACAGATAAACACAAACACGTTAATATTGTGAAAAAGGTGAGTCGCCGGTGGATGATTTATGCACTGAAAACAACCCACAACTCATTTCTCTGACAGATATAATTGGAAGATTACACCCACATCATTTCAGATGAATATTCTGGAGCCTTTTATTGTCCAATGAAATGTGTAAATGGACAGACTACTCATTGTAAGGCAGAAGCATATGATTTTTAATCTTTACACTTAGAAACAGTACCTCTGAAGCTTTTGCACTGCATTATGTTGTAATGCCAGTAAACAAAGCGAGTCAGCTCGACTTTGGACTTTAGATCATCTTCAGTATTTGCTCAACCTGACAAGCAAGCCAGTTATGTGTTATACTGAACCCATCTCACGCAAATCGGATGTGAATGTCCAATCTAAAAAAAAAAAGATTCCGGTTACTACTTCTCAGCTCCCGCCCTATCAGTGCAGCCGAGCCAGTACTTGGCGATGGATCTGGGATATGGAGGCATGGCCGGGTCCACTCTCTTGGTCCTGAGATCCACTCGGTAGTATTTATCTGCGCATCAGAGGGGAACAAACATGTTTATTGAAAGCCAATAAAAAAACACAGAACCATTTCGGAAGTCAGCATGACATGAATTTTTTCATGAGGACTATTACACTGCACGTCAGCTGCCTCTGTGTACCCAAATTCCAAAACCTGCAGCACCATAGCTTCAGAATATTATTTTGCCCAGCGTCTAGCTGTCTCGTTTCTCATGAATGTAAAATCAAAGAAGTGAAATCTTGTAACTCAACAGGAAAAAAAAAAGCTTCCATCGTAAAAAGCGTTAAATGAAAAGATAATTTCAACTGAATGACAATTCAAATTGTAAAAACGCGTTACCCAGTTTTACTATTAAAAGGGAAAAGCAATAAAGCACCAAGTGGCAACTTTGATGACAACTTGTCCGTGTTGTACATGCACCTCATGTGTGTCACACGTGTCACATTGTTACTGGTAAGTATCAGACAAGTAAATCAAGGCGAAATGTAAAACTGATACACCAAGCTACTTTGACCTTAATTTGAAAAATAGTGAATTGTGTATATTGAAGTGACTATTGAGTCGTCTTCTTGTTGAGATGGTTCTTTTTGTGAAGAAGCAAAACATGCCGAGGAAATCCTTTGATGCTCACTGATTTAAGCATTTGACCTTAGAGGTAATAACAAATGAACTATTTAGATGTCAATATCAGTCGACTCATGTTTTCAGAGTGAAAGTAACAATGTGAAAGGCTGACACACCAAGAGGAAACCCGATGCATTGGCTAAATAATTTGACATTCTTATTTCAAATCAGCTCTCGCCATTGGAGTGAATAGAAATGTCTTTAATCCGTCCCAGCCACCCTCCAAAATGTGGAACATGTATTGTATAAAATAAAAATAGCACTCTACATTTGTGTGCGTTATAAAAACAGTTGTAACTTAATCAAATACGATGTAAAGCATACCTCCTTTGAAGAAGTAGACGCTCTGTACGGGCAGACTCCGCCCGTAGTACCTGTAGTCATTCCTGTCGTCGAAGTTGCCTCTGTTGTTCTGCCGGTAGCCGTCTCTGCGTCTGTCCTGGTCCCAGTCCTGATCCCACTGTCTGCTCCAGTCTCGTCCCAGCCTCTCCTCCATCTCCATCCTCCTCTCAGCCAGCCTTAGGCCCATGTCCATCCCCCTTTCGGCAAACTGCTGGCCCATGCTCATGCCACTCTCGGCTATGGATTCCCAAAAGGGCGAGCGGTTCCACCTCCTTCTCCCCCACTGCTGACCATACCTCCTATTGTACTGCTGTCCATACTGCTGACCATACTGCTGGTCCCGGTCCCAATATCGGCGCGGAGGGACGTAGAGTCGTCCAGCCATGGCAGCATCCACCGGTGACTTGAGACCCTTCCAGTCTTTGTCAATGAAGTGGTAATGGCTGTGATGCTGGGGCACTTAAAAACACATCAGACACCGTAATCCAATTGGACATACCACCCACGCCTCAAAAACCATTAGTACTGATACAAAGCATATACGTATTTGACATGAAACCAATTTACTTCCAGCGCAATGTACCCTTGAGCAAGGCACTGACCCTATTTCCAAATTATTATGGAAATTATGTTTTTCTCAGATTTTCACATTTTAAATAGTCTATGTTAATGTTTGCTTCAAAACACTCAAAATTATTCTCTAACAATTGATGACTCAGAAAGTAGGCTGAGCGTCATTTTCATAGAATACCACATTACACATACAGAGAAGAAAATGAATGCCTAATCATTTGGAATTTACTATCCAGCGAGAGTGGTGAGGAATCACGACATGAGAGTACACCTTACTGTCTGAGAAGAGATCAGTGAAAAATCTCTCGTTGTTCCTGGAGTACATGTTCGTGTAGCGTCTGAAGAGCGTGGATGGAGACCTCTCGGACAAGGTGACGCACTCCTCGTGGGACGGCTGGTGTAAAAACTCATAGACGTAATACCGATCCGCTGATGACGGTAGCAAAAAGAGGCAAAACATTTCAACGGCTGCGTATGACGTGATTACAAGAAGCCCTTAAAAAAAGAATCCTGCTTCACCTTTGAAAAAATACACCCTTTCTCTGCCGCTGTGGCTGTGAGCGGGGAGGGCGAAGGCGCCGTCCACGTGATCCGGAATATTGTCAAAGCCCACGCTGATTTCCCGGGGATAGTCTTCATCCAATACGCCATTGTCAAATCTCCAGTACTTGCTCCCCTGTTGGAATTTATTTCAGGGTGAGCGCTCTTTGTACGCAGATTTTACTTCCTGTTTGGAAACAAATTCTACTGAGAGCCCCAGTAAGGCTTGGGCTCCGCTCTTGCGTACCTTAAATATGTATGTCTTCCCGTGGCAGTTGACCCTGGTGAAAGCGGCATTGATGGGCCCGCTGATGCCCCACACGTCCTTTATGAGCTTAGGATAGCCAGGAAGTACAGTCTGCTGGTCCAGCTCAAAAAAGTACTCGCCTGCAAACAAGGACAAGGATGACTACTGTCAAAATTCGCATTGAAAAATCACATTGATAGTCTCACGAAAACAATCTGGCTCACTGCCTTATTTTAACCAACAAGGTCTTGAAAGACAAGATGCTATCGTAACCGTACATCCGCACAAGCTGCTCTCTCAATAACCACTCAACAAGGTCGACTGACCTCTGAAGGCAAAGATGGAGCCATTCTTCAACTGCATGAAAGCGTCAAAGGGCCTGCCACTGCACGTTTCAGCATCACGGTCAGGAACCGCAGTGGTGCCAGGTGTCATTGGCGGTGTGGTAGGAGGTGCGCTTGTTGGAGCCGTTGCATTTCTGATTTCGGTGCTACTGGGGGGATTTAATGATGGCGGCACAGTTGTTGTTGGAGGCTCCGGCACAGGCTTATTCATAACTAATGTGACTTCTGGTCGCTGTTGAGGTTTGAGGGGAAAGTCAGCGATGGGCAGCATAGTGGGCGCTGTGGTGCTTTCAAGATCATCTTCATCGTCTTCCGCCATCTCAAACGTGTCCCCACGAGCTGAGAGGAGAGAGAGTAAAAGCATGCTTTAAAAAAAAAGTTTTATGATGTAAAATGTTGGCTTTGCTCAGTGACACCACAAGGTGCGGGAGGATTCATACCTATCATGCCACAAATGGCCTCAAAGTCCATGCAGCAGCTCTTGTAGTACTTGCACATGGTGTCGCACTGGCACTTCTTCTCGGAGTCAAAGCCGTTCTCACAGCGGCCCATGCATGACTCTTTGGGTACGAAGAAGTCAAGTAAGGACGTGAAAAATCATTTCAAAGTTGTTTTTTTTTCCCCCCTCAAGAATAGAATGTTTCAGGTCATGACATTCAGGCCAAAGAACCTGCTTGCTTGTTTGTTTTTACAATCTTTTCTCTGAAATCTCCATTGGACAAAGTCTACCCCAGGTGTTCTCTTGTTAAGTTGTCCAAAACATGTCAAGAATGTTCAGTGGAAACAGGATGTACGTTAACTCAATCCAGCCTGACACAGTGTCAAAATTGGCCATCTGTTTGGCTTAATCAAATTTACTTTGCTCCATCCTGAATTGGGCACCAATATTTAGAGACCAAATCATTCACGAGCACAATCACGCGGTTACTGATGAAGAACTGAACCTTAAACTTAGTCAGGCGAGTGAACCACTTCGCCTTTCTGTCGATGAAACACATGCAGGCTTGGTTGAGATCTTGGAACAACGGAGTATTAATTTTAGGGTGTGCACACACACCGCAACCAGTTTATTGTATATGTTCTTCTCCCCAACAGATATAACATATTATTTGACTTTGAGGTTAGAGGTCACAATGTTTTTGAAAGGTTATTGGGGTTTTATTTATTTAGATCAGTGGTGTCAAACTCAAGGCCCGGGGGCCAAATTCGGCCACCCATGTCATTTTATGGGTCCCGCTAAAGCAAATCTGGGGTGTCAAATTCCATGATGCCTACTAAAATCTGTACCGAAATGCCAAATTGTTATGTGTAATAAATCATGTTGAGATTTTGTCATGCTTTTGCTATCCTATTGACACTCACTTGAACAATAATTGAAAAACGACAAAGAAATAGTTGACTGATTTCAAAACATCATTTTATTTTTATTTTTATGTACAAGTAATAATATGGTGTGACGATGAAAGGTTAATTCCGTTTCTGTCATCACGGCCCTCTGAGGGAAGACTCCAAAGTGGCCCGCAAAAAAAATGAGTTTGACACCCCTGATTTAGATAAATCCATAACATAGCCGTGTTCACTTTGACTACCCACTACAAAACAGATCAACACAGATAATCTATCCCATCTGATGTCGGGGGAGAGACGGATTACACCACACAATTTCAGCGCAACAGATATAATATCCTCTGTAGTTTATGTTCACCTTTTCTTTGAATTGTAAATGTAAATCACGCTTGTACTCACCGTCTGCAGCGATGGTCTGAGCGACGAGAGCAAACAACAGAACGGCCCACAGACTCATGTTTCCTCTGCAGTGGGAGAGGGCAGAATGAGACCGAAACGATGGACCGTGTGCTCCCAATCATTGAAAACATGTGTCAGTCACCTCTCTTCCAGGGTTTGCTTAGACCAAGCTCGGCAAAATAAACACACAGAGACACAGATCAATACAAAAGTAACATGTTGATGTTTATGACAATGCTGTTTGAAATCCTACTTTTGTTCTACTGTACATGTTTGGAGTCTCTTAACCATGCACTTTATTATCAGCATGTTACTTACTGCTTGAATGAGGCCGAAATCCGATCGGTTTGTAGTATGGGTAAAAATAGGTTAGGAAACTACTTGCATCCCACAAACCAATTTGTCACCAACACGATGATCTTGTTTTGACAGATCAATTATTGAACATTGATGGCTTATACAGTGTTAGTGACAATGCAGTAAGTGTACAGTTTGCCTGGCATCAGAACCATGCTACGCGTATTATTTATGCGTTTCTTACGGCGCTTGTCCTCATTTGTGTTGTGGGTGACCCCATCCCGGGTGACTCTGGGTCAAGAGCCAGCGTACACTCTGGACTGGACTCCAATCAATTAGAAGCCGTGGCATTAATATCAATCAATGTTGATCTCCTTATATATATATATACGGTACACACACACACACACACACACATATTATTTATCATTTCTCCATTGGAAAAAATTTAACGTGGTCCTTGAGCACAGGTTTTCTCACTCATAAGGCGGTAGTTATTCAGACAGACAGACAGACAGACAGACAGACAGACAGACAGACAGACAGATAGATAGATAGATAGATAGATAGATAGATAGATAGATAGATAGATAGATAGATAGATAGATAGATAGATAGATAGATAGATAGATAGATAGATAGATAGACATTGATGATTACATGAATATTACATTTGCTGCTGCGTCCAGTAGATGGCCAGCCTGCTTTTTTTTCCAAGCTCTGCTTAGTTGCAGGAGAGAGGAGAGGGGGGCGGGGGGTGCTTCTTTTAATAGAAGCTACGTCCCGGTTGTTTCCACGAGCGGCGGGCGGTGCAATGTGCGACCTGAGCAATTCTCCGGAGGACGCAGCAGGCAGGCAAGCAGCTCGCGGATGCTGCGGAGTGCTGCTGAGCGGTGCCAATGCCGTGACAGGTCATTTTCTGCAACTGTAGGAGCGGTGTTTATTTGTTTTCTTTGGATTTGATTCTCCCTTGACGGAAGAAACAAAGCGCGCGTCGATGGTGAGAAAGTGTGAGAACAACACACTTGACAGCAGGAGCAGACAAAAGAGGACGCGCTGTGTGTTTGATACTTCATTTGCATACGAGCTTCTTATCATGTTATGATTATTTTACATCTTGGAGGATTTAGGACGAATCGATGCAAAGTTGTCCATTGGACAATTTGGAGAGAAATTGTCACTTGGGATTAATATCAGAGGCCTTGTTTGTTTGCTATTAACGAACTGGGACGAACACGTCACCCAAGCTGATGCTCTTGTAAACAAAGCCAGTCACCCTTGCTTCTGGAGGTAGATGCTCTTTTCTCTCACCTTCTTCCTGTGGAGGCTCTACAGACATTTGTCCGTCATGTTCAGCTCAGACCGGCTCACGGTGCCCGAATGCGTCAGCCGGCTTCAGCGAGGGAGGAGCGGCTCCGGGGCCGAACAGCAGAGACCGGTGTCTCCGGGGATCCACGCCGACGTGCAAGCGGCTCTGGACGGCTCCCTCCCCGCGCTGCGCTCCGCCATCCAGCGGCTCAAACGCGCCAAGGAAATGTCCGATTCGGACGAGACGCGCAGGGCCATCGCGGAGATCTACCAGCTGGTGGAGGAGGCCTGGGTTCTACCGACCGTCGGTCGTCAGGTGGCCGAAACGATCTGCAACAGGATCCGGCTGGACGGAGGCCTGGAGCTCCTGCTGCAGCTTCAGCAGACACCTGCGGTGGAGATCACACATGAGTCTGCTAAACTACTGGAGCAGATACTGGTCTCAGACAACAGGTAAGATTGGACCACTCTGCGGATAATACATTATTTATCCAATGGAGGAGCGGGAACAAGCTTACTGATATGATCATGCAAAAAGTATATAGAAAAGAAAGTTTGTAGTCATTAGATGGTGCAAAATGGGGCTTGGTCTGTCAGGAATAGAAAAAGAATGTTATTTAAAGCACACCGCTCATTTTATATGCAATCGGGAAAGTTTTTAAATGTAAAAAAGAAGCAGCACTCTGGAATAATGGTATTGTGAGTTCAGTGCGGTGGGGGAAGAAGCTGTCTGTGTCTGACTAGAAGTGCACAACTGAACTGAGAAATCACATGGAGCAAAACACATTTTAGCACCTGTCAGCTTCTGCCGAACTTCAAACAATAATGCTTTAAATCAACAGAATGCGTATAATAATGATAAGCACATCATTCATTGGCTCCTTAGTTAGATTGCAGGAAGAAAAACAAACGCCTATTGAGAAATGTGCATACCCCATACTGCATCACATGTAGATTTGAGAATCAAATTTGTAATAAAATTTTAAAAAATCTGTCCTGGTAAATATTAATGGTGTGAGAAAACAATTCTTCCAATAATATTCAATTATTCTAATGAATTATATATTCTTATCTGCAGCTGGTTTCATTTGAGCCCCGCCCTGGTACATCATAGCGCCACAAATACATGAGAGGCACTCTTCTCTTCTCTTACCATCAGGGGTGACTCACATTGTGCTTCAATCAGAATCTACAACAAGTTAAAACTTCTCCTAGCTGAGATTGTTCATTCCTCCATAATAAAGACGATCTGCTTTCGCTGATGTGATTATGAAAGTAGCTCCAAGTCAGAAAAAAAGAAGAAAACACACAGACGTGTAACTCCTGAAGCACTTCCTGTCCCTGTGCTTCCCGGAAATAAGAAACAGTCGCTCAGTCAATCCGTTTACACGGCCGTCCATTTTCTTTAACTGCATCTCTGGGTCAGAGTGTGGCTTGCAGCAAGACTTGTTACCAAGAAACCACGATAATATGATATATTGTGATATACAGTAAACACCTTTTACAGTGCAAAACTGAGCACTATTATATTTGCAGAGGTAGAATGTTATCTAGAGTTTGTGCATTAGATCAAGAACTTAGTATGTCAAATATGTAATTGGGAAGTAAAATATTGACAGTGATGTATTATGTGCAGTAATGACTTATAATACATCCAATAAATACAGGATATGGAATTGTAGATTTATGTATGCTATTATCAGGGCACACCTTCTTGGCCCTCTTCCTTCCAGGAAATAAAAATGTTGCTAACATTAGGACCAATGTTGTCGTTTTTACTAGCGGTAGTCTCTTTTTTTGAAAAAAAAAAATATCCACTAGTCTCCACACATGTGCACAAAAATAAAAGCATAACCTTCAAAATAAAAGCACAGCAAACTTTACATTTTACTTCAACTTATGGTCTTTGTGAGGGCTGGTCAGCAAGTATGGGTGGGCCGAATCTGGCCCTGTGGCCATTTTTTGTCCAGATGTTCATTAGAAAGTGGTTGGTGCTTTTCTTTTTGCAGTCTTCTTTAGTGTGCTTTTTAAAATGCAATTTGCAATTGAACGGTGCTTAATAGTGAACATGGAAAGCTTTACCGTAACTCTACCAGATTTGGGTAAAAGCTAATTTCTGTCACTTTAAGACATAACATCATATACCAGACAGATGCAATATACATACAAAATGGTTTGGCCTTGGCCAAATCATTTAAAAAACACTCATATAATTTATACAATTGTAATAAATGGGTCAGTTAAATACAGGAAGTCCGAGCCATGCAGTGAAATGCTTCCAGGGAAGTAAATGCTTTCCACAGACTCCCGCTTCACATTTCAGCAGTCACAGTACAGTCATACATAAAACACACAATCACAACCTTTTACACTTAAGACAAGAAAATACGCAAATCAAATCCAAATTACATTTGACAAAAATCTAATCAGTCTAGTTGTGTTGACTGCACAAATGTGCTTTTTAAAAAGAGGCTTTTTTTTTATCATGCACACTGTATAATACAATTTGGGGTCGACGGCCTGCAGGTTAATAACCTTCAGTTTTTAAATTTGTGCGAAGGACAGTCGCTAAAAGGAAATCAGCAGACCATAATGACAGGAATCAAATCACACCAAGTGAAGCTTGTCCACCAACTGGCTGTCTAAGCGTTTCCTTTTTTCATAGACAAGGTCCTGTTTTTTTTATTGTGTGATCAGTCTTTCTGTTGAGCTAAAATTCAGATAAAGTACAAAATCCTAAAAATTTCTGATCCTAACAGAGACTATGTAGCCCGTCTGGGGCTGGGGGTCATCCTTAACCTGACTCGGCATCAAGAAGACGCCCAGCTGGCTCGCAGCGTGTCAGGAATCTTGGAGCACATGTTCAAACACACCGAAGAGACGTCTGTTCACCTCATCACCAACGGCGCCCTGGATGCTCTGTTGTACTGGTGCCGTGGCACGGACCCCACCGTGCTGCGTCACTGCGCCGTGGCCTTGGCCAATTGCGCTATGTACGGAGGCCACCGCTGCCAGAGATGGATGATTGAGAAGCAGGCCGCCGAATGGCTCTTCCCCCTGGCTTTCTCCAAAGAGGATGAACTCATCCGCTTTCACGCGTGCCTGGCCGTCACCGTCCTGGCGGCCAACAGAGAAATCGAGAAGGAGGTGGTGAAATCCGGCACGTTGGAGCTGGTGGAGCCCTTCATCGCATCCCTGGATCCGGACGAGTTTGCTCGCAGTTTGTCGGACAGCGCCGACTGCATGCAGGGGAAGACGGCGTCCGACCTCCAGCACCTCCTGCCGCTGCTGGATGGAACGAGACAGGAGGGAAAGTGCATCGCTGCTTTCTACCTCTGCGTTGAGACCAGCATCAAGTCCCGTCAACGCAACACCAAGGTACGCTCGTAGCTCTGCCTCATGGTTCTGAGATCAGTTGTTGAAATTTGGCCTTGGCCTACCAATGTGGAGTTTGCATATTCTCCCTTGTATAGCTTTACCCCGGGTTAATGGATGACTCGATAAAGGATCGCTTGTTATAAATCAAGTGGCGGCCCTCAATTTACACTTCATGGGTGGGCAGGATACATAGCGACCGAGTCTGTATACAAGCCATTAAAGATGAATTTTGCGAGATTGTGTCCAATATAAAACAACAGCCTGCATGATTCCAGATTTTTCAAGAGATTGGAGCGGTGCAGAGCCTTAAAAGAATCGTCATGTACTCCACCAATGGCACGGCCTGCTCCCTGGCTAAGCGTGCACTGAGAATGATGGGAGAGGAAGTGCCCAAGCGCATCTTGTCCAACGTGCCCAACTGGAAGACCTGCGAGGTGCAGACCTGGCTGCAGCAGGTCGGCTTCAGCGCATTCTGCGACTGCTTCCAGGTCAGTTTTGACTTCGTGCTCCTCAAAAAGTTCACCCTCATTGAGTAGCAATATAACTCGCATGTGTCTGATAACTTTGTGTCTGCCTGATGAGCCAGGAGCTCCAGGTGGATGGGGACCTCCTTCTGAACATCACAGAGCAAGAGCTGAGCACAGACCTGGGCATGACTGCTGGCCTCTGCCGCAAGAGGCAAGTTATTCAACTGAGCTCATACAAAAGCCCGCTCGCTTTACACCGCAACGTTAAAGTCAAACCAAATACGTTGATAGATGCCAAACGATTCAAAAGGCGTGTGAAAGAACTAGTTGGATGCTCTAAATCAGGGGTCACCAACATGGTTTCCACATTAAGGGTGAAATCTGAAGGTAGCACTGTATTTTGTTTCTTCCAGGTTTCTAAGAGACCTGCGCGTGCTAAAGACCTACGCTAACTACGCCACATGCGACCCACACAATATGGCTGACTGGTTGACGGAGGCGGACCCTCGTTTTCGCCAGTACACGTATGCCTTCGTCCAGTCTGGGGTGGACCGCAACAACATCCAAAGCCTGACGGATCAACAGCTCCTGCAGGACTGCCGCATACTCAATGGAGTCCACCGGGCCAAGATCCTGGCGGCCAGTCGTAAGCCGATCAGAACCTGCAACACAGACGCCCAGCCTGCGGGACCTGATGTGTTCATCAGCTACCGCCGGACCACTGGTTCGCAACTTGCAAGGTCAGAGTGGCGGGGTTACAATGCTTTATTGTCCTTGATTGACCGTAGACAAAATATCGACGTTTTTCCAACGTGCTCGTCATGTTGTTCTTCTTTAGGCTCTAAAAAAATACTACAGCACCAACAGCGCCTCTACTGGTTGCAGCCAGTAGTGCACCCACATTTTCCTCCCAGGAGATATTTCAATTCCCTACAACAGACAGTATCTAAAGGAACCAGTAGTAGATTGACTTTTTTTTTTAATTGCTCATGTTTTAGTTTTACATTGAGCAGTTGCCATTGCATGCATGTTACTCAACTTGCCATGGCTGACGTTTTGTTCTTCCGCTTCTAGCCACAAGTCAAGCTAAGACTGATCAACAATACCTCTGCTGGTCACAGCCAAGTAGTGCAGACCACTGTGATGATTTCTTTCAAGACGCAATTCATCGATCACCACGATCACCAAAATTATCAAGTCATTATGTTCATGAACACAATCATTTCCTCCATTAGTGGACATTTACATGATAGGAATCCCACCCACCAGCTGTTGTGAAAGCGCTACATAAATAAAATACATTTTAAAAAATGTATTTTCACCTCTCACTTGAAGCCAGCCGGGATAGGCTTCAGCTCACCTTCGACACGGATGAGAAAAAGCCACCATAGAAAATGGTTTGATGGAAAATGAAACTGTCTCTTGTCCAACTTGCTTTGCGCTAACTAGTACATTCTCAATCCCTTGTTGTCGCCAAAAGCCTTCTAAAGGTGCACCTGCAGGTTCGAGGATTCAGCGTCTTCATAGATGTGGAAAAGCTGGAAGCTGGAAAATTTGAGGACAAATTGATTCAGAGTGTCCAGCGGGCTCGAAACTTCATCCTGGTGCTGTCTGCGAATGCTCTGGACAAGTGCATGGGGGACACGGCTATGAAAGACTGGGTGCATAAGGTCAGCTCAGTGTTGGGTTCGAATAGTTCTTGGCCCCGTTTTGGTCGGCGGGATCCATCTAAAAACACTCATGTTGAGGACTGAACTGATAATACCAACTAAAATATCTTTAGCGGCGTGACGTCAGCACAAAAATCGTTTGTTTTTATCATTACGTATTACAGGAAATAGTCACCGCCTTGGCTGGTAAGAAGAACATTGTTCCAGTCACGGATAACTTCGCGTGGCCCGATCCCACATCTCTCCCGGAGGACATGAGATCTATTCTCAACTTCAATGGTATCAAGTGAGTAGCCATTCCATTCATAGTTTACGAAGACATCACGCATCTTGGATGATTAACTCATTCACTCCCAAAGACGTTTTTAAACGTCTTTTCAGACTTGGTCCAAAATTGGCTGGTTTTGAATGAGTTAACTTAACGCGTGTTGTCTTTTTTTTGGACACAGGTGGTCGCACGAATATCAGGAGGCCTCAATAGAGAAGATCCTGCGCTTTCTAAAGGGACACCAGGACCTCCTGGATAGCTCCAAAGAGCAGAAGAAGAAATGAACACATCTGAGCCAGAATAACTCTTAATTGATGCCAAAAGCGAGTGGCCAGAAGCCTTCTCCTGCTCAGCCCATGCGCATGTGAAGCTCTTTGACAATGGTAAAAGCTTATAGGAAGAATATATTGCAAATAATAACATGACGTCTTAATGCAGTACGCATAAAAACCGTGACTCCCATGTTTTTAATCATGTATCATCACCTACAGTGTATGCCTTTTTTGTCTCAGGAACAGGAAAATGGTGAACGCTCATTTTGTTCGGTATATTTAGTCAGAATAGCCATAGCATCAGAATGTCCTTTTTGTTGCGATTCCATTCCAAATAGAATTATTTACACTGTATCACACAATTTGCTTCTGATATTGGAACATGAAATAGAATATCGTGTCAACCATTAAACTACCAGTTTATATTTGTGGTTCCAATGTGCACTCCATTAACTGTATCTGTGAAGTAGGCAAAACTCATTGCTGTTCCTTATTTTGTGTATTTCATGGAACGCCAACGATTCTGTACATGCGTCAACAGACAGAACACAAACAGAAAGCACAGGCATCTCATGAATACATTTATAATGTACTGTCAATGCAGGCCGCATGCTTTTATTGTGATTCTGCAAAACTCAGTCTTAAGAAAAACACAATATGGACAATGCATGCTTTTGAATGCACAGCCAGGACAGTGTTGCAAATCAAAAATGACGACAGTGTTTTGGATTCTTTACAATAAGATAGACATTTCTAATAGAAAAATTCAAATTGTAAACTTGAGGGGTAGGATCTCATCCCTGACACTCCACCCTTTTTCAACTGAGGACCATGACCTCAGATTTGGAGGCCCTGATTTCCATCCCAACCCGCTTCACACTCGGCTGCGACCCGCTCCGGTGAGAGTTGAAGATAACGGCTTGAAGAAGCAAACCATACCATTATACGGAGACCACCAAACCACCTCAACTGCGCCTAGAAATTCTGTCCATCGAGGTGATGAACAGGACCCCATCCAAACAAGCCGATATTCTGCTTAACCTTTGATCTTCCCTTTGTGCATTTTAAAGCTGATTTGTCAAGTTTACAGTGAATCTCAGAAGCCCCCAAGCTCCATTCATGTCCTCGGGGACTATCCAGTTGTAAGAGAAGCTGCTCTGCTTGAAGTTCTTAACTCGGTAATCCCCAACTGCTTTACACCGTTCCCTTTTTTTCTGCTGTCAATAGTTTATGTCACATACACACTCAGGCTAAATTGTTTGTCACCTTCTGTTGAAGAAAGAAAAACAAAACACAAGAGCTCACTGTGTTTCAATCATTGAATCTGAGAAAAGTAATACATGAGCACTGAAAAAAAAGATAAAAGTGCATTACTTTATTTTTGAACGAATGTCGCTGAAGCACAAGCCCAAAGCAAAGCCTGATTTCCAGGTTGTCACTTTTAGCAAATTAGGTACTGTATACAATTCGTCAGTTCAATTATTTAACTGACCATTACGGATTATTCTTTCTGGAATGGAAGAGAAACCACAATTTGGCCTACATGTGTATGTGGCAGGAAATGACAAGGATGTAGTCAAGTACATTGCAACAAAATGAAATTAGACATTAGTTGAAGATGCTGCTGTATCAAAACAAAGCCTTTTTGAGGCATTTGGGACATACCACAATATACATGATCACATTCAAAACAACGGACAAATCTGACACATTGCTGGCATTGAACCAAAAACCTCACATGCCAAAAATTGCCTTTTTTTCCAGGTCCTATAATTTTCATGAGAAAAAACGTAAAGTTTTAAGAAAAAACACATCTTAATTAAGAGTTACAATTATGACAGAGGGCAGTGTAGGTTTTTGTTTGCTTTGGACAATGATATAGATTTAAAAATTGGACGGAATTTAAATCAACATTTGTTTTAGCTATTGCACTAGTTCGTTTTGGACAATGTTTTTTTTTTTGTTCATGAATGGATGGATTGAAATCAATTTTAAATATTTGTTTGCAATGGACATCCATTTCAAAATATGAAATTGACATTGAATTAAGAAACACTTGCGGGCACTTTGATGATTCATAATGCCCCAAAATAAAAGCATAGAAAGCTTATCAAGTTTTCCCTTCATTGGCTTTTTGCATTGGCAGGATACATTTTAGTGAACTTAATCACTAATCTGCTGTCACTGGCTCTTTCAAGTAAAATGTGTTGGTAGGACGAATGCTTTGTGTACCTCCCTTTGCCACACAGTGATCCAGTGTCTCTATTTCAGATGCTCACCCAAAAAACACCCACAGGGTTAACATCCCATCTTTAATTCATGGTCCAACTACGGGTCACGAAGTTGTGGAGACGCCGCGTTCGTTCATCTCTAAACAACGCAAGCTCCTGGAGACACATCGGCATCCATTTTCAATATCCAAATGTTTTGTCTCGTGATTGAGGCAAAGAGGAGACTCACCCAATTATTCCGGCAGGGATGAGGAGGACGATAGCAGCAAAGAGGAAGGTGAAGCCCTTCATGAAGTGCAATGTGGCGGGATAGACGGAGTTGAAAACGCCACTGCCCACGAGGTAACACAAGCTCTCCACGCAGGCCACAGAGGAAAAGAGGGCACCTGGAAGAGAACATTGAGATTAGCATGAAGCGCTACTTTCCAGAACGGCACGAGAACAATCAGTTACAGGAAACCTGATCACAATGCCAATAAACAAATAAACAAAATCAAAGAGAGTCTTTGCAACATTCAAGAAAGCAAACAAGGGATTGGATCCACACACAAATGGGAGCAGAACAACATTCTATACTTGAGACAAGTTGGGCATGGTAGTTTACCAATTTGGCCTTCTTATACCGTCGTTCCCAAGTGTCTCTAGCTATTGCTAATTTCGGACCCGTAGCTAAAACTGAAGAGACACATTTCATGAAATACAATGATTTAGTAAAGTTCTCAAAATGAAGCAAATTGTAAAATGTTACTATGACGCCAACGGACAGCTTTTAAGATTCTCGACACTTAAAATACTTTGAGCATGCAAAGCTGTTCAGAAATGTGACAAGTGGCTAACCTTGTTCGGACTGGCTCACCAGCATGGACAGCTTGGACCTGAGCACAGGTGTAACAGCCACAAAGAAGAACAACAAACCATAACCTGGTGACACACAAGGTCGACATCTCACAGTTGGAAAGAAACATTTGACATGGACATGTTTGGGGAACGATATATCACCTGTGAACATGAGCAGAGTGCTGTCCGCCACAGAGAAAACCAGCAGCCCAGCGATGTTGGAGACCAGACTAATGACGGCCACCCATGAGTCCTCCAACCAGCGCAGCATGACTTTCAATCCCAGCAGGCTGGACAGGTAGCACAAGTGCAAAGCTGCCGAGCCGTAGCCGATGAACGTCGATCCCCAGCACAGCGGCGGGCTCAGCTCGTACAGAACGTACAGCTCACGGCTCCCGATGTGGACGCTCACCACCAGGAAGAAGCAGAGCATGTAGAGCCACAGCTTGCATCTCGGGAACCTTCCGCCACCCTCGCTAGGACCGTTGGAGAAAATGTGCCACACGGCTTTGTGGTGGCGAATGGTGATAAGCTTGGCGTTGGGGTCTTTCTCGACAGACTCGGGGACGAACAGAAAAGCATACAGAGCCGACGCCAGGCTTGTCGCCAGGACCAACCAGAAGGGGTTGATGTAGCTACAAATAGCCAGAAAACAAAATGGTGTTTAACTGTTGAAGGGAAATAAATCATTTCAACAAAAAAGGTAAGATTTTTTTTTTACCCTTGCATCCGCCTCCAGTGACCTCCAATAATGCTGGCAAACATCCCTGAGAGGCCGATACAAGCCTCTAAGACGGCCACTCTGAAAGTGCGGGCTTTTCTGTCAGTCGTGTCGGCCACATATGCAAAGCAGGCAGCCAGTATAGCATTGAAATCTCCCGAAAGTCCACTGAGCAGCCGGCCCACAAGGAAGTAGGCCAGGGGCAGCTTGAGGTACATCACCACCAGGTAGACCACAATCTGCATGGCCAGGCCTAGGTTGGGGATGATGAGGACTGGCCTGCGGCCTGCAGAGTCGCTCCACGAGCCCAGGAGGGGCACCACCAGCAAGCCGACAGAAAATCCCGCAAGGGTGATGTAGAGGTTCCAGTGTGCTGTCAGGGTTTCCACCTCCTAGAGAATAAAAATTAGACAGTGGGCAAAACAAACAAGTGAACAAGTAAAGATGAAGAAAAATAGTGCATATCAACTTGAGTTCCCGTTAAAAAAAAGAAAAAATTGACAATGTGGACATGTTTGGGGAATGTGCCTGTTGGAGAAAACCCATGCAAGCACCGGGAAAATATGAAACCTTAATTTGAACTTCGAACCTCGTAACTATGAGACAGACGTGCTAACCGCTATAACCCCATAACGGGTGAAAGGCAGTGTTTTCTAACCTTGATGGATTCAAGGTGAATATTTGATATCAGAAAAAACAGATGGCACACCACCAGTCAAAAATGTCACAAAAAAGTGCTTTATATGTGCATATACAGTATATTAAAGTAATGATGATCAGGTCTCAATTTATTCAAATTACTTACTCCATGTGAGATCTGATTTTAGTGTAATTAGTTAATTCTTAAAATGACTACGAATGTATTATTCTGATGTATGAATGGCAACTGCTGGATACACAGGTTTAGTTTCCCTTTTGCCATCAGGTGGAAAATTATGCAATTGTTTCTCCTGTGGCGACACATCAAGGGCAAAAATTGATGAACAAAGATATATCTATAAATAAATCATAATTTTGGACAAATTAAAGATACACTGCACACTTTAGAGAGTACAGCTCTTTACTTTTTTATTATTACGTACAGGAGGTAAATGTAGCATTATATTTTTACACAAGTTTGTTGCTTCTACCGCAGTTACAGAAAGTGTGAAGCCCTTTGCTACGTCTGTAGCTAAAAGCCATTGTTAAAAATGCACTTCCGCCTTGCGTGACGTCATTTTTTGTTGACAAACTGCTTCAAATGTGCCGAGTGGCGTTTGCTGTTTTCAACCCAAAATAAAAGAAGGAAGATATGCAACATCCCCGGTTCGCAGACTGTACACTTTTACCTTATGAAGAGCATTTGGCCCCGCGGAGCTGTTGCCGCACTCCGAACTCTTGGAAGCATTGTAGCCGAGGTCCTCACTAATTCGGTCCCACAGATACTGCGTGATTAGCGGTGCTTGGAGAACCACCGCAAACACGGACAGGAACATGACGGGCTCCACGGACACCGCAAGCGGGCACGCAAACGGCGGTCCCGTGGGCCGAGACGTTGGCGGCGGTGGCTCGGTGTCCTCCTCATGTCCGAGCGAGAAGTTTGAGCCGTAGGCTTTCACTTCCTCGTCGCCGGGAAGGATCGCAGTCGTGTCCGGCTCGTACATGTCGAAGTCTATCAAAAATAAATGGACAACGACCTTCACTTACTTGTTATAACCCCCCCTTACCCACGCGCCACCGACAAGTCATCATGGAAAGCGTTTTTGCTGTCGCGTTGTGTTTTTACCAGATAATCTTAAAAAACAAAGAGCCGGGGTTTTTTTTCCCAACTCAACAGAGATGAGGAAAGGAAACGTGATTGAAAACTGATTTGAGCTTCAAGTGTGGAATTTGCGACATCACCTGGATGATGTGGGGAATTACAACTTATTCAACATCAGGTCCACTTTGAGCACTCGAATCAGTGTTTACCAACTTTTGAGAAATATTGTAGCATTTTTTTTCTATTTTACATTTTCTTTTTTACTTTTTCGAAGAACAACGAAAAAACTAATTCAACAAACATGAATAATGTCGTCGCGGTAAAAGACATAACAGCTTAGCAAGCATATTGTTTTATGTTTATGTTCTTTGTTAGTTGAAATTACTTTTACACATTTGACATCAGAAATTCTCACAGAACACCACCAAACAATGTGCACAGTAATGTTTGATACGTGCATTCAAAAAAAAAATAGAAAATCTAATTAGGTTAACCCGTGAGAGTTATTTATAGTGCAATTTAGATTAATTTTGAAATTCAAATGAAAGATCAATAGCTGTACCTCCAACTTTTTGTAAATAGTGTTGATTCAAATGATTCATTCATTCATCTTCCGAACCGCTTGATCCTCACTAGGGTTGCGGAGGGTGCTGGAGCCTATCCCAGCTGTCTCCGGGCAGTAGGCGGGGGACACCCTGAATCGGTTGCCAGCCAATCACAGGGCAAACAGAGACGAACAACCATCCACGCTCACACTCACACCTAGGGACAATTTAGAGTGTTCAATCAGCCTGCCACGCATGTTTTTGGAATGTGGGAGGAAACCGGAGCACCCGGAGAAAACCCACGCAGGCCCGGGGAGAACATGCAAACTCCACACAGGGAGGCCGGAGCTGGAATCGAACCCGGTACCTCTGCACTGTGAAGCCGACATGCTAACCACTGGACTACTGGGCCGCCCCCGATTCAAATGATCTCGTTTTAATTTACTTCCAAATTTTGTGTGTGTGCACGCGCGTATGTGTGTATGTGTGTGTGTGTAGCTCTTTTGGAATGTAATGTACCGTATATTTTTCTTATAATTATTATCGGTAGCAATTGTTTTGCTGTGCGCTTACGAGATGTGCAACTTTTCACACCTCCACACAAGCATATGCACAGCATTGGTCAAGCAGGAGGTTGGTCTGGTTTGTCTACATTTCTTGCTTGTGCAGAATTGAATGGAAGACATTGCATTGTTCTGTCAAAGTCGCACCCACATGAGTGCGCACACATTTACAAGGCAATTAACTTTGCTATCAAATGGGACTTTGTCCTTTCATGTTCCCTCTGACTTCAATGACTTGGAGTCGTTTTCGTACACTTGACCACTTTTTCGATTTATTTTCAAATTTCACATTGTCTAATAGCAATTTTGATATGATACGTTGTCATTGCGCTGCTGCCTGTCAGGAGGCAATAGCCAAATGAGGCATGTGAATGTTTTTTTTAATCTCCCCTCTCACTGATCCATACTTGGCATAGATTCAGATTACGATTAGTTTTCTCCGCGTTTATTGTCAACATTGCTCATCTTATCTGAAAACACATGGAGGTACACGTGGGCCCCTTTCTCCCTTTTAATGGTTAATTTGGCAAAGTTAATTTTTAATGCATTTCAGAGTGACATAGGAAGTGAACTGCTATTTAAACTGTGATCTTATTTTGATATTGTCTCCTTGATAGAATAGTGGCGTTTTCTTTTTTTTCCGTTGTTTTAGCCACCGAATTATGGCTGGATTTTTCACAAGGCTGTGGCGGTGCAGGAATTACATTATAATAGTTGCGACACCTCTTCTACTGCTACCTCTACCTCTCGTCATCTCCACCTCGGTAAGAAAGGCTCACATTTGGGATTGATGCTCTTGATTTATGGACCTGGGGAAGTACTCCACTGCTGTTGAATGTACACTCACGACGCAATTCATTCGGTGCTCATGCAAACGAATGAGATGCAATTTAAGAGCTGTATCATGACAAAAACAAACATTAGTTTATAACAGTTGGTTCCATCAAAAATGCTCTTCATATATACTGTATATATATACTGTATATATGTGTTTATTTTAATTCCTACCGTTAGATATCCAGTGGGTGTCAAGTTGTGTGTAACCGATTCTGCCTCAAGATTTCATAGGAGCAAAATGCATTTTTTTTTGTTTGTGGCACAGCCGTAGCTGCACGTCCTAGGCTCACATGAGATAATTCATTCCTGTTATTTCTATTGATTTTTTTCTTCATGCTTCACATTCACCAATAGAGATCATGGTGATGCTTTCATCCAACGTTTGAGGTGATAATGTCAGATAAAACCCATTGTTCCACAATGGAGGTTGCAAACTACATGATGGAAACGTGTGGTATGGCGGTGTATGGAATGATGCTTTTATGTGACTGCGGCCGTTTTACATGCAATTCAAAATACACCAAGCGACTTTGTCACACGTCACCAACAGGTGGCAAGAGAAATGCAATTAGCTGGGGTTCGTAGTGCAATGAGACTCAATGTAGTAAATCAGTCGGTTACCATCAACAAGCATACACAAGTTCATTCATTCATTCATCTTCCAAGCCGCTTGATCCTCACTAGGGTCGCCGGGGGGTGCTGGAGCCTATCCCAGCTGTCTTCGGGCAGTAGGCGGGGGACACCCTGAACCGGTTGCCAGCCAATCCCAGGGCACACAGAAACGAACAACGATTCGCACTCACACTCACCCCTAGGGACAATTTAGAGTGTTCAATCAGCCTGCCATGCATGTGTTTGGAATGTGGGAGGAAACCGGAGCACCCGGAGAAAACCCACGCAGGCCCGGGGAGAACATGCAAACTCCACACAGGGACGCCGGAGCTGGAATCGAACCCGGTACCTCTGCACTGTGAAGCCGACGTGCTAACCACTGGACTACCGGGCCGCCTCAAGGGAATTATAACAGGCCAGATTTTAAAATGGACAAACTGAATGCGGATGGATTTGTGGGAAGTTATTGCTTTACCCGACATATGTAATTATATCTGTCCAGACTGTGCCCTTGTAAGATTAATCAACATTTATCACGTTTTTATGATCATGTTTTATTGCATCTTCTTTGCATTTATGGGCTCCAATGTGTGTGTGTGTGTGTTTCACTGTACAGTATAGATGCTAATCTTGTCCAGGAAGCAGCTCCCAAACGTGACCTTGCATTGTAAAATTGTGTAGCCTGTTAGATCGGAAGAAATAATAAAACAATCATTCGGTTCATTTGATCAATTCTACCTTCATTCAGACACGATTCAAGATTTATTTGAGATGAGTTATTTCATGTCCAGCCTTTGGAGTGTTATGTGATATACCAAAGGTTACAGAAGATATATCATATTATATATTGTATTTAATAGTACAATATTTTAGTTTTTTTTTTTTTAAATACAGAGCTATGATTGTCTTTGTTGTGATTTTTGTCATGTCTGGCCAAGGTCAATTACTCGATAGTGAAGCCCAAGTTTCAAAGCAAACATGGTGAAGTGGCATTTTTGCTATTATCTACAGAAGCATTTGTGCTACCAATGTGGAGTAAAACGTTTGACTGGCAAATATGTTCGTGTTTGTGAGTATGTTCAAACGTACTTGCGAGCACGTTTGAACGCATTTGCCAGTGAAAATTAGTTTTTCCTCCACGTTGGCAACTCCATGCTTCCATAGCTATGCTAGATGCAGATGAAATAAGTTGCCAACAGAAGTGAATTCAGCTCCAAGTATAAACGCTTTTAAATCCTTAGAGCACTTTCAAACAGCCATCTGAATGTATTCGGCTGTTCTCTTGTAAGCAGTGTAACGCACATGTACTCAGCCTTTCAGGGTGTTTCTGTCTTTTAATTGTACAATATATGTTACAGGAGGCAAAATGTGGCTTTGTGATCATCCTAATGGCACTGTACTGGTGTACAGAGTGCATCCCCCTGGCTGTGACGGCCTTGCTCCCTGTTATACTTTTCCCCATGATGAATATCATGCCGTCAGATGAGGTATCTGCAACAGTATAGGACATGACATTTTGTGGGTCTCTACTTGAACAGGAAGTGACCGAATAGTTGTTAAAGCCAAAGATTTCCTAACATGCGGAACACATATCACCGTGGCCCAGGTGTGTATCCAGTACCTGAAAGACTCCAACATGCTGTTCATCGGTGGGTTGCTGGTGGCCATCGCTGTGGAACATTGGAACCTGCACAAGAGAATTGCCCTCCAGGTCCTGCTGTTTGTCGGTGTAAAACCTTCATTGTAAGACTGCAAATGCTTCCTTTGAAGTAGAAGTTGTTTTTTTTTTTTTTTCAAAATAACAGCTTGATGAATTTGTTTCTCGTCTTTCTAGCCTGATGATTGGCTTCATGGGCACCACAGCCTTCCTGTCCATGTGGATTAGTAACACAGCATCCACGGCCATGATGCTGCCCATTTCTAACGCCGTCCTCCAGCAGCTCAATGACTCGGAGACCAATGCCGAAGAACGAGCAAATGAACTCCAGGCTGGCATGGAGGGCCTGGAAAATCAGGGCTTTGAGATGACGGACACCAACGAAAGCAAGAAGGTCGAACAAAATGACAGCAGAGTGAACATGGGTGGGTGCGTCGACCTGAGAGTTTGCGAACGAGATTGATTGGTTGCTCCTCGTCTTCTCATTGGCTGGATCGGTGCCTTTACAGATCGAGAGAATATGGATGTGACAGACACTGAGGTTTCAAGTAGGTTTTGCATTGTTTCGGGTATAACAAGCATTGCTAACTATTCAACAGTAAAACTCAAATGTCTCCTTTCAGAGCCTCGCGCTTGGAGTCCGGAGAAGGCGCAGCAACAGAGAAACACGCGGGAGCAGAAGTACATGAAACTGAACAAAGGCATGAGCCTGTGTGTGTGTTATGCTGCCAGCATTGGAGGGACAGCAACCCTCACGGGAACCACACCCAATGTCATCATGAAGGGCCAGATTGATGAGTACGTTCTTGCATTATACAATACTGAGGAAATTGTAGCAATACGAAGAAAGCGACAATTTCTCACGTTCGCACTCAGAGAGAGTGTGTCATTTTTTTTATTAGCACAAACAGCAGCAAAACTTCCCGCGCCAACCGAGACCCGCCGAAAATCGGTTTCCATAGAAACCAGCAGATAAACACGGCGGTCCTTAAAGGCACTGCAATTATTTCTACCCCGTTACCAAATCGTGAACTCTCTGACACGCATATGCAACATTGCATTCACACGTTTGCAGTCGGTGGTGAATTATATATATAGAAGTCACTACAATACGCACATTTGTCCAACTCATGCAATCCGCTCTGTGTGTGTGTGTGTGTGTGTGTGAGAAGCTTCACCGATGGCTAGGTTTTTCACTCTGAAACTTCCTACCTTCACCCACAGACAATTTCCAAATAATGGGGGTGTTATCAATTTTGCAAGCTGGTTTGGATTCGCATTCCCCAACATGATTCTCATGCTGGCTTTGGCTTGGCTGTGGCTGCAGTTTATGTTTCTGGGCTTGAAGTAAGTCAAAGTCACTTATGGCAGCTCACCCCCACGACAAAGAGTCACCGGTTTTTCATTGTGCCTTTCCCAGTCTGAAAAAGTCATTCGGATGTGGTAAAAAGAGTGCAGGTGACAAGGAGGCCTACCAGGTAATCAAAGATGAGTACAAACAGTTGGGCAAGATGAGCTTCGCTGAGGCCAGTGTGCTGACTATCTTCATCCTGCTGGTTCTTCTGTGGTTTACCAGGGAGCCTGGCTTCATACCAGGCTGGGCCACTGTTCTCTTCAACCAAAAAAAACAGTGAGTAGAACAACGTCTATTGAAATAGCTGAGTGTAACCCTAATATGCACCCGCAGCGGCTCCTCTCTCTCCGGAGGAATATCATTTCATCTGTGCTGTATGTTGCACATGTAGCACATTTGACAATAACGTTAACTATGACTTTGACTTTGATATTCTCCTATACTGTAGTCCATATTGTTGGACTCCGAGGTTAACGGTTAGCGTTATTTGCAGGAACGAATCGGGTATGACGATGTTTGCGTGTTCTAAATCACTGGTGTCAAACTTAAGGCTCGGGGGCCGGATTCGACCAGCCACATCATTTTTTGTGGCCGGCGAAAGCAAATCATGTGTGTCAATTTCTGTGATCCTTGCTCAAATCTGGACCGAAATGTCAACTTGTCATGACGCAACGAAAATGAGTTTGACACCGCTGCTCTCAGTGTACACATGTACAAAAAAGGGCATTTAAGGGACAAGCCATCGCACTCTACCCGTAGAAGTACAATGCTGTACTTCATTTTCGCAGGGATGTGAAATTGAGGAACAGGAAACATGGGAGCTGTTTTAATCCCAAATTGCAGTCTGATAAAGTGCTATAGACGACGACCTGGCGATTCAAACCGTTTATCTGTTTAATCGACATTATTTGATTCATGAAAAATGTTCTCCATGTGTTTACTCCTCAGATACGTCACAGATGGCACTGTGGCCATTTTACTCTCGGCGCTGTTCTTCTGCATTCCCTCCAAATTTCCCAGATGTGGCAGGTCGTCTGAGAACGGTAGGCAAGCTGTTCACCCGTTATCTACTGTGTACAAGCGGAGGGTGCGTTTACAATCTCTCAGTAGTTTTTAGTTGGGCTTATCTTTTAAAAAAAACGAATCGATAGTGATAGTTGGCTCTTCGCAGTTGGCTTCGCGTGGAGTGAGGGAAATTTCCAGCTGGCTTGTCCAGCGAGGTTTTACAAGCACGACTGTCCTCTTTTCCTTTGAACACTCACACATAAAGATACTGCGTGTGACTTTTAGGGCTTGTTAAATGCAATTTAGCTGATTCTGTCTTTTCGAATAACTGTTATCAGATCTCCTTCTTGATTTGTAGCCTGATATCTTCAAGGTCAAGTTTGGACAAACGACAATTGTGCACCGTCACACAAAATTGCTTATGTGATCATTTCGTTTTCATCGCCAACTCAAATGGAGCGTACTCTGTTCCTTGCAATGAGTTTGTGTTTTATCGACACAAGATGAACGTAATGGCACTTTTATGAGGCAGTTTTGACGAGCCGCTGTCCATGTTGTCCATGTCCACAAAGCCATGAATTTTGAACAGCTGCCATTACGTCTTTTATGAATTATGAGTTGAGTTGAGAATTTTGACGTTTTATGTTCTCTTACAGGTGTGTTTTATGATCTTTTCATGTTGCGCGTGAGAACTTTTACAATGGTTTGCGTTTGACCACGCCGTTGTTCAACGGATTTTTTTTTGTTTTTTTGTCTTTGCTCAAATAGGAGGCCCTTCTGAAGCCGTGCCTCCTCTGCTTACTTGGGATACTGTCCATGAAAAGATGCCTTGGAGCATCATTTTGCTCCTGGGCGGAGGCTTTGCCTTAGCCCACGGCAGTGAGGTAAGTCTCACGTCGCATTTCCCCAACGGAACTCTTTCAGACAGCCATTTGGACACTGTGTGTTCTTCCCGCTCGTTAAAGGTGTCTGGGCTGTCCAAGTGGTTAGGGGAAAGTCTCATCCCCCTGCAGAGCATCCCTCCTTTTGCTATCTCCATCCTGCTGTGTCTGCTAGTGGCCATGTTCACGGAATGTTCCAGCAACACCGCTACCACCACTCTGTTTCTACCAATCCTCGGCGCAATGGTGGGAACCAACACTTGATACTGTCAATACTTCACTCTGCCAGAAAAGTGTATACCTGTACTGCATTATTTCTAGTTGAAGATCACCCATCAAATTGTTTTCCCATGATGCCCCTAGGCCACCGCCATCAAGCTCCACCCACTCTACGTCATGTTTCCCTGCACCATCGCCGCTTCCTTGGCTTTCATGCTGCCTGTGGCCACGCCCCCCAACGCCATCGCCTTCTCCTACGGCAACCTGAAAGTCATAGACATGGTGAGGCCTTTTGCAATGTCAAGTCTCAGTGTGTGTGTGTGTGTGTGGTGCTGGTGTGCTTTGGATCCAGAGATCTGGAATCCAATTTTGAATTTAAGCAGTTTATATTAATCCTCTGTCCGATCATATCATATTATTTATTTGCAAAAACAAAACATCCCACTTTAATATTCCAATGGAAACTGAGCTGGCAGATATGCACTCTAAAAGGTAAAATCAAGACAATGTGTGCATTATACTGCTGTGACTCAACATTAGGTGCATCTGCAATTCATAAATGGCATTGTTTGTATTTGCAGGCCAAGTCTGGATTCATCCTGAACATCCTTGGAGTCATCACCATCAACATTGCCATTAACACGTGGGGGGTAGCCATGTTCAATCTGAATGAGTTCCCCAGTTGGGCAAATGTTACTGAAACCCCTTGAATTGAATCTCAGGGAACACTGCAGCAGCAAACTTTGCTCAACAGCTATATAAATCAGCATGTATTGTATTGTACTGTACTTAGGCCTAATCTGGCCGAATTGACTTGCAGTCGTGAACACTGTGACTTTTTTTTTGTGTGTTTGATATTTTCAAAGAATCGAGCGTAAATACCGTGGAAGAAATGTTTAGTTTGCCACGTTTATCAGAACTCAATGCTATTACAGTGAATTGAATTTCAGTTATTTATGTTGAAGCCCACACAACTTTCCCGTGATGTATCAGCAGGCCATTACGATAAGCCCTCCTGCACAGTCTTATAGGTTCCAATGCATGAGCTGTATCAACAAATTTGCCTACGCAAAGAAAAAAGATGAGCTCGGATGACACTCTCTGAGAGACATGCAATTAACATTAGCAACTGGAATGGAGTTTTCTCCGCAGGGTGTCCGGGCTCTCCCTTAGAGATAAGGTGAGAAGCTCAGTCATCCGGGAGGGGCTCAGAGTCGAGCCGCTTCTCCTCCACATCGAGAGGAGCCAGATGAGGTGGCTTGGGCATATGATTCGGATGCCTCCTGAACGCCTCCCTGGTGAGGTGTTCCGGGCATGTCCCACCGGGAGGAGACCCAGAGGAAGACCCAGGACACGCTGGAGAGACTATGTCACCCAGCTGGCCTGGGAACGCCTCGGGATCCCCCGGGGAGAGCTGGAAGAAGTAGCTAGGGAGAGGGAAGTCTGGGCTTCCCTGCTAAAGCTGTTGCCCCCGCGACCCGCCCCCGGATAAGCGGTAGAAGATGGATGGATGGATGGAACTGGAATGATTTAGGTTCTACTAGTTGGCCTTATTATATTACAAAGTACATTACACGAGGGTCAAACAATTCTAAATAGGATGCACTGTACCATGACAATAATCTATCATTCAAAATTGAGCATTATTAGCTATATGAAGGTGGAATATTTGATACAGTTCAGTGGATTGTGCAGGAGTCCCTAATCAAATGTCCGGAGAGCGTACATTATTTTTGATTCTGCTGTTCCAATGAACACACTTTACTTGGAAACAATCACATTTAATTCATCAGTACATTTATTATTATGCTGGGATGCAAGTGAAGTGTTATTGTTTGGCAAACTGAGGTTACAAATGAGCTGAGATTGTACACTTTTTATTATTATTGTTTTTTTTTTTTTCATATGAGTTACGTTCAGCTTCCAAGACAATAAATTCTGGATGCGTATGGGAAATGTGCACAGGTTGAATCAACTGAGCTCCAATCACCTTTGACCCCCCCTACACAGGGGAGCACACAGTCTCAGGCTGGGACAGAAGGCAAATCCCTTCAACGAGGTCAATGTGGGAGTCGAGTCAACTGATTGAAAGGGAATTTTGGGTATGGAAAACTGATTGGAATCATTTCATCGAGTGCTTTGGCAATGGGCCACATGTCTGCCAAATACAGGAGGGATGTTGAAAAGGGTGATTTTTGTTCGACGACGCTCATTGTTCTTGTGGATGATACTGACGGACATCGGTGTGGCGATGGATGTGCGTCGCGAGAGGTAAGGCAACTTGTCACTTGAGTTTTAATGCTGTTGGTTCTTGCTCCAACACGCTGGAAATGCTTTTATCAGCTTCTGAGGTTTGTTTTTTTTGAGCATGTGTAAATTCTCTTTTGTCAAACTGTGACTTATTTTTATTATTTTTTTTAAAGCAATTTTTAACGCTTTTGCCCCAATATTAAGCTGGCAGCTGTGAGAATACCGTTTGAGGAGACAACGGAGTGTTTCATCATTTTCTGTATATTTACCCTTAGGGACAGGAAAGTAATTTCTACATTCACAGAAGTGCTCCCTGAGCCAAAAACTCAAGTATTCATACAGCCGTGGGGTCTTTGAATAGGTACAATACTCCCATAAATTGTGTCTGATAACATAAAATAGGAATTCAACTGTTAGATCGACTGTCGTAAACACTGGGTTACAACATCGCAAGTCGTTGACCAACATGCTCATTCATGCCTTTCATTCGACGGGACACCCATCGGCCACAACACCTGCACGACTGAATCGGATCCACTGCGAGAATTCGTCAGCCTCTGGCAGAAAGCAATTCATTTAATAAAATGTTGCCTTTTAGCACTGTAGTTTGCAGTGTGATAAAACTGCACGACGGCAAATCACACTGAAAGATGTTCCTTATGATTAGGCTTTATTGTTTTGTTAGACAATTGTGGAAGGTAGATAATTTATTCATTCGGAATTATCAGATGTATTAACAGATAAATGCGATTGGTTGGCAACCAGTTCAAGGTGTACTTTCTTCGGGCAGTAGACGGGGGACACCCTGAACCAGTCGCTAGCCAATCGTAGGGCACACGTGTTTTTGGAATATGGGAGGAAACCGGAGTACCCGGAGAAAACCCGTGCAGGCACAGGGAGAACATGCTAATTCCACACAGGAAGGGCGGAGCCAGGATCGAACCCACGACCTAAGCACTGTGAGGTCGACGTGCTAACCACTGGACCAGCGGGCCACCTATTATACATGTAGTCCACCAATATTATAACAGAAAAGTGTGATGTGGAAATGACTTAAGCCCTCGTAACCACCATTCACTGCAATTTAGCTTATGAGACTCTTTATTTATTTATTTTTACCAAAATCATTTGTCTCGGTTACTATTTAAAATAAAAAAAACAAAAACATAAACGGTGGAAATAAAATAATGTTTTCGAAATAGAGCAGACGAATGTCGTATGGCATTAGTGGTAAACAATAAGACATTCAGTCACACTTGCACATTACGCCCTCCTCAAGAACTTTGAAAAGAGCCCCTGGCAGAAGGCTTTCCTCATTAATGCAAGTTATTCACAATGTAATAAATCATTCGTTACTGCCTCACCCGCTCACTAAGAACCTGGCAGGTTAAAGGTAGAATATGTGGCGTATTTAGAATACAGTGGAACATCCCTATTCTTAAAAAATTTATATATATATATATATATATATATATATATATATATATATATATATATATATATATATATATATATATATATATACACACTTATGTCAACACAAAAACGATGCATGAGTTCCGAATTATAAGTCATAATATACTCAGAATTTGGAATCATTTTGATGCCAACATATATCACATGGGACTCCAGCTCAGTGAGCATTCAAAGAATTAACTCAAATATCGTGTCTCATGTTTCCTTCATTTATGATACTGGAGATGGTGAAGATGATGAGTACCGCGCTGGAAATGGAAATTGTGACGTTAGGGCTTTCACAAACAGTCCTCATTCAGCGACGGTGTAAATGCAGGATTATGGTTATCCGCCTCGACATACAGTATAAACCCCGGGATTGATTGACAATGTGGTCCGACTTTTGAACAAGATAATTATGGTTGCAGACGAGAAAAACACACAAAACTCCTTCTGCATATTTGGCAGCTGGTCACATTCTTACCTTTCATTATAAAGCAGTCATGTTTTTTTCATATTTGTATGACGGTTGTTGAAAGTACCTCGTTTGTTCACTTGTGGTGAGCATCTGTCATCACTTCCTTATATTTGACAACTCCAACACCTGTCGTAGAAGGGTGAGTAGGTTACCTTTATGCTGCACAAGGGGTTCATGATGCTGGTCGTTTGACTGTAGAATTCATAATTCATTCGTCATAGATTTGAAATAGCTCGTGTTTGATGTTAAAGAGAGCATTTTTTTTTAAAGTATGAAGTGTCAAACACAAGGAAACATCTTGGAAGGCAGGGGCGTGAAACTCCTTTTTGTCACGGGCCACGCTGTTGTTATAATTATGACTGTCAACACAAATAACATGTATGATGACCTTATATTCTCCCATCTACACAAAAGAAATTGATATATAACTAGTTTTGACATCATAACCAGTAAAAAAAAATATTTTTCAAAACATTCTAAAAGAGGGATTAGTCACACACAAAAAAGAAATGCTGGCAATATGTCATATCTCCACACGATAGAAAAACATGACTTCAACGCATACGATTTATTTAACGACATTAAATGAAGTCGCGGGCCAGATCTCGCCTGCAGGCTTTGGGTTTGGCGCATGTGTTGTAAGGCGTGCAGCACAAAAGCTGGCGAGTGAATAAAAGGTTTATTAATTAACTAGCTGCTTTTTTTTGCATTTCTTTTGTTATAAAGTGTGGGAATTGTGAAAGCACGGCACAGGGCAAGGTGCCGCTGGCTGTGTGTGATCGAGTCTTCGGTGTATCTTATGTCCTCGTCACACAAGGAGGAAGAGAAGGCTGCCTGTGTGCGCACTAGTACATCCATCAAAACCTGTTGCAGCAGGTTCACTTCTGGCTTATTCTCTCATCTCTCATTTCATTCCTGTCTTTGGTTGGACAAGTGCCTGACACACACATGCACGCACATGGCATGACGATGATATTACATACAGTCAAATGCAAAACTGGGCCGTCAACGGCTTGAATGAACATTTTGACAATTTGCACACTGAAGAGCACGTCTGCAAGAATTGGATCAAGGATGTGCTGAGGCCTAAAAGGGATTCCCAAGGCATAACGCCACAAGGAAGACGTTATTGCTGATTTTAAATTGAGGGTGAGTCTTACCTGTCCTCTTGCAATCTATTTAGCACATTCAGCATTACGTTACAGGCGTGTCTATGATATTTGTCAACATAACTGCTGCGGTTCACTCAGAGAAACCCAAGAACCTAAAAACAAACAACCACCCCCCACAAATAATGACATTGTCTATTTTTTTAAAGTAGTGCTGTTTACCTTAAATTGATCTAAATCACGGTCATTCATTTTAATCAGTGATAACATTTGCACTGTTGTCAATGGGATGAATGGCATGAATCTGCTGCCTGAAAGGGAGACCTGTCGCATCCATTACAACTCAAGTTAGTTACTAAATATGATCCTTTCGCCATATGTGAGGCAGCAGCCTTCCTCTATTAAAGTGACTAAATAAGAGAAAGAGAAGAGAGTATGAACTTTAAAGCCCATATTTCGCTGAGCGGGCTTGGTTACCGAGCGTCTGTGAACGACACAAATATTAATTAATGAACCCGTCATTCACTAAACATAATCAACCTTTTATCTAATTTTTGGAAATGTACTTTCAACTTTGTGTAACCGACCACGTCATACAATGCAATTTTTATTTTATTTTTTTGCAAGTGATGTCAAAAGTCGACACAAGTCCAGTAGTTAGGGCTGTAACAAACAAATCTTTTTGAATTGATTATTTTCTCAATTATTCCATCGATGACTCAAGTAAGGAATGATAATATAGACATTACAATTAGAACTAATGCATTAGATAATATCAATCAAACTCAAATTGTGTGCTTTCAATTTTCTTACTGTGCTGTTAAGGCATTAGTTGAACTTTGATGCCTCAGTGCCTGCGTTCAGGCTAATGAAAGCGTGCCAGTAACTCAGTGGAGTGTTTTTTGCTTGACAGCATGAAATGCAATCTCTCCGTTTCCACCTTCACCCTTTTACCTGCTTTCATGTGGACAGAAAGTACTTGGACTGCTGTTCCTCTCTGTTTTCACTTCTCCGCCTCAGTGATACTTGGCGTCGCATGACCAAAAAAGCCACGGCTTTGTGGGCATTTTAACGTGCTTCCTTTTTATAAAATAGATGAGGTTTCCTTGAATGGCCACGTGTCTCCAGTCTCTGCTGAGATCAGATAACATATCTGTACAGAGTGTGCAACTTTTAGCCCTTATGAACCTGCACAAGTCAAACTAGATTTATTGTCTGTTCAAGTCTTGGACGGCATACTGCAGCTGAGTTGAACAGGCACTTACTTGAGAAGATGAAGGAAAAAATGCATTAACTTGAGCTTTCGCAAATTCAACATCAGCAGCAGGACACCGAAACCATGTCTTAGTAATTACAGTGGACATGGAAATTGAATTAAAAATTCCCGTTTGAATATGTTTCCAGAATCACATCTTGGTACAGAATGTCAGGCTCTCCAATGTTTTCACCCAACAAGGACGAGTCTAAAACCTCGTCCCCTCAGCGCACACTTCATACATCACAGGAGCACCTTGCGACCTCCTGCCAGCAGTTTGCAGAATCACAGGTAATGAGCACAATGAGGGTGAGACGAGTGTGTGTTGTTTTGTTGACTTCCCCCCCACCCCTCAATATCATTTTCATGACAGAAAAGTGTGATGTCGAAATGACTTTAGCGACCCAACAGCAATCAGAATGAGATTTTTTTTTCTCATTGATTTCCGGTGAACATTTTAGTGACTTAAATGTCTCCCATTTTGCAAAATGACAGATATGATGATAATTGGACCTAAGTAGTGGACTACCATTGCCAACTACAGTAATCAGAATGAGAAAGGGGAGCGTGGGAGGCGGGGGGGGGGGGGGGGGGGGGGACTTTTTTTGTCTGTTAAATGTCTGCTATTGCTCCAAAATGATAAATATTTTGAGGTGTAGTAATTAGCGGCCAAACTATTTCCGTGTACTACAGTAATCGGATTGAGAAAAGCTGTTAAAATTGATTTCTGGTGAGTATTTACGTCAATTTAATATGAATATTTAATCCAGTTTCTTCATATTGTTATTGGCCTACAAAGGTCTATTAGCGCATTCAGAAAAAAAAAGATGGATAGATGATTTGTGCAATGTCAACCTGTATTTTGGAATTTGTTGTGCTCCCTAATAGATGGGAGGAGAAATACAGCGAGTAATGGTGTTTTGCTTCAGACACAACAAATGTAGCTGCAATATTTTGGCCGACACATGGTATGAATGTGAAGCGAATATCAACAATCCGGCCAACTTTTACCCGCTCCAATAATTATAATGTCCCTCTAATACACAGGTGTCAAACTCAAGGCCCGGGGGCCAGATCTGGCCCACCACATCAATTGATGTGGCCCGTAAAAGCAAATCAAACATGTCGGCCTTCTATGATGCTTGCTAAAATCGGTACCAAAATTTCATATTCTCATATGTAATATATAAGAGCGTTTTCTTGTGACCGAAACCCTCATTATAGCAACTTATATTATTCTTGCCTTCTTCATATGGTTTCACAGCCATAACAGCCCTCCAAGGGAACCGGTAACTATAATGTGGCCCGCGCCAAAAATGAGTTTGACACCCTGTTCTAATAGTTGGAAATGACAATATTGAAGATCCTAGGACTTCAACGTGAAGACAGCATTTCCATGGGCACACATGGACTAATAATTGTACCATTTGAATCCACAGACAACTCATTGCACAGATGTCCGCTTTACCCAACAAGCCAGAACCCCCCTCACCTCGAGGCACGCACCTGTGAGCAGCAAGCACAGCGTAGAAGGGATGGGGCGACAGGGCATGGTCGACGCATGTCGTTTCCACCCGTACCAGCGCCAGCTCAGCGAGGGTGCGGTGACAAATGCAGTTTGTCTTGAGGCCGGTTCCTCTCCCTTTCGCAGCCTGCAGGAGATTTGCAGCCCTCAGATGTGCTGCATCACACTTGGACCAAACAGCGAGGCGCAAACGCTTTGGGAACGATCCACCTATAATGGCCAGGTGACGAGAACTCACAAAAAGTACTGTCTATGCACTACAATAGCGTCAAACCCTATTTACTCACAAATTCACTTACCAAAGCTATTGCGCGTTCGTTGAGGGCCAAATTCTAAACGAACATATAAATCCTGACAACGATTAATTTTGCTTTACAGTGACAGCTATTGACCTGGGATGCATTTTACAATGAATTTTGCCGGTCAATGTGAACAGAGATCGCTTCAGCAAATGTATTGTCTCTTTATCTTGGAACAAAGTTTTTCAAAATGCAAAGGGGATGTCGCCATTTTTACGACAGCGTTGTGATATAATGTTCGCTTATTGCTTCGACATGGAGTAGATTGGTGGTTGCCTTCTGTTCGGAAAGAAAAAAAATAACAAACAAACCTGATTCTTGGTGCATGCAGGTGAGAAGTCTTCCAAGTTCATAGCTATCCCTCTGCCAGCTAGCTAGCATGCTCAAGAAGGAAACACGAGTGCCATCTAGCAAGTGTTCGAGGTGAAAGTAAAACCCCTTTGCTTTAATGCAGGGGTGTCCAAACTTTTTGCCAAGGGGGCCAGATTTTATGTGGTAAAATGTCGGGGGGCTGACCTTGGCTGACATTCTTTACATTGAACAACAATATTGTTCAACAAATTTTAGTAAGCCAGTCTGTTTCACATTTCCATTTTTATTTTAATTTCAACAATCTTAAGAAATTCTTTTGGTTCATTTGAAACAGGTATATCACATGCAACTGCTTATTCACTTGACTTTTTCTTAAACAGAAGTCTCCTGAGTGCAAATTGATTGATTTGAAACATAAAATGTATCACCATGACTTTTCAATAGTCACAAAACCTTTGACTCGAACAACAGGGAAATGAACAAGCAATACACATATCCACAACTGCAAGGATCATTTGAAATATGACATATCCGTCAATATAAACACGGAGTGATGTCTTGTGAACTCGTGAGTGATGCCCTCTAGTGTCTAAATGCTATTACTCATTTAGTGAATGCTATTACTCATTTAGCCACTAGAGGGAAGCAGTACTCTATGAAACATCACTCACCAGTCTACGAGACCTCAGTCAAAGCAACACGTGTTCCATTGCGCCCAACCTGCGGGCCAGACGGCACTGATTTTATGACAGGGGCCGAGGGCCGGATGAAATTCGACCGCGGGCCGGATTTGGCCCGCGGGCCGGACTTTGGACATGCCTGCTTTAATGTGTCGGCTTTCACTGTGTGAGCATACATTTGTTAATTTCTAGGAATTTTTCAAATGTTTACTGACATTTGTGCATTTGAAGTTACTTTAGTGACACCAGTGCTTTTTTCCCCCCTCTCCCTATCGTAAAGGTATTGACCTTTTTGACCATGTGTGTATTCTAGCAGGAAGGTTGAACTTCGTATTATGTTACAACATTGTGGTTTTATTGATATCTCCAGTGTTCCTACCCTGACCATACCAACCATGCCAGTTGGGACACCTTGTTAGCATTCTCAGTGCTATCTATCCTACACTTACGCCGGCCCCGCAAGAAGTGCAATGATCAAGCGCAATAGCAATCACTGCAGTAGTGGTACAAGATAATCTGACTAAAGAAGATAGACTACATGAGGTGTTCATATCGTCCCTGTGTGTTCTGTACAGGTTGCGACATGGCCGTATGCTACTGAGGCGCATTCCAACAAGCCAAATTATTCTCTTCAGAGTCTCTCATCTCAAATTCATCAGAGGAACAACTCACAGCCGCTCTTCCCCAAGCCCATTTACTCATACAGGTGACAATACATTTCATTGCTTCCACATTTTAATACATTACATCATCCCAGTCACTGTCAACGAATGCCGATTGGTTTCTCTGTGTCATCGCAGCATTCTCATCTTCATGGCTCTGAAAAACAGTGAAACGGGGAGCCTGCCCGTCAGTGAGATCTACAGCTTCATGACTGAAAACTTCCCCTATTTTAAGGTACGACACTGCAGGTTACAAACATACGCTACACTCGCTATTAATGTCAATAAAAATACCTTTTACTGGTGCAAGCATCAATAGGTTTGGGTGGAGTTCCCTGTGCAAGTCACGCAGAGATGCCTTGGTTGTACTTGAAATGCCCAAAGGGAATTTCCAGTCAGGATCCATTTGCAGACAACAAAAACGGTATCAACCCGATGAAGTTTTCATTGTGTAAGAATGGAACCTCTGCCTTTACAGACATAATAATGCTGAGCTTTGATTGAGATTTTGAAATATTCCTATACTGCAATGACACGTTTTTTAAAAGTGGTTGAACTGTATCATAAAAATGTTCTGTATACTTTATTTAGCAACATTGTGGAAACAGATAAAAAAGGTGTCGTTTGGGATCTTACTGGGAACACTGAAAAAAGGTCTTTTGGGTTTAGATTTAAAAACGATGGACATCGCTAGCATGCATTAAAATCATGTTTCGTCAACATGAATATGCCCACCCCAAAAAAATCATACGCATGCAACCAACATCTGTACTTTTTTTTAATCTTCAGTAAATCCACCAGACTGTGTCTTCAGTGTACCTAATGTTGAGGCCTGTGTGATAATCGCACTGCATTTCATAGTACTGTTCCTAATTACGACTAAGACAGTTCGTAGCAGAGAAGCAAATACCTGGAGTGGTTATCATTTTCTGAGTTTCTGACTTTGAGTCTCTGCTTTGACTTATCCGTGTAGAGTTTGCGTGTTCTCCCTGCCCGTTTTCGATCTCGCCCTACACCTGATTCAAATGATCAGGTCATCAGCAAGCTCTGTCGAGGCCTGAAACGATCGTGAACAATTGAATCGGGTGTTTTTGGAGTAGGGAGGAATCTGACTCCCGAGGAACCGGATTTCCCTCCCCTCTTGGTCTCGAAAATGGATGAATGGATGATTCGTAGAAATGGACATGATAAATGATTGTGTGTTTGTCACATTTATAACTCTTTGCAAAACCGTGACGTACATTGTTTTCCCAGTGCTCGGTCAATATCTCATTAGTGTTTTTGTAGGATCCTGTTTTACCACTCGTTATTAGTTGTCTTCAGCTTTTGTTATACTTGATGACACTACTGTAATTACTTCTTTTGTAAAAATGTTGAATGACACACTGTCGAGATTTTGGTCGTGACTGTGTGTAAGGGTATGAGGAAGCAATTACAGATTCGGTCAGGTTGTCTTGGGATACTGTAATAAGAGGGTTGTTTGTGTGTTGTGTAAGTTAATTGTTGCACGGTTTGTACAACACTCCTACGATTACATTTGATCATACAGTGCGTTCCTGGTGACACAATCAGGTTACTGAATTTAAACAGTAACACCCCCCCCCCCCCCCCCCCACACGCTGCAGCTATGGATCTCATCGTTAAATGTACAGTATGCTCAGATTCATCATTGGAAATACTTGCAACTTGGATAGCAACATTCCAAGAAGCTATCCGTCACTGTCAAAAGCATGCTAGCCAGAAAACGGGACAGATAAATGGGAATTTTATTGCAAAGTAATCATCTGTGTCACTCATGTTAGTTATTTGCAAGTCTGTTGACACCTGCAACTCCAAGTGTGTATACTGTACTTCACACACACACACACAAATATGTAAACAGAGGTGCACAAAAAAATTGTGATGGTTCTGAAAGGAGCACCAGAGGTTGATGTTTGGGGGTTATTTTTTTTACCTGATTCACCAACCTCATGGATGAACTTATAGAATTATGACACATCTGAGGAAGGTTTATTGTTAATATGTGTGAAACTGTATATGACATAATTGGGCAAACTATTATTTTGTTTTTTCGGTTTTTATTTTCTAATTCCAACAACAATTATACCAGGGCTCCACAATACAACAATACAATTTACTGTATTATAAAAAAGACGTTTAATTTATATCGAACACAACTGAGTTGAAAAGCCCGTTCAAAAAAATGAATTGCTCACCTCTGACTTGCATTATGGGAGATCAGCCAGCTAACTTAGCACAGTCTTCTAGGAAAGCCGTCTGCAAATGCTCAGCGACTGGCCAGCGACCAGTCCTGGGTGTCTTGCCCAAAGTCAGCTGGAATGAGCTCAAGCTTACTCTCGACCTTATTAAGCAAAACATGGAAAATGGATGACTGGGTAAATGTTTAAACATACCAAGTGTCCAATCATTTTTGTCTGTCTCATTCCCTTTCTCCCCTTGCCCTGCTTTTTTTTTTCTAGACAGCCCCTGATGGGTGGAAGAACTCTGTGCGCCACAACCTCTCCCTGAACAAATGCTTTGAGAAGTTAGAGAGCAAAAATGGGACCTCCTCTCGCAAAGGTTGTCTGTGGGGTCTCAATCCCGCCAAGGTGGAGAAAATGCAGGAGGAGTTGCACAAGTGGCGCCGCAAAGATCCCCTCAGCGTACGCAGGAGCATGGCGAGACCAGGTAGGACTCTGAAAATTCTCAAAACGTTATGAAGTGAAAACCCACGATCGTGTTTATTTTCCGCAGAGGACCTAGACCATCTCATCGGACAGATGCCCGAGAAGCTCCAATCGACGGCGCCATACGCAAAACATGCCGGTGTCTCTCGCCAACCACCGAGCAGAGCTAGTCGACATCCACAGTATTCACGTGCTCCTCCAGCCTCACAGCAGTCTTCTTTCCTCTCATTCACCGACATCCATTTTAGCGACTCAATGACCCTGCACTCTCCATGTGATGAGCAGCACACAGCAGACGTCCATCCTGGGAGTGTGAACTTAAGGCTGCCACCGGCCTACAGTGCCACCTACCAGGACGACTTTAATGTCGGTCTAAGAAGCCTGCAGGACTTGCAATTAGAGGGAGATACTTATGACGTAGATGTACTCAACCCCAGCCTGACCGATCTTCAGTTGAAAGGTAGGCAGTATAGGAGGAGGTATAGATCAGTTACATTAACTAGCGTATTTCTCATTGGGGAGTTATTTTTATTAATTATTTTTTATTGCTGATTGAAATAAATGATTTTATTTACTTTACATACCCAATTTTTTTTTTAAACCGCATCTTCACATTCTAACTGAATACAATACAATACAATACATGCTAGGCGGCCCGGTAGTCCAGTGGTTAGCACGTCGGCTTCACAGTGCAGAGGTACCGGGTTCGATTCCAGCTCCGGCCTCCCTGTGTGGAGTTTGCATGTTCTCCCCGGGCCTGGGTGGGTTTTCTCCGGGTGCTCCGGGTTCCTCCCACATTCCAAAAACATGCATGGCAGGCTGATTGGGCGCTCTAAATTGTCCCTAGGTGTGATTGTGAGCGTGGATGGTTGTTCGTCTCTGTGTGCCCTGCGATTGGCTGGCAACTGATCCAGGGTGTCCCCCGCCTACTGCCCGAAGACGGCTGGGATAGGCTCCAGCACCCCCCGCGACCCTAGTGAGGATTAAGCGGTTCAGAAAATGGATGGATGGATGGATGGACAATACATGCTGATTTATATACAAAGCGCTTTACAAAACAGTTAACATAAGTAAAATGATGTAAATTAGCCGAGAAATTCAAAACAGCTTGCTTGCTGCCGCATTTTCAGAAATGGGCAGATAACAGAAGATTTCTTTTGGCTTAATTTCATACTTGATGGGAGGCAAGCACTCTCAAGACCCAACTATTTGTCTCTAAAGAATTCCAAAGTTACGAGAAGGGGTTCTTGTTGTTCCAGTATTCCGTTCCTGTTGCATTTTCCCAATTGTCACTCTAAACTGTTTTTAAGGTAACCTGTGGGAGGAGTTGCAAAAAGACAGCCTGGTGTCGCATCTGCAAACAACCTCCACGACCGTGTCCATCACTTCAGGCATGCAGACATCCTGCGTCCATCCTGGCTGCGGAGACAGCATTTTGCCCGTCAGTGAGACCTCAGCGGTAGCGCCGTTTGATGGCTGTAAAATAGAGTTTGACGACACATCAAGTGAACCGAGCATGAAACGTGACTGTTCAAGCCGTTGGCATCCTGATGTTTACTCAGCAGACAATTTGCCGGGGTATTTGACCTGCTGCACCACATCCTTGGTGTAAGTAGGTCATGTAACTGTCCACACCTTCATAACCGACAGATCCTTGACACACGACTGCGATTTGAATGAGCGTTATGGTAGCAAGTGGCTTCATTATTGGATTTGTGATACATGAAGCCCTCAAATCTTTGTTTTTCCTGTTTAAAAAAAAAAATTAAATTCTCCATCCATTGACGACAAACCAGAGAGTAGCTCCCATGTCTTGTGTGGCCTTACGTCTCATATAATCTCACAAGTTCTTCGGAGAAAATGGACAATTTGAGCAGAGTGAGAAAAGACAACGTAACCCATACAATTTTTGAACCACAGATGATATAACCTGATGGTGAGGTGGTTTTGAGTCATGGTACAGGCTGTGAATGTAATTCCTTTTTACATGAACAATTTAATGGGTATTTGCCATCAATTTCTTTTATTTTAAATAAACTATTTTTCGTGCACTTGTAGAAATGCTTCAATTGTGCTAACCCTAGAAAATGAATGTAGTACAATACACAACTATAAAAATGTATTGATACCAATAGGATATAATTTTACTTCATTTATCATCCAATATTGTACTGTATTTGTCTGGGTTTTTTTTTTGGGGGTGGGGGGTAATATTAATATTAATTATATTAATGTTATCTTTAATCAATGATTGGCTGAGAAACACTTATTTTCCTGTGAACCTTACTTCTGGACTCCCACATGGTTTTTAAAAGGGATCATTTAATACACTCAATAGGTACAGTATTTTAAACACTGTAAAGTTGCATTTTTTGCATGCAATATTTCAGGGCAAATTTTATTCACCCAAGGGCCTCGTGGCCATCAGGCATTTAGGTGTGAATTTTCCCGAACGATCGATGTATTTTCCGGACTGAAAGGAATGAATGATGGACATTATGGACACTTCCTAAAAGAGTTTATTTATTTGTTTGTTTCGGACAAACGCAACTGCATGAATGGCTCGCTTTGCTTTCATTGTACTATAAACAAGAAAAAACTACTCGTGGCGTTTTACGGTGCCGGTAATGATGCAGTGTGCACAGAGGATGGCAGCAAAGATTCTTTGGTAAAAATTCTTCCACTTGAGCAATGTACGAGTGGAAATATATTTGTTATTATAAAACACATATATCCGATGATTTCAAAAGCTATGTACCTTTTAAAAAAACATGAAAGACAGCATGTTAAAAAATACTCAGGTTTTTGGGGAAAAAAAGTCCCATATTTATTGCAATGATGTGATTTCACTTTTCAAAATTAGACATAATTTTTTTACAACACTTAATATCATGATTAAAATGTACACGCAGTGTTCTGTACTACAACGTATGTACTGGATATCAAAATTCAAAATTTCTCTGAATACAGTCTGACAATTCAAAATGGCTACTCCTTTGAAAAATACTCTGGACACACTAAGTGCTATGAACCTGAAAACAAAAAATGATCCACACCAACTGAGAACTTTTCCGCCTCTCATTCTGAGCCGAGTGGCATAATCATGTGCAAAAGAAAAATAATCCATCTGTCGGACAAACTAAATAAATATCAGGGCCCATAAAGACAAATAATTATGTCATCTCTAGCTGTTACTGCCTATCAAAACACACAAAACGGAAATGAACCAGTGTCCAGCTAATGAATTGATATGAATTGTATTCACAACGCATTTGCCGGCCAAACACACACACACACACACCTGTATGCGCACAGGTATGCATTGCTACACAAGGACTTAACAGAAATGAAACGGACATCTGTGGCTTCTTCTATTTCCGGCTCCTGACGTGGAAACAGCGGATTGGACAATGTCTAAAGAAGCGGGGGGGAGGTTGGTGTTTCTACGGGCCCCCGCTATAGGAGTAGTCTGCCTTGTTGTGCATCACTAATTTGTTGTCCACAAAGTAGAAGCTGTCAGATTGTGTCTCATAAGGATGCAGGATCATCTCACGCACTGAGAGAGAACACAAAATGATCGGGATTTACAAAGTAGCTATTGGAGCTTTGTGAAGTTGTGAATAAAATTCACGTGATTATGGAAAGAAGTTTGGGACTTTTTTGGACTGCAACTTTAGGTCCATGTACGAGTGTGCAATTTGTCCTCACTGATAAGACATTTCAGCGCACTTGTAATTTGTACAAGAAGTATTTTCTAATTTGTAACGTCTTTTCCCCAACTGCCTTCCGTTAATTTGTTTCTGTGCACTCGTAGAATGACGAGGGCACACATAGAACAACTAAAACGCTGATAGTCAGCCAGAATTGCGACAACTGCAAACTATTTGTAACTACGAGTGACATTATAAAAGTCCACCAGTTGACATCCTGCGCATCACAAGTGGCACAATGAACCCCAGTGGGGGGAGAGCGAAAAACCCCCAGGAATTCAAGGCCACCCTAGTCAATTTACGAGTGCGGTGACCATCAGATTTTTGAGTGAGGCGTGTGCAAATGATTATTTACGAAGCAACCTGTTGCCCAAGTACATCAGAACGAGTCTTGGCTTTGTGTGAGTATATTCATTCAACACAGTTATTTTATGTTCAAGGGAGTAGGAAGAAGTAAAAAAATTATCTAGTCCTACCCCGTTATGTGTTTATATCTAATAAATCATTTTTATATCAATCAGATCAACAGTATTACCTTTAAGTCGAATCAAACAGGCATTGATGTCACACTGAGCAATTACATTAGAACATAGGTGTCAAACTCAGGTCTTGGAGGGCTGCAGTGCTGCATGTTTTCCAAGTCTCCCTGTTGTAACACACCTGATTCAAATGATCAGATCATCAGCGACCTCTGCGGAAGCCTGACTTTGAACCTGTTCATTTGAATCAGGTTTGTTGCAACAAGGAGACTTGGAAAACATGCAGGACAGCGACCCTCCAGGACCTGAGTTTGACACCTATGCATTCGAGAATAAACTAGATCAGGGGCGGGCAATTATTTTTTGCATAGGGCCACATGAGAACCAGAAAATATTATGGAGGGTCGGATCAAAAGGGTGAACTAAATTCGACATAATATGGATTGGATTTCTTTATTTGAAAAGCAGTATTTTGCATTTTTTGGCACGTTTTTCAGACTTTAAGAGTACATTATTCAGTCGTATCGAATGGGATTTGCTTGACTTGGCGCTACTGCGGGCTTCCGTATCGTCTCCCCCTTCCTCCCTATGCTCCGTAACTTCAAGTAACTGTGCCGCCTGGCGTTGAAATGCCTGTCATTACAAGTCCAAATGAAATGAATGCAGTCGTTGACATCGAACTTTAATTGTGTACCAAACCTTCGGCGGGCCAGATTAAAAAGACTGAATGGCCGGATTTGGCCCGCGGGCCGTAGTTTGCCCACCACTAAACTAGATCATCATTAGGTGAGTATTCATCCTTTTTGTGACATCTTTGTTTGATGGTGAACCATGATATTTTTCAAAAATAAAAACAGGCACTGAGAGCCATGATTCAAGTTGGGCTACAGTGCTCTACGAGTGAGAACAAAGAGCGTGCTCGTATGTGACCTTAAGCTGAATATAAATTTTCCACGTGTGATGTGTGTGTGATTGCGCTTACTGATGTCCTCTGACAGTGCGGGGAACTCGTAGATGTGCTCGCATGTGTTCTTGCTGCTGGGCATGCAGAAGCCAAATTCAAAGTCAAAGCTCTTGAGCAGCTGGTCGCGGAAGTAGTGTCTCTCGATCATACGGAAGTTGTTGATGGGCGTGTCGCCCACTGTGAACTCCACCCTGCACACACACAGACACAGACACACACACACACATTGCTCTGTGCCTTCTGGTGACATTCCTTTGTTTGTTTGTTTCTGGTTTTGTTTGCTTGTCTCATTCAGACGTTTATATACAGTCATGCACTTTGCACACACTTCATACACTGTACTAACACGCTCACATACTTGTTCTAATAATGTCCCTGTGGGACCTCGGGAAGAGGTGGACTGAACGCAAACGCCTGTACTGCTCTACCGGAGTAATAACGTTTCTGATGCACGGCTGTCTAAATAATGCTATTTCCCACATCAAAGGCATATCAGACCTGGGATGCATGCAGAATATTTCAAGTCAAGTCAAGTCAAGTCAAGAGTATTTCTCGAGCACTTTCAAACATCCATCGCTGCATACAAAGTGCTGTACATGGAGCGATTTAACATATACAATAAACAGTAAGACGAATCAGTAATAAGTAATAAGGCGGTAGAAAGCACCAAGCAGTAAAACCAATAGCAAATCTAAGTCATGCTGAGTCAAACGCCAAGGAATACAAGTGAGTTTTGAGGAGGGCTTTAAAGATGGGCAGCGAGGAGGCTTGCCGAATGTTCAGTGGGAGGTCATTCCAGAGAGATGGACCAGCAACAGAAAAGGCGCAATCCCCTCTGAGCCTCAGTTTAGTTCTTGGTACGTCTAGCAAAGACTGGTCCACAGACCTGAGGCGCCGGGCAGGGGTGTAGGGGCGTATGAGCTCAGAGAGGTAAGGTGGCGCGAGATTATTCAGAGATTTGAAAACAAAGAGGAGGATCTTAAAAATAATTCTAAAATGAATGGGGAGCCAGTGAAGGGATGCCAAAGTAGGAGTTATATGCTCCCTCTTACGAGTACCAGTCAAGAGGCGAGCAGCGGCATTCTGTACCAGCTGAAGGCGCTTGATGGAGGACTGGCTGACTCCAAAGTACAGGGCGTTGCAGTAATCGAGCCGGGATGTGACAAAGGCATGAATTACTGTCTCAAAGTGTTCATGTGAGAGGAAAGGTTTTATTTTGGCCAGCTGTCTAAGGTGAAAGAAGCTGGATTTCACTGTATAGGGGTCCCTTAGTTGACTAAAACATTGCGCTCCTTCTGCAGTAACATCGACCACAATTTTTAGACTGGGTCTTTAAACACGTTGTAGTCTCTTATGAACCTACACAGTAGTTAAGTCATGATTCCAGTAATTATTTGAATTAAAAAAAAAACACCACACATCTAGGAAATGTAGATAAAACCGTCCAGGAGAACATGGGTCTGTGATCTGCTTTTGGTCTGGTTGAGAATCACTCATCTTGACCACAGCAGCTGTCTACGATGTCGTGAATAAAAAGAGCAATGAAAATAACACGTCAGTGACAGTCAACACCGCAATGATCGTGTCGTTTCATGCTGCTCTTTCAATGTGATCAATTAAATTCAACTTTGTCATTTGCTGTGTCAAAAGGATGTCTTCTGAAACTCGCATGTTTAGAGGGGTTGACCTAATGAAGTACTTAAAGGTCGAGTTGTTTCACATTAAAACATTGCCCAGTGCTGCTCAGATGCGCTGACAGCTTGTCTGTTCTGTATGTTCTCACTTGTCAGCCCACACAACCTCCTACTACATCCTGTTCGACTGTTCGGGTAGAGCAGACGGACTGAGCGCACAAGTGCATCCTTCTTGATATTCTCTCTCTCTCCATCCAGTCCTTTTGTTTTAATTCCCTCTTGCCTCTCTAACACAAGCACGAAGCAGACTTACGTGGCTCCGACCTGCCGCAACTGTAGGAAGGCGGGGGTGAACTGGTAGCGAACAAAGCGCCCGGCGTTGGGGTCACATTGCTTTCTGCCTCCTGCTATGAATAAATGAAATGATGTCAATGTTACACGTATGGCAGTGAAGCTATTTTAAAATGATACTTGAAACATTGCCTCTCGAGTTAATAAAGTTGACTCTGGAACTTTTGAGTTCATATTTCCCATAAGGAGAAAACCTGTATTTGACCTCAGAGGTTCCACGACAGCAGGGGTCGGCAACATGTGACACCCCCCCCCCCCCTCCCCACCCCGGTCACATGAGTAGCCCGCGGGGATTTTTGTAAGACGGCTCACGAATGATGGGAAATTGCGATTTGATAGGGAATGAGCCATTTTTGTTAAGGTTATGAGCTGACCTGGTGCTGGAGGTTTAGTGATCTCAAACAGCACTGTTCCCGTTTCCATATCACGGATCTTAAATCTGGTGAAGTCGATCATGTGGACGTTTTCCTCCGGTGAACAAAGGTAATCTGAAACAGAGAAGACAAAGGCTGCACTCACGTAAACTATTTACTTATCACGTGTTGTACATCAGTGATGTGATTTTAGTACAATTTTGGGTAGGTGGCCAGAAATGTGCTCGAATGTGCTGTTGTCTTTCTATGAATGGCCCAACCTCTGACAATCCATCCATCAATTTTCTACTCCTAAGTGAGCTCATGATCACGTGATCTGGATTCTACGGCAGCTGTACTGTACTCCAGGTGGATCGTTCCTGGACTGATCGCGAGTCAAGAGGTGCAAAATCTCAACGTAATTTATTACGCATGACAATTTGACATTTCGGTACAGAATCGTTGACATACATGATTTGCTCCCGCGGGCCACATAAAATGATGTGTGTGTGTGTGTGTGGGAGGGTGGGAGGGGGGAGCTGGCCCGGAGTACCCGGAGAAAACCCACTCAGGCACAGGGCGAACATGCAAACTTCACACAGGAAGGCCGGTGTCTCTGCACTGTGAGGCCGACGCGCTAACCAGTAGACCACTGGGGCACCCGCTAGTCAATCACAAGTGGACTTTTTTTTTTTTTTTTGAAAGACAAACAACCACTCGCACTCACAACAAAGGGCAGTCTTCAATAAACGTGACAAACATGTTTGGAGAATGTAGGAGACAACCACAGCCTGTAGAAAACCGACACAAGCACGAGGAGAATATTATTGCTGCACGAGTAGGTTGAAGCTTCAAACCTAGAACCTTTTGACTGTGAGGCAGTTGCGCTTACCATTCTTCTGTCCTAAAACCCTTAACAATCCCATGCTTATTTTTGTGGACATTTTCAACGCTCCGCATGAGAAAACCGCTAGGATGAGCCCCCTTTTACCACATTAGACTACTGTGCGTGTGTGTGCGGGTGTGCGTGAAACCTGAAACACTTCTTTGCCAACATGGGAGTAGGATTAGAATTAAGAGGCTTATTGTGTTTTCCCATCACATGGCCAACCAGTGGAAATTGACACACCTTGGGAAGTCTAGTTTGTCCATCCCCTGTTGGTAATACCTTTAGAATGGACATCCTCACATACAATTACATTTATTGCAGAAAGAAAAAAAAAAATACATCACCCGAGGATGCCACAATGTGTGTGCACCTGCACCTGGACAAGTACACAAATCCACGTTTAGCATCATCTTAGTATTTGTGGGGGTTAGAGAGCAGATGGCCCACACGGGCTTAAGCCACCTGCTTGAAGATATTTATAGACCTTTCAATAAAATAAAGCACACTATCATTGACACCTGGGCTTAAAGTACCCTGCAGTGTGAACAAGGTTCTACAGCGAGAGCTATTAGGAGTGATTTGATGGACTGTGTGTACATTTGCATGCCGCTGCAGCACATTACGTTTTGGCTCGAGAAAGTCATTGCAAATGCAGTGCTAAATAGCTCATGTAAAAACATACAGTCATTAAGCTCATGCTTCGCTTTACATTTCAAAAGGCACATTTGACTTTTTGTTGCTCTTTATTAGCCTGATTTGCTTTGTTTGGCATTTGCAGCGAGAATGAGGTCATCGCTAATGACAGTGACCGAGGCATGAATTGACTGATTGCTTGTGTGGAAAAAGAAAAAAATAACAAAACAAGGAGACATGCACATAAAATGCTTCTGAATGTATACAGGGCTGCATACCATTTAATAATGATTTTTGAGTAACGCGTCCATGTCGAAATAGCCTTTCAAGAAGTTCTGTGCACTGATGCTAAACATCACATGGTGCAGACATTTCTCTCAAAAGCGACTCCCCTCTTTTATGTTGCCCTCCCAAGACTCTCTAAGAGGGTTTAGAGCAGTTGCTTTGATGCAGCGCCCTCTCTTGCCAGTTTGATGAGGGGGAGAATATTCCTGTAAGCATTCGCTTAGTCTGAAACACACATCATACAAGGAGCTCATTGCGTGGCGATAAAATGCAGGAATGTATTCATCTCAACGTCAGTTAGCCTCTGTTAGCATCATTCACTTAGAATGGTACAAGGCTATATGTGTCTTGTAACATGTTTATGTCCCGTATAGGTTTGCACGCACGTGCTGTGATAACAAAATGAGATGCGTGGTGTGGGGTGTGATAAATAGGGGACTATACAGTTGCAAGAGTCCGTTTGTGTTGATTGTGGAGACACGGTACAAAAGACGCAGAACGCAAGATTGACTTTTTGTAACAAAGTTATTGCAAAGTAATTTTCACTTTTATTCTATCCATTAATTCAGTAGAACATAAAATCATGATTTGTTCGGGCCCCAATTGTGTTAGATTTGAAAAAAAGGGAGACTTATCATTTCAGTAAAGATTTTTTTTTATGTCGCTCTTGTATCTGAGCTCATTACAGCTAACTCCTTGATATTATGTAAAATAATTGCTACACACCCACACCCACCCACACACACCCACACACACACATCTCCACACAGACCCCACACACGCAAGCATGCGCTCACACTAAAAAAAGCCCCACTTGATTTCCTTCATCATGGTCCCCTAGCAACCCTTTTGATAGGCGTGCCTGCTCACTTAGCTTCTTCCTTGGCCTCATCCACCTGACTGCTCTGCTCAATTGGTGGGCCGCAACAAATAAAAGGCAATTCCGGGCAAGGCGAAGGCGCCATGCAAATGAAGTGTTTACTTCAGGGAGTTGATAAAGGTGCATCAGTGAAGCCCTCTCGTTTTGCTCCTTGTCACATCTCAGGAGAATAGGAGGTATGAACAAAACAGAAATATTGTAAGAATATTAAGAGGATTAATGGCAAGGGAAAGGAAAACAGCGGATCCAATGGAATAAGATGACGTACATCATTAAATTTTTAGGGGTGTATTGAACACCTAATGGTCCTCTCTTGACAAATATGTAAACCTATAGTGATGTTTTTTTCTTTTTTTCTGAAGGGTCAATCATCAGCTGCTCCATGTGAAACTCACCAGTTCTTGATGCATTTTTTGTAATGCCCTAAAATTCCACCAGAGGGCGGTAATTGCTGTCCAAAAAGTACGTAGTTGAGGCGACACATCTTAGCTGTGAGACAAGCTTTGTATGTCAGGAAGGTGCTAAATTGAGTGGAAAGTGGAAGTTTTGTTTAAAATTCGTTAACTTTTTGAAACATGCGAAAGTCAGTCAACAGAGCAATTACGTATCGTTTGTGTTGTCTCGTTAATTCAATCAGCTTTCTGTTCACGGTGTTAAGGAAAATAGTTGATGACGTTTTTGGGGTGGCCAACGGCCTTTTGTCTCACAGAATATATCCGGCTATTCACTGAACAGCAAACGAATCCCATCTCCACATTCAGAAGCCAAAAAAGAAAAAAAAAACATCTGTCGAAAGTGACCATTTTTCATTTACCCGACTGCCTACCTTGGTGGATGTGGTGACAAGGCAGACGCCTTTTCCTGAAGAACATACATGTAATATCCCAAAAGCATGTGGACTTTAAATTTTCTGTTTGCCCTTTGTCAACATTATCATTTTGATTTTGAGTCGTACCTGACTTGTTCACGCAAACGGGACTTGGATGTGACATTGCGAAAGAGCAAAGTGAGATGCCACGTATAGCTCTTTAATCCCGGAGATTAGCGTGGAATTACAGACTTTCAGACAAGGATTGACTTCTGAGACCACATGTTCCCATCCAAACCTCTACCCAAGACAGGTATGTGTACTCATAACACACACTCACACACGTGCACAATAATCTATAGCCAGGGGCAGGCCGCAGCGACATTAGCATTACAACTCTATGTTCATATGGCACAGTGCACACGGCCGTGTCTGGCAAGCTGCGTCATGTCTCACTTCAACAGCACCCGTAGGCACCTTGGCACACTGCTGGGTTCAGGGAGAGGTTACAGAGGATTCTTTTTTATTGCTGGATTGCCAAATTACGCAATAGCAGTTTTATATAAGGGCACCTGAACATACAACATACTGGGTAAGAAATGTGTCAAGTAAAATTATCTTCTCTCAACATTTTTGAGACTTATTGTTTGTTATCAATCGGTTTTTCTGGTCAGCCCTGAGGTCGTACCTCACCCAGTGGTCTCGGTAGGCTGCGATCGATACGCTCCAGCTCACCTCTGAGCCCAATGAGTCGAAGTAGCATAGAAAATAAATAGATGAAAGGCAATGCTAGCCGAGACAGCTTTCGCAAATGTTTTTAGATCGACCAACTTTGAAATTTAGTCCCTCGAAGGTTCACAGACTACAATATGTATTTTATACATGTATATTGACGTAAGATCACCATATACTAATACACTCGTACGATCTAAAAACACTGCAGTTTCTGTACATACACAGTTATCAAGTGCAGAAAAACAGCATTCCATGCTATGGCGATATAATGTCATGTATTCACCAATAGAACACCATCATGTTCATATCTGTTGGAAAAAAGAAGAAGAAAAGTAAGAAGTGTTTCTTTTTTTGCCCCAAATATTGTCTTAGATATGCATTTGAAATTCTACCCCTAAGACACCCCATTAAATCATAAAAGACAGAGATCAAAAGGTGAAGTGGTAAGCAACCACAGTACGGCACTACCATTGTCCCAAGATGCTGTTGCTTGAACATGTTTCTAATCATGTGACTTCCCCATAAACTGACAGTCCACATTCCAAATCAGGACTATGATAGGATTCTTTTTTATTTTTTTTCCAAAGTTTACCAATCAAATTAAATGCCACATTCTCTATAGAAGGACAGAAATTGAGTGTAAATGAGAGAAAGGTCCAGGAAGATAACAAGGCCAATCCACAGTAATAACCCATTTTTTGTAAATGATCCAAAAAATCATTTTGATCCATTTTTTTGGGGGGGATCAACCGAATCTCACACACGTTCAATTCACCAGAGAAGTCATAGTTGAGAGATGCCAATCGTTCCGACATTGATTATATCTCACCGCACGCTAATAGTCTGCTAATCCCTTCAAATAAATGAAGTCCATTCTCATGACAGTTAATGGCAACTAAAAAGACAAATGGGAATAAAAACACAAATCGAGGCATCAGAAGAACGACTAGCAAATGTCGCAGCGATCAAATGTGTCTTCAACACCAATAATAACTGCAAGGTTGGGAGCAGACAGACAAAGAACCATGAGGATGTTCTTCATTTTCTCCTTCTCAGTGGTGCTTTTCGGCCCGGGGTGCACTTGGCTGCCTGTGTTGTGTCACAGTAATCGCCGTGACTGGCTGCCTCCGGGCTGCCCCGAAAACATGACCTTGTGCTTACCGACTGACATCAGGCAGGACTTTGTGTTATCAAGTAGAAAAAAAAAATAGAACCAAATTGTGTTGCTAACTGTTCTCAACATCTCAAGAATGAAAAATTAATAAAGAAATAAATCAAAATCTTCAGTATATTGAAAAGAAAATGATTATTGATGCCTTACAAACAAAGCGCAATCAAACACATGCTTGGAAAAATAAACAGGGGTCTCACGCAACACATAATACCTGCGAAGCAGAGCACGGCATCTGTAAAGCTGATGGTTATGACGGCGTTTGAAAAAAATATAGGTTTGCAGCAGAACGTTCCGAAACAAAAGATGCACAACATTGCAACACTGACCCATAAAATAATTAGGAATCGGGGAGGAAAAAAAAGCAAATGAATAATTCCATGTCAGTGCGCCTCACTGGAAGAAAACGAGAAGATGCTTAGAGAGTAAATACTGCACGTATTTCTGCCTACATTTTGATTGTTGTGGGATCATTAATTACCTCTTGTGTGCCACGTTGCTGCATAATATTGTTGTCCAAACCTAATCCAGATTACATGCCGTCAGTGGTGAGGCGGGATTAGTGCGCCATCATGGCTGATTTAAGTATTATTTCACTGATGCAACACTGATTTATAGTTTCTCCACTCAGGCACTATCGGTGGAAGCGTGTTTGCATGGCTTGTTTACACAACTGTATTTGATTGCTTTCTTTGATTGTTGTAATTTTGAGTGCTGCAGCCAAATAGGACGTTCCTCGTCCATTTGTGTTGATTATGTTTTGACAAATGAACCGTCTGCGTGGCTATATTACCATCACCACATATTGTATGTCAACTTTCTGCGTCATTTTCTCTTTACACTGTCTTTGGGTGTGAGTGTGAATACTTGTTTTGTGTATGTGCCCTGTGATTGGCTGACGACCAGTCCAGGCTGCAGCACACCTCTCACCCTAAGCCAGCTGGGATAGGCTCGGGTTCACCCGCTACCAAAAGGAGGATATACAGTACAAGAACTAGATAGATGGAAAATAAAATTGTGTTTTGATGATGTATATTATTTTAGTAAAAAGATAAGCAGCTCCAAGAATGGATGAAAGTTTTTAATAACACGCTCAAAACATTTTCATGAACTTTTATCATGACCACTTGATAACAGTGGTCAACAGTGTTATCAATCAGAGATGATTTTATGTGTCCCTCAACGTATTTTTGACACTGATTCCAAATATGTCTTGATTTTTTTTTCCTAAACATCAGGTCTTTAAGATATTTTCTTTTTGTTTTGTGTTTAAATTTGATCTACAAAAGCTTGCACAGTATGGATGTTTGCATGGTTGTAAATAAATTATAGCTTTGGCTTTTCAGAAAAAAAAATCACCTGTTTCTGAACCTTCTGAACCCTTAATTCATACTTACATGCTGATGATAATAAAAATGATAATAATAATAATAAGACAAATCATAATAATAATAAGAATTATGATGATGATGATGATGAAAACCTGATGTACTACAGAAAAAAAACGAAGACATACTCTAGAGCAGTGTGTGGGGTGTGGGGGGGAGGCGACGTGTCTTGAAAAGTTTCCTTGCATTTCTGATTTAAAATTTGTTGACCAGTGTGATATTCACACTCATAACTATTATGTAAATAATGTGCAACAGTTAATTTTGCTTCATGAATCTTGTCTGTCTGCAGATTATTTTGACTACAGTTGATGTTGTGTTTCACAAATGTCATCAATTGTATTAACATTTTTTTTAGCCTGTGCTCCCATGACGGCACTAAAAATCCAATTTGTGTTTCATCCTCCTGACATCTGATCTTTTACCAGGAGATTACATTTGTCTCTTTCTGTTTTGTTACATTCCATCTATAGGTTGGTCTCCAACTTGCAAACTAATGTCACAGTTGTTTCCTTCCAATGGGTTTGTTTCGTTCTAACAGGGATTGCGTTCATGCACACCGTGTATACCCTTTTGGAGGGTTTTTTGTGTGTGTGTGTGTCGCTGTCCATGGTGCATAAAAGGTTCCTTCAGACCTCGTTGAATGCAAATGTCTTGTTACAGGACAAATAAGTAACACACAGGGTACACGAGCAGATGGGCAGTCCTAATCGGAAGCAGCGAGGATTTAACCGCACGCCTCCATGTTCCCAATTAAGCGTATAGGTTCAAAAGGGACACGGCTACTTACTCTTGGTGATTTTCTGTAACCCAAGCACATCCTCGGGCGTGATGACGCTGTTTCGACGCAGTTCTTCTTCGGTGGTGACGGGTATGCCCATGTCTGATGAGTTGCAGCCTTGCTGCACTTTCATGTCCAGCGAAGACCACTTGAGCGTGAAGCAGGCTGGCGAGAACTGGCGCTATCCTGACGGGAAGTCGACGGAGCTCGTCGGCGTCGTCGACTTGGCGGTGGCCGCGGGAGGAGGCGATTTGCTTGCGTCGAAGGCTGCCTAATACTCCGCGCAAAGAACGCTCTCAGTGCCCGGGTCTAAAATAGCCCATTCTGCGTGCCTCGCACCTCCCTTCTTCTCCTCTCGATCCCGAAAAAGATCAAAATCAGCCCTTAGCTCCCTCCCTTCTTCCCTTGCTTCCTCCCTTCCTCCTTCACTACCTCAAGACTCATCGGCTCTCATACAGGCTAATCCAAATCCTGCGGCTTTAAACGAGCGCTGCGCGCGCCGACATGACAGTCTCCACTCGTCTGCTCGACGACATATTCTCCATCTCTCTCTCTATCTCGCGCGCGCGCACACCCACACTCACACAGACACGCACGCGCGCGCGCTCACCCCCCTTTCTGGACACCACATTAGGTACACTTGTACCACCTGATTTAATGTAAATTAATTTTATTATAGGCCTACTCATGATCAACCCTAAATGTACGCAGTCTATATATTTTTTTTGCTGTTGCACATCACAGAGAACCAAATCACAAGTTTGTCAAAAATCTATGTTGGTCAAAATAGAGGAAGATGCCTTCAATCATAGATATAAGTTAAGCTATTTCAACGAATAATTATGCAGAGCAAATATAGGTATAGAAAGGCATCATATATTCTTACAATATTATTACTGTAAATGAAATGCTAAACAATGAAAGCACACTGCAAAAAACAAAGACAAAAGTTTAACAATTTGGCAAAGTTTGCATTTTTTTTTTGTTTTCACTGGAAAGTTCCAGATGCCAGCATCCCTGAGACGTTGTCAATCTAAGTCTTCTAAGCGGGCCCAATGAAATGCTCAAGTGGACTAGCCCAAAAAAAAAAAATGTCTGCAAAAAGCAGAGCACTGCACATGCAGCCTCCTGAGGTCCCGTGTGTTATTCTGAGAAGATATCGACTACAGGGCGGCATATGCAGATCTGTCCATGGTTATACAGTTGTGCGGAATGACTATAACTCAACATTGTGCTGTGCGAGTTGATTGACATTATTGTTCAGGACACACATAAGTGCATCGATATTAATGAAAAAATAAGCACTGAAACAAACTGTCATGGAAACCTGATACAGAAAATCCTATTACCGTTCATATGAGGTCTGGAGACAGAGAGCATTGCTACCTGCTGCATTTTACCAATAGTGCAGCTACCGGGGAAGCTGTACTTACTCCCAAACTGTGCTGACAAAATCAGTAACAATATTCAGAAAAGATGTACTTTGCACAGGAACGTGATCAGTGAAGACTTTGCAAGTGACTTGCAATAAAGCGCGAGCGACCCTTTTGCCCAAAACCGGCTCTACGCAGTCAACTCAAAGCAGCCTCTGCGGTGTGTTTGCATATCTTTCACCCGACGGATGGATTGAATCTGGGGATGGTGGGCTCCCCACTCATTCCAGTGCTTGAAAGAGCCTATTTCCATGACATACTGGAAACCACGGTAGCCAGGATACTGGTAGGCCACCCACCTATGAAAAAAAATGGCATAAACCATAACTCTACGTTCAGGATACACTTCGCCAACCAACCTATTGTTGTGTTTGTAGTTTGCATGTCTCTCATTTTACACTTCCGTTTTATCATGGTTGGACACATCGTTCCAAATTATATGGAACGCTAAAGGGAAATACTTACGTTCCACCAGTGACCTGGACGCTCGCGACGCGGTCCTGGAAGCCGTAAGACCACAGGCTTGGTATATCCTCATCACACACTTCCATCTTGCGACCTTCGAAATTCGTGCACTCATACAGGCAAATCTTGTGGTCCTGGGGGTCCTACAAATGTAAACAAAACTTTTTAAAATTAGTTGCTGTTTATCAATCTGCATATTGTCATTAACTCATTCAATACCAGCCAATTCTGGACCAAGTCTGAAAAGACGTTTAAAAACGTCTTTGGGAATGAATGAGTTAAGGGAGAGAAATTAGCAACAATAAAAGTCAAATTTGTAATCTAGTTCCCGTGTATAATACAGATACAGTATTTCTATATTTAAAAACTTTCTATACAGTGCAAATAAAGTACAAAGTACATAATAATTTCCTGTGTCACAGTATCCAGAGGCTCTTTGACAACAGAGATCCCTGTTATGACTTGAGAGGGGCTCGCGTTCCCAAAAATCACAATACACGGACTAACATAAAGCAAAGATTTGTCTTTGTCTCTGTAGATCTGTGGCACAGTTTTTTAAATGAAGTCAATATGTGTGGTTCAATGCATTTTTTTAAAAAGAATGTTCAATCTCAAAGCACTGACCAAGTATAAAAATTGACACATTTTGATGGCTTGACAAGGGTGATTAACGATTGTGAAGCAAGTTTTTAAATTTTTAAAAATGTTTTTGCTTAATAAATACCGTATACATTTTTTTGGTTCATTTCTTTTTTGCATTTTAAACGTATTGTATAGTCGGCAGTGTGTGAAAGATGGGTTTTAGATCGTCCACAAGGTGAGAGATGTCTGTTTCCTGACCTGACATTGAATATCGCTAATTCTGAACTTACCATTTTTACTGGTCTGATGGACATAAGACGGTCACATCGATAGCTGTTGGACCAAGTGTCCCATCTAGGGTACTCTCCTTTCTCCAGCATGAACATCTCACCAGTCATGTTTTGTTGCTCAAAGCCTACCCAGCTGTAATGACACACACACACACCCACACACACACACACACACACACACACGCGCAAAAGCAGACAAAGACATAAACATCACATCTTTATTTTACCACCGGAGATACTCCACAATGATGGCACTGTGACACTCAAGACTTACGGCCCATTCTCTACCCGTAGGGAGCCGATTCTTTCGAAACCCTGTTCGCAGAGGTTGCGGCACTCCGCGATTAGGTCCATTTTACGGCCTTGGAAGTTTTCAAATTCATAGAGGTAAATCTAGGGAGAAGCACAATAGATTGGGAATTTCATCAACTCCAAAGAATGTATCTGGCTTGTTCATCTCATGGATGTACTTCTTATTACCTTATGATTAGGTAGCCCCATGGCAGAGTGGCTGCCGATGCTGCCTTGAGCGCCTGAGTGAGACATCGTCAGATCTACAGAGAAACAGGAGGAAACATACTTTTCACACACCGACATGTTTACACTGTTGATTTCACACTTCCACTCTTGAACAGATAAATAAATTGCTCTATCATTCCATAATTTGACATGGCAAGTTATTTCCAACTTAATATCCAGTTCAACCAACATTCAGATCGAAAAGACTCTGCCATCCTCCAGATCTATCCCCAGAATGTTTCTTGTGACAAAAACCTATTTGCCCAAAAGGCCACAAATGTAAAATAGACGTGTTTAATTAAAAAGACAAATTAAAATGAGATGCAGCCTTCCATTTTGTTGTTGTTGTTGTCAGTTTTACATCTCCAGAGAGCTGCTGAATAGTAAGAGAAGAAATAAATCACAGCCTGCGGCATTTTATGTCAATGTTCCATCTGCTCACTCAGTGCTCATAAGGAAAATCCACATACAACAGTCTCATCGCTCATCCAGTTTATACAGAAAACTTACTTTTGCACAAGAAGCTTGAAATAGGTCGATCTTAAGAGACAATAATAGGTACAGAGCCAGCGAGTGAGGATGTATATATACATTTACGTCCAGTAGTAAGATAGTACAGAGAGAGGCTTCTGACTTCTCATTGGCTGACGGCTGTTTTTTGTGGACCACAGAGTGGGGGTCCAAAGGTCATGATGCTTAGACAAATCATGCTGACTTGGCTGACTGTTTTGTTGTACATTCTCATTGTTGGAAGTGGGGCAACTCACTGTCATCAGCATGTTTAACCCCCCGCCCCCCATACACCCACACCCACCCACACACACACACACACACACACACACTTTCGCCAGTGTTCAGCATCTTTTCGAAGCCCTTCTAACATTTTAAATTCTCTACAGTTTCTGACTTTTGGCTTTAACATTCTCTTTAAGAATTTGGCTACTTCTCCATGCTTCTCAGGCCGATGTTTGTTACACCTGGTGTATACTGACTGTAGGAAAACTATCTACACACATTTAAAATTAGCCATTGCGTTTCGTTGTCCAGTAGAATTGTTTTTAAAAATGATGGTATTTTTGGGTCATTACCTTGTTGGAGGATCAACGAACAGCTTTCTGACACTATAGGAGATCTTGATTGTCCAGGGGTTCAATTCTACTCCATCTTTCACTGTTGGTCGTGCCCATTTTGTTCTGTTAGTTTTCATTTTTGCAGCTTTGAACATGGAGCTGATGTGATTTGACCAAAATATACTGTAGTCTCTTTTGTCAAAGGACATTATCCCAGAAGTGTGATTTGTCATTACAAAATTTGGCAAACTGCAGTCGCATCAAGTTGTTTCAATGACGGGTTGTAGCTCTTTCATTCTTTGACAGAAGGGATCCAACAATTGACACTGTAGCAACTATGAAACATGGAGGAAGTTGGGTTATTTCCTGCACGGAGGATGTTTTGCGCTATCTAGCACAGACCGTTTGATTCTGTGCTGGGTACAATGAAATCTCCGAATTATTAAGATGTTTAGGGTAAGTGCTTCACAGTGTCAGACAGCTTGGCTTCAGTCATAAGTTAGAGAAAACAAACACCTGAGGCACTTTTCAGTTGCTCTGGATTTTACATTCATGCATTAACGCTGTGATTTCATTTACATTTCTAATTTTGAGCCACGACAGATAGAGCTAGTCAGGTTGGTGAGACAGAGAGATGTACAAAACAGAGTTAGCTGGACGCAACCGATTCGTTGTGGCGACCCCTAAAGGGAAAAGTCGAAAGGGAAAGCACAAGAAGACAGACAGAGGAAGTTTGCATACAATGCCTGCAATTACTGAATGGTAAATGTCTTGCCATACAACTAAAATGTTTGTGTATGTCAATTCAAAACTGTTTTACTGTGCAACTATGCTATATGACATATTATTGTATTATAATGCTACATGATAGTCTATACAGTATTCAGAGAATTTTACAGCACGTGTCACAGTAATAGTTTAGATGACAGCTTCTCGCACAAAATACAAGACCTTTACTCATGCAACTATAAAACTATTCATGCTTTCTTCTTGCAATCATCAAGTTATGCAACATGAACATTAAACGGAATGTCAACCCAAAAAATGTGATGGAGAGCAATATATCAGACCATGTTGCTACTTGCTGTTGACTGAAAATGACATCATAATTGCTCGGGGATCAGGTCCTGTATTTAGAAACGCGTGTTTTATTCCGAATGAAAGTGATGATATGCTGCGTCAGGAAAGCAAAAACATATTTACTCGAGTAAGTTAGAACACCAAGGCAGATGACAAGGTCAGTTTGAATGAGTGTAAACAGCCGTGTAAGTGTATTTCATTGCGCGCCTTGCATGGGTGATTGAATGCACTTCAGTCAATGACAGTTGTGTGCATGTGCATTACTGAGCATGTGTGCACAAAGAAGTTAGAGAAGGGGCGAAAGCAGCGATATGCGCTTGTCGGGGATGCACGTGGAGGATTGATGGACGAAAACCTGTAAGTGATTTCTTTCAATGAAAATTAAACTTCTTTATGAGAATACAAAAGCCCCAAATCTCACTGAATACATGATCGCATATCTCTTAAATTCCCATCATTTTCCCTTTTCACTCAGAAGACCAGCGTGAGTGAGTGTTCCGCTCGATGCCGTGTTTGTTCTGCTTTTCTTTTGCAACTTGTGCATATCTGCGCCGGGCATGTTGCCCGTCATCTTGTACTACTGTGGCACATTTAAAACCCAGCAGCTCAGTGTCGAACAATGGCGTGACCAGCAATGTGCTGACTGTGGTCCGTAGCCGCAAGCCCTGTTACTTTTCAGCACCACCGTGTATAAATAGTCCCATATGCTCTGGGGTCGGAACGCGTTATTGTGGAGCCCCCCTTGTGAACACTGCGAGGCTATTCTTTGCGGCCTGGTCAGGTAAGCCATCATTGTATTCAGCCTATAGCGGAGCATTGTCACTTTACATTGGCGTGTCCCTTGCCTTGTCTGTTTCTGCTGAGACACATGAATGTATATGTGAAGTCCGACGAAACACTGGGCGGCCACAGAGAAGACATACAACAATTGAGCATGTGCAAACCCAATATCGAGGAAAGACATGACATGCAAGCTCAACGGCCACAACATTAGCTGCACTTTCACTACTGCACGAGATCCGGTCCAGTACCCTAAACAGTCCATCTGTCATTTCTAATATTTTGTATGATATACAGTAAAGTAGTGCTAAAAGAGCACTGCGCTTCCAGTGTCAATTGAGAATGTTCATTATTAGCTTTGCAATAGCAGAAATATTTTATACAGATCTTCAATTGGACCCCATTAGATTGTGACAATTCCATCTAGAGCGCAAAATTTTTTTTGTTGAATATACATGTAAATATGAGTTTTGTCGGTTTTAGTCCAATGTGAATAGGATTCCCAAAATGCGCCTTTCAATTTAAAAATACAACATCAACATGATTTCTCTATGTCTCTGCTCTGAAGGTAAATCTCTCCTACGAGACACGACAGCATGGCTCAGAACAACCCCAATCCACAGGGACCATGGAAGGTAATCGGTCGTTTGTAATGCTTGGGCGGATTTTGTCAATGATGTCTACACAAATCAGTCAGTGTGTGTCATGTGCACATGTATGCATTTATGTCCACTACAGATCACAGTTTACGACCAGGAGAACTTCCAGGGAAAGCGTATGGAGTTTACCTCCTCCTGCCAGAACATCATGGAATCTGGCACGGACAACATCCGCTCCCTCAAGGTGGAGTGTGGAGCGTAAGTCATGAGTAGTACACGTCAATGATTCTTACAGTTTGGTACGAGTACCACGAGTGGTAGGCGGGCTCTCTCTCGTGGGATGTGAAAGAATCACTGACATAAATAGAAGTCAAATGTACAACATTTAAGATATGATGTTAGAATGAAGCCTGTTGCTATGCTAAAGCCAATTTAAACTTTTAACATCCAGTATAGTACCGTACCGCTTTATAAAAAAAAAAAAAACAACAACAACAACTTCTGAAGTACAATACGTTACAGTTCAGCTGTATTTAACTTTTATGCTTTTTAGGACTTAAACCTCAGCCCTTGTATATTTTGGATTGTATTTTAATATTGGCCATTGTAGTGGTACTTGGAGAGCAAAATGCCTTTTGAGATGGTACTTGTCAAAAGTTTGAGAACCAATGGTGTGAAACATACACATGCAACTGAATATTGAAATAACTCATATGACTGACCAGACTGTATTAATTCAATATAGTGGCCAGAGGCTTTTATTTTCTCGGATAGATTAAGATAAATGATTTTTCGTGAATAAATGACATTTTTCGGTGCAATGAAGTAAAAGTGGATACATTTTGAACAACATACCGGATAATTTCTCAATGCACACAACTGTGCCACTCACTGGTTAGTCTGCGCTCAATTAACAGTCAGAGCCACGTTGTCAGTTATCCTCCGATTGACAGAGGATCATACAGTCAATCTTTCGTCTCAATTCAGTTGTGATTGGCCGCGGCTACTGCTGCTTTACAAAATGCACAAATGGATGAATGTATAGCGGCTGACTAAGAAGCCGGCTTTCTGGAAATAAGCATCAGTGACTTTCCGCAAGCATGTTTCTCCCACGTGATCAGGTTCTGCCGGTCCCCAAAATTCTTGTACTGTTTGACATTGCATGTTGGGATAGTTGGACAGGATATGAGCACTCCAGCTTCTGTGGACAGCAGTTTGTTTTGGAGAGAGGAGAGTACCCTCATCGGGAGTCGTGGAGTGGCAGCAACGCCTATCACACTGAGAGGATCATGTCCTTCCGACCCATCTGCTCTGCTGTGAGTCTTTGTGTGAAACGGATTCACAGTCTGACTCACTGATCATTAGAGCTGAACGACTAACTGCTGGATAAAGCTATAAATAGCGGGCTACCGGTGTTGACTAATACAGAATGGATGTCCTACAGAACCACAAGGAGTCTAAGATGGTGGTGTTTGAGAAAGAGAATTTTACGGGACACCAGTGGGAGATAAACGATGACTACCCATCACTGCAGGCTATGGGCTGGGGCACCAATGAGATTGGATCCATGCAAGTTCAGAGCGGCGCGTAAGTTGTGTCCATTTGTACGGATAATGACTTTCAGGGTTGAGAGGGCAATTCAAAATCAAACGTTCACTGTATTATGCCATAATTAACATATTTCACCTCTACTTTTGCTACAGCTGGGTGTGCTACCAGTTCCCTGGTTACCGTGGTTATCAGTACATTCTGGAGTGTGATCGCCATGGTGGCGAGTACAAACATTACAGAGAATGGGGCTCCCATGCTCAATCGTTCCAGGTGCAGTCACTGCGTCGCATCCAGCAATGAGAGCTCACGTTTCCTTTGCCAAACAGCTCCGCAGCTTCCTCCTCCTCATTCCTCCATAATCATTCCAGCGTTCCCTGGTGCTACGTCACCAAAATGTCTGCCGCACTTCTGCTTTGTTCTGTTGCTAGATGGAAGCTTAGAAAAACAGATGACTGAATGGAATAAAGAGATAAAGAGAGGGAGAAAGAGAGCAGCAGCAGAGATATGCTGCTGAACCCCTGAGAAGAGGGGAATATTGCAGGTGTCTTGAGATGTCTGTGAGGTTATGATGTCATTCACTGCAAGTGCAAGAGATAATGGACAAGTCGAAATAAAGCGTAAAACAAGTGTTTGCTGCTATGAGTCGTACTTGTTTGAACTCGATCTTTCAATTCTGTGTTCAATCTCACTCATGGCCCCTGTGAGGATAAGCGGATCGGAAAATGGATGGATGGATGGATGGATGAATGGAAAAATGTGTTAAAAAGAAATTTATAATTTTAGTCGATCTTTTTCGTCAGTCTGGATCTTTTTCTGTCAGGAAATTGTGACAAATGAACAGACTTTTACAATGCGTTGCGATCATGTTTAAATTTTTTTTTTTTGGTATGCCAAAGTTCAGGCCTCTAAATTTCATTAGAGCAGATAAGCATGGCACAAAGTGCACCTGCTATTTTGTCACATGAGGCTTGAAGCCTTTTAAGCAGTCTTTCTCGAATAGTGGTGTGCGATGCCGTGGGGGACGGGGGGGGGGGGGGGGGGTGACTCTGGGGAGTATGCGTTTTTTTTTGGTCGAAGAAAAATAAATAAAGTGGAATTGCACATCCACCACAGCAGTTGGCAGTGGCGCCCTCATTGTCAGAGTGCGCAGGGAGCATTAGCTCTATTACTGTAGGGGTTTTTTTTGGTACCGAGCGGTAAACAAAGCTCCAATAGACAACATAATTTTTTTAACAGGCATGAAAAGAAAAGCGGAGGGAGAGATTATGAGACAAAAGAAAGCCAAAATATTTTCTGTTACAGACAAAAAAAAAACGATATTAATAAAGTTATTCTTTGCTGTAAGTTGAACTATATTTCTTTATTTTTTTCTTTTCTTTACTGTTAATAAGGGTACAATGTAATGATGCAGAGGCGTACTTATAACAATTTTATTGATTGATTTATTGGGGGGGGGGCGCAACAGAAAGTAATTGAGAAGCACTGCTTTTAAGTTATGCCTGCAAGATTTAAGGTACAGTATACACTTATGTTCCGTACTGTAATACAAAACCGCTTGTTTGGTAGCCTCTCTAACTATTTACACCTCGATCCTCACGCGTGCGCAAAAAAGATCTGCAAGTGGCTTCTTGCCTACCCCTGAATTAGAATTCAATGCGCATGGATAATATATGAGTGTTTTAATAGCGTTGTTTTTTTTAATTAACAAGATTGTCAATTTTACAATTCAAAATCATTTTCTTTCTCAACTAAAACAATAAATGATAACAAAACGAGTTAATAGCAGTCTGTCTGGTATATGAACTCCCAATACGTCAAAAATGATTAAAAAAAACCTGATGAATATTTCAGTCCACCTTGAAAAAAACCGCTTCGTCACATGAAGCCCCGCCCCTTTTGGGTGAAAAGGAAGTTGTCGTTAGCAGGCTGAGGCCGGAGGATACCAACAAGAAAACGCGATATTTCTAGCAGTTCAAACGTAACGGTCATTTTTCTTTCTCGATTGATTTCCCGGCTGGCGTGGAGGTCGAAAAATAAACATGGCGCACAGAAGGAAGTCAAAGTCTGCGATCGAAAAACTGCGGGTGCCACTTTTCGTCTCTTTTGTCTGTATTGCTTTTCACCTCGGCGGCACGGATGCCAGGCTACATCCGACACCAAGCGCCTCGACTGGCGAAACGGTAGAAAACTACGACAAATACTACAATTATATCGAACTCACCGGGCGTTTGCGCTCCTACGCCCAGAAATACGCTCACATTGCGAACCTGTCGAGCATCGGTCAGTCCGTGCAGGGCAGAGAGCTTTGGGTGATGCGGATCACCAAAGACCCCCACATCGAGTCCCCGGGGAAACCTAAGTTCAAATATATTGGCAATATGCACGGCGACGAGACCGTGTCCAGGCAGGTTCTCGTCTATCTTGTGGATTATTTGCTCACTAAATACGCGGAGGAACGGCGGATAGCTGACCTGGTAAACACTACGGATATCTATATCATGCCCAGTATGAACCCCGACGGCTTCGAGGTGTCCCAAGAGGGAGCCTGTGCCGGCCATGGAGGGGGACGAAACAATGCCAATAACAAAGACCTTAACAGGAGCTTCCCTGACCAGTATGGTAAAGGAATTAAAGACCCAGAGAGCATTCCTGAGGTCATGGCTGTCATCAGATGGATACAGGACAAACAGTAAGTATAACCACACGAACAAGCACAGAAAAACCGCTACTCGTATGAGTTATGGTTGCCGCAAATTGAGAATCAATTTATGTATTGGTGTCAAACGGAGCAACGTGTGTACCTCATAATCCAAATTAGATATATATCGCATCACCAGCAAGCGCTGAGAGGCCTGATAACAATCCTGATTTTTTTTTAATCGGGTGTATTAGAAGAGGGAGAGACCTTAAAATATGTTAAATGTTTTGGTGCAATTTGAGATGGGCATTCAACTTGGGAGTTTTGCATGTATGGCAGTGGTGTCAAAACTGTTTTTGGTCGCGGGCCACTTCCTTGTATCTTCCCTCGGAGGGCCGTTAAGACAGTGACACCAAATAAATATTTTATCATCACACCGCATTATTACTTGTACACCAAAAAATGATGGCTCACTAGTTTTGAAACCAAATCAAAATTTGAGTTTTCAGTACATATTTAAGCAAGGATCATGGAAGTTGACACTGATGATTTGTTTTCGCAGGCCACATAAAATTATGTGGGGGGCCGGATCTGGCGCCCAGACCTTGACTTTGACACCTGTGGTGTATGCTAATCCTTGCAGGCGACCATAATAACGTCCCCTTTCCTCTTTAGGTTTGTTCTTTCTGGTAACCTGCATGGTGGCACTGTGGTCGCCAGCTACCCTTTTGATGACTCCGCCACCCATGAGCAGCAAGGCTATTATAGCCAGACAGCGGACGACAGCCTTTTTCGCCACTTAACCTTGGTGTATTCCAAGAACCACCCGGTGATGAAGACCGGGCTACCCAACTGTCCCGATACACCAGGCGAGACTTTTAAAGATGGTATCACCAATGGGGCGCAGTGGTACGATGTACCAGGTAAGATAAGATAAGATATCCTTTATTCGTCCCACACTGGGGAAATTTACAGCCTCCAGCAGCAAGAAGAGGCCCAGAAAATAATCATTGTAAAGATGACTTAGTGTTATGATGTGACCTGTTACAGAGAAGGAGCATGCGTTGGTTACATTGTAACTTTGGTCTACTTTGCCTCTTCTTCCTCATAGGATCAAAGTCTGTTTCACTGCACAACCAGACATTGGTGTGTGTGATTACATTCGATACCAATTTTAAAATATTGTTTCTTATTCTTGCTTTCTGCTTATTGTGATACTTTTAATTATATTTATGAAACAGTCAGGTTTGACACGCAGTTCCTCAAATTATCGAAGAGTTCAGCTACATAAACTTTGGCACCTTTGTCACCTGACGTTTATGCTGCAATGTCCAGGGCGTGACTCTGGATCCGGGACATTAACACTGAGCTGTAGTAGCTATTTAATCTTAGGGCAGTCTTAATCAGCATACAAGACCATGTTTACATCGGTCATTCAGTTTTAATCATTGAGTCTAACGGATGATGGTTCAGGTAATGTCTTTTGACAGTCTGGTGACAGCCCAGGTTGAATTATTGCTCAAAAATTGGACAGCTGGATTTCAACATGCCTATTGTTAAAGGTGGAATTCATTCTGAAGAGCTGTACCTTTCATTTATTTGTGGTCTATATTCTACACTTGCTCTTAAAACAATGTGAAAATAAGACATGTTTCCATCCACAATTACATCCATTAAAACAGTTTGTTTGAATGTTCATCATTTTTGGTAATGCAGGGGGGATGCAGGACTATAATTACCTCCATGCAAACTGTTTTGAAATCACCCTTGAGCTGAGCTGCTGCAAATATCCCCGATCGTCTGAACTCTATAAGGAATGGGAGCTGAACAAAGAGCCTCTCCTGGCATACATTGAGCAGGTAGGCAACATATTTGATCATTCGAAGCTACAATTGATCAGGTCTGTACAGACTAGATTTATACTAGACGCTAGATTTTAAGTCTACTTGAAAGAGAGGTTTGGAAGATCATATTCACCTCCAGAGACGACTTCAAATCCTTTTTTGGGGGGGTGGGTACTACGGACATTTAGGTTTTTGCTAACCTTTTTCTCAAAAATATTTCAGGTATGAGCAATTTTGACTAATAATCCATGAATAAATCGGGGATCAAGGACTACATATAAGCCTACCGAGGACTCCTTTACTGGATAATCATTGTGTTTTTACAATTTCTTGGCTCAATATTTCTTGGACCAAGTGTTTTGAAATGTTCTTTGTCGTAGCTGCGGTGGTTGTGAAAAATCTATATACATAAAGCTGTATTGTATTCCCTTTATGCGTAGTTCCATCTCATGGATGCATAACGCACCCTCAGCAACGATTGTAGCTTCTATTCTATGCGCCTTATAATGCGATGCATCTGAAAACAGTTTAAAAATGGGCCAGTCATTGAAGGTGGGCCTTATACTCCGAAGCGTCTTACAGTACGGAAAATACATCTTTTTCATGAGATTGTCTGTGCCTAGGTCCATATTGGCGTCCGTGGCTATGTAAAAGATCACGTGAGTGGTTCAGGCCTCACCAATGCCAGCATTGTGGTAGCAGGCATCCGCCACAACCTGACCACTGGAAGATTTGGCGACTACTACAGACTTCTGCTCCCAGGAGTCTACAACATTACTGCTGTGGCCACAGGGTGAGTCACACTAAAGATTGTTATTGTTCTTAAATGCATACTTTCTGAAATACTGTTAAATATACAGAAAAACAATAATGGCCAACACAATAACATTTTGTGGAACCAGAGTTTGAACATGCTGACTGACCGCAATTTAGATTTTTTCTTTTCCCTGAAGAATATTGGACATTTTTGGTTCCAGCTTGTTGCCCTCATGTTGAAGTATCATTTAACATTCTTAACTGTCATAAAAGTAAGAGTACAACTGAGCTTAACAAAACTACCTTTTACAAAGGATGTGTACAAGGAAGTGAAGAGGGAGTCTTGCGCAAGGAGATTCAATTACATTATAGAGCATTGTAATGGGTGAGGACTTTTTTTTAACAAATAATAAAAACTATTTTTGCACTCTGCCATAATTTTGATATGATTTGGACCATGGTTAAGTTTTCACCTCTTAAACTCTTAAAACAACACGATGTGTTTCACAGTATCGTATTTTCACATATATATGTTTTGGTGCATGAACGTGTTTTAAGGTTGACCTAAAAATATTTCCTCATTACACAGGTACACATCAGTGACGGTAAACAATGTACGGGTCTTGGATGGAAATGCCACAGAACTTAATTTTGTTTTGGAACCGGTTGCCTTCGAGCCAAATCTCTCAGGCAACGTCACGCTGGCCACACCCTCCATGCCGTCAACTACTGATATCTACACTTCCACCCCAAATACACACACCCCTCCCTCCACTCAGTTCCACTTGGAGACATCAGTGGGAATTAAAAGCACACCCACTGCGTCTTCACCTGCTCCACAACCTGTTCAACCCCATGAATTTCGCCACCACAACTATGCTGACATGGAGCTCTTCTTACGCAAGTACAGCAGCGAGTTCCCGTCTATTGCTCACCTTTACTCTATTGGCCGCTCTGTGGAAAATAAAGAGCTCTATGTGATGGTCATCTCAGACAACCCCACGGTTCATGAACATGGTAAAAAAAAAGTTTTTTTTGGGGGGGGGGTATGTCTTATAACAAACAAAGCCATTTTCTAAAAGTAATTTTAATTTTGCTGCTCTTTCTCGTTGCCTACTAGGTGAGCCAGAGTTTAAATATGTGGGCAACATGCATGGCAATGAAGTGGTTGGCCGGGAGCTATTGCTCAACCTCATTGAGTACCTATGCCTTAACTATGGCACCGACCAGGAAGTCACAGAGTTGGTCAACAACACTCGCATTCACATCATGCCTTCGATGAACCCTGATGGTTATGAGGTGGCCAATGAAGGTAAGAGAAAAAAAAAAAAAGTATGACCCAAACTGTGCAGAGAAAGTTGGTCGCTCTATTGCTACCAGTGTCAAATTTAGTGTTGAGCCCTGCATTGTTTATAATTGTTTTTGGAATTTGTATTGGTGTCGAACTATGTGTTTCTAATATTTTGGTATTAGACTAATTTAGCTACAGTGGGAGAAATTAGACAGCTAGAAACAATGAACAATATAATGATCTGTGAATGCACCGTATTTGCATATCAGCTGTTTCTTCTTGTTGCTGTGCATTACTGTATCTAGTGTGCACACTTTGATTGTCTGCTATTTTCTTCAGTATCTAATTAGTAGTTAGTTCTAAATACAATTGCAGAACATATCATTTCGTCATCCTGTTACCTCTTGCAGTTCAGTAGAGATGATAAACTGCAACTATCTCTTCACAGGTGACGTGAGAGGCTACAGAGGACGCAACAACAGCAACAATTATGACCTGAATCGCAACTTCCCAGACCAGTTTGCAATCATCAAAGATCCCAGGCAGCCAGAGACTATCGCCGTGATGAACTGGCTGAAAAGCATCCCCTTTGTCCTCTCAGCTAATCTTCATGGAGGCACGTCTACTTGTAACATTATACTACAAAATACTGCGTTGTACAACTTGGGTGTTTTGTACTTTATTTTATCTACACACTGTTTTGATCAATGCTCCCTTTCCGTACTCTTGGTAAATTCAGGTTCTATGGTGGTCAACTACCCCTTTGATGATGATCAAGAGGGCAAAACCCAGTACAGCAAGTCACCTGATGACAAGGTTTTTCAGCAGTTGGCTCGAACCTACTCACAGGTAACTGAATTGCTGCTTCCAGCTGGTGTTGGTTGCTTCTTGTGGTTTCATGTTGTAACTGAAAGCAAAATGCAATGGAAGGGCCCCCCTGACCAAGTAAATCATTTATGAGGCAAGGTCTTGCAACAGTACTCTGTGTTTTTCTTTTTTTTTTTTTTTTTAATTCTTACATGCGTTGTCATGCACTTGCAGGAAAATGCTCTGATGCACAGTGGGCACCCTTGTGTCAACCTGTACCCCGGGGAATACTTTGCGGATGGCATCACCAATGGCGCCAGCTGGTACAATGTTGCCGGTGGGTTGATGGACACGCATAAAGTACAAAGCAACAAATATTTGTGGACAAATATGGATAGGATTACAGGCTCGGACATCATATACTCTTTGTGCCTTGAATAGTACATTTGCAATAGTTTTGTATACTTTTACTGCATAATATACTGTTAAAAGAATCTTGATAAAGACCATTATTGGTAAAGACAATGTTTTTATTATCTTATGTCAGATGTCTTGTATCGTTAGGCAGTTAGATGATACCTTTAGATCCGTAGATATGCTAGATTGTTGTCAGTGAATGTACATTAATTAAGGGCTGTGGTGGAATTGATAAAAAAAAATAATAATAATTCAAGTATCGGTAAACACCTCAGGATCTCCGAAAATGAAAACGGTAGTAGTACCTATTGACTATGTGAATGTCAATATGTTAACTGAAAAAAAGGACATTTCCCCAGGTGGCATGCAGGACTGGAATTACTTAAACACTAACTGTTTTGAGGTGACTATTGAGTTGGGTTGCGTGAAGTACCCCTGGGCCAAGGATTTGCCAAACTATTGGGAACAAAATCGTCGATCTTTGCTACAGTTCATCCATCAGGTAACCGGCACCATTAAATGATCTGTACCATTTTTCCTTTTCATCACTGTTTTGCGTTGACCCTGCGTGCGTGTCTGCGTGAACCCTCAGGTTCACCATGGGATCAAAGGTACAGTCTCTGACATAAGGGATGGCATGGGGATCCCCAATGCCACCATTCAGGTTGAGGGCATTGACCACAACATCACCGCAGCTCACACTGGTGACTACTGGAGACTGCTGGTCCCTGGGACTTATTCCATCACTGCCTCCGCCCATGGGTAAGATTTCAATGATGAGACAAGTACCACAATTCCTGTACAGGTACAGCAGATGCACTCTATTTTTTTTTTGAAAGATATCAACCTATGAGGACTTACGCCACCGTGTCCAAGAAAGGAGCGGAAGTGGTTGATTTCCGATTGACACGGCTTCACACAGAACCTAACGGCCTGTCACCTTCTGGACCCCAGCCAACCCCTAACCCATCCGATGAGGAGTTTGAGAGCTTAATTAAGGCCCTCTCTCTGGGCCAAGGTTTAGACCAGCTGGTCAAGAGCACAGACACAGAGAGCAGTTTCAGGTTCCGAGGTTACAAGGAGCTGTCCGCGTTCCTCCGAGGTCTTACCCTCAACTTTCCCAAAATTACATCCTTGCAGAGGTAGGGAGCCTTGCTGTGTTACCAACCACCTTGGACCTCATATGGTTGCAATGCGTTTTTAAAATATGCTTCATTTCCATTTAGTTTGGGCCACAGTGTTGAATTTAGAACTATTTGGGCTCTGGAAATTTCCAACAACCCAGGAGAGGCTGAGCCTTCTGAGCCCAAGGTCCGCTTTGTCGCGGGGATCCATGGTAACGCCCCTGTGGGAACAGAGCTGCTTCTTGAATTTGCTGCCATGTTATGCATCAATTATGGCAAAAACTCAGTCATTACAAGGGTGAGGGGTTTTTTTTCGTTAGTTTTGAGTAATAGTATTCTTCTCTTGACATGCATGTCTTTAAATCAAAACTCTTTAACAATCTGCACTCCGTAGCTCATCAACGAGACAACTATTGTAATTGTGCCATCGATCAACCCGGATGGAAGAGAGCAAGCGGTGGAGAAGCAGTGCACCTCCACCCAGGGCTTCACCAATACTCATGGCAAAGACCTGGACGCAGACTTCTTTGGTCAGTTGCATAGTTTTGTTTGAATGAACTCATCCCACATGGACAAAGATAAAATTCATGTATTGCCTTTTGCATGTAATGCCCCTTTTTTAGGCAATGCATCTCAACGTTTGGTGGAGCCCCAGCCAGAAACCAGAGCAATGATGGACATGATTTTAGATAAAGGCTACACACTTTCTGTGGCCCTTGATGGAGGATCACTTGTGGCTACTTACCCTTATGACAAGCCTGTCCAATCTGGTAACTCAACAGCCCGCTTTCACCAGCGTGTGGTTTCAATTCTTGCCCGTTTTATCAATCAAACTTTATTTATATTGCACTTTTAACACATACAAATTCAACAAAGTGTCGCAAATACACGACACTAATTGGCAATAGCCCTTGGTATACAGCCATCCAGTCAAAGAACTGCATCCAAAATGTCGAAGAGATTCAAAGATTTCAAATGAGGTCTTCAAATCGCCTCCCTGTATGATGCAGAGAGCAGCTACAATATAATCTTTTGTAAAATTGATAGCGAACATATCTTGTTGTTCCAAACTAAATGTGATCTTTTCTAAAGCTAGGCTCTGTGATTTAAGATAAGAAAACCTTTATTAGTCTTGCAATGGAGAAATTCCCAATTCACAGTAGCAAAGTTATGAAAGGAAGAAGTAGAACAAAATATAGGAGCTGCTGTAAGGCAGCCACTCTCGCGGCGCCATTTTGAAGTCAAAATAACAAAAATCATTTAGATTTAAGATTTATAGTGACTTCTATTGTGATCTGATGCGACGAGCAGCTCCGCGAACTTATTAGTTACATAATACAATGAGGTCACAGTGTCCTCACAACCCAGATTGACTTGACAAGCTAAAAAGAGAATGTTACATAACTGCAAGTCTCAAAGACTTGGATGAACTATATCACCTGAAAGCTGTTTGCTGCTCAGCGTCACTGTATAGCACTAATCTCCACGTTTTTTGTCTTATTTTACAGTGGAGAATGAAGGCACACTGAAGTACTTGGCCAGCGTTTATGCCAATAACCATCCCACGATGCACCTTGGCAACGCTGGATGTTCGAATAACGGGCAAGGTATTATTTTTCTATTGTACATTCTAATGAACTGTATGTCACTATGCATAGTGTATTTTTTTTTTTTTACAAAGAACTTTACTTGCTTCTGTAATCGTTTATGAAATGGAGGGTAAGAAAGATCTGATAATTGTTTTTTTTAGCAAGCAACATTCAAGATGGAGTTATGAGGGCAGCTGAGAGACAAAGTCATATGGGCAGTATGAAGGTAGGCTTTGTTCTTGATTCAAATAACTTCTGGTAATGTGGTGAGGGGGCGGGGGGAGCAAATGAAATGAAGGTTATGAAATTACATTAAAAATTTCCTCAATCTTTATTGAAATAGCAATTTTTATTGACAACTTAATACCAGTCGAATGAAATAAATCACTCTGTAAAAGCCAACTCGTCTCATTGTGGACATTTGAAGCCTCATCGCGTGCCCCTGGCTCTTGCCAAGTAGCCGAATACAGGAGGCGATGTAGCGATGGAGATCCACAAGAATATACATGTTTTCCAACTGTTGTGGTTTCTGATGAGAACATTTTTTTCTCAAAGACATAAAAAAACACAATGACAGGATCAGGTATTCCACTTTCGAGTATTCTTTATTGACACACAGATGGAACCCCCAAATGTTTACGTCAAGAACGTAGAACTTAGGATTCTTTGGAACTTGATGTGCATTCATGTGTTTGCAGGACTTCAGCATGGACTTTGGCTACTGTCCAGAAATCACAGTGTATACTGGCTGTTGTGTTTTTCCTCCAAGTGAACAGCTTGCCACACTCTGGGCAGAAAACAAGAAGCCCCTTTTGAGCATGTTGGTGGAGGTACGCTGCCTGAATCCTTTTCCCAATCGGGTCCTTTCTGTACACCTTAACTGAATCATTTCACCATCTTATTCATGCATCTTTAACCCATCCAGGTCCACAAAGGAGTGAGAGGAGTGGTGAGAGATAAAAGCGGGAAGCCCATTGTCGGCGCCATCATTGTCATGAATGGGGGTGTGAGAGTCTTCACTGCAGAAGGTGGTTACTTTCATGCGTTGTTGGCGCCCGGCAACCACGACATCGAAGCGGTTGCTGATGGCTACCAGCAGCAACGCCAAGAGGTATACACACACACACATATACATTAAACGAGCGTGTGTGTGTCTTTGGCATATTCTTAAAATCTAGTTATACTGTTCTCGCTGTATAGTCCTGAAGGCATAAAGTAATTTGACTACATCAAATTACTTCATCTCAGTATCTCTGTATAGTAAATTAAAACAATTTAAAGCAGCTTTGTTGCATTAAATGAGTGATGCTCCCCCCTACTTTCCATAATTTTTTTCCTCAAGTAAAATGGAAAAGTCATTTTAGTGACAAATACATTAACTCTGCGAATGGAGGTCGTTAAGCGATTATCAGCCCCACTCCTATTTGAACTGCAGCATGCACTGTACTTATTTTCAACAAAATATTGTCAACATTCATAACTATGCAAGCAAAAAAAACTCATATTTTTAAGGGATTATTAAAATATTGCATACTTTATTTGGAAAAGTCTCCATTACTGTCAATGTCTATGCTGGGTGTTGTGCGAAGCAAACAAAATCGCTCCATCACGTTCACCGTTCCTTGTGCCTCAAACATTTGAAGCATGGGGTAGGCCAGCTCTGTAAACAGATGTTCCTTTATAGTGCGTCCCAGCTCCAAATTGTACGCTCTCGGCTTCCCACAAGGACTTAGCAGCAGGGGATCCACCACTAAATGATACATGTGTTGGTACTCTGCTACCGTGAAGCCATGGATCATTAAAGGTCCAGATTTTGGGTCGGACTCGTAGGTCACAACACCGTTGGAGCAAATGTCACTTTGTGCTTTGTCATTGAGGGTTACATGGAGGTCTGGAAGAATTGCAGCATTCCTTTTGTACCGCTCGTCCAACTCTCTTGGTACACAATTTGCATCTTTCTGCTCATTCCACACATCCAAGTCAAAGTCAGTTTTGGGTGCCAACATGTAACTCCTTTCCTTTGTCATTTCTCCATATTTCTTCGGACATCGAATACGCCGCCTTAAGTCATAGGAACTCATCTCATATGCGGCATCTCTGGAAGTTGAAATGATACCTCTTTGAATGGATAGGCTTCAATGAAACGATAATGTAAGATCAAGAGTTGCACTTACCGTTTTACATTCAACACTTGGAGAGTAGCGTCCGGCAGCATCACTGGCTCTTGTCCTGGGAGGTGGTCACCCTGCTCAGTGTAATTTGGACTTTTATATTTTGTATGAACCTCTGTATGAATAAAGGACAAAAATAATGGCTAACTCTGGTGATCTTTGTATTTCACACAAAGGATAAAGTAAAAGGCAGCGTAATATACAGGGGTTTTTTTGGGGGGGGGGGGACGCGAGCAGGCGCTCAACTCCTGTTTGAGACCCACGACCACCTGTTGCAGATTCTACTGAGTAGTCACACCTGCACAGGTGGCACTCTAATGAGGCAGTGTCGTCTCTCAAAGCTCAGCCACCTTATCACTTTGCTTTTCAATCACGAGCAGTGAGAATTGAGGAAACGTTTTGCTGCTTGTTTTGTTGTGACCTCCCTCCTTTTCTTTTAATGGTGCTAAAAGGAAGCGTGCAACAGTTAGAACTTTAAAGCACAAAAAAACTTGACGGATGGAATGAACATTTAGACAATAATTACTGCCTGTGTTTGGAGTGATGATTACCATACACTGAATCAGCAAGTGGGCAAATAAAGTTGTAAGTCATTGTTACCAAATATCTGTTTTATCCCGACTCAGGTGGTGGTGTCCTCCTATGAAGCAGCGAGCTCCATCATCATTGAGTTTGACATGGATCACAGCATCTTTGGTCTGCCAAGAGAATTTGTGGTGGCCAGTGCAGGTAATCTAATAAATAAACTTCTGGTTTACCGATATGGACCAAGTGGACTTAAGCATGCAATGCAAGTGTCTATCACCATTCATACCGAAGGTAAAGCCATAGTGCTTTACAGGGGCAAAGGAATGGATATAAATAGTTAAGAGACATAAAAATCAAGGTAAAATTTTAACACAAAACCAGGATAAATGAAATGATAAAACACTGTTCAAATGATAAATTATCATGTTAAAATAAAAAAAAATATAAGCAAAGTTTTCTTGATGGAAAAAGTGGCAGTAAACGGTTTTAATAGTAATATTTCATAACAGTTAACTGTTCCATAGTTGAGCATAAAAATGGGACGCTGATTCCCTTTGATTTGCTTCTTAGAAATGCTCAGTAAGCCTGCACTCGAACCAGCTTTTGTGTGATCTGTTTGGATGGAAAATCTTTGATTGTCAAGACAGCATAATTTACTGATTGGGTTCAGCTGAGAAATTGACATTCGAGTCTGATTGTCTTAATTTTGTCAAGAAATTGTAGCTAGACTGAATGCATTTCTCTTCTGACTCATACCTTGAACTAGAATTAGAAATAACTTCCAATTTTTTTAGGTATTTACTGGGGTCAACTTAGTAAGTAAAGCCTGTACACAACTTTGGGCATTTTTTTCCCCGCCTCCAGAAATGTTTCCCCATTTACAGAACTGACATTTGTGCCCACTTGATTCCATCTCTTCTTTCTGCAGCTGCCTGCATGACGGCATTGGTGGTGACTGCATGCATCATCTGGTGTGTGTGCGCTGCCAAGTCTAATCGGCAGAAGGACGGCTTCCACCGTTTGCGGCAGCACCGGGAGGAGTACGATGACGAGATCCGCCTAACATCCATGGGATCCAAGAAGTCTCTCCTTGGCCACGAGTTCCAGGATGAAAGTGAAAGTGACGAAGAGACATTATACGCCAACAAAATCTGAAAGAGCCTTTTGCTGTTTGTTTCCCGCTACAAGATGAAGGCCTGGGACAGTGTGTGGACTTGTTGAACTAGAGGCATTTTATCGGCCTTTTCGTGAATCCACCAAGACCGAGAGACTTTTCTGTTACACTGATGAATTTTGAACACTTGCTCAATTATTAGTCCAATTGTTGCGTCATCAGTCTTAAAATGTTGCGTTCATCTTTTTGTGCTCAAGGTGAAGCTTTAATCTTGTTTGCCGCTCATCCGTCCTGCCTTAGTAGAGTGAGTACCCCAACTTTTGGTGATCAACTTCACCTATCTGCCTAAAGGCTTGCAAAAACATGCATGTCAGGCTGATTGAACACTCCAAATTGTCCCTAGGTGTGAGCGTGAATAGCTGTTTGTCTCTGTATGCCCTGCGATTGGCTGGCAAGTGTCCCCCGCCTACTGCCCAAAGACAGCTGGGATAGGCTCCAGCAACCCCCGCGATCCTTGTGAGGATAAGCGGATCGGAGAATGAATGAATGAGTCTCTGGGGGTGCATCCAATTCTGTGCCTTGGCTTCTCTGGAGCTGCAACGTAGTCCGTAGAAAGCATTTGTGCTTGAGATTTTTGATCCATCCAGTTCTCAAGTCGTGGAAAGAGGGATGGATACACATCGGGTGCTCATTTTGCACTGTTGCTACGCTAATGATTTTGTTTTAAAGAGTCTCGAGAAGGGGACTTTCTCAGACGTGTCAGGAATTGTTGTCTGTGCAAAACGTGTCAGCTCACTTGGACTAGCGAGAAAACAAATTATCCTCACATCAAGCAAGTCTTTTAACAAATCACATATGAATGTATTTTATTTTTAATGTACTGTTCTTTTTAATGTGTATCTGCAAAGCACGTGGATAACCTGATTCATGTCACGGCTGTCCTCCCATTCATCAATGCTGTCAAAATTTCTTTTCAACAGAAAATTTGCCCCATTTCTGGTCTGGCTGTCCATATGCCTATGACTGATCGGAATGAATATCCGGAATTCTGGCCAGCCTAAAGGGAAGTCAGGTTTAAAAAAAATCTTTACAATACATTCTATGCAGATTCACTAGTTGAAACGTGGTATTGTGATTGATGTTGTGTACATGGAATATTAATTAAGCAGAAAATCCACTCATTTGGGGGGGGGGGCTGTGATATTGCCACTTGCCAATTGTCACAGCTCAGTTATTTTCTGGGTTTGGTCAAGTGCCGGTTATAAACTGAGACTATAGGCATAGTGATGTCACTTTCACTCGACGGCAAGTGGAGGTGAATCAAAAACAGGTGCGTTTTTCTGCTTAAATCCTATTCCACTAACGCAATATTAATCAGGATGCCGTGTTCCGACGAGTGGCTGTACACAAAAGGTGACTTCCACTTTAAAATACCATTGCTGGGACACGCATCTTTTCCCAACTGTGATAAAATGATAAATGGCAATTCAGAATTGTTGCACAGAAGAAATAGAAAGTCGGTTTCATAACTTTTGGCATCATTGAAAGTTCACCCCCAACCAAACCATTTTCTCAGTCTGGTTGCTGCTGAAGTGGAAAATGCCATACTTAATTCTACACCTCTAATTTAGATTTCTTTAGGCATTGCCTTCATTTCCAGTCTTTCTACATTTGGGTTTTAATCAGATGTTTTCATGAATTGTAATACTATTTGGGTGTTTTTGTGTATTTTGTTCTTGCCATGTCTCAATGAGTGTGCGTGTGGTTTTGAAAGTAGAGAGAGTCATGCAATGTTGCTTTGAAGATTTTATATAAAGTGGAATGAACCTATCTATATGTCACGGGTACATGAGAAAATTGGTGCAATTCATGCGATTTTGAACACTAAGTTCTACTGATTTAATGATGCTATTGTGCCCAAAACCTCTTTGAACAAACTGTTAACATTGCTCAGTGTTTTGGTTATAGAGTGGATGATTTATGGGGAATGGTGAAGTGATGCACAAAGATCTTGTGACGTTATTGCAGTTTGCCTAATGTCAAGACATTTTTTAAATATACTAAAGAACTAAAGAAATGTCATCATTATTGCCTGAGGTCTGGTCTGAATATAGAGTGATTCGCATCATGATGAAGTCGGAACAATATTTTTCTTTTAGTATTGCAGAGGAACCACGTTGACATTAACGGGGCCTAGCAGACACACAAGTGCTTATTTACACTTGCACTACAAGCAGCGATTCCCAACCGCTATGCTGACTGTTTAGTTTACCATGAAAGATCATAAAGAAATTATCCAAATCATCCATTTCAATAGTTTTGTGTAAATGAAGTGAACTATTGGCCCGAAAATTATTCGGATACAAATGTATCGTTGTTCATCTACCTACGCAAGCGACGTATAGTGGCAGACAAATCAATTAAACGACCTTTCCCAAAACGACATAACGTATACTGTCATGTAAATGTGTGCCTTAGGTCTGAGAAAGAGATCCTCGCACGACGGCATACTTTCAACGGGCATTGTGCTACTAGAAAAGGTCGACAGAGGGCGATGTAGAATATTTGAATGGGGGTCGTCTGTTCGCCAATCCCGGAAGTTGGTGACGTCTCAGACAAAACAAAGATGTCAGGAATGGGGAGCAGTAACTACTGGGAAGGTAAACGAGATTAATTGAACTCGACTGTCAAGAGTTTACACTGTCGTTCTGTATTATTAACATCTTTTTGTCTGTTGGTCTGAGTTCACGCTCCACGTATCGTGCTTACGTGTCTCGTATCCTGGCTGCCCACAAGCTAGCTAACTTCACGCCATTGCAGCAACAGTTTTGTTACTCCGGTTGTCACGTCGTTCATGGAAGCTAATATTTCGGATGCGTTTTTTAATACAACCGACGTTCGTTGATGTGATCAGCTTGTCATGGCTGTCCATGTTTTACGGCCAAAGCTAAATGGCGTCGACTTTGCAACGATCTGCTGTGCATGTAATCATCATGTGTTTTAGATCTACGGAAACAGGCCAGGCAGTTGGAGAATGAACTGGACCTGAAGTTGGTGTCATTCAGTAAACTGTGTACCAGCTACAATGGCTCAAGGGATGGACGGCGAGGAGACACGTAAGATGACGATGATGCTTCACAGTGAGACACTTGGGGGAAATTTGATTTGCACTGGATCACACCAACAAACTATCTGTGTTAATTTGATTTTCATCAAATACTGCTGCAACATCTGCATGTATCCTGAAGATTGTACGCAAATATGGATTTGATAATGTCTATAATAGTTTGGTATTTGTTCATGGTGCCTGTGAGACTTCTCAGTTCACAATACAGTACATGTACAGTATCTGTTTGTTTAGTTGGGTTGCAACAATACACAAAATGCATGGTCTCATTTGATTCAATACATTGGTGTCACTATTCTATGTACCGGTATTTAAAAAAAAACAATAAAAAAAAGGTTTTGTTTAATTTTAAAACATTCATGTGTTTCTAAACTATATTACATGTTTAACCTGAGCCTCAATCCTCCCCAGGATAAAAGATGCAAGGACACTTTGACATAATTTCCTTTTTTTGTTCAAAGCTTAGTCCTGGCAGGACATACACTCTTCTTCAACCTCACTTTATAAAAGTCCATTCCAGAACCATTTCTGCCACCATTATAGGCTGCAGTACCAAATAATAATAGCTATTCAAATTGTATTTATTTATTCTATTTATTTGTGTACATGTGCATTCATTCTGCAGGTCAGACACCACACCATTGCTAAATAACTCCACGCAGGACAGGATGTTTGACACCATGTCGGTAGAGATTGAACAGCTGCTGGCCAAAGTAAGTGCATTACCAGTGTCCTTCAAAGTTATAGTGTTACGAGAAAATGAAAGTGTGCAATACAGTTGGAGAAAAAAAACATCTTGCAGCAGAACCATTGTGTACTAATTACTATATTCCAAAATTATTATAATTTTCACCGTTTTTATTTATTTTGAAGTTCATATTTTTTGAGTTAAAGGTATTCAACTGTTTATAATTTTAAACTTCAATACAATTACGGTTGGAGAATAGCCACATTTTTAATTATTTTTGTTAAAAAGAAACTTCAAATTAAACATTTTAAATTATTCTATACGCATGTCTCCCTGTGACAAATCAAATGTTCGTCATCGTGATTATACTTCTATCCCAGCCGTTAAGTGCATAGCTTTTAATATATATTGTAAGCAACTGCACATCTACTGCCCTACACACCTTTTGATTTTCTGGAAGGTTCTTTTCCTCATCCTCAGCCTTTGTCTTTACAAATGCATATATTTTTGATCGCACTCTGTCAGCTGACGGCGGTAAATGACAAGATGGCAGAGTACACCAATGGGCCGGGCACAGCTTCTTTGAATGCTGCACTAATGCACACCCTCCAGAGGCACAGAGACATCCTACAGGTTTGCCCACTCATTCATCATCTTCCATACTTGTACACACAAACATGCACACACATTTTAATGATATTATTTCTTATAACGTCTCTTTATTTTTCCATTCCAGGATTACACACATGAATTCCACAAAACTAAAGGAAACTTCTTAGCCATTCGGGAACGGGAAGACCTATTAGGATCTGTCAGAAAGGACATTGAGTAAGTAAACTACCGTAATTCAGAATATGCTGGTCATGCGCTACCATTATGGAGACATATAATCTACAAACTCAATTCCAATGCACTTGGTTCAACTGGGATTGAGGGGTGTGCTCCAGTGAAAATGGCTGCCATCGAAGAAGTTAACTCCATAAGTGTGTGTGTTCGTGTATTTTGCAATGCGGCCTACAGAAGTTGACCAGTGATAGAAAAGGGGAATTGTGTGATCATAGAGTTTAACGGCTGCGCATTACAAAATGGATAAATTGACAATTACAAATCTACAGACTGTCTGCTACAAAATACACTTGGATGGCATAGACTCGAGCCCACTCCGACCCTTTGGAGCATAAGCAGAAGAGAAAATAGGTGGATGCTTTTGTTGCAGCTGTCATTTGGCCATACAGGGGGCAGAAGAGATCCTCTGATGCAGTTCCCCAAGATTTATGTGTAACAGTGCTCTTATGCATTATAAAACAGCCACTGGCTTGTTTCTTCGAACAACAATTGCAACAGTTTTGCAAACACTGCACAGTATTCCCATCTTGGACAATCTGTTGTGGGTTCTTATTGCAAAAGCAATTTTTGCACATGCGAGCACACAAAACGTTACTGTGGTTGTCGCTATTCCATTTCATAAGAGCAAGATGAAGCAGAGGTGAACGCGGACTACTGCTCCCGCTTTTACTGTCGGCCACAAAAAAAAGACGACAGCATGGTGCCCTTTTAAAAAGCCTTGCCTCATCCCTGCCGCTTGGCTTGGCCCTACCACGTTGAGTGCATGATAACATTGTAGTTCCATTTGACACCTGTACTGGGAATTAAATGAGTGCATTTGTTCTACAGTGTCCACTTTATCATTTTATTCATTTTATATATATTTTCCCGCCCCCTCACTTTTCCTTTTGCGCTTGATCTCATTCTTTTCTCCATGTGAGGGTGGGGCTGAATTAAATGACCAGAAACCAGCAAGAAGCTTAGTCACCAGATGCTGATAAATGGGTTGCATCAAAGAAATGGGTGTGGGATGTTCACTTTGCCTCTTGTGTGGTATCTATCACATTCACGAAAGGGGAAACGGAGCCTTCTTTATCATTGTATGATGGTGCTGTTAAGTCTTTACATGGAAGTACGTTTTTCTTTTTGACTTTGTAAAATGCCGTTAACTGCGACATGCATGTACATGCATTGTAAAATCCTCATTTTGTGGTGTCCCTTAATGGAATCTTCTTGTTGTACCTGGTAGTTGCCCCAGTGATAATGCCTATCGCCAAGGGGTTTTTGGGCATTTGCTAAACAGGTTTTTCAGGGTTCCCCTTCTTCGACCGAGGATCAACTGTGTGAACAGTCGCGGTCATTTACCTATGACTCTTTCGAATTTTTACAGCGCTGCTCTCTTTAGAACCACTCATGCGATGTTCGAAGTCACGGCTAATGCAAGTGGATGTTTCCTCTCACGACTGCTTCACATTAAAGCCTTTCTACTGGTGAACCGCAGGAAAGCTTTTAATGTAACAGTGATGAAAGGAAATCCTGTGGCTTTGGTTCCCACCATTCCAAAGATATTGGTTGACTCAAAAGTTAGGCCGAAACTCCCAATGATAATGCAAGATTGAGTTCCGGCTGTCCGCTGCTGGAAATGTTGCCAAGCACCGTTTTACCACCATTGCACTACTTGAAGACAAGGGAAATGTTTTGAGGATTCACCCTGAAATATTCACAAAGTCAGAGCTTCAAGAAGCTTCTCTATTCGACCCCGAAGCGATTCACATGCCGCTTTCCTTAATTATTCAAAGCGTCACCCTGTGGCAACAGGAAATGGCTCTCCGGAGTGTGACAGTCAGCCTAATATGTCCTTGATAGTCTCAGAGAGATGTTTGGGGATTTCAACATCTGCTCCGTGCCTTTGACTCGGAGGGCAATGCATCTATTTTGTCATCACCTAAAACAAGAAAACCAGTCTTCTAAGACGGTCTGCGTTTTTTTTTTTGTCTTTTAGAACGTTTAAGAGTGGATCAGGAGTTAACAACAGAAGAACAGAGCTGTTTCTGAAGGAGCATGAACACCTGAGAAAGTAAGTTCCCATCACGTGTGACCCGTCAATTCTCTTATGTTAGACTACAGCTAGCTGTCTTGATTGTAGGCCAGCTAGCTGAGGCAAATTTGAAATCTGAAACAGTTGCATCGTTTAATAGAGGTTACGTTGCATCGGCCCACGCCGCTGATTCTAAAGCCCCTGGAAGCAGCGCAGTCAAGAGAAACGACACTGCCAAATATAGGATAGACTTCATATAAGATCATGGAGCGCACATTAGAATTTCAGCCGTAAATGTGGATTAATGCATTTGGTCGTTCAAAAGGTGAGCTATGGTAAGAAAACCTTTAATTGTCTCACAATGGAGGCGTTTCTTCCTCTGCGTGCGAGTCCAGTATATTCCATCAGGATTGTGTCAAGTGACATTTTCCCACTTAACCACAGCCCTTATTACAAGGTTTCTTTCCCCTGACCATAGGAGGGAGAGGAGATAGAACAGTGGAGCTGTACAATAAGTTGCACTTCATTGATTGACACTCGATAATATTCGAGACATTGCATAGGCAATAATGCCCGAAGATTTTTTTTTAAAAAAACGTCTGACTTTCTCTTGTATTGCACCGGTGTGCACGATAAATCAGAAGTGGAATGCTTCACAGAGTATTTGTTTGAAGTGTTCTTGTAGCTCCTCACCTCGTTTTCACGCTGTCATAAGTTGCGCATGGCGTTCAACAGATGAGATATATCCACACTAATTTAAGAGACATTGCACACTGATTCGATTTGCTCTAAGTGCTGTCAATCTTTGCGCCATGACCGGTGCTTCTTATCTGTGACTCGCATTCGTTGCATCCGTTTTTCCATCTCTTCGCCAGCTAGGTGGGTGTTGATAAATAACCTAGAGCAGGGGTGCCCATTAGGTAGATCCTGATCTACCGGTAGATCTAAGACAGGTCCCAAGTAGATCCGAGGAGTGTTGAGAAGAAAAAAAACAAACGACCATTTGTGTGTCTTTGTACATGTTAGTAATATGTTTTTTTGTGTTAATATACACTGCACACTAATCAGTCTCATTTTCACTAAAAAAAAAATATTTAAAAAATAAAATAAATCTTGCGTCCCGGTAGTCCAGTGGTTAGCACGTCGGCTTCACAGTGCAGAAGTATCGGGTTCGATTCCAGCTCCGGCCTCCCTGTGTGGAGTTTGCATGTTCTCCCCGGGCCTGCGTGGGTTTTCTCTGGGTGCTCCGGTTTCCTCCCACATTCCAAAAACATGCATGCATGGCAGGCTGATGGGACGCTCTAAATTGTCCCTAGGTGTGAGTGTGGGCGTGGATGGTTGTTTGTCTCTGTGTGCCCTGCGATTGGCTGGCAACTGATTCAGGGTGTCCCCCGCCTACTGCCCGAAGACGGCTGGGATAGGCTCCAGCACCCCCCGCGACCCTAGTGAGGATCAAGTGGCTCGGAAGATGAATGAATGAATAAAATAAAGCGGGTAAATCTTAAATTTGTGTGTGTGTGTGTGTGTGTGTGTGTGTGTGTGTGTGTGTGTGTGTGTGTGTGTGCGCGCGCGCCGGTAAGGGTAGATCCTGTGAGGTTAGTTGATCAAAAAGTAGATCTTCGATCCAAAAAGTTTGGGCACCCCTGACCTAGAGGTTCGGAGGCGCAAGAACAGCTAACGGTCATGGTCACACCGACGAGGACTTGCCGTCAAAAATATGTCATACTTTTGTGGGTTTGGTTTCAACTTTGCTTTTGACGAATTGTACAGGAAATGTACAAGCGCTCTTGGCCCATTCGGGTGGACGTTGTAAATCTGGTGTCGCAATTTTAAAGGTTAATCTAAATGCAGGTAGTGTTCAATATGGCACTCACTGTTCGCTCAAAATCTTTTTGCATCTTCCCCTCACAAGGGCTTTTGTATGATTTTACTAGTTTTCATTTCACTGTGATCGAGGGAGTTGATAAGATCGTAAGTTTTCAGCTAAATTACAAACCGAAAGCCCACTGAACACTCGTGCTATCAATTTCTCCGTGGCCCCAACGTGTAAATGAGACAATATTCTTCAGGGGGTTTGTGTGATGCATCGTTTTGCTGAGGGTGATTCCTATCGTTATTTCTTGATTTCTAGCCAAACAGTTGACTCTTGAAGGTAAAAGTTTAAGATGTTTCATGTCTTCGGCGATTTCTTGTGGCTCCAGTTCGATTGAAACCAGAGAGGCCTTGAGCATTTAATTGCTCTCAAAAGGACATTAGTCTGGTAACAGAAACCACACATTAAGCGTGATGACTTCGATGAGTTCTTGTAAGTGTATGTCATCAACCACGACATACCGTCTTTTTGGTTTTGTCTTGTTTGCTTTACGAAAGCCACCAAATTGACTCCCATTATGTCATTCATTCTAGAGAGCTGGATGTGTGTTTTTTTAATTTTATTTTAGAAACCAAATTTACAGTACTAGTGGAAATGTGCCTTGTTTTTACTGAGCATCCTTTTATGTTTGTTTCTACCATCGCCAGCGTATGTACGCAAACGGGTCAGTACAGCGCGCCGTTGTGTGGATGAACTTGCAAAGAACATCGGGAACAGTCGACTTGATCGAAAAATCGGATATGCCTGCACTCTGAGCAGGATCGTAGCAACACAGATTTCTAATTTGGATGTGAAAGCTAAAGTTTTGAAGCGCTCATTAACTGTGTCTTGACATGTATCGGAGGGTTTTCCTCCCTGGCTCCCGTTTTAACACAATTAAATGTTCATTACGCCTGTTTGTCCGTACTAGAAATACTGTCGATAACCAATTTATCCATTTCTTTCATTCCATGTGTAGTTCCGATCGACTGATGGATGACACAATAAGGTAAGACTTTCCTCCGTTGCGATACTTAATTGCTGCTGTCACATCCAGGAATCAACACTGGCTAAATGTCACGTACGGATAAAATGGTTGCTCGTCGTCCTGTTTAAGAGGGAAAAACAAAATGGTCACTTGATTTTTTTTTCTCCTCACTCTTTGGCATCAAACGGCAAATCGTGACTGATTACAGGGAAAGTGCGAAAAGAAGCTTCAGCTCGAATTTCAATGCGGTCGTTCATATCGAAAGGAAGTCGATGGGAAATTGCTGCCGTCTGCAAGTTGTTGGTACCTGACTGAGGAGAACATGATCCCCTCCTTGGCATTGCTCGGGGGACTTGACTGTCCCCTCAGCAGTGCCCACCCCGAGGAAGGCACACGGCCTCACGCCACATGGCCTTGAAACGCTGCTCTTGAGCGTTGCCCGCTCCCTCAATGGGATGGAAGGAAGGTGGTTTGCCGCAGCCCCTCCTTATACTCTTCGTTCCTCCTAGCATCCAAAAGCCTGAACAACAACTTGGCTTGCCTCGTAGGGAAGAGTAAACCAATAAATACAACACGCGGCCTTTTGAGAAAATGTTGGCAGGATGCTCCGTAGTTTTGTGTTGATTCATTTTCCACCCATCCATATCATTTGCCCTTGTCTTTGTAGCATTGCCATGGCAACCAAGGAGAATATGACGTCCCAAAGGGGCATGCTGAAATCCATCCAGAGCCGACTCAACACGCTGGCCAGTATCCTTTTTGCCATTGAACCGCTTTCCTTGCTTTGTTTTTAATCGGATCATTTGGTATTGTCCTTAATGCTTTGCTCTCCAAGACCGTTTCCCAGCCATCAACAGTCTCATCCAACGAATCAATCTTCGGAAGCGACGAGACTCGCTCATCCTTGGCGCCGTGATTGGCGTCTGCACCATTCTTCTCATGCTCTACGCTTTTCACTGAGTTTCAAAAAGCGGTGAGTAGGTTGGCTATTTGATGTGTAAGACCGTCAGGAAAACGGTTCGCGATTGAGGACCCCGGGAGACTCCTTTGCACGTGGATGTGACGTCTGTCCAACAACAAGATCTTGTGAACTTAAATCTAGCTGTAGGACAGATGGACAACGTTACTGGTGGGTAGATACTTTGCCAGCTCCAGGACGCAGAAAACAAAAGTACTCACAACTAGAAAATTGTATCATAACTCCCCTGGAAGAGACTGTTGATGAACTGTTGGAATATGTGACCATGTTTTTTTTTTTTTCCTCCACCTTGCAAAGATTTTTTTGGAATGTTTCTTTTTAATTGATGTGCCAGTTTGAAATGGATGTTAATACAAGTTAATAAATTATTGATATACATTTGTTGTAAAAATTAAGTCAGACTCATCAATAGAATCTGTCATACAAAGTAAAGTAGGCCACAAAATCTCAACAAACATAAGCATGATGCCACGATCGAAAGAAATTTAAAAAAAATTGAAATCTATTAGTCTACAAAAGGTTACAAAGCCATTTTCAAGACTCTGGAGCTCTAGCGAATCACTGTGAGAGCCATGATCCACCAATGGAGAAAACATGTTGCAACAGGGGCAAACATTCCCAAGAGGTCTCGACCAGCTGAAATCACTCCGACGACTCATCCAGGAGGTTGAAAAAGAACCTAGAACATCCAAAGAACTCCATACCTTGCTGGCCTCAGTTCAGGTCAGTGTTCACGACTCTAGCATAAGAAAGACACTGGCTAAAAATGAGCTCCCAGGCGAAAACCACAGCTGTCCAAAAACAACACACAGGCTCATCTAACATTTGCCAAAAGACAGCTTGTTGATCCTCAAGACTTTTGGAAAAACATTCTGTGGTCTGATAAGTCAAAAATTGAACTTTTTGGAAGATATGAGGCCTGCTATGTCTGGGGTACAAGTGGCACAGCATTTGTTTAAAAAAAAAAAAAAACAAGTGTGAAGTGTGGTGGTGGTGGCGTGATGGTCTGGGGCCGCTTTACTACCTCAGGACCAGGACAGCTTGCTGTGATTGATGGGTTCAATGAATTCTGTCTACCAGAAAATCCTGAAGGAGAAAGTCCGACCATCAGTTTGCATCCTCAAACTCAAGCACTTGAGTGTAAGCGTCAGCTGAGCCACATGAAACACATTATATAGATTATATGTATCGATGTGTTTATTTTGCCTTTCCTATGCAGGTCAATAAAATTATTCTCTCTGTATGAATCTGTACATCAATGCAAACTCCAACCACAATAAGAAAAACATTCAATAGCTCTTATTGTTTTTAAATGGTTGTATATGTAGATCTTGTATATTGGATCTCATTAGATCGCGCGGATGTTCTTCATGAAGTGGCCCATACGCAGTGAGTGTAGCATTGCATGTTTTAAATCGTACGTTGGCGTGGATGTAAATCATTGTTTTTGTGCCCTGTGATTGGCCATTTTTGATTAGCGATGATATCTAAGGCAAGGTTATACCAGTACTTTATTTATTGTTTATTTTTATTTTACACTTTTCATTGCTGCCTCTCATTAATGGACACATTCCAATCAGCCACTGCAAATTTAATGTTACCATAAACATCTCATCACTTCCATTCCACGAGAGCAGAAAAGTGTATTTAAAGCATTTAAACGGTTTCGACCTTACAAAACAACGCCGAGACAAAAACATCAGCCATGCATGCTAACATTTATTCCAAACATGCAAAATGTCCACCACAAATCAGAGATGCTTGTTGCACCAGCCTAGGGATAACAAGGCTTAAAAAAAAAGAAATAAACCAGCTGACCAAATTCAGTCTAATCTTGGTAAATGCTTTCACTTCCAATGTTAATGTTTTTTTTAGGTTTGTACTAAATAAAGCCAATCATTGGATAAGGCTGCCTCTGGATGTTGGATGAAAAATATGCTTGAAAGTGGTAACGTAGCCGGGATATGTAGTTGCATAGTTGTGTATGATTTCTAAGCAACACATTTTTCCTGCAGAGAGAGCGTGAACAATCTTTGTGTACCAAAGTTTCAACCTATGCTTATTCGTACTTGTTAAGCGTGTGTGTGTTTGTGTGTTTGCAGTGCATACATTATGTTCAATTTGGATGTTGAGCTTCAAATAAACTGAGTAACATCTCTTACAAAAATAAATCATACAACATGCATAAATATTGCATATATTGCCTTCCATATACATTTCATCCCTATACAAAGAGCAGAAAAAAACAGATGAAAAACAATTGTAACTGTAGCCCAACGTAGCAGTGATGATGTTGGACAAATAGAGCGGCCGTTCTCGTAAACAGGTTAAGGGCACAAGGTGAAGAACTTGGAGCAAAACGTTCGCAATGAGTGCACCCAACATGTGCGTTGGTGTATTTGTCACGTTGATAATATTTTGCAAAGGTTAAGATGGATGCGTCAGAGTTACAACTCAGTCTTCACACCTCACCTATTGTTTACACCTAATTTCATTCTTTTGGACTGGTAAAGAGTCAGTAATGCACAGGCAGAATTTCAACGTCCACATTCAGTCATGCAAGTATGCTCACTGTTGAAAAGAAATAGTGAAAGACAACAAAACATTCCAAATGTATCCCGTCCCTATTTCATTCGATTTTTCCGCTGTCCCAGCTTGACATTACCATCATGTTCGCAAATGTTCACCTCAAAGGTATTCATGTTTTAGCCGTGTAGGCCTTCGGCACAGCAGGAATATATGAGGGTTACATGGGCGCGGTCCAAACGTGGACGTCCAAACAGAAAAAGTGATCAAGCATCCCGCAGATGTAGAAAAAGTCGTCTGTGCTCAACTCATCCACTCCGTTTCGCAGTTGTATTCCAAAAGCAATTTTCAAATCCAGACATCTTGGAAAATCTTCGTCCTCGGCGTTGCATCAGGTTCGTATCGTTCTTATATGTCAAGCAAATGTGAGTGGAGTCCAATGCATGCATTTTGGATGTCGGGCTGCTTGCTGCAGCAATACCCGTCGGGTGAGGGTTGGATTTCTGAAGGTCATGATGGCATAATTATAATGTGGTAGAAGTAGATAGGTGTTGTATCGTCTTTTATGTATATGTACAGGAGCTCAATATTTCTCTTTTTTGGGGGGGAGTAGGGTGGGCTTTTTGGGTGTTGCATCCTTCACGGCTGGTTTGTTTCCATGTCATGCCGTTCATGTCAGTTGATTGCTGCCAAAGACACAAAGGGGAGAAAATCTTTAAGTTGGTTAATTGTAGGCAGCTGCATATTCAGCCTATTGTGACATCAAATACCAATGCGTGCACACACACACACACACACACACACACACGAGCACAAGCAAGCAAATGTGCTGAGCTTGGACCAAAGAAACACGTTCACGCTTGTCAGCTATTCATATATCACCATGTTGTCATAAAGCAGCAACTACAGTTTGTTATTCGGCACCTACTAAGTGTGCGTGCCGTGCAGTCGCAAACATATGTCACATTGATGTAACTCCTCATGCGTACGAATCATGTGTCCAGTGAATTGTTCTTTCGAGTGACAACATTAAAGGACTGCATCCCGAAAGCGATTGTTTCCCCATTGAAATTTTTTCATAACAGTTGTTGTTTTGTTGTACCTGAAAGTGAGACAAATACAATGATGGCGACCACACCCAGCACGATGGAGACGATGCTGAGCAGACGAGCCAGTCGACCCAGCCGTCGGGCCCCGTCCACGTCCCCTGCCTGGAGACTGTTTCTGGACTGGCGGCGCACAAAAACATATGCTCATCAACACCCGCGAACGATCCGGTGTAAAGAGTGCAAGAAACATACAGTTAAGTGTAGGAATAAAGTAAACTTGTTAAGCTTGTTAACTCATTCACTCCCAAAGACGTTTTTAAACGTCTTTTCAGACTCTGTCTAGAATTGGCCGGTACTGAATGAGTTAACAGCTCATGCAATATGTTCCCAAAAATAAATCAAATTTCAAAAATGATAGAGCAAGTGCACGAGAACCACATTTTTCTGGCTGTGTTTTTGCTTGTCGGCCTGAAATGACAGGAAGGAACAGTTCTTGTCGCTTAGTATTTAAAGGTAAAAAGCTGTCTAATGCACAGTTAAAAAATAAAATCAAAACATTCTCTTTGTGTCACAGGCCGGGGGTCCAGTGGAGACCGAAGACCACCATTGATCCAGAATCAACACACACACACACACACACACCTGCATTTGCTGCACACGTTCTTGTGGCTCCAGCAGAGGAAGCCTGCTAAGTGAGTAAATGTTCCTCTTTTCTCTTGTCATTAATAATGGACGAGCGGCAGCGGCAGCCTAGCTCGAGGTGAGGGACAAAGCAAAGAGCTGGTGTGCATCTGAAATGCTCACGTTTACGTTTCGATTCAAAGGCGATGTTTTAAACGCACGTTTTGGATACATTTTGCTTGAGGAGCTTCGTGTTCTTTCACAATTTAGTCTGACATTTTATTTTCAATGAAAACATTCCTTGAAGTCAAATTGCACACATAATGTTGCGTATGGAGTTTTGGAGGAGCACCCAAAGTTGGTTAAAACTGACGGCACTTTGCGCTGCAGGGGTGTTGAGCAGCCATGAGGGGCTTTCAGACTCACTGTTGCGACATTAAAATCGGCATTAAAAATGCAACACATCCAATGCAGCTGGATGATCCAATCTGCTCGGAGCACGACGTCACTGCTCTCATTCCTGGGCCAATAAAATGCATCGCGACTCATAAATTATATTTGGACAGACTTTTCTGTGTTACATGAATGGGTCTCAGTCCGCTGCATTCACACCATTTGCTCCCGGAGCGCCGTCCATGCTCCATCTCACCTGCCGCCTCGTTCCATCCGTGCATACAATCGGACATCTGGACTTTTATCAACTCAACAAATCTCTCCAAGCAATCTTCCGGAGCATCACATCGGGTTCGTGGAAATCACTAGAAAGTGTCAGCACAATTCTAAATAATAAGCAATCCTCCATTAGGCGGAAGCTAAACACATGAAGCGACAGACTTGTTCCGACGATCACGTTTCCCGGCAGCCAAATGTAACATCGTCGTAATCGTCACAAAAATGCATCAGAGTGCACTAACTTGATTTCACGCTGTTCTGGTGCAAGGAAATCCAATTAGGAAAAACTTTGCTTGGTATCATTTGAGATGTTCAAGCAAAGCGATCATGGCAATGAAGCACAGTGAGTTGAAATTCGAAAAGCCAATTTAACATGAAGAATATCTCAGCCGAGTGGTTGAAGTCATCACGAAGAGAGCGACCGATTGGAAAAACACTTTGCGGCATGTGATGAGCATGAAAGCACATATTTTGATCCGTAGGCCATCGGCAAATCTGCCGAGCGGGCACCGCTGCTGCATTTCAACCCTCGCCGTTATCTTAATATGGTGGCTGTAAAAAGCCATTAGGCCCGCATTGCTGATCCTGTAATTGGCCGCACATCGTCCGTGTTAGCCGGCCACGGTGTGCACCTGTCCCAGATCTACAGCCCGATGGCGGGTTGCCAATTGTCCGGCTGATAAAAACGATCACTACCATCTGTGGTGTCACATTTACATCAACACTTTTACCTACTATGCTACTGTATTTACGTCATTATAGTGATACAGTAATCCCTCGTTTGTCGCGGGTGCTTTTGGTCCCCATTAACCCCGATAAACGAGAGATTAGTGTATCACGGCAAAGTGGAACATTGTTCGGGCTTGGTGGACTTCTGTGTGCTAGTTAATGCCATTCTGCTTTGCGTTTGTCCATCAACTGGTATTTGAGAGCACGTTCCTGCACTCAATCACACCGTCTGGTGATACATGCTGGTTATGCCGGCCCTTTTATGTTTCCAAGCCATTTGAGGCCTTTTCGAAGCATATTCTGTCACTCTTAAATCAGTTACTCCTGAGCACTATCGTAAACCCGTTTCACTTGATCTGACGTTATCTGATTCAATTCCCATGATGCACCGGATCCATTTGGCGTTCCTCTCGCACACCTCGTCCTGCGAGGAAGGCGGCTTTCGCCCCGGCACGGGGAGCGGATGTTTATTGCCGCCAACACCGCAACGCTGCAAACTGGCACAATCTGCTCTCTGCAGCAGAGTAACTAAATTGACTTCTCTCACCGTCTATTGAATTAATGTCCCAGATCCAGTTTCCTTCCTTCTCCTACACTTTGCGTCTCATGGCTCGCCGGCAATGCCTCGCTCACTTCCTCTCACACATATGCGCACACACACATATTCCAAGCCATTAGCAAGTGCCCGACGAGTGTATATCAGTAAATTCATGATAAAGACTCATAGTACGTCTAGGGGATCTTTCTTGATATTCCCTCAGGTGTGCGCGCAGCCCAAAGGAGTGATGTCACAGAACTAATGGGCTCAGTGAGATGCCTTCACTTTTATTTCAGCCAGCCAACTTTTGCAATCGGGCAAAATGTCGGCAGTCAAGAAAAGGGTGGATGCGCGCGACCGCCTTGAGGTTTTCGGTGGTGCATTCAAGAACGTCACTTCCATGTGGTCTTCAAAACTCGATCCTTATTGATTAGAAATCTTGAAAACAGACTATCGTTAGTTTCCATGACTGATTTGGAGCCTGTCAGTTACATATGTCCACATTGTTCGTTCATGATTATTGTGTTTACATAAGAATGAATATATCGATATACCGTCATATAATTTTCTTCACTGATGAGCAAAGAAGTCGGAGGCTTCTACTACCTAATGTTGAGATGTGGCGTCTACCAAATACAGTCCTCTCAAAGCTGTTGAAATACATGTTGAGTCATCATCTTTTTCAGAAGGATGGAAACAGAAATTTTTCAGTGGGCTGACCAGGGTAATTTGTATGTCCACTCATAATGCAAAGATAATGCAAACGGGTCAAAAACATTTAGAGATGAGCTAAGATTACTGTACTTGATGATACATTTTTCTTTGCTTTTGTATACTATCTCGTGCATTGATTTGCTATCTTAATTAAAGCCAATCAGAGACATCAATTAGTGATGACCGTAGACTTCATTTTGCATACTGCCCATTGACGGCTCCTTCATTCGCACGATATCTAAGAAGCACAATGACAACAATTTCTTGATTCTTCACAATTGTACATGTTACTTTTTATTTAGATTGAAACAAGAACTTGGCCTCTTTTCAGAAGAATTTTTCACTATCTGCCAAATTAATGCTTGTGAAGTTCATTGCCGCCATATAAAACTTGTAACTTACATTTTTGTTCGCAACTTGAGACAAAAAAAGATTGGTCGAGTAGTATTCCGAAAAACATGTTACTTGTGAGTAGGGTTACTCATAAATTAAGGTACCACTGTATGACACATACTGTATATTGAGTTAAACGCTCTATATTTCATAGTTCTTTGTTTCCAGAAAATAGTGCTGTGCTCCAGTTTTTGTTGTTGTGACAAATAAACACTACACAAACCTTTTTCGGCTCTCGGAGGTAAACTCAAAAAGGTTTCATTAGGCTCTGACATCTCATACCACAATAAAGCCTCTTTTTGTAGCACAATGTAGGCAGTTAAAAGAAGAGTCTTAAAATAATATTTTTCAATGAACGATTCCAAAATGAGGCGTTCTATGTTGCCGCACTGGTAAAGTTGCTTTGGTGACTTTTTTGGGGGGTGGGGCTCACTCACCATAATGGAGTAGACGAGGGCCACGATGCTGACGGGCCACACGGGGAAGAAGCAGGAGACGATGACGAGGATCAGGTAGTCTCGGGGCTGGGGGCTTTCCTGCACCGTGGCGTTGCCGGTGGACGAGCGGCTCAGGCTGACTTTGGACGGTGAGAGGGGCGCGGCGGCGGTCAGCTGCCCCGCGGAGCCCGATCGGACGTTCATCCCGTGGCCGTTGCGGTCCGCCTCCGGCCCCATGGCCTGGTTGTGGTCCATGTTGATGGAGAAGGATGAGGACATTTTGAGCCCTTGGCTCGCGGGCTCGCTGGTGACGGCCAGTAGCTTCTCGGTCTCTTGGAAGTCAGTCAGCTGGGCGCCGGCTTCGCCTCCTCTACCACCGCCCTCACCAAGGTTGGACTTGAGGAAGTCGCAGTCCGTGTTGATAGCCATGCTCGCCTCGATCACGTAATTGTCCAAATTGCTTCTCGTTTGTTTGTTCCCAAATTTAATCTTGATGATGGGCCATTATCGTGCAAAAGTTTTACAAGTGACTTTTGATTGTGAGTGGAATCCTCATCGATTAAAAAAAAAGAGACCGCTCTCTCGTTAAGTACTTTTTAAATTCTCCACTTAATCACTTTACTTCATTTACATACACTTGGGTTATTTCCAGGATCACATACGTGTGCCAGATTCGATGAGCAAACAAAGTGGAACTCCATCCAGTCTCGCTCTTTTATCCGCTTTCTTCTTTTTTTTTCAATGAAAAAGACGAAAAAGATGCACCTTCTATCCTCCACTAAAAGGCTGGTCTGAGCTTCTCGTCCACCCACCCTATTCACTCTGCGGCTTGCCAGACAGGACGAAACATTTGTCAAGCTACATAAACGCACAGTTTCCTTTTCCGGTGAGCCAGCGTTTGATTAATGGCAGCTATTCGTAAAATAAATAGTTCTTCTCGACACAAATATAGAGCATACATGCACAGTTTCAGACAATTGTATTTTTAGACGTTTATATACCTATGATTTTAAATGTTTGTACAATTGTAATGTATACATGTATACATTGTTGTATTCATTCCTTTTTCATACAGTACATTTCAGAAATATTTCTCGACGTAATTAAAAACGTGTCCTTTCTTAATTTACTTTCTACTACATACATCTGTTAAAGTAGTGTTAACAGGAACTGAGGATAAGTACCGGAAGCGGAAAAAATCATTATAATTCTATTTTAGAATGTCAAATAAAATGCTTGAGGGCCATAAATGGGGCTAGAGATTTCTGACAGGGTTATAGAACACACCCCTCCGAGCCCCCGCTGCCTCATTTGCCATCCCCATTTGCGACCAATGCAACCAAATATCTTAAAATAATATAGATGAATTACTTATATGCTTGAGCTTTATTGATGATTGTCTCCATGTTTTCACTTTCCCTTGCCATGTAATTATTTATACAAATTATCATGGATACAATTTTCTAATTTGAAGTGAAAAGTACCATTTTTCCATTGGTGAAGCATCTGTTGAACTGCCGCCGAACAGCTATTGTACCCTATCAGTCCTGCCGTGTTTTATTTTGAAGGCAGTACTTCCTTACTTTTGCCATGACTTCTTAGCTCTCCGTCTAACTTGATGCTGCTGATGTTGATTGAGCAGAGCAGTCTATCAGGGAGTCCCCCCCCCCACCCCCATACACACACACACCTCCCTTCCCTTTCTCAACATCAGCACCAGTGTTTTATGGAAAGCTTTGTGCTGCTATGCAGAATTTACTTTCCGTCCATGTTCCTGTGGCACAGTCTTCCCAAGTCATAAATCACCCACCCACACAAAATCTGCCTTCGAGTGCTTATAGCCTTATATATACAATGCTTGAATCGGAACACCTAACACATTCTTAGACACGTTGCATAAACAGCTAATTCGCACGTGTCGGACAGAATACAATCGTGGTGATTCTGTGCTGGGTGGGACTTTCATGTGAAACGTCCATCCACTGTGCATTTCCCTCCCGGTCCACGCCCATTCATTTTCATTATCGTTCGCTCTCTGCATAGCGTGAGCCTCATTTTCCTGAGTGATGCTACCCCATTGTGGCCAACTCAGTGGGGATTCCCTTATATGTAAATGAAACCCCAAATAAAGGTACTAATAGCTATTGCTTAACATCCTAAGTAAAACGATTCGAGTCTAGTATTGTTTGTTGCAGTGGCGTCGAGCTTCACGACATTATACACGACCAACAGTGTGATGTAGTTCAGTGCTGCTAAGCCACTGCAAACTACCAGAATAAATACAGGTAGGTTGATTCTTTAACTACAATAGACAACCCGGTTCTTGTAGAAAGCGCTGACTAGACGGAGACAAACAGTAGCTACAGCCCACATGATTTCATTTTACGAGCCACTGGGATGCTCATGAAGTTGTACTGCGGGCTGGATTCATGACTCCTGCAGGATCCCCTGCTACACCCGCAATCAAACACGAGCAGACGGTACATGTGGATTGAGTGACACCTCGTGGAAAGACGCGGGACTACTTTCTTTTTCTTTCCACCAGTGACGAGGGTTACTTTATAGGTCGTTCATAAGAGGTGCATGGATAGTGATTTCCCCAAAAAATTAAACATGACCTTAGCAAACATAGAGAGAGCAGTTCAACAAATGAATCAAATCCAAAATGATAATAATTTTTTTCAAATAAAGTTTGAGAAGTGACTCCTTGCATGTCAAAGTCACTTCAAAACATGCCCTTGTATTTGTTCCTGTCCTCCTCGTTCTTCTCCTCTATGCGCATGTTCAGCACTGCCAGTTCCTTTTTCACAGCCTTTTTCATGCCCGGGTCTAGTTCCAAAACCTTGCTGAAGTCCTGCCTGGCCTCAGCCTCATTCCACACCTCCAAATGGGCCTTCCCGCGCAGGTAGTAGGCCTTCATGACACCTAGGGACCAACATGAACTGCTTTTATAAGTATCGTTGTTGCTTATTAAGTGAAACACATTAATGACTACAAACAGACCCCTTGAGTCGTTGACAACAAAGCTCTGCGCATTTACTGAAATCCTGCTGCTTTTATGACGGGTCATTACTTGTGCGGTCATAATGCAAACGAAAATGCTCTTGAATGGCCAATTACACAATGATGTTACTGCAATTTGGAATGTTGCCTAAAGATTATTGGTGTTCCTTGGATGACCTTCAGATGCGCTGTTGTTGTTTGATTATATCTTAAGCGGTAGTAGTTCCTTGTTGTGGCATTTCTATGTGAACAAGATTGGTTGGGCACTGGTGACTTACAGGAAGTAGCTGACATGCCAGGAAAACTACAGTGGTTGCTTGATGTTTTTTTTTTAAATTACAATTGAAGTGGGGAAAAAAAAGAACAGAAATGAATTTGAATTTCTCTCCCAATAGATGCTATAAATTGCATCTGACAGAAATAATTGATGATTTGTGATAAAACTCCACGACTTAAATCCAATTCAAGCACATGTGGCAAAGTAATTGCTCGAATTTTTCTGGTCATGTCACACCAGCGGCCACTTGCTGCGAGGTGAAATTTCTAGAGCTGAAAAAAAGAGCATTTAGGTTGTCACAACCTAAGTGCTGAGACCCAGGAAATTCTCCAATGCACCACTTTAGCGATTCTGACACAAGTGTGGGTTTTCTCCGGGTACTCTGGTTTCCTCCCACATTCCAAAAACATGCATGGCAGGCTGATGGAACGTGCTAAATTCTCACTAGGTCTCTGTGTGCCCTGCGATTTGCTGGCGACTGGTTCAGGGTGTCCCCCGCCTACTGGCCGAAGACAGCTGGGATAGGCTGCAGCACCCCCCTCGACACTTGTGAGGATAAAGTGGGTAATAAACTCTCCTATAACCTCAGCAGTGTCTCTCATATCGCATGCATCATGCAATGTGACTAATGGAACTTAATGTTCCATTCTCTTTGGTGAGATTTGTGTGTGTGTGTGTGTGTGTGTGTGTGTTGTTTGTATCCAACCTGGGTGTTGGTTAATGATGTCACTGGTGTGTTCGATGACCTCATAGTACTCCTCTATGCGTAGGAGACACTGGCAGTAGTTGAGTGTTAAGGTGTGGGCCATCTTCTCCAGCTTCAGCCACGGAGCTTCCCACGCTTTCTCCTGGGACAAAAACGTCACGTGCTAATTGTCTTCTCAATGTGCATCGCCAAGTGCGCTAGCATGTATGTAAGGGTTGATTCTCGCACACTTCTGAAACAAGCTCACACACTCTTACAGGCTAATGAAACACACTCAGACATTCTTGAAACATAAGCATAATGTGTCAGATAACACCTGTGCTGAGTGTGTGAGAACATTTCAGTTGAGCGTGTTTAAGCTGCTCTCTTTGCTCACCTTGCTCTGCACGTTTTTGATGCAGATGATGGCTTCCTTGTATTTGAGCGTGGCGTCTTGGTAGCGTCCCTGCTTGAAGAGCTTGTTTCCCTGACCGTGCAGCACGGGCACCACCTTCAGCCTCTCCTCATCATTCAACGCCCAAGACTCCCTGTTGTACTCACTGGGCTGCAGCACCTGTCACACACTCATATCTCTCACTAAGCTGGACACGCAGGTTCTCCCACCATTTTGGCTTCCGGTCCAACCTTGAGCAGTTCCAGAATGAAGAAGAGCGGCTTGGGCTCCTTCATCAACTCATCCAGGTCGTCGTAGCCCAGACTGTGGTAGGCAAACATGTTGGCCATGCCACACGTGCGAACGTGCCAGTCCACGGGGTCTTTGCCTTCTGCAATGCGTCTCATGCTCTTGGACACAAGCGGGTACACGCCGGTGTGCTTGGGAGGACAATGCGTCAAAGTGAAAACATTTATGGCCCGTAAACATGACAACTGAATTAGCCGCTACTCTGCGAGTGGCAATGGGATTTTATTGATGGTATTTGTATGATCATTCATGGTGGTGGTACTTCACGTCCTCCCTCATTCTGACCTCATATTACAGTGACAGAGATATTGTACAATGTATTCATGGCCTTTGGCAAATGTTTTCACATTTTAACCCTTCAATGGCCGACGGACCATATAATTGTTCAGTTTCATTTCATATTAATTTTATGAAGTACCGATTAAGGGTATATACAAGTGTAAATACGATGATGAAGCAATAATAAAACACAACATTAAAAAAAATCATAATAAATAAAGCAGTGTAATGTCTTCGTATGTGGTGGGCTGTTGTGGGGAATTTACTGAACGTAGAGATTTTGATGTTCCTCATATTTTTCAAGTGGAGTGTGTGTTGTGGGTCAATGTGTATGCGTATGTGTGTTGAGTCAGTCAGTAGAGGGACTAGACACTCTGAGCCCCTTCACATCTAATCAGAGCGAAGGAATGGCAGTATTGCCGAGTCGGCAGGAATCCGAGCCGATTAGGCAAAAGTGAGACGACTGCAGATGAATGACAGTTTCCCTCCGGCCATATGTCTTACTCTCCCGCACGCACAGACACTCACACACACACGCTGGTTTACTGGTCGAAGGGGGGAATTCTATATATGAAAAGATACAGTAACTGTTACACAATCTACTCCATAGTGGTTTGAGTGTTGTTGTTTTTTCCATTCTTTTTTTATTTTTGGCTTGTCCACCATATCTTCCAAACTGTTGGCTGGGTTCTCTTGGTTTCATCTGAGCAAAACACTGACATAATACATACACACCTGTGTGCATTTTGGACATTTAAAGTGAGCTTTAATTCTATGTAAGGTAAGGCTTCCGTTTTGCCACCTTAGCGCAAATTCTACTGTATTCAGAAGACACAAGACTGCCAAATGTAACAATATACTTGCTGTCAATCACTTGGCAACCTCCTTGATCAATATTACATATCGCAATAGATACTGAATGTACAGTGTTATATGAATCCACTTATCATAAAAGCCTTTCCTCAAGACCACTCACAGAAATACTGGATGAGGAAATTGTTCTTTTAGGACTTCATCCACGTCCTTGTTTTAGATGAGATGCAGCCTATCGCAGTTGAGTTTGGGTGAGAGGTGGGATTCAGAATTCAGAATTGTACGTGTTCTACTCACAATGGTGTCACACCAGAACTCGGCCACCTCTCCGATCCTCATGGAAGCCAGCAGCATCTCCCAGATGTCCAGTTTGAACATGTTGCCAATCACTATCTCCATAGGGGTGCCCACGGCCTTGCTGTCATCTATCACCGTGCGCTCATCATCACACAGTGTGGTGCGGAAGTCAAAGGTCACCTGGAACAAAACGAGCATCGACCCCTGACATGAAGTTCAATTTGAGCCTCTACAATGATATGAAGAAATGGAAACATCTCATTTGTGGGTTGCACCTAAAGGTGGTGCTACTTGAACATGTTACGAATAGACAACTCTAATTTCAATTCTGTGGGATAAATATGTTACATCACATATGAACATAGTTATTCAATAGGCCAGCAAAAGGTTGTATAACTGCCATGGAAAATGAAAGCATGTTGCCAAGTTTTTTTTTCTGTTGTGCAAGAACGTGGCTTCATGGAAGCCTCGCTCACACATCTCTTGTGTATGCGTGTGTATTTTTTGATGAACAGAGACTCAAGAAAAAAGAGGATGCAGTACAATGCAATCTTCTCTTTTGTTGTATAGCAGGTCTTTTGCATGACTTTTTTTGACTGGTGCTGATTTTCTATTAAAAAAAGAATCAATTGTGTAAAAAGCTACCGTATGTAATATAAAATATATAATGATTTTTCATAAAAAGAAGTGTTCAGTGTTAATGTTATTAATTTTGGCAAATTACACATTTAGTGCAGCACCTGGAAAACCTTTGCATGTATCAGATTTTTTTCCATCGTGCATATGAAAAGAAATAGCTGTCAACGAAATATCATCTACTCCTGCAATGAATCTAAAATACTGTATTGTGATTTTTCTGATACTGTGTCACCCTCTACTGGCCTGCATGTGAAACGCAGCTATACCAGTCGCCCATTTGGGTTGAAACTGATTTCCCGAAGTTGATTGCATTAAACGTTTTAAAATCAATCGTCAACTCCCCAAATACAGTTACCACAGAAAATGAAGTACCCTAGACCAAACGAATTACCTTTGCCCCAGTGATGAATTTGGGGATTTCTCCGGTCCCACCGTGCAAGATTTTCTTCTTGACGCCCTCTAAACCCAGCAGAAGGGCGTCCTGCATAGCTGACATATTTCCTGGCGTTATTCGTTGAAATATGTCTCACCTTCTCTTGTCATCTATACGTGTGCAGTGAGTGAGTCCATAAGTGTGTAAAGTACATCTCTGAAGGAGGATTAATTCGGGCAAGGATAATAGGATCGTGTATTCGTCAGCTCACTGACTCTTAGCTTGGGGAAACATCTCGAAAGAAGAGGCGGTACAGGCTAATATGATGACTTTGATACCAAGCATGATTACCTCCACCAAGAAGGATTGTTTGTGTTTGTAGGATTATTTTAAAGCAATTGAATTAATCTTGATGATGTTGAGCTGCGAGAAACAATCCATGGTAATTATCGTATTTCCTCAAATAGGGGCCCTTCTGTCCAATTGAATTCCCTAAATGAACACTGCATTCCAAATGGAATGGATAAATGTGCGATTTGATGCCAATTAACTGTAAAATGACTTCCGCTACTGGGGTGCGTCATCATAGCACACTTCTTGACCGCAACAATCAGGGCACCTGTGAAAAGGGGAGATCTACCTATCCAGGAGGGACGTAAAGCAACAGAGAACATGGTTTGTTCTGCTTTATTTATCGCGATACATTCAATCGACCAAAGATTTCAAAGGTAAGAAAAATGTCCTCGGTTTATGATAAGAGTTTTGTTCCTCTTGCTGCCACGTAATCCAAATTTGTGGGTAGTCTCTCTCAAAACAAGGCTGACAGAGTAGTGTTAGTAAAGTCCTCCTTTTGCTCCAGCTAACCTGGGACTCTGAACAGCAGAAACTGTATAGAAACTGGATGGTTTATTTAATATACTTATTGAAATAAAGGTATACCCTTTAAACAAATTCCTGAAAGGGGGAAGTTAAGTAAAAACAAAATATATACATTTTCCTTTCAATATATTCGAGGTTCAATGCGATTGTCACGTGACCAACCCCGGAAACGAAGTGAGGCGTGACGTTTGCAATTCTGTCGGCAGCAGGCGGCAGTAGAAATGTCAAAACGGCTGCGCGTAGAACCCATTGGAAGAACATTTGACTCTTTACGAACGAAGCAAATACGGCGATTGCACGAAGAAATAGTTGGTGACTCGCATCTGCATTTTTCCCTCTAACGTGTTCATTTCATTAGCGTCACATAGAGGACTGAAGTTCATTGACATGATGGAATTAAACAGAAGTATAATTAAACGTGCTTAGAGTTGCATGGTATGGTGCACAACTGAGTGTCATTCTATATTTTTTTTTTATGTGAAGGAAAACTTTATAATACAGAGTTCGGTGAAATGGCGTGCATGTTTGTGTGTGTGTGTTTCCTGAAAGAGAATGAAATGGAAAAAGAAAATTATGGAGGAGTGGACATTGTTATCATACCAGAGGAAATTTCACTGATTTACATGATGTGAACAATGCAGTGAATGCTGAAAGCAGACAACTACATGATGCACTCAGTGACCTTACTTACTTGGCATCTGCCACCTATCTGTGTCTGGGTGTGTGAGCATGTGCGTAGAATGTTCCCTCACAATGTCTGCAAGTAGTTTAGAGACTTGCTCATGTTTTATTTCTACCCAGAGCACGAATACCATGGCTCATGCTTGCATAACTGTACAGCTGTGCGTTTTCTTTTGTGAAGGAACATGGCAGGTAACTCCTTCACTAAGTCTGACTATCACGCAAGGTTGCTGTCTTATCTGTGTTCAAATAGCACCTTCATACCATGGATTTTCTTTTTTTGGAAGTCTTTTCTCCACTTACATGATATGTCATTAAGCAACACAGTATGCACCCGCATGCCATTCAGAGGAACAGGTTTCATAGTCCCGTTTTTGCATTGATACTTTTTGTCTTGGTTTTCGGATTTGTATTCATTTGTTTCCGCTTTCCTTGTTTCCCTTTTTGTTTTGTTTTGGAGAAATGACTACATTTTTTTTGTACAATCCCCCCTTCTGCTTTATCTCCCCGCTGCTCCGTGATACAACCTTAGCAATAAAAACAAAAACAAAAAAAGAATACATTTGCTTTTAATGCTTCCTTGTTTTGATAATATGTGTAATTGGTTTTGAGGGACATTGTTACGACAAAATTGTAAACATATGAAAAGTAGCAGGTCTTGCACTCGATGTTCTGTTAGTATGGAAGGAAGGAATACAATTATATAATTATACACCCCCCGCAAAAAGGTGATTTCAAATCAATTTTGTCTTTTATATTTGATAAATCAGATGCTGCTCGAGTGCAGGTTTTAGTGAGGCCCCAGAGCTACTTGGTATTAAAAAAATAATTCAGGAATCATTTTTACTATGGTTGCATTTTGTCTCCGGAATACTATTATTAACACCAAATGTGCACATTACTTGCATTTTGCACATGGGTTACTTACAACGTGCGAATCTTCTCTGTATTGATGTTACACAAGAATCATGGAAGCATACCGGTACTTAAAATGGAAAAAAAAATCCTGGTTCCTGATGGCGTTTACACTTGTGCTGGAAATTGTGACAACCTAACTGGACATATGATGTGCTGTTTTTCGTGGATAACACGCTTGGAGTTGCTATGGTTACATCCTCGTCTGTCATCGAGACCATTAAATCGACATGACTGTTCGATTGGTTCATTAAAATCTTATCCAACCAACCTGTTGGAGAAGAAACAATGCTATGACTCAGCGTACATGTTTGTCTGACTCATCGTTGTTTGCGTCACACTGCCTGTACCTCTCCACGGCCCTGCCTTTGAATGTCTTACTCACTGACTAAATGCGCACTCATTTGAATTTGTTACAGCGTGGCACACGTCATCAAATAAGACAGTTTGCTGAACACACACGCGCTTTTTGAGAACAGGTTTCCCCACAAGCAATCGGAAGGACGGACAAGTCAACCCGTCACATGCGGCCCCGTTGGAAACCTGCTGCTGATGCAAATTCGTTATAGTTAAAGCAAGTCATGCTCTATTTGCGGAAATTGTGGTCATGGATTTCCCGGGGAGGAGTAGCTGGCTGTGTAAAGGCCATTCATTCATAGACATAGGTATCACACAGGGGAGGCCACTTCCATGACGTACATCATCCACACACACGTACGCACGCATGTTTTAATGGGAATGAATGTGTGAGGTTTTGTGTTGCACTTATGGATTCCAGATAGAGCGAGGGGTGGGGGTTGTTTCCTGACATTTCTTACTGCCTTTGCGGTCACACGAGAGCAGAGCAAGCGCGTGCCCAACACACAGAGAATTCCCGACGTGGTCAGGGAGAGACACTGCCGGCAGTTTCATGTGTTCTGACGAAAAAGGCGAGACCACCAATATGCATATGCCATACACGAGAGTGAGTCTGCCTTGAGCCGCATTTCAAAGGGAATCATTTGCTTCATTTGGTTGTCGGCCAGTGAGTGGAAAATGACACAACTGGCAGATTCCCCACCAGCTCAAGGTAACCTCCAAAGTGTTCCACTAGCACATCTTTCAACAATGTGAATTCTTCAGGGAACAAGGTCACAGATGCAAAGATAGATTGCATAACAAAAAGGCAGCCACCCGTCCACAAAATTCTGCACAGAGTCAACATCCATCCATCCATTTTCCGAACCGCTTGATCCTCATAAGGGTCGCGGGGGGGGGGGGGGGGGGGGGATGCTGGAGCCTATCCCAGCTGTCTTCGGGCAGTAGGCGGGGAACACCCTGAATCGGTTGCCAGCCAATCAAAGGGCACACACAGACAAACAACCATCCACGCCCATACTCACACCTAGGGACAATTTAGAACGGCCATGCATGTTTTTTGGGAATGTGGGAGGAAACCGGAGCACCCGGAGAAAACCCACGCAGGCCCAGGGAGAACATGCAAATTCCACCCAGTGAGGCCAGAGCTGGAATCGAACCTGGTACCTGTGCACTGTGAAGCCGACGTGCTAACCACTGGACTACCAGGCCGCCAAGCAATGGTGTAAGGAAAGAATGTTCAACCGCATTTATGTTGTGTGATGTAACTCACTTTTCCACCACCTGGTACAACTCAGTCCAGCTCGCAATGAAAGCCTGATTTGGTTTGGTTCCACTTGGGTGTGCGGGTGGAGCGGTAGTAGTTGTGTCACCAATAAAAATTCCTTGGACATGCTATGGATTCAACAATTAATTCAGCAAATTGGATAACTTCAACTTCAGAGCTAGTTTTCTTTTGCTACGCAGTACTGGCATTGCCTTAGCTGCTTTGCTCAGTGTTCTTTTTTCGCCTGAGTAGTTGAGAAAACTGTTAAAACAAAGTCAAATTAAATGCATCCATCAGACTGGGATGCACCGTCAAACAAAGGAGGATACGGTGTGCTCGTCGCGCACTCAACATGGCGGCAGCACATATGCGCCGTGATTATGATTGATCATTCAAGTGCCCCTTTTCATAGCTGTGCCCGCCCTATGGGATGGTTTTAAAAAAAAATGGAACGCAATGTTTCAAACGGTTGATAAGACCAGCGGCCTACCCTTCACCGGCCACTAAGATGTAAGATTTAGATCGACTTTCTGTTACCAAATTGTCATTCCGCCACGCCTTCCTATAATCGGCCTGCCCAACTTGGCGGAGACCATTCTGCAAAAAAACATACATAGCGAGCATTGGGCTGATCCGAAAATTATTGAATCGCGGTGCATGTGCACTGTCAATGAAAGGAGAGCCCAAATTGTCTAGACACAGCTATTGAAATGCCATTTTTTTCTGATATAAAATCATGAGATTCGATCAATCAATGAAACAACTAATATGCAGACATAGACGACTATCTATCTGCAGTACTGTTGTAATCTTGTGTCATACTAGAAGCTGGCATTTTCCACAAGGACTTTTCTTTTTTAAATCATGCATAATTTTTTCAGGCCAAGAGGATGACTGCTATGCTATTTGTGTGTGAGAACACGTGTGTGTGTGTGTGTGTGTGTGTGTGTGCGTTAGCTGTTCTGACTTGTAACATTCTCAGGAACAGACCGCAAAAGTGTTTTGTGAAGTCATGCTGTGGGTATCAACAAGTGAGACGTTTCTGGAATAACAAAAAGCTCAAGAGTTGCACGGCGTGCACCTGACTTGCTGCTCTTGACACCCGTGTCGCCGTGAAATCAAACTACAAAACCCGTTACGTGATTATCGCCTCTTGTAGCAAGCATTGTTTCAATTCACAGTTGCTTGCGATGCTCCACCGTAACGTTGGTCTTGGCTGTTGCAGTTTTTCTCAAGCCCCGGCCGGCACCCCCCCTGATTGGGCCCCTGCCAGACCACTCTCCACCGGGGCTCGACCTTTAGCTGCATACCAGAACACATAGCAGGCGGGACAAAGGGTAAGTAAATGCATGCAACACATACAGTAAACAGAGTCATGTGGTTCAAGCTGAAAGTCAAACATGGAAAAGATCATGTCGCTTCGGGAAAGAGGAAAGAAGACAAAAAGATTCTGGATGTGCTGGCCATCAGTAGTTTGATTTAAGAAGAGCCACTTTTGGCGGGATGTCCATTGACAGCATTGTTTTGATGAGGAACCGTAAAGACGAGGCGAATGCGCCGTGTCTCCCGCTGTGTGCTCATTGACCTAATGCAACGTACAGCCGTTGTAAACCTAATCCCATTTACGTTCATCATGTAAGACGTATACGTTCATGTCCGGCCCTTACCCAAAGACGGCAAACAAAAGAACAATTGATAGTCTGAACACCGCACATCACTTGAGCCATGTAGGTCTTTCGTAATGTTTGGATTTCAAGTTGGGAAACAGAAACAGAAAGTCACTTACCTGATCTTGTGACTCCTTTCATGCTTGTGTTATACTTTGCTCCTATATTGTTGGAATGAGCTTGTGCAGTAAGGCTATGCAATAAACTACTAAACAACAACAACAACGATAATAATAATAATAATCAATTGGATCTGGTGGGCCACTGCACCTACTGCGGAGTCTCTCATGATTCTGATTTCGAGCAAGCTGGGTCAAGTCATGACTTGGTTTGAGGAAGTCGTGAGCCAAGTCACAACTCGATCAAATCAAAGTACAGTCATCTTGGGAGCTTCGTCCGTCAATGTAGCAGCTTCAGACATCGTCTCATAGCGTTTTCTGATGGCGGCCTGGTGTACGGCCAACTTGACACAAAGGGTCATTTTTCTTTCGAAAGCTGTACCGTATTTTCCACACTAAAAGGGGCACTGGATTATGAGGCGCGCCTTCAATGAATGGCCTATTTTATATATTTTTTCATATATTGGACGCACCGCTTTGTAAGACGCAATCTACAATGCATCCCCTAGATGGAGCTACGCTCAAGGAAATGCCAACAGAACACTACACTACACCCTGATTTACTGTATATAGCGATGATCAGATGTCGGTAAAACTTCTTTAATAAAGCAGCGACACAGTTCACTTAACCAACAACAAGTTATAACAGTGACTCGTTAACGGTGAAGTCTCTTGCCGTCGCTCTATTTCCATGTTCAACTGCGTAACCGATCACTTTAACTTTGAACTCTGTCTCTAGCAAGGAGCCATTTTGGAGCCAAAATATTACCGTAATGACCATACACATGACGCATCGGATTTTAAGGCGCGCTCTGAGCTTTTAAGACAATGGAAGGCTTTTAGGTGTGCCTTTTAGTGCGGAAAATACGGTATTTTAAAAAGAGACTTTTAAATGTACAGTATGCAGAATGACTTGTCAAGTGAAGTTCAAGTCAAATTCAAGTTGGGGTCTATCTTAAGTTTTAGCCAAGCAAGTCTCAAGTCAAAACATCAGCGACTTGAGTCGAAGTCTTACGACTCAAACTCCCCCCACTGCTGCCGATTGCTACACCGTTGACCACTTTATGTTATTTATTGCGTATGGCCTCTCAGCCAACACTTCTTGCACTTCAAGACTTGATATCATGCAACGACTCATTGGCCAAAATAGTCCTGGTGCTCCCAGATGAGATATGTTACGGTGCCCCGTTGGCCTTTTCTTCAGGGCCAATGGGGGGGACGAAGGGAATGGAATGTGAGTGAAATGTGGCGGCCAATGCAAGGTGAGTATCTCCCCGCCCAATAAACCTGGTCTAATCTTGTTTGTCTGGACTAGGTCAAGAGATTAAATGGGTGTTGTCCAGTGGCCATCCTGTCTGACCCCAATCAACTTAAACCCGGTGGCGACTTAAAGACAAATCATCTGGCTGTTAGGAAACACAAGGATAACACCCGAATAAGATACGATAGGTCTGAGGACAATCGTGGGCAGTCTATTGAAAGACTGGTCACAGATTAACATAAATGAGATGGAGAGTTCGCTGTACAGAGAGATGAATGGATGGATGCATCGACAGACATTGACCGACTTGAGAGCGAAAGTCGCTGTTACAGTTTGGAAACAAGGCAAGCAGTGAGCGATGACTCTTAGCCTCTCGGTGTCTACGCCTCCTTGGTATCCGCTGCGCCGTTGACCATAAACCAAGTCAACATGGTCGTCTGCACGAACATTCCCTGAATAGCTAATCGGTGAAGGCACCCTTTTTACAAAGCACTCTCATTTCCTAACTCAAGGAAATTCTGGAATAGACAGACCATATGTCAGAAGAGCCTTAATATGAGTTCATCGGTCCATCCGTTGGTCCATCTCTATATCATCCCTGCAAAATGGCTTGATGGGGAGAACCACACAATACCCTACAATTACCCCGCATTATAACCCAGACTGTGAAATGTAAGGCTCATGTCACACCCACAAGACGAGGCCATTTTTAACTTCTTAGCTGTGAAAATGACTGTCATCGACGATGCAACGACATAATTCACAGTGCTTCGTTGTTTTATGACAAACACATGGCAAGATATACAGTATTCAGTATATGTGTGTGTGTGTGTGTGTGTGTGTATGAGCAGACCGGTGGGTCAGTTAGCACATCGACTCCACAGTGCAGAGGTTGTGGGTTCGATCCCAGCTCCGGCCTCCCTGTGTGGAGTTTGCATGTTCTCTCCGGGCCTGCGTGGGTTTTCTCCGGGTACTCCAGTTTCTCCCCCACATTCCAAAAACATGCATGGAAGGCTGATGGAACTCTAGATTGTCTTTGGTTGTGAGTGTGAGCATGGATGGTTGTTCGTCTCTGTGTGCCCTGTGATTGGCTGGCAAGCGGATCAGAAAATGGATGGATGGATATATGTAAACCGCCAGTAAGCTGGGGTCCACTGTACATGCATATGTAATATTATCTTTCGGTAGGTCAAAGTGTGAACGGTAATAAATCTGACATTTCCAAATGTGCTTTTATCATCATACACATTTTTACTCTTCAGCAATGACAAATGTTAAAGTTCAAAATGATGTGCGTACAAATCAATTTCCTCATAAATTGCAAGCACACGCTCTTCTTCGTTTGAAGAGATACATGCTCCATTCTCCACAGAAGAACATGTGATCGGACAGCTAATGAGATCAAATAGGATTTTTCATAACGGGGAATGCAATGGCTTGAGGTTACATTTGCTAGCCCTCGATTAAAAAAAATGTGCTGTATTAGTTAATATGTTACTCAACACAAATGAAATGAGCTTTTATATTTTGGACCAATGTGGTGTTCAATCATTCTGATGCTGCCCCAATCTCTTCCAAGGGATTAAGTTGTCAGGTTTCATTGAACTCTGAGCAGCCTCACTCCAGACCAAACCATCTTAGAAGGTGCAGGCCCATTTATTTTTAACTTTGCTGGGTTGACGTCTGCTTTACTCCTTCCCCTTTCAGCCCGCATGTATATTTGCCTTTCAAATCGGAACACAAGATGAATTCAACTGTGTGGTGGCCGGTGGCGTGTATGTGCATGTCCACCCTGTGACCTCGAGCTGTCACATGTTAGCTGTGGGTGTCTGCCTGTCACAGCCATGCCACCTCTCACACGCCTCACACTTTCCAATCAATTACATCAGTGTTTCCCGAACCCCTGTCGAGCTAGGGCACCCATTTTACAAAAAAAATAATACCCTTGTCTTAATTTACTCAAATTCAATTAAATCTGGGTCTGTTGAACTAAACACAAAGCAGGAAGACATGATATCTTGTGGAACATTTTATTGTTTTGCTTTGCATCACTGGCATTGATGGATGAACAAAGACAGACTTGTGTTTAACACACAGATACACAGGAAAAAATGAATTGAAACGACACACTAGTGTTCCACGGCGTGCTGGTTGGAGAGCGCTGAATTACATAACAGGCCTTCTGTGAGGGGCACACCAGCAGGGTGGACCAGGAGGACCTTGGATATCCACACTTTAGTGATTTAAATGTGCAGCCGCCACAGTTTATAAGAAGTTTTTCCCTCTCTTTGCTGCATATCATTCGAGCTTTTTCCTTCTCCTTCACCTCGCAGCCCACCCATCTGGAACGAGAGTCTATTTTGGGAGCTCGGTACGGGCCAAGTACCAGCTGCAATGTGTAAAACACATCACGAATAGGACAGCACCTTGACAACAGCATGCAGTCTTCCCTGAGCCAAATCCATAGTTAATATGTAAATAGGTTGGACAGATATATGACGCAACATCCATCCATCCATCTCCGATCATTTCAGTACTTTAAAATACTTGAGATGTTTGTTTAAATGCTCAACGCGTACACACACATACACGCACAAGAGCTACATATATAAATCTATCCTTATAATACATCTACTGTACAGTAGACACATAGGGCACATCCCTGTATCAACAGCCAGTGCCACTCACATTCATAACATTGGAGAATTTTGAGTCTTTATTGAAGCTAATTAAAATCGCTGGTATGATTTTGACATGTCACATGAATATGACACCTCTGTGGCATCGTGCGCAGCAACCATGGCAAAATATTTGTGGCTTGTAAACATACATTGGGACAAAAGCTTCCAAATGGTTGATATTCAGTACAGTATTCATTTTTGCAACATGTAAATGGGTGTTACATACTGTATATGCCAACAATTTTATAAATCAAAAGTACTACGGGTATTCCAAGATTCAATAATTGTACTTGAATCGGTCTGAAAACAAATCATATCGAAAATTCCTCATCGTTAACTCGCATTAAGACAATGGGAGGGCCACTTCAAAAATTTCTCCCCTTAAGTTGGAGAGTCCCCGACCAATAGCATTCTACTAAGTGACGATATCAAAAGGGGTGAGTAGTTTTAGTTTGGTTTTATTTATAGTATCCCAGAATGGATTGTGTTCAACTGTCATTGAGGGGGGAAAAAACGGTCCTAGCTAAGGCAACAGCGATTCTAATCCGTTTTTATCCAATTGGTGAGCAAATCAGCCGGTGTCATGTTTGTTTTTCGACACGGTTCAAGTCAAACGATGCGTTTTTCACTCCTGGGCCAAAGGTCACAGAGGATTGTGGCGGCACGCTGGAACACGGGCTTCAGTTGCGTCACAGTCAGTATTGAGTCAGGTGCACTCCCAAGGATCTCATTGCCAGCTGCCGTCGAGGCAGGGATAATCTGGCTAAGCAGCTTTCACATGATTTCACCTTCAGGGAAGAATTTAGGAGAGGTTTGTAAAGGGAGTGGCCTTGGAGCTCCCGACTGCTTTGACTAAAAGGACTGTACTGTAGACACCACACCAAAGAACTTCCCAATAGACGGTACACTTCATTTGCTATTTAATAACCAAAAAGTACTATTATGCCCGCAGCCGCTTTGCTTGGCAGAAGTCCTAAGAAGAGTTGTTCAGTTTCAAATGTACCATGACTCCCCCCCTATCACCTAAGTCTCCAAGCACTCCAATGAGATTGGATGCAAAAATCAAATGTTGTGAGGGCCAATCTCTCATCAACTATAGAGGCTCGCTAATATTAATTAGCTGTACACCACATATGGGGATGTTGCCCTGACCTTCTCTGTGAGAGGAAGCTCGCATTCATTTCCACACACAGCTATAGGGCCTGATGACTTGACATGCTGTGCCTCTAGAGTTTCCAAAGAGCAGCAGCAACCTTATCCTGCCTGCATGACTCCGCCACAAACATCGGCGCACACGTCCAACCTTTGACTGTCACCTGACTGTGGCTCAGTGGTCTTTTTTTTCTTCCCCACTTGTAAAAACAGTTTCATGTTAGAGAAATTCACTTACACCGAAGCTAGCCCCTCCACCCATGGAAAAACAAAAAAAAAAGTGCATCGTGAATCTAGTCGAGAATGCCAGTATGTTAGAATTGGTGTGATGCATTGAAGCCCAATTCAACATCACGTTTACATTTGAAGTATTTGTGATATTTAGGACGCCTTATCACTAGCGCTGCACAGTTTTTTTTAATGGAGCCTCTTTGCTGGCATTACTAGGTACAGTATTCTGCATTCACAGAAGACATATAATCTCGGTTATCAGAGATGAGAATGGGGCCGTTTGCAAGCGTGCGCAACCAAAAATACCAAGCTAGTTCTGTCAGTTAGCACACACAAAAATGTATTTCTAAAAAGTACTTTAACTAATTTCTCTAACATTGACACTTGTATACATAACAGATTATTACAGTATTGCCCCACACACACCAAATTATGGGTTTCCCCAAATTATTTGCTGGCGATGGTAAGTCTGCATTTGCAATAGTGGGGAAAATTTAAAAAAAATGCTGAATCCTTTGGGGAAAAAAAAATCTTTAGGCGTCTTCTTTGCAAGCCTCAAGCATATGGAATGGTGCGATCTCTCCTGACTTTGGCTGGATAATTTCTTGGGAGCAGCTCAGGCAGGTGAGCGGTTGACCTGAAACCTGCAAAACACACAAAGTCAAGGTCCCAACTTTCCGTGTACCGTTGCGGTGCGCTAATGCAAGATATTGGCATTGGTACCAGAAGAGGATGTACAGCAGAGAGACTGCAATAATCCCATTTTGGTGTTTGCTGTGTGTGTGTGTGTGTGTGTGAGACAGACAGTAAGGATGAAGAGTGAGAAACAGCTTTCCCAGCACAAGGGCAAAGGTAAAGAGCAGACAAGATAAGGACATTAGGCCAAAGGAGTCAGAAGACACTGAAAGGAATCCACATGCCCCCCCCCCCCCCCCCCAAAAAAAAAACACTTCACCGAGTTCTTGATTCAATTTGTGATTCAAAGTAAGAATTCTGTTCCGAGTAGACAACACAGACCATGTGTGCGAGGGAGAGAAAGCTGGGGCATCTGGTTTTGTTAAGGCCCCGGAACATTCCTTCCCCGTGTTTGACTCTGGCTGGGAGCTTTAAAGAGACATGCTCACTCTTCATATCCTGGTCTGGATTTTGCCCCCTCTCTTGAAGTTCCATTTATGAGAGCTATGGTTCAGAGACACGATTCCTGTGTGTGTGTTTCGAGTTGGGTTAGTCTGAAGGACGCACGGAAGAATGGCAATGCATTCTTGTGACTCAGCTGGGGAAAAGCATCTGCGCACCCATGACGGCTTTCTAGCAGCAGTTTGTTGGCTGTGCAAGATAAAGATTGGGAACATCGTATTTCCTTTTTAGTTGATCAACATTTTCACTTCCTCTACTGTGAATCACCAACATCCAAAAGCTACAGAAAGCAATGCAACTATGGGTTATGTCAAAAAAGCTCTTGAGACTGCTGTCCCAAATGATATATTTGGTTTTTGTACGCTGCATGATCAACCGGCTCTTCTATAAAGGGTACCCGTTAATTCATCAGGGCATGTCAAGGGAAGAGACTTGTGACAGGACAACTCGTAGCAGATTCTCGATGGTGACGCACCTGCTCACAATGCCCTGAGCATCAGACAGGTCCTGGCCAAGAACACCATCACGGTGCTGGAGCAACCTCCCCACTCATCCGACCTGGCCCTGTGTGAAAACGGTTACATTAAAAAAAAAGTAATAATAATAACGGAACTTTTTGGTTGATAATCCAAAAAGTATAGAAAGTAAGAATTTGAAACCCGAAACTTTTCGGTTTCCGCTTCAAAAAAGTAAAGACGTAAAAGCAGACTAGCAGATCTGGAATGCATTCAGGAGTCATCAGAGGCACTTGAAATTGGAGCAGCTGCGTGCCGACTCTCTTTTAACACAAGGTTGAATGTGATTTGTAAAAATTCTGAACAGTGAGGAGGGTGTGCACACTTGTGCAACCACATTACCTCTGCTATGATTACTACGACCATTTTTTTGAAGTTTTAATCGAGTCGTACATGTTATGTGTCACAATAATGGCGGGAAAGCTTTGAAAGCGCAAGAACCTGACATTTGAAAAGGGGTGGCTTGAAATGGATTTGCTCGCTCAAATCTTCCTCGAAGCAACGTTTTGTTCCATGCAACAGCAAGTGTCATGGTATGCATCTCAGCACATGAACATGCCGCAGAAGAAACACGGTTTCTGTGACAGCTAATGGTTTACATTTTTGCCTTCAGCGATCATTCGGGGTGTTCCCCCCCTCTAACCCTGAGCAGTATCCGTGGTTGGAAATGGGAGGGGTGGACTCCATCCAGTCCATATTCTCACTCGCGTCCTGACGTTAGAAGGGGTCTTCATTGCAGGAAAGAGCCGACCACAACAGTTCTTCAGCTGGCAGCTTTAGTTGGTACAGAAGCACATAAAGCTTGCCAGTGAAGAACTGCTGTAGGTCAGCCAATGAGCAACTCTTTGTAATGTTCACCTGAGGAAAAACATGGACGACAATCCGGAAAATTGCTCGTTTGGCCACTGGTTACAGCCTCTTGCTTACGGGTAAGGACACTGAAAGGCTTCTGTTTCATGAAGAGTCGTAAACATATCAAGCATTATGAACGCTTAGGAGTGCCGGGCTTCAAATTGGAAGCAAATGAATCGCTTTTATGTGGTGCACAACTTTCAGCTGGCCACTGTACAATAGTCGTGAGGAGCCCCGGATTTGTCTTTCCTGGCCACCGGTCAGCTGGCCGAGCTTCAACAAATCGTAGTCGGTCAATCTGAAAAGACTTCCACCAGCAGCAAATTCTCTCTCCCTTCAAGGACGGGCCTTCGGGCAAACTAGCACACAGCCCTTGAACCCGACAACCCTTGAAAACGCAACAAATCCCATGCAGCTCTGCACGCAGTGTTTCCAGGAGAGATTTTTTTACATCATCAGCTAATATGGCACATGTAGAAAAGACAAATGACTGATGTCCCCCATATGAACCAACTTGATGATGTGATCATTTATAATTGCCCAATTATTTTTTGTGTTTGTTTGTTTTTTCTTCTTTCTTCTTTCTACCCACATTCTTGCTGCTGCAGGCAGTAAATTTCCCCAGTGTGGCACAAATAAAGGATATTTTATCTTCTTATTTTTAGGATTCATCACTTATAGCCTGCCACAATATGCGATCCAGGCACCGAGAACGCAGCAGCTGCATCCCCACGTGAGTGTTTTACATCAAAGAAATGTTGAAATAAATAAATAAATAAATAACGATTTGCAAGCGGATCCAAAAGGCTCCATTTTTCCATCGAGCACAGAAATGAAGAAGTAATGCCTCAGGCATCTTTAACAGCTTGTTGTAACAGAGCTGCTGCTTGTTAAGAGTCATTTCCACCCCTATTATTTCTTTGCACTCATGATATGTGAAGCACGCAGACAACACGCATTCGCTCCGAGGCCGTCCCACGGTGGGGAACACAGTGTACCAAAAGTCATTGATTACACAGTCCTGATGACTCGGAGCACAACTATCTTTTGTTTACTTACTATCAATATAATCTAAAATATAATGCAAAACCATTTGAGGGTTTGGAAGGGAAACACCCCAATTTGGAACTAATATAATCCAACTTGGCGAGACAAAAGTATTTTGCAGTAATCAACTTGCTTCATATAACCTCATTATTGAGGTATGACTAAAAAGTGCTCGGCCATTCAGTGGAGGATTAGATCTAAACGCTGCCAGTAATTGCGTGGCTAAGACGGCTGTGCACAGAATGACGCGAGCAAAAAGAATGGGAAGCGCTGTGAATCATTCCAAAAATATGCCATCCCAGAGCTCCACCTATGAAAATGCTTCCTGTGGTCTTTGACTTCTTATGAAATGTGTTTTCACTCATGAAAGCCATTGCATACAAAGTGCAGTCGGAACGGCCATAATCAACCTTTTCAACTTGTTCACTGAACTTTGTCATTGGAATCCAGATGCAATTGTATGAATCTAGTGCCGCACTTCCCCCATTGGTATAATTCTACCTCAGTAGCCACAAGACGAAAGCATGGCACAATTTGGAATTTGCCCTCCCCTCAAATGTGATAAAGCGACAAAAAAATGGATTTCAAACGACCTCAGACCATTGACTTTCAAGGGACGAAATCGGCATGGCTTTCTTTGTGACTCAAGCGATGACCCAAACTCAACACGAGTTGTCGAAATACAAAGATTTTGAGGATTATGTATCGCAAGATACCGTACGCGAAGCAGGCAGAATTTTTTTTCCAAAGCAGACCCCAACATCAACAAAAAAAAACATTTTAGTTATGTTTGTTTTATTTTGTTTGTTCCAATATTACCTGAAGTTCACTAAATTGAATCACCAAATTGTATGATGGGCGAGAGCCGGACCAAGAACCTGATTGCTGGAGGTTCATTTTGGTTATTTCTGATGCCAATCATTTTGAAATTCCAAGAATGATAAAAAAATGCGGACTGTGTCATGAATGCAACCAATTTGGAGCCTCAAGTCCCGTGAGGCCTGCCTCTAACAAATTGAATTCACATTCAAATCAGATCAAATACAGGTTACCGATTAATCGGCAGCTCAATTTAAATCTAAAATGGCTAAAATATTTGTTTTTCTTAAGTGTATTTCAATAATATGCAATTCTTCATGATTCACAGACTAGCCTGAAGGATATATTCATACTATTAAAATCCGGAGAAAAGCAGACTTCACAACTATCGAGGCTAAAGCACACACAAATTTACTACTTCAGCTCTTGAGTATCGGCAAGCGCATTATCGTATGCGCTTGCCGATATCGTATCGATGATTTTGACACAGTTGTACATCTATTACAGCGGCAGCTGTGCTATTTGTTTTTACTCCATGTGGAACGAGCAGTGTAAAAAGTCAAGTAATGTAATGCAGCTACATGACACGTGTCATATTGAACATAGCCGATATTTTTTTACTTAGAGTGTTAATTTGAAGCAAATAATGTCGTGTTCGGTTTACCGTTCTTTGGGTGGCTTGCGACAGCCTCCGAGTTGCGCCCTATTCTGCCTCTGCACTTGAACAGCAAGTTGGGATACTCCGACGTAGTCTGTCCATTTCCAAAATGCTATGTGAAAGATGAAAACAAAATAACTTCAAAGTGCTTGTGACATTGCTTTGTTCCCTTTGTGTGAATCGCTGAAACAACATAAGAGAGATCCCGGTATGAGAGTCAGCGTAAGCTAGCGAAAGGTTACCCAGCTAACATGAAATAACAACGATCAGATAAACTTAAGAGGGTAGTGCTCCGGTAATGATATTCTGAAAATATACAATAAATATAACAGATGTACGCTTTTGTGGATGAGCGTCATCCACAGCTAAAGTTAATTTGACAAGAGAGCTAAAAGCTAGTTGGGTAGCTTGTTAGCCGAGCCCGTCTACCTACTCAATGGTCAATTCCACGCGCAACTTGCATTGAAACCTAAACATTGCTTGTCAACATTAGAAATTGATTTGTTTTGAATGATAGGCTCAGGAGAATGACCTTAGCAAAAATGTCCTGATATATTCAGTATTTAGGGGTGCAAGATTATGGACTAGATTGCTGCCGTTTATGAGATCAGTGTCACTTGTGTACAACTGCTGTAAATGGTTTGAGTACATTAAGGTAAAAATAATCTGCAGTTTGGCTGACGGTCCAAAGAAGCACCTCTCAAAAAAACTGGACCACAATACCCAACTGAAAAAACGTATTTCATGCTTAACCGGCAAGATGTTGGAGACACTTTTTGGGGGTGAATTTTTCATTCCTTCAAGTGCAGGATGGAATTTGCTTTAGGAAGTGATGACGCAAGCTTGCAGGAAGTCAGCAGGTGGGAAAGCGGAAATGACCCTTTCAGTCTTAATGCTGCGCATCTGGAGCCAGGGAATGCCTTGAAAGAGTGAGACGGGCATGTGCGTATGTGCGCGCATCACAAGGCAGGCTGGTTTGTGGCTCGGCGAGGACACGGAATGAGAAATGAGACAACATGGCGGTCATGCTGCTCTGAGGCTCGGATGCCTCATGACAAGGCATCTGGGTGTGAATGTGTCTGCATCTGCTGCAATCTGGTGTGAAGGATACATTTTATATACACGTAGCGTGAAGTGAGAGAGGAAGCTTTAAAAAGGTATCGAGCCGAGACGTCGAAGACAGGATGTGACCAGCGAGAATTCAGATTTGAGAGTTTCCTGCATCTACTGGCTGCGTTCCGGCCATTAAGCAGAAGTGTGTCAAAGACTACATTGTTTCATTTTATGTATGTTTGTGTCACCGTGAGCCCATCCTCTTGTGTCTGTATACATAATTTCCTGGGTCACCATCCCCCCCTCCTCCTCAGAGAGCAGCAGTCCAGTTATTAGCTGAAAGACAGGAAATGTCGGCCCGGCCCGGGCGAGGGAATAAGAGCTGCCCATGCTGCGTAAATCTGCTCAGTTTCATCCTTCCCCCTCAGTCATATTGTCACGAGAGTTATATTTCAAACATTTGCACGAGGCTCGCCGAAAGCCAAGTGTCACGTTTGCTGTTTGGCGCAAACGTTTCACCCTTCTCTTCAAGAGGAAACGTCCTATTGCTGAAGACCGGGCTGTGATTAACTATAACGGGCAAGTCAAACATAAATACACCAAGAACGAAAACAAACACAAAAAAAAAAAAGACAGTACTGAAACTATGACTCATATGAATGACCGTAGATGCCCATATGAATGCCCAAATTTAACACTCAACGGACTCCCTCCCAAATGAACAGCATCTTACAGATAGAACCCAATATCTGAATGTAGTGACCACATTTTTCCTGCCACCTATAAAAAAAAAAACAGTGCGAAAACCAGTCAACCCCGCACAGGGCGCAGGTGCTCATTTTGCTGATTGAGTTTATGAACTGAATTTCTCATTTAACTAAAAAGGATTACAGACTGCACGCCGCGATAAAATGATAAGCTGATGACAGTTGACCTCCAACGGATAAATGTCAAGAAAAAAAGGAAATTAATGCTGAATAGAGGTCAGATGCCATTTTATGCCAGTCTCACCACACTCCAGAATACTGAAGGTATGCACGCATGTGGAAGGAATATCGTCGGGTATGCTGGATGAAAAAAAATGGCATCGCTTTTGCTAGTATGTGTGATAATCTGTGTGTGTTTCATGTCGTGCTGGATGCAGCTGTACCCAGATGGCCTGTGAGCATGACGCGCTAAGCTAACGGAGAACAACATTCACCCCGAGGTTGTGGGCTGGCTGAAAAAATAAAAAATAAATTAGGACCTGCCCTACAGTTCCCAAACAGCCTCTGCATTGACATTGACAAACCTATACTAGCCTACAAACATTACACAGCCAGCCGTCAGCTAAAGCCTGTCGAATAAAATCCTCTTGAGTATTGTTCTTCAGGAAGCCCATTTCACAGATCAGTTGTTTTTTGAAAGAACGTGGGAAACATTTGTGCTCATGTATTCTTTTAAAACTAAATTAGCGCAAACAATGGAAGTTTAACGTCGCACAACATGGAGCTCAACTGAAAAAGTGTGGGTGGGGCCCAAGAGTGGACTCATCCGTGACATCACATGAGAAGTTAACGTCAGAACGCCGAACTCGACAAAAGTGTGTTTTTGCGTTTTATGGGTGATCATGGCAAAAAGGACAAGTGTAATGATGACCGAAGTGTGCTGCTCGACACGAACACGACGCGCACTGTTGTCGAGATGGAAATTGCAACGACATTTTAGTCATGAACGGGCACTTCAGTAATACACAACACTCACTGGTTAATAACCTCGTGACCAAGATGAATCTTTGCAAACAACTCACGAATTTCCTGTCCCAAAGTGATTAAGACATCTCTGGGAACACAAGAACAATAAAGGGGCGAGACAAGCAGTTTGAATTAACCACTAATCACTTCGTCAAGGCGTGTAATGACGCATGCATGCCCACGCTCTTTGCATATCATCTAATTTGATGGTACATTTGTACACAAGGCACTATCTTGGCTGGGTAGGATTTTGATTGTGAGCATTTGTCCCGATCGCAATTTTTTCCCTTTGTCAACATTTTTGTTCCGCTAGGCCTTCCCGTCCTGACACTCCCAATAAGAACGCAGTCCCCTTCCTTGACGTTATCTTCTAACTTTCTCTTCTCCTCGCCGCGCCTTGGCTCTGTGCGTCTTTAGGTTGGTCAGTTGAGCAAGGCCAAGTTACATTCTTGGGATGCCTGCTACATATGGTCCGCATTCCAGCCCGTCTGCCGAGAGGCCCACTGCTCCTCTCCTCTGGCTCTGCACACACACCAATCCAAAGCGGTGTGTGCTGCAGCCTAAAATAATCTTTATAGATATCGCATACGATGCCAGCAGGAGACTAAATCTTACTAAAGCCTCATAAATTAAGAGCCATACGTTACATCCCGAACGGAGCCAACCATGTTGGTTTATTTAGATCTCTAAGTGTATAGGCGGAAAGTGGCGCTTACTCTGGCTGAAGAAGTATCTCTGTCCATGTCTAAAAAGGTGTGTGCGTGCGTGTGCCTCCATTTGCGATCTAGGTCAAACAAAACCTGCATGCCATTAATTCAGTAAATCCTGACACTCAAAATACACACAAATCAAAGGCAGCCATGTTTGATTAATCATTGGAACCCTGCAAGAGTGGAAACTCACCATTGGCTTGTCGTGGCTTTGACTGGTGATGCATGGACGTTTGATTGCTGTATGATAGATGTGGTCCTGCTCACTCGAGTAACGCGCTCCCAGGACGATTCCCACCGACTTCCAAAAGGCCAGGCTGGAATTTCTCTGCAGTGTGGGCATTCTGCTGAAGGCGTTAGGCAGCGGAAAGCAGGCTCCTCTCTGAAAGCACAAAAGAGCAGAATGGTAAAGTTTATGTTAGGGGCTATAAAAGAACAAATGCAGGGCTGGCTACACCCCAAGATTTACCCGTAGGCGCTAACTGGGAATATAAACGGTGGATCCAACATGACCCAGTCCTTCAAGCTGGAGAGTATGAAACTACCGTTTGAGGATAATTCTGACTTGCTAAAAATTCTAACACTGTCACTCATTTGAATATAATTAACACTTTCCAAACCTGTAAACCATTTGAAAAAAAAATAGAGATGTCTTTTACTGGCAAGAAAGCGTCCGTTTAAGCCAGCGCGTGACAAATGCATGCCAAGCACCAACAATTCATTTGCTTGTAGACAAATCATAACCGATCAAAACGTTTTCATTGGGCCAACGAACAGGAGCACCTTTGACATTGCTAATGCGTCATTATCACACACTTCCCTTTCTGTTTAAAGCACACAGAGACGGAATGGGAGGGTGGAATGTTTCGCCGATAAGAACGCAGCTGTAGCGGGCTCAGCCTAAAGTCAAATTTGTGGGACAGCTGGAATGGTAGGCGACATGCAGTTATATATTTGCCAAGTCACGAATAATGGAGCACCAGCATGTAAAAAAATGGCAGGGCTACAAGGCACGAAGGGCTTTTCTCCCACATTTGCTTGGTTAAGTCTCAACAAGTGGTCTGATGCCTTCCATTTTGCAGTGCAATATGCAACAGTTGAACCACACATTGCCATGGGCACAAGCTCTCTTTCGCGATTTGAAATCCAGTCCAAAGCATTTCAAGCAAATCCAAGCCAGCAGCTCTGATCATCTGATAGCGCCGTTGGGGCGTGGCTATCCCAAATATGCAACCTCACTGCAGCTACCGCATTTTCCACCGCAGGTCTGGTGCTACGTCGATAACAGTCAACCTTAAATCGTGCTTACGTACACCAAATCGCCCCATGGGGCTTGTCACTCACGGGCTCCATTTGGAAAAGAACGAATGACTCAGCAAACGACACACTTTTATGTTTATTGGTTGTGTTAAATGTCAGCAATGCTGACGGTGGAAAATTCGGTTCCAAATCTCACTGTGGCCAATTTGGATGGGTTAAGGCCAATGGTCTGACTCAATCCTTTCCAATTTGCTGACCAATACACATGCATACATAGAGAATCATCAGACTTACACAAATAATTCCTACTATGGCGGAAGGATTTACCATTTCAATTAATATGCGCAGAACATCATTCCAATGTAGTATGCCCTTTGAGTGAGAATGCGCGAGTGTCTAGGGAGTGGCTCACTGGACGTCACTACTGGACGACGGTATTAATCACATCCGGCCATGCAGATAACACATCAATGAACAACCACAAATGCATGAATCGGTAACAGCAATGTACAGCGGCTAAATAACAACTATGGACACGAAACAGCTAGCATGTAAACTAGTTGGTAAGATAGGAAGGCGGGTTGGGAGCGTTACAGTAAGATTACGGAATACACTGCAACCATGCAAATGGATGGTTAAAAATTACACACTTAATTCTCCACAAACTATGACTGAGAATCCCATTTTGCAGCACTCTCCCACTGAAAATGTGTCACCGTAACCCGAGTCCAACCTTTTTTATGCGACGCTAGTTGCAACACTGAACCTCCCACACAGAACACAACTGCTGAGATTGGAACAGTATTAACGCTAATAGTCCTCAAAAATGTCTGCTACAATACTCCGCATTGATCCAAATTGCGCAACGGCACCATTTAAAATTGTATTTTCACAGTCAACAAGTGGTGACAGAAAGGCCGTTCGCGGTTTAGTTAGTGATGGGCGATGGCAAGAGTGTCATGTACCCTGCAGGCGTTTACTTTTAGATGGCATTAACAGTTGAATAGAAGAGATCAATTTATCACTGAAGGTTATTTGATGACAAGGTCAGCGCCATTTAAGGGCTGAGTGCAGGTGGGAAAAGACACCCGTGGCTTAAACAGAAAGTTAACCCATTACTATGTCTGCCTTGAAAATCAGAGCCAATAGGATCACATAATTGCAGCCACTAATGGAGGGCAGAGGTCATTGCATAACTCACCCTGCAACAGGTTGATCAGCACTGGCATGCACTATAGCATTTGATGACGCACAAAACAATTATATATAATAATAAAGGAAACATGGAAATTGCGTAATTGTACGGCACTTCAAAAATGAAAAAATCATTACCGGTACCACGACAAAATAATCCACAGATTCATCAATCACAGCCTCACCTTTCATCCATCACCTTGTAGACTCCTGAAGTAGGTCCTGGTCTTGAGGCTCAAATTCAAATCGGTCTTTGACAAGTGTGTATAAAATGGGTACCTGGACATATGAGGTTGGGGGGTGGGGCGGGGGGGCAAAAGGCAAGCTTGAAAGGGGAAATAAATGACTCTGAGGAGGTGGAGGAGGGGCAACTCTCCACATCCATGTTGAGCTGCAAAGGGTGGGGCCTTGAAGAATTCACTCAATCTTCCTTACTTGACTAAAATCTTATCTTAATTAGACTATATCGTGCCAATCTGCCTGCGCACTGAATTGTGATCAAGCTCTGTACCGTGTCACCTTTCACTTCGATGACAACTGCTTCAGAGGCAACTCTTGAGGCTTCAGCTTCATCCTCCACCCAGACGATTCTTCAGAGACATCCTCGCACTTATTTAGACCCAATAACACACATGAAATGTAGACGACCCCGACACATTGACTACCGGGTACGTTTACTCGAGTCATACATGGCGACAAAAAACGTCAGACAGCCATGAAATCGCTATATCTCACTTAAAAGTTTTCAAAGGGGATTTTCACACTTACTTTGAGGTTAATCCACCGATTCCACTGCGCCACTTGGGAGCACGATTCTGACAGCGAATATGCGCAGCTCAAATGGGAGGACGATTCGGATTGTTCGGGCCGGTTCCACCCCACGCCCAGTTGGCCTGTGGCGGCTGTCTACTGTAAAGTTGCCACGTCCGTTACATTCGGGAGGCCTTGTTGAAGCCCAGGAGAGCATTCAAAAGCATCAAGCCACCTCTCTGCGTGCTATTTCTTAAGGCTGCCACGCGCGTTTCAGGTCGACAAGAATCGCAACGTTCAAGGTGGGCAAGACGTTTGGTTATGTAAGCTGTTGAAGAAAATGATCGAACGCGTCTAAACGCCTCGGCTTGAAGACCAGAAGGGGAGTGCCCAACCCTGGCCGGCCAGGCTCCCACGGCCAACATTTGGTTTCCAAAGCTTATCCAACGCAGACGCCTGAAAGCCACACCTTAAACTCTCTCTCAGTGAATTTCTCCGGAGCGTTCGACGAGGCTGAGACCTCACAAGTTCTCCGCGGCTTACACTGCGTGTCGACCACTGAGCAGTGACGTTTGTACACGATAGACGCATATCGAATATTTATGCATGTATTTATTTTTTTTTAAAGAGAGAGCGAGGCTAAAGCAGAGTATCCTGTTGACCGGTCACACCCCGTGCTCCTTCGCTGCTCCTCGGGACTTCCCTCCCCGGTCTCTCCCTCCGTCCAACTCATCTCTTCAAACCGGCTTCTCTGCCCGATCAGCTGGTAGGCTCGTGACGTAGCGACAGCCCGTAGACCAATGGCGAAGAGAGTGGGAGAACAAGTGCACACGCCCTCCCGAAGTGTGTCATGACGGGCAAGCTTATTGGCCAATGGGGAGGTACACCACTGTGAGAAAATAGGCGGGCTTTATGCCACACGGCCAATCGGATTGCTTCCGCCCAAAGGAGGTGCTTCCATTTCCGACCTATTGAATTGCAGGAATCGGTATGAGAAATGTTCGGAACTTTTCCACATGATCATCCTGCAGACACATCTTACTGCTGGTCTTGTGTGGGAGATCAATACGTACTGTAACAAAAGTTTTCCTATGATAATTGTGGAGTGGGGCGGTGCTCTTATTTGGTGTGGGCTCCTATTGGGCGGTCTGCTGGGTTGGGGGTTCATGACATGCCTTTATGCATATACACACAAAAAGTCGGATATTAATAATATACTCTAAGTCAAATAAGAGTGAAGTACAAAATGTTCCATCAGGGTTCTTAGGTCTAATTTAAATGTGGTAAAATTTTCAAATTTCTCCTCAGTGTTTGCATATATATGGGATGCAGAGTAGAACAGCTCTTAATGTGCACATCTGACAAATCCACCACCCTCACTGTGTAAGTGTTCTCTCATATCTCTAGTTTTACTGCTCTTTCTGGTCGAGTCCACATGAAATGGCATGATTTGAGGTGAACCTGGAGCACGTTCTGTTCACAGTGCACAGGTTACGCAAATGGCACAGGTTAAGTAAACTGCTGAGAGGACTCAACCTAAGACCGCGCTGTAGATTATCTTTTTTTTCTCCAACATGGTCTGGTTTAGGTTGGAGGATTTACATTTACACAAAAATGCAGAAAAGTCACATTTGGACACCTGAAAGGGATCTAGCGTGAAAACACCCTGAAATAGACTTTGTTCTTCATGGTCTCCCCAGGGAATACCCATTTCGCACACAATATGTTTATCCTTGATAACAATATAATCCTTTAGCATTTTAGTCTAATACAAGCATTTTGCTTCTCAACAAACAAAGCATTGGTGTGGGCTGAGAATTGGCATTAACAACCAAATAACAGATTGCTCTTCTCATGGACTGGCAACTAGTTCTGGGTGTTGTCCGCTTTCCGCCCGAAGTCAGCTGGGATAGGCTCTGATGTGTTCAAGATAAGCAGTGTTGAAAATAGATGGATGGATGATTTTATTATTTATTTATGTGTAATTATTTACATCGTAGGTATTGAATACGTTACATCAGGGGTTCCCCAACCACCAGGCCGCGGACCGGTACCGGTCCTCGGGGCATTTGGTACCGGGCCGCACAATAAGAACTTACATTAATTCCGTCGTAATGATTTTGGAATACGAAAGATAGTTTATTTTGAAAAATTACCGGATTCTCCGCTACATCCGGCTGTGTTACTTGACACACGTCAAACCAGGCTTCTCCGTCACGTGACTGATTACGCTAAAAACAAAACACCTGAGCTTGCTGAATGAGTAAAATAAACTGCTGGAGATCGCAAATGACGCGGCCTCAAAAGTACGTTTGAGACAACAACTCTGCCGGTGTTCTGGATTCAAGTTATGGCTGAACACTCCGAGATCGCCACAATAGCACTGTTGCCATTTCCGACATGGTACATGTGTGAGGCGGGGGTTTTGTGCAGCAACGACGACTAAAACCAAATGACAAGTAGACTCAACACTCCAGGTGTCATTGTCTTCTATTACCCCGAGATGGGACCGCCCGCTTGCAGAAAATCAAGCTCGGCGCTCGCACTGATTCAGCATTGTGGTGAGTTGAGATTTTCATGCACTTTGAATTTGTGTTGTATCGTATTTTGAAGGCATTAAGACCGTAGCGATCAGAGTGTTGCGGCCAAATTGGACGCTCCTCGCGTTTATCTCGAAACCCCCCAGTGTTCATGCAGCTCTTATCATATTATTTTGTAGTATTTATCCGGCACACCTTAAATGCCGGTCCGTGAAAATATTGTCTGACATAAACCGGTCCGTGGGGCAAAAAAGGTTGGGGACCCCTGCGTTACATGACTTTAATTACAAACCTGCTGTACAGTGCACTTTATCTTTACATCATAGTGCGGGTTATAAGAGAAGGGGCCATCAAACTCTTGCAGTACAAATAAACTGTAAGTAATGCACTTTAAACCGTACCGTAGCAGCCCTTCCACTGGCAGGGGCACAGAGCAGTGAAGTTATGCGGATCAAAGGTAACGGCCTGTCAACATTCTTGCTGTAATATGAAGTTACACAATGCAGACTCGGCACAGTGACGCAGATTTATCCCTTGCCTCGATTTATGTTGACGCATTCACAAAGCTGGTCAGGAATGCGACCACAAGCACACGTCATTCAGGAAAACAATACTTCCTTCTGCATTACTGCATTCTAATCCATATGAAATAGTTCCTTTATCCAGGATGGATCAGACAGCGGTGATGTGTGCTTCGTATCCAGTGATTTCAATCTATTGGGGCGAGATGTCCCGGTAATTCTGAGCAAAATACTTGCTGCACAATTAATAGGAAGCATGTCTACATATTAGCCTGCTCGAAGAACTGTGTGTCATTACGTGTTGCCAGGGTTAAGTTCTTTTTTTCCAAAATACCTCTTAGAAATACACAAGTGATTTTAAACAAATCAAACATTTTCCAGTGTGGTTGATTTTTCAGGTTCCGTGTTACAGTGGGTGGCAATGTGACTATGAAAAGTATTGACCTTAATTATCAATAAGAAAAACAGCGTGCACTGCAATACAGTAATTTCTTTTGATTTGAAATGAGAAGAGGTGCAGAATCCCACATCATATAATACGACACTCTTTGAGCACAAATTAGAGTGCAGCTTTGCTTACGCAAAGCTGGCAACAAATAACTTGCTTGATTGTGGTTCACTCAGTCTGTTCACCATCAGTGAGAGATTGACCAAAGGGAATTCAAGGAGCTGCCTGTGTCCCTTTAAAGAACTCCCATGGTCAAAAGAAAGTGATTTGTCGTGCTGGCAGCCAACCAGGTTGTGCGTACATGTCGAGACTGAAGCCAATGAGGAGCCATGCTCGGTGGAGGTTACAAAAGAAGCCTTGAACCCAATGACTCAGCAAAGTTGTATGCGTGTGAGATGACACTTTGCAGCAATTTAAAGGGCCAGCATGCATGTTTAAAAAGGCAGCGGAGGAAAACGGTCTAAAAATCAAGTGCACTCTCTCCATCTTAGACAAATCATGTAAAGTATGCGGCCCTGGCTGGTTCTCCGCCTGATTATGACAGCAGTGAAGTTGTGCAGAGCTACGCCTATTTTTAAACCTTGTTTTACTTCGAACACATCAGACTAGTTGTATTTTTACTGTTAAAGTACAGTGCTCTATCTTGGATAAGATCTATTTACCATAGAAGCCTTAATGTTTCCATCCATGAGTTACAGTCACATTTTATTGATTTACCCCAGTCATCATGGAGGAATTTGCTTTTGTCTTATTTTATCCGGCGATATTGTACTGGAGTGCGACGAGTGGCAAGTTAAAAAAAAAAAAAAAGAAGCTAACAAAAATGACTTGCAATATGTTTCATCTCAGTGTGTTAACAGTGAAGAAAATGTACAAGAAACATGAAGTCAACACACAATTTGCCTTCGCGGGCCACATAAAATTTAGTTGTGTCCGGGATCTGGCTCCCATGCCTGGTATTTGACACTTGTGCTGTAGCCACGTGGAAGGAACTACAAGGGGGGTTCTGGGGCACAAAAATATGCGTTGAGCCCCAGGTGCCACTCCAGGTCCTTGACATTTGGGTATTTTCGTATCGATCTGGGATTTTTTTTTTCCAATTTTCCCGGTGTTCTACATAGGGGAACATGCAATGAATGTTTATCAGTGTTTTCTTTGGTGTTTTTAATCAGAAATGATACATTTTTGTGGGGGTGGGATTAATCAAAAGGCCACTGAAAGTGCAGCCTCGGGGCCGCCGCCAGATGCCCATCTACAGTATAAAGTCCCACAGTATGCCAACTATCTGAAAAGTTGGAATATTAAATGAACCGTCTACATTGGACTGATTTCCCTGAAATTTATGTGTGTGTAAAATCTAAAAATGAATGTTGATTGTTGGTAACGCATTCAACGTTTTTGTTTTGTGGTCCCCCTGAGATCGCCTTTGCCAACCCATGACCACCCCAAGGATAAAAGTCAAGCTCCACCACTGCCTGAAAGTTAATTCCATTTTTACATATCTAATTACCTAATAGCAATGAGATTGCACAATGTACAGCGTTTCTGGTCATGCTACTTTGTGAATGAGTGTGCATGACGGCCATCTGGATACGTCGTGACAATTGCAGATAATGGTATCATTTTGTTCACAGCAGATTGGATGTCGGTCCAAAGTTCCATGATGTTCCTCAGTGATTCAGTAACCGCTACCTGTGGTTCAAGTCACCTATCCGCCTTGTGATATAATTTTTTTTTCCAGGAAACGCTCTCACTTGAACCTTAACATTTCTTTTCCTCGGCTAAAAAGCACAGCAGCAATTTCCTCATTGATTCATGTGATTCACGCACAGCTGTTTCATAATCTTGTCAAGTGCGTGAAGACGGCTGCGCTCATTCCTTCCAAATCGGGGCCGTGGGTCAACAACCTTTTTCAAAGTGACAGGTACTTCCTGGGTCTTGAATAAAGAGAGTTACCATTCATTCAATCAATCATTGGTTTGAATTCTATGCTGTCAGTCAACTATTTAGCACATCCGCCTCACAGTCATGGGTTTTATTCCGGCCTTCCAGTGTGGAGTTTGCATTTTTTCGCCATGCTTGCTTGGGCTTTCTCCGGGTACTCCAGGTTTCGTCCCACATTCCCAAAACATGCATGGCAGGTTAACGGAATACTCTAAATTGTCCCGAAGTGTGATTGTGAGGGTGAATGGTTGTTTGTCTATGTGTGACCTGCGATTGGCTAGCAACCAGTTCAGGGTGTACCCCGTCTACTGCCCGAAATTATTCTTTGTCCAGAGATTCACACAGCGCTGCAGCATTTCCACGAGGTTTATCTTACCGGTAATTGTCACATGCAGGGACAAGGACTACTAACTGATATGATCAGCTTTGCTGTTGGTAGAAAAGGAGCAAATGATCCTAAGACAGCCCAGTCAAACCTCCAAACACCCTTGTTGGCCTGATACCAAAAATAAAGCCGTAATGATGACAGTAATAGAAAAGGACCTTTCACTTAATACAACGTGACAACAATATAACAAGAATAGGGATATTATATTGAAGCTAATTGATGCGGACGGGCTGGCATAACCGTGGTGGCTGAAAGTGATGACATCACTCTGATAGCGACTCTTACCAAAGACGTGTTTGTGACAAGTGCTGGCAATAACCGCTCACAGCGACTCTCGGGCATCACATCTTTCGCTGTGTGTTACGGTCCAGAGGTCCAATTCTGAAATACTTATGCATACGTAATCGATCGAGCACTGTTGCATCCTTTTCTCTGTAGGTTCCAGCTGCATCCAAGGAGGATCGAAACATGATTGATTTCAGTCAATTTTAATGAAAGTGTTGGCCATTCTCGTAGATGTTTATCATTATGTAGTGTATACAGTAAACATGCAAAAAACGGGTCTGAATATCTATAGTTTGCACCATCAAAACTGCCATTCTAAACCTGACGGTTGTTCATCAGTGAAATGATCTGTGATCGCCTTTTTTTGTACCTCTAATTAGATTTTTAAGAAACGACCACGATCAATCAGAGACGGGTGTGATGGAGTTAACTATCAATCATTGGCCCTCCACTTGTGGGCACACTCGTAGTGGAGCTTAGTCATAACGACAACACTTTGGACTTCAGGAGTTTTGTTCAACGATGGCGGAATACCCCCACATCCTCACCCCACAATCACACACACAAATGGAATGGGATGGGACGGAATTAGTGAAGTCTGGCTACATTCAAAATTCAGTTATGGCTTTAAAACTGCAAACTCTCCCCAACGTTTTTTTGTGTGCGCTCATCTGGAGCTTGGACATGTGTTGAAGGGCCACCGTTTCTCCGTCTGCTACAAGGCAGTGTTGCCCCCTCCATTGAAGGGTAACAAGCCATCTCCCTTATCTCATTTAAAAATTGCAAACCGAACAAGCTCTTATTTGATCTCCTATTATGGGTTTATTGAATAAACGTCAGGAAACAAAATAGGACCCCGTATTTGTGTTCCCTTAAGCTTGTTGTGTGCCTTGATCTGGAAAACATTGTTCTTATGCTCCTCCCTCTTTGCAAGGACGTTTTTCTTCAACTCTGTCTGCACCTCAATCAAATCCACGGAAAACACGTTACATCACCTGCACCGCAATTTATACCTGCTTTTAGCTCATCTAAAGAGTCATCCACAACTGCATCTCTCATCGAATTGTCAAGTGCCCAGAAGGCGTGTATCAGAAAACGTCCTCGGTCCGCTGGAACACGCAACGTGGCACAAGCGCAGACTGCCAAATTCCCCGACGGTGCCATAAAGTAGGCGTGCACCAGCACGAAAATCAAGTGCGGCAGTTTTTATGACCAAGCACATGTGCGCTATCCTCGGTGTGTTTTTCATGCTGTGACACCCATACGGCATGCATGAGGCGGGCAGGCCAGCAGGATACCTCAACCCTGACTGCCACTCAGTTTTCCAATACCCGCTCTCAAAATCAATACATTAACTTACATAATGTTCTGGTTTTGGACTGGAGCGAAGAGTCCAGCTGACTGCAACATGTGACTCGGTTTGGATAGCGTTCTTCAATTACGAAGTGCCAACGTGCCGGTCCAGGTCATGTGACACGGAAACTCGTGACGTGACATCCAACGTACTCGTCGAACAGAGCTGGCACAAATGGAGGAGGAAAGTAAAGCAGAATGTGGTGTCATGTTCTTTTACACCATTCAAGTGAGGTACGACTAGGTGCCAAGTATGTGACAAAAAGACGTTTTCCACGGCAGCAACGCAAGCAATTTGTTCAAACACTTGAAGACCACACATCCCGAGAGCCTACAGGGAGATTAAAAAAAAAAAAAAAGCGGCAAAGCCCAAATTATTTTTTCTTGTGACATCACAGATTTGTTGGACTATTTATTGCCGGACAGATGTCATAGGGGCACAATAATAATTGGATGGACTGGATTAAAAAAAAAATGCATACTACGTTTTTGAATAGTTGGCAGCACAAAAAGGATTATTCCATCCATCTATTTCGTAACGTGCTTGACCTCGCAGATGACTTTGGGCAAAGTACGGGGTACACCTGACAACCAGTCACACTCACACTGACATCAATGGACGATTAAGCTAACACACGTGGTTTTGGAATGTGGGAGGAAGCACAGTGAAAAGCCACAGAATTGCAGAGAGAATTTGCAAATGCCTCACAAGAAGGAGTCCACATTCAAACGCTAAATGTCAGAATTGCAAAGCAGACATAACCACTTGTCCACTGTGCTGCCCATAAGGATTATTCTGAGACAAATGAATTGCAAAAACATTTTTGCACTTAATATAAAATACTCATTTTAAAGAAATACATTTCAGAGTCATCCGGTATTCGTCCTGCATTCTATTTATCGAACCGTGCACCTCTGCACGGTGAGGCTGACGTGCCTAACAGTCGACTAGCGTGGCAGAGTCATTTCAAGAATGGGAATTATACTTTAGACTACGGTTTGGTTTCTTCAGGAAGTTACAATGAGTCATTTGTTTTAGTTTCTCTAGATGGCAAATGTTCGCTTCTTGATCATAAGATACCAGTCGCATATGGAGGAAGTATAAATATCTTTATGTGGAGGAAAATTCCCCCAATCCCATTGACGAAAGTTACTCATCGGTGTAAAAGTTGAAGTGAAATCATGCATACTCTTGTTACATTTAAAATGAATCCAAAACAATTGAAAAGTTACTTTGTTGTCTTTTTCTCGTGCCTTAAGTAAGCTCTAAATTCATACTAAATTCAAAACGTGGCATTTATCCGTTCCAGCCATACTGGGAAAAAAAAACCAAAAAAAACAACGAATGTTCAAGTATAGAATTTTTTTTTTCATTTCATTTTGATGGAAATGTGCATTTAATTTTTCGAGATAATGTACTTTTTGTCATAAGATCAGCAAATAAAAAAAAATATTATGCCTTGAACATGTGTTGTGACAGCAGGATTTTTTTTTTTTTACTTGATTTTCGGCTTGCTTGAACCAGGTAATGATTTGACGAGCTTGAATTTTTTTCCACGGCGATTTGGGACTTTCTGGAGACTTACTCGTGACTTGCAATTACTCCTTGCTTTGCTGCAAAGTGGCACAAAGTTAAAAGTAAATGAAAGAAAATCTACCTGCAAAAGCTGTCCTCCCTGAATAAAAGGTGTTTGGCCGCATAGTTCCGACATCATTTTAAAACCGTTAAACTAGCGTTTGAGCAGGGGAAAGAAAAAAAAATGACAGAAATCATGGTCTACGCAGTTCTCATCAACTCACGTATTTCCACTGGACCATTTTCCAGTGACGTATGGAGTATAAAGTCAGGCCGGGAGCATTTGCGGCTTGCCTGCAGCAAATTCCTCAACTGTCACATTACATCCAAGGTGTGGCCGTTCTCCAAGCTTGGTGTGTCCACAAGTTGCTGAGCGTTTTTTTTTGCCCCATTGATTATGTGAGGAATATGAGATCAGACAACGGGGTGGGGGACATGCCCTCCTTATGTAGTTCTATTCTTGTTAAGGCATTGGCTGTGTGTGCGTGAGCATTTGCGAGGGTAAATAGGCGTTTATCTGGGTTTTCACATGTAGCATGTGCATGCATGTCTTCTTGTCTCGATGACTCAAGGTTCCTTGCAGGGAACCACCCTCTCCTTCGGGCGAAACTTGAGTTAGCTAAAGCTAAATAATCCGGTGGAACATGACAGCCCCAATGAGCATGCACAAATGCGTTTGGAATTAAAATCAAAGAATATTTGCAGTGGGCACACAGCTTTGTGAACATGAATATACAGTATGTGTGTGTGTGTGTGTGTATGCACGCGTATACATAATTTGACTGTTGGGAATACAGTACTGTAACTGGAAGAAGGAAGTTGTAAAACAATGAGAAAGGAGCATCTTTTCCTCACCGAAATCATGTCTGAATTCAAGGACTGTGACATCTTTCTCTTATTCTTTCTTTTAATCTCAAGTCTCTGTTAGTGATGTTTTATGGCTTATTTCCACGTGTCATTCTCTTCTTGTGCAGAGTATTCTGTCCAAGACGCTGGGTTGTCTGACCAAGTAGCCCGAAATGGAGGCCAGCGAGCAGCAGGCGGGCCATCAGAGTGTAGCGGGGATAATTCTTCCCTCTTCTGCAGCACACCAGTCCTTTCCAGGCAGACCTTTACTCTCTCATTATCTCCTGGGGACTTTGTCATCTTCTATTTCTCTGCTAATCCTACATCTCGCTATTCATTGTTCCTTATAAATGAAAACGCGTCTCTTCAGCAAAGCCTCATCTTGAACAAAAGGCATGCCCTTTTTTTTTTTACACTGAGTTGGTAATATTTTTATAAGCATGTGTTTGTGTGTGTGGTGGCAAACGAACAATTCTTCAAAATTGAGGCTTCCAGCTGTTGAAATTGTTTCCATACTTTTAATATGGGATTTGTCAGATGCTCAAGAATATCTTTAAAAGAATAATCTCTTTGTTCATTCAAGCAGAATTATTTATCACCAAGGAAATGTTTTCAAGTTAAATGTGCAAAACAAACACACGCTCACACACACACAAATACTTTTGAGTCATGATTGACGTCGGGCTTTTAAAGTTGAACTCGCTTTTCTGTCGGCCCAATATTGGTGACCATGTGAACCGAGTCCGGTTTGACTCAGCAGAGTTCTAAATTTATTCTTCCATGTGCTGCGCTCTAATTTTAAACGAGGTGCTAAATATACGGACGCTTTCCAAGCCAAAAGGAGAGATTGCTGCGTCACTATGACTGTCCAGTGTGACGTCTGAGAATATGAACACATGAAACGTTCCAGGAAGAAACCTCGCCACTGCTGCCATCTTCTGGACACTGCTGGAGCGGACGTGGTTGCCATGGAAACATTCAATAACATGCTTGAGTGCCTTGGAGGTGCAAGTAGGTCACGTTACCTTCAGTTTGAATAAAGTGAACGTAACGTATAGTATAAAGTTGGATGTGTCTTACACTCCACATTAGCCAGCCCTGATATCCTTCCATATCACGGCATAAACCGTAGCTCTGGGTGCCTTCCTCTTTTTACTGTCCCTAGAATTATCTTTGGTGTTTTATTTAAGGTATAAACACCCCAAATAGCCAAGAATTCCTCTATTGTAAACATCTCCCCTGTATTGCATATATACTTCGGGGGTTAGGCAGAGACAACCACTCGGATGTATTCTGAGTTATTACAGTAATTCAAAGGAGGCATCGTAAGAGCATTTAGAATGATAAAATCTAAAATGTAGTATAACTCGTGAAATTCATGTCAGGTTTACCTAATTATTTTAGGCAGTAAAGGAATTTAAAAAATTGGCTCTGGAAGAAATTTCTTCACTAGAACATTTTATAAGTACAGATGCGTTTTCCATGTGTGTATGTGGGCGGGTGGGGCAGGGTAGTCCTTAATGAATAACATCAAGAATTCAATTCTTCAATTTTTCTCATTAACTGTCGTGAAGGACATTCAACAGCACATGAGATCATCTTTGCCAAAAAGTACTGTTGATTACTGTACCGACATCAAATTCTGTGATATTGTTGGTTGCGTTTTGTAGTTCGTGTACCCTGCAGGACATCTTTTGTGAGTGTGATTGAAGCTGGTCATTATACAAACGGACATCGTGTCTGCTGGCACTGCTGTGTGTGTACTGCTGTGTTCCAGCTGTCCGAGTGGATAATGCTCAGTGGGCACACGCAATCTCAAGATGAAATGGCCATGGGGCCATGGTGCTACAATTCAAGATCTTTGAGAGCCTTGAGAAGAGGGTAAGTGCATTCGAGAATAGCGGCATTGTAACCGAGCAAATGTGTCATTGGCCTATTTAAAAAATGCGGTCACAGAGAGACTTGCAAATACACATCACGTGGCCAACATGTGTCACAGAATCATTCTGAAACATGTGTCGAGTCAACAATGCGGCCATATTCTCAAGCGTCTTGGCCTTTCACTCATTCTACTGCATTTAAAAACAATATCTCAATGGTGTTAAAATGGTTGCATTTTAAATCCGTTCAATGGGGAATGTTTGGCTGCCTAGTATTTGAAATATCAAATAATAATGATGGCATCAACGGAGATTTATCATGAATTTATGACAAACATCGATGACATATTCATTCATTCATCCGCTTGATCCTCACTAGGGTCGCGGGGGGTGCTGGAGCCCATCCCAGCTGTCTTCGGGCAGTAGGCGGGGGACACCCTGAATCGGTTGCCAGCCAATCGCAGGGCACACAGAAACAAACAACCATTCGCACTCACACTCACACCTAGGGACAATTTAGAGTGTTCAATCAGCCTGCCACGCGTGTTTTTGGAATGTGGGAAGAAACCGGAGCACCCGGAGAAAACCCACGCAGGCCCGGGGAGAACATGCAAACTCCACACATTGAGGCCGGAGCTGGAATCGAACCCGGTACCTCTGCACTGTGAAGCCCACGTGCTAACCACTGGACTACCGGGCCGCCCTCGATGACATACTAAACTACCAATATTTCTGACCAGCTACGGAACAATTTCCTACCGCTTATCCACTTTGCGGTTAAACACTTTTGGCAAAAGGTGGAGTTTACACTGAATTGTTCACCGGTCAATCATCGGACCTAAATGGACAAACAACGATTCATACTCACATTCACAATGAATCTTTATGTAAATCACTATGCACGTTTGTGGAAAGTGACAGGAGACCAGAGCAAGCAGAGAACTTGCTAACCACACCGAAATAGGGTGAACCAAGAGGCACGGTCACATGCTGCCCATCAATATTCCCCACCTTTTTCAATGTCAAAAAGGAAATTTAAATGTCAAACAAAGGGTCATAGCTGGAGCACAATTTGAAGTCCACAGGCATGAGTGCATTTGAGCTTGCAGCGACGACGACAAAAGGTAGCCAACATTACACATTGTTACTCAATCCCAACTCTGAAGCTGAAATGCGTATTTTTATTGCGGAAAATCACTTACTAGAACCCAAGTCCAACTTTTACAAGGTCTTTAAAGTGGGGAAGTCAGTCAATGGGGCCTTTTTGGAAAGTCAAATGTCATCTTTCTCCCACCTTCCCTGAACCTTTGTAGAAAACGTCATCGGGTCAACATTTTCCTACACAGGAAATGACCACTGAAATCCAAATGAATGCAGGGGTGCCCAACCTGGTGCTCGCCTCTTGAAAAATAGCCCACCGGTGACGAGACCTTGTGATTTTTCTCGGAACATTGCAAAAGTGATCATTTGAAAGCATATCGGCGTCATTTTTCCATTGATTTCCTTCACCGCGTATATGACCTCTGCCAGTTGTAAATGGCATGGATATTATGGGAGCACGCAGGTACTCGTTTACATGTACTGACACTGCGGTGTCGGAAGACCCTCCCTCCGGCGCCTCCCCCCAGACCCTTCCTCCTCGCGGCGAGCTGTTTTGTCCTCTCCTCCGCAGCAAAGAAGTCTGTGGTCACCCTGAAAAATTCCAACAGAGCTCGGTGGCTCCAGTTAGCTTCATGGTTAGCCGTCCCACTGTTTGGTGCCGCCGCTGGGTTAGCTGGCACAGAGGAACTTCCATCGCACTGCGTGGAGAAACCGCAGTGGCCGCCTCGGTCGGTTAGGAGGAGGAAAAAATGCGGGTTGTTCTCAAAAAGTTCCCAGGGTACTGTGGCCTGGGTATTTCCCCGGACAGGGTCGTCGCGAGCGCATACGCTCAGCACGGGGATGGCCACTTCATCCACATCTCTTAAGGGTTCATTGCGTTCCCAATAAGCTTCCCAAGACGTGCAAGTCCCTGTTGGCGCTGCTGATGCACAGTCAACCTGATCACTTTGACAGAATAGAACTTCCTCCAGGCCACGAAGGGAACTGGTTGAAAAGAGGGTGTCCGTACGTATGGCAGCACTTAACGCCGTCCTGTATCTTAGCACAGCACATCCACAGACACACAAAAAGAGAAACAAACATCAGAAAATGCAGCGGCTCAATCGAACGTCTCTCCAATTGCTAATAGCCGATGATTGCAGAAACCGTTCTCTTGTCACGATGTGTCTCCGAATCAATCGGTTGCCTTGCCAACTAAACCTTTCTAAATTGTTTGCGCTTTGCTTTTGAATGGTTCGTCAATATGATGAATTTGCAAAGCGGATTTTGAGGATTTTTGTCTTCAGGACATTGGAAATGAGGCAATGTTAGATGTGATTAAAGTGTGAAGAGTTTGAATTTTTCTAAATAAATTGCCTCCAACCACATGTGGAGTATGTAGATATTTTTGGTCGTTTTTTCCCCCCCTCAGAATAATCAATGCTTTTGTTTAGTCGTTTTCTGACCGAAGCATGAATGTTAAGTGTTTTTCCACCTCATTGTAAACATTGCATATGATTGTAGATCTCTTCTTAATTTCTGTTGATGTGGTTGTTGTTCACCAAGCCTCAAGTAAATATCAATATTACTTTTTCTAAAAATCTAAATTCTATTTGACACTCTGTGACCACACTGGATAATACAACGGGGAGCTTTTTCGATTTCTTCAATTGCCAAGTCAGGGGCCTATTTTCAGTCTTACAAATTAGTACTTTGTACTTGTTGGAAACAAAAGCGGGGGCACAAAGTGACTGTTGCTGCACTGATGGCCCGGGAAAAAAAAGTTTGTATTTAGTCAAATATGGGCCACTCATTGACTACAAACGATGCAAAATTGGGGGGTTTAATCATGAATTTCAATAATCCAAATGCGACTGAGCCCGACCGTTGCTCTCCACACTATGGCGATAATCCGTTCATTTTAAAACGCCATTTTTTTTGTTTGTGAAAGCTCTTGAATCAAAGGATAAGTTTAAACACTTGGGTCACATCCTCATTTTATTGTTATCCAATGTTTTACTGTATATCTGCTTATCTTAATATTTATTGCGACTTCTGCTGACTTCTTTGTCCATTTCACTACCGCCGTCAATAAAATAAGACCAGTACCAATGTGAACACATCATTAACGGGGACCACTTCATGGAATTCTGTGCATGATTTATGCTGTATATCTATCACAATAGTTTAGTTATTGTTCTGGTTAAAGAAAGAAAAATAAGCTACAAACTTCAATGCTATATTTTAATTTCCTGCCTCATTAAATACTTACCGCTGCCAACACAAGACCATTTTATTTCCTGCATGCCCTCTGCATTATTGATTTTTTTTTTGTGGGCCTGACGCATCATTATATTAGCTTTGCACAACTAGATTTGTATTGGGTTTTGTGTTCTAATGAAAAAAGAAATAAGGTTTTGGTACAGCACACGGAAATAATCAATTGCACTACTCAATGTAAAGAAAACATTTTCATCTAAAAACTAAAAAGGTGGGAATGTTATGAACTCTGCAAAGTAGGACACTGCTTTTGAAAGGTTGGTGGCTGGACAAAATAAATAAACAACAACAACAACAAATATTACATTTTGAGATGACTGGCCACGGTTCTAGCCTCCCTGGGGGGCGGGGGGGGGGGGGGGGGGGGGCAGACCAAATTCGATCCATTTGGCCAGCTTGTTCATGGTACTCATAAGAATGCAATTATAGGAAACCCAGTAAGTACATGTTGGGGAGATACATGACACCTTTGCTTTATTTACTTATATCCCTTTGGACAAATTTGAGAACACAAGCAATTCTAAAGGAGCCTAGGGATGTTTTTGCCTTAATTCAAAACGTTTTAATTAATAAAACATATATATATATATATGGCAAAATAAAATATACACATTACACTGTGTTATGTACTTTTGTGATTTTCACCCTTAAAACAACAAACTTGGGCCTGAATCATTTTGAACTAGATATAAATGTTACAAATAATCGATATGGAAAATTAGTCGAAACGGTGCCTTATCACCACACCCCCTCTTCATACCTGCTAAGGCACATTTTCTGGTAGAGCACCAGGCCCCATTGCATGGGCCAGCAGAGGCCATTCTCAAACCAGCTCTGGCAGCGAAAGACGGGCGACAGGCAGACGGCCGCCGTCAAATAGCTGGATGAGCCACACTCCCCCAGGTAGGAGAGGAGGAGGCCGGAGCCCGTACTCTCACTCACTGCATACAGTTTGCCGGCAGGATGCCGGTAGCGGATGTACCGCACGGCCTCTCGGAGGTCTGCGGGGTCTCCAAACTGCTGGAGTTTGACACTGGTGAGCGGGGTGCCGTTGTGGCTGCGGCGGTTGAAGACGGCAGGGAGGTATCCATGGGAAAGGGCTGCTTGACACAACTGTGGGAGGTAAAACACACGGACAGAAATGTTACCGTTATCTGAATAGGTTGCAGAATGTTTAATGGAAACTTTGCAAGAACATAAACCGTGTTGTTTTGCCTGTGTGGGTTTTCTCCGGGTACTCCCACATTCATGTATACACCTATGTGCACACTCCAAATTGTCCCATTGGTGTGAATTGTGAACGGTTGCTGGTTTTGGTGCACTCTACCAGGGCGAAACACCGCCTCCCAGTTACTGTATGTAGGATACAATCATCTCCTGACACTCAGAGTGAATCTGGATCTGTTGGAAAATCGATGATCTCATTTTAAGACGTACATTTTGGAGGACACGAATGTTGAAGCCTTGCTGGAGGTCAGTACAAACGCGTCTTTGTTTATGGTTTCCCAATACGTTTTGCTGTTCGAAATATACCAGCGGCAATAATTAACTGTCAATAATTTAGATATTGATATCGTTCGGAATATTTGCATGATCCTTGCTGACGGCTCGGCATCAGTGCTCTGATTGTTCGAGTCTGAGCTCGTGCAGACAAACTAAAATGAGGACGGGCAGCTTTTCCAACGGTTTGCAGCCAGAACGGCTCAACTCTCAGCTCAGTGATAAATTCCTTAAGTGAGAACATCGAGACTACTGTAGATGGGCTTCTCCAAGATAACATGAGCAGATGAATATTAAATGTACTGTAGCACCCCCCCCCCCCACACCCCATACACACACACACACACACACACACACACTTCGTACATTGTGTCCAGCATTTTTCACTCCTCGGTCGTTGTTTCAACCCAGTTGCTGCCGTGCCTTTATTTGACATTTCCATGATATTTGCATAAAGAGTACATGTTATAAAAAGGTAATGAGTTCGCACAGCGCCGAGTGTTCAAAGTGCGAACTGGCAGCCCTTTATTCAACGCAATGCAACCCTTCCCTTGGTCCCCACAAGTTAATTGATGCTTTATATTTACTCATTCAATGACCTCAGTGAGTGTATTGGGAGATGCCACTGCCCCTGCATCTGCTCATTTCTATTCCACTGACTTCTTAGACATCGGCATAAAAATGACCCTTCCGACATCAAACACTTTCAATGACAAAATGAAAACAATTCTGTCATACGGTAGGCTGCACTGTATTTTTCTATAATGCATTTGGCTGGTCCTTCATTAGCTGCACTACTTTCTATATATTTATTGATAATGCCGCCCAATTAAATTGAACTCCCCGCAATCAGTCCTAATTTCATCGTGTGGTTGTGTTCTGATGATGTCCTGTACACATTCTTAACAGCCACTTTATTGTGTACGTTACACTATAATTACGTAGTATTAAAGCCATATCCCCAAATTTCCAATGATAATAAATCTCAGTACTAACGCCGTTAAATCAATAACTCTCCGTGGGCATCAATTAAAACTCCGCATGAATACATGGAATATAATTAAGATGAGTTTTGATTGACATCGTGTATTTACTTCATCAATAAAGTTTATTATTGTGTCTGTTGTTCTAACTGGACTGGCATCACATATTGGTCTTTTTCCTCTTTTATTTTGCACCGTGAGAGAATCAAAATATTAGAAAGTGTCCTCAACATAATGCAGTGTAGCACTGCAGAGGAAAATCATATTCATGCAATTAACATTACAGCTGTTGTATTGCTTCTCGTGCAATTGTATTCATGTTAAGACGTCAAGACCACTCGAGTAGAAGCAATTCGACTTATTTTTTTACCTGCAGCACATTTCTGGTGATCTTGCCGAACGAATTGGGGATGATGAGAAGGACCGGGCTGGTGGAGTGGCTGGAAGTCCTTCGCCTCTTCTGGTAGGAAGGAAAAGCCCAGTCCAACGCCACCAGTCCATCATCGCTCAGTTGCAGGTTGTCCCGCACAAAGTGGACCGGGCTGCCGTAGGACCAGCACGTCTCGTACAAGCTCTGCAGGACGGCGTTGGTCCGCCACGTCCAGCCGACCCACGGCGAGTAGCTTTTGAAAGAGGTGCAGTTCTTCAGGAGGTAGTTGGCCAGGGCGGAAGGTTTGCAGATGAGCTTCACGCTGCGACCGCGGTCGTCGTCTTTCATTGGACCGTCCGGTTCTGTCGGCGTAGTTTTCCTACGCTTCTCGGTAGCAGAAACTTTGGAAGTGCACCAGATTATGAAGTTCAGAACCGCCGCGCACAAGACCGCGAGCCATTCCAGCATGATCACAATGAAGTGTGCAGCCCGGACGCTTTTTCAACGTGAGACTTGAGCACAATTGATCCTAATTTGTCTTGACTCCGCTTCTCACCACACAACAAATACGCATGGCTGCTGTCCTGCGACCTAATGCCGCCACGCGCAAATAAACGCAATCCCGTTTTGTTTTGTTCATAGAGTCGGCTGCGTTCATCGCATCTCAAAAGAGACGTCCGTGCCCAATCAGAGAGAGACTAAAACAAACGGCTGCCTGGACGTGCAAAAAAATAAAAAAGTGTCTGCAAAAGCTGAATGGAAACGCCTCCCATCAAGTCCAACCCCTCCCATCGTGCTGAGCACTGAGCAGGTACATGAAGCAGACAGAAAAGTGACCCTTCCAGAACATATTACAGGTAATGTATTCGTAGTTTATCAACATTCTTATCAACATTTCTTTTTTATTTTATTTATTTTTATTCCATCAAGACAAAACGTGATGATCAAAAACAAAACAAATTACCCCAACTATCCCTCTATCCATTCTTTTTCGGATCCATTTATCCTCACGCGCTGTCGCGGGGCATCCTGCAGCCTATCCCAGCTACCCTCGGGCGGTAGGCCGAACTTGCAACTTTGCACTGTGAGGCCGATGCGCAAACCAGTAGGTGTCAAATGATCAAATGATCAGATCATCAGCAAGCTCTATGGAAGCCTCCATTGAACCTGTTCATTTGAACCGGGTGTGTTGCGACAGGGAGACTTGGAAAACATGCAGGACAGCAGCCCTCCGGGAACCCGAGTTTGACCCCCCTATGTGACATAATCCATCTGAGGTGCTGTGATTTTAATTTGAGTCCATTTAGTTTTTGTCTCGTTTCTGAGTTCCTGTCATCTTTGTCCCTCTGAAGAGGCAGACACCCGTTAAGTCGTTAGTTTGGCATTGATTCCCACTTGGCTGTTTGTAAGACATTCTTATTGAGGTTTGAGACGGCAATAAAATTCAACCTAAAAGCGCTAAAAATGGCTGCTGCGACCGGAAAGTGACTCTGAGTCATATTACTTCCTGTTTCTGTCTATTAGACATTTAAATGAATTATTGCATGATAAGGAATGAGTGTGAGTTCCTTTGGGACTTGTGTGGACTTATGCCACCAACAGATTAGTCAATGATTTATCTGATGCATGAAAAATGAAGTGGTGCCTCCTCAGTCATTGACCCCAGATGACCAACAACCCGTGTGTAGCCATACTTTTATTAAAATGGCATCAAATGAAGACTTTCCCAGGAAAATGCTGTTCATGTTTCTGATGGAATTTACACACGAAGTGAAAAAGAGTGGAAAATAGAATGTATGCATTTTTTTAGCAGTATCCAAGCAAAACGAAATCTCATGGTCTTTTTTTCATTCATTCATTCATTTATTCATTCATTTTCCAAACCGCTTGATCCTCATAGGGTCGCGGGGGGGTGCTGGAGCCTATCCCAGCTGTGTTCGGGCAGTAGGCGGGGGACACCCTCAATCGGTTGCCAGCCAATCGCAGGGCACACAGAAACAAACAACCATCCACGCTCACACTCACACCTAAGGACAATTTAGAGTGTTCAATCAGCCTGCCACGCATGTTTTTTTGGAATGTGGGAGGAAACCGGAGGACCCGGAGAAAACCCACGCAGGCCCGGGGAGAACATGCAAACGCCACACAGGGAGGCCGGAGCTGGAATCGAACCCGGTACCTCTGCACTGTGAAGCCGACGTGCTAGCCACTGGGCTACCGGGCCGCCTGGTCTTTTTTTTTCTTAAAAAAATTTTTTTTTTTGCAGGTTCGAATCTCACTTTAATGTGTTCGGATGCACACATTCGATTCTCTGGAGTGTCTTACCAAATCAAATGTGAAGCTACACAACCAATTACAGGTAAGATTTTTGTGCTTCTTGGCTGTTACTGTTTTGTCAGAGTTGGGATGATCGAAGTAATAATACAGATACAGAGTGCAGACCTGGTCTCCTGTATCTTGACTTGACTTTACCTGGTCAGAAACCCTCCATTTGTTTTTTCTCACAATGATGACTAAACTAGACGGAAACCTCATCGGGTTGTAACCTCATTGTGCGTGTTTGTTATGATGAACCGGCGGCCAAGAGTGACATCACACCAAGGCCGTAACCTCGTAACCTGGGTAACATTTGAACCGAGGTCCAGGGCCATAAATGCGGTATGCGGTGAGACTTCAACGCATAACATCTGTTGTTTTATTATTATTTTTAAAAAATGTATTCTGTGTTCCCGCGGTGACACCTATTCACATGCGTGCGGAAGTTAATGTCAACGCCAGTCTCTCATTGGGAAAAAAATAGCACACTTCATAACCAGCCTTAGATCACATCTTGACTTGTAAAAGGCTCGTGTTTAAAGTTGACTTTAGATGCCAGATTTTGATCTCTCTTGTTGATTGCCCCCAACACCCCCCGCCCCCCCTCACACACACACCGTTACCATGGCACTGCCTTACAAGCTTTGAGCAAACAGGAAGTGTGCCAAGGCTTTTTACACATTGCTGCAGCTCATGTGAAAAATATGTTTGCACATTTGTGGCTTTGAGTGGCTTTAGACCTTAATGCAGCCTGAAAATCACAACATTGTTGTCATTCACGTGTTGTGTTCAGAGTGAACAGGGAGGCCGATGACCAACTGCCATAGATGGGTCCACTTAGCTAACCATGGTATCACAAAATTGGTCTGCGCAGACCAATTTTGCTATGGAGGATAGTCACTCCAGCTTGTGAGGAAGTTTAGCCTATGGAATAATTTCACACACATTTGTTTCACTAAATGACTCTGGAACATTAATGTCCTTTTACCCCTGCTAATGTCGCCGGGATCAGTGTTTGACAACTTTTACTGAGCCAAGGCGTAAAATCATTGTGCCACCAAACAACAATGTCACAAAATGTATACATAGTAAACTGAAGTAATGACGATCTCATCTCCGTTTAGACGCCAATTTGAACTCTCGGCCTGATTACTCGAATACAAAGCTGACGTTCGGCATGAAGCCAGTAATTTAATTGTCTGAATGACAACAGGCTATGCGCGTTTCTGAAACATTCTGCCATGGAATTGAATAGCATACAATGGTTGCGGCTATACATTATACGTCGTAGTCTGGTCTTGATAGCAAGCAGAATGAAGGACAGCGATTAGATAACTATCTGTCAAGTTGACTGGTCTTTTTTTTTCTTTCTCAAGGTCAAAAGCAACCAACAATGTTATGCTTGTACCTCTTGCACATTTCACTGCAAAACCACTTCCTCAATAGCCTCTCTCTTCCTGTGGGGTGGTTAAAACAAATCTTAGCATTTGAAAAGTAAAACCCACAAGTGGAACGCTTATGCTCTGTAAGTTAACAAATTGGAGCTCTCTGAACAATCGGTTTCATGTTCACTTTGTTCGGAATCGTGGACTCACTGACTTGCGTGCAGCATTTTTCATCTGGAACTTTGAATTTTGATTGGCCAAATATAAAATGTCAAGCCTGCGATGAAAGATGTTCAGAACAAAGCGGAAGTCAAAATAACACTGAAGAATCCCCAAAGGCTTCTTTTTAATGAATGCCGACAGGAAAGCTAACCTCAGATACGGCATGCTGAGTATGCCGATCAAGATGTGCTTCTGCAGGTGCAAAAACACCGGAAAATATTGGCAACTACAACAGGAAAAGTACAAGAAATGGAAAGGAGAAGCTGACCCAGATGCGGGGGACAGAGCAGTTGAATTATGAAGTTCAACAAGTCCTTTGTGCGCCATTGTCACATAAGGTTACATTTGTAGAAACAAAAGGAGGAGCGAATATGCATGATAATTCAGGCGAGCGAGCGCCGTAGCTTCCCCTGCGATTGCTGAAGGCTCCTCAAAGAAACATCCGGATGTCACACCTCATGTCGTCCATCGGTCTTATCAAGCATGATGTGTAAATATATGCATTCGTTTTTGGATGGGAAACGAACTGGGTCATTTTGCAGCACGGAGTGCAATGTTTATCAAATCTCTCTTTGCTTTTATAAATACAGAAGATGTCGTTAACGGCCAGTTTATGCTGAGCTGGATCCAATTCCGAGTGAGTCTCTGTTGTGTAGCCAAGCTGCCTTTTTTTTTTAATGGATGGCTTGAGTTAGCTCTGCAAGCTTTCTGGGCGTGCAGCGGACACTTGACATGGTTTTGCATGCGTTGACGTGTGTGTGTGTGATTGTGCACCGTTTTTTGCAAGCACTTAATGTACAGTAAACAGCACATGACTTGCCCCGGAGGCGACGCACATGCACGGGATCTAAAGATGTGAAGATGTTTACATGTATACAACAACTCGGTCTGCATAACAGTAGGTGAGGTTCCCTTTGAAATCCGAATAACATCAACGTGGGGACGGCTCTTGATTGACTCTTATGCCTTCTTACAGAAGGGATAGACAATGCCTCAAGCAACATAGTTCTAACTGACCTTTGTTTTAATTTAACACTGTAAATATATCCTGGTTTTCAAAACTGTCCATCAGCATTTCCATATCTGCCCGTGGCAAGTCAACAGAAGGGGGTTTGCAAGGGGAGCAGTGCCCACCCAGATCTATCATCCATACACTGTTTTTCTTTCTCTCTAGTATGTAAACAGTCAAATTGAGTACTTTTTTTTTTTTTACAGGGTCACAATTTTTTGTCCCCTTTAATTGAGTGGTATGCAAAACATTTTGGATGTTCTCCCCGTGCCTGCGTGGGTTTTCTCCGGGTACTCTGGTACCATCCTTGACAGGCTTTCCTAGTATCTGGTTGTTCATAAATGCACTTTCAGTCAATGTAACATAGACAAGGAATATTTCTTTATTATGTTACTAGCACACAGTCACACACAGATACGATCAGTATTAAATGAATTAACAGATCTCCGCCCAACAAGGTATTTCCAGAGCTGTGGCCACCGATCTTGCCTTTATCTTTAGAAAAGGGGAAGTCACCGAACATCATCTGTTAACGCCACTAACAGGAACAGCAGATATAGAACAGGACAAACCGAACTCGGATACGACACAATCACAGACAACATGCCCCTGTCTTGTTATTTCATGCATATAACGTCAAGTGAGATGCGTGCATACTTTGTTGGACTTTTTATGGCTTTTGTGTTACGATTATTCCATAAGAAAAGCCATATGTTTGCGGTAAATAACATTTCAAGTCACACAATGACAGATAAGTTTGAACAAAGACCTTTCTGATGCGCCTGATGATTCACGGATGTGTCATACGACTGCAGTGTAGCGCCAACCACTGGCAAGGAAGACTGAATCCATGCCAGATTTGTTTTATTTGTTTATTTATTTGCCATAAGTATCAGTAGCTGACATCGGCATTTCTTGTATCGGTACTCGCCCTTCCCACTACAAACACCTAAATGTAGAGCTCTTCTCCAAAACGAGATAAAAGCCACGTTTTAAAAATGGGAATGATCTTGCCATGTTGTTTGTTCGGTACAGACTTTGTTGAACGTAATCGGACTGAGCCAATGAGTTCGAATGAATGTTTTAAAAAATTGGAAGTCTTGTTTTTCTTGGAATAATCCAAAAATGTCATTGTGTAGGAAAAGCTCTTCAACTGTTTTACCAACTTGTGCATGACTGTAGATGAGATGACTTCTTGCAGTTGAGAACTTAATGCTTGGAAAAATCCAGTCGGATCTTATTTGTTAATAGTAGAAACCCAGGAAAGGTTAGTGATGATAAAATACAGGCTCCAGCAACCATTAAAAATCTTTTTTGCGTGTGTGTTTGCATGTGTGCAATGAACAGTGATTTTTTTTTCTCAAAAATATTAGTGCCAAAATTGCTTTCCAATTCTGAAATGACCCGACCCGTATAACATATGTGCCATTTTAATACAGCGAGCGCAACGCAGATTGTTTGAATGCTTCGCTGTCCCTCCACTGGCACACGCCCAGTTTTAAGTGCCACTAGGGGATGAATCCCATTGTTTTGTCAAGAATAGATGCAGTCTGGCTCCACACAAACAAGTGACCTGACCTCTCACTGAACATTCGGCAAGCCTCCTCGCTGCCCATCTTCAAAACCCTCCTCAAAACTCACTTGTATTTTTTTGGCATTCGACTCAGCATGACTTAAATTTGTTCTTGATTTTACTGTTTGGTGCTTTCTACCGCCTTTATTACCGATTTGTCTTACTGTTTATTGTGCATGTTAAATTGCTCCATGTACAGCACTTTGTATGCGGCGATGGCTGTTTGAAAGTGCTCGAGAAATACTGTTGACTTGACTTGACTTGACTTGATGCTCCAGCCATCTCGGGTTAATTAGTAGCATAGAGGTCAAGGTAATGAGGTGGAAAGCAGCAACAGTTCACTTAGAAGTGCACTCTCCACAGGCAATAGCCAAGACATCCTCTCTCCTGCTTGTCTCAAAACAACATAAGGCCTCACGATGAGACAAATAGATGGACTTAGTTTGAGCCACTGTGTCCACTGGAGTCACTGTACTGCCATCCATTCATCTCTGTGGCCATTGGAGCAGTTTGTAAAAACATCCAGAACCTTTACAGTTTTCCAACGTCACGTGCAGCACTCCTTTGCGGTCTCATGGGTTCTGAACTTCCTCTCTTTGTGTTGATAAATATGCCTGTCTTCTTATCAAGTGTTTCCGAACCTTTATTGAGCTATCCATTTTACATTCCAAACGTCTCATCGCAGACCACCAAATAAAGGTTTCGCAGAAAGCATAAACACTGAAATGATGATGTGTCTCGTCACAACTTACTCACAATCTGACATGCTTTATAGCTCATATGATTTATTCTGTTTTAACAATATGGGAGGAGGAGGGACTGTTGCACTTCATTCATTCATTTTCCGATCCGCTTATCCTCACGAGGGTCACGGGGGTACTGGAGCCTATGCCAGCTGTCTTCGGGCAGTAGGCGGCTGACACCCTGAACCGGTTGCCAGCCTATTGCACGGCACACAGAGACAAACATCCATCCGCGCTCATACTCACGCCTAGGAATAATTTAGAGTGTAATAATATGAATAATGTGTCAGAATCTGTCTGCCTGCACGTCCATCAAATTCACCAAAATCTCATTCCAAGTCTGCTTCCAGCTCGTCGAAAGTAATTGTCAGGTGCGCCGGGGGCATGTAAATGAAATGCCCTCGGCCCACCGGAATTCCCAGCATGGTGCTTTGCGGTCAAATTCCCAAACATGCTAATTTAGGCTTAGATTGGCATGAAAATCAAGAGATGTTTAATTTTTACATTCAAGCGTGCATTCACTGCATGTGAAGATAAAGCCTATAGAGTTCAGACACGATGTTATTAAACACTCATGACCTTTGAAGAAAATAATGAAAAATTGTCCCCCCACCCCAAAAAAAAAAAAAATCCTTCTCTCATTATGATTGTAAACTTTGGGTGTAATTATGTTGTTTAGTTTGCAATAATACAAATGTAAAAAAACTTCAACAACAACAACACATTTGACAATAAGTTTTGGGTGAATGTACCCCAACTAGCATGCATGGAATAGTCAGTGTAGAGAATGAATGTAAGATATTATTAAAGCCTATGGAAGAAAAGAAAAACAGAAGAAGTAGGCCTCGTGGTAAAAGAATGCAATAAAATCATGAGCGTTCCTTTGTTTCTGTCATGAAAGTGCATTTCAGTGTGGGACTAACTTAATCAGGGAGCATTGTGGGACTCAAACGAAATCGACAATTCCATCTGCTGCTAACCGGCATTCACAGACTCCGAGCCACAGCCACCTGCAATATGTCATTTCATTGGTAAACGTGTAATTAGCCATCTATTCATTTGTGTGTGCCTCTTCATCTGATTTGAACAAACAGTATGGTGCACCCAATCCTAATGATTAAGAAAACCACTGGCAAAAAGCCTGCTTCATTTGCAGAGATCACTTGGATGAAATTTGTTGTGAAGTGAGGCTCTCGAAATAAAGACTCTTCACATTCAAAATCCAATTTTAACCGTTTGATTTGGACAAAGTGTTCAAGTCAACAGTGACATTCAGGACAAGTGTGCTCGTTTGAGTTATTTTGTCATGTAACCCCCTCTTGTGGTCAAGTGGTTTTACGCTTTTAGATGTCATTTTATTTGATTGAACAGCATTTGTTGTTGTTGTTGTGGTAATTATTATTATGGTGGATAATTTTATCATTTAATCTGCAGTTATATCATGTTCCGGCAACTAATTCACTCGTTTGATGAAGTCGGACCCCAAATGTCTTGAATGTTTATTCAGACATAAGACTCAATTATTTTTGCTGAACACAATGTGCCAAATTCCCTTTGACTTCTCTTAATTAATCAAATATCCACATGTGGATGGTATACTGTATGAGAATTGGTCACAAGGTTAAAATTAAATTGCTAATATCTCCCTCTAGGTGGAACCATTATCCCATTCCTTTAGTTGAGCAGCTTCAGCCAGCCACAGAAAATTTAAAAGACGCTTTTTCAATTTCAAACACAAATATAGGACCGTAGAAACCCTCTGTATGGGGCGATTAATCATCAATCAATTCGTATTAAGTCTGTAAGATGTTTTTTTCATGACGGATGAATGAAGCTATTCAGATCCCATCTTTTTTTTGTGTGTGGGTGCTGGACGTCGAGAGCGTTTTCATCCCTTGCATCACCCAACCCCCCTCCCAGTTCTGTTCGTGCCCATGCCTCTAATCAAATTGGAACATGTGATTACTTGATTTGTAATGACAATGAAAGCCATTATCATCTCCATCATTGGTGAAATGTGCTTGAGTTTGGACTTTGCTCTTTCATGCACGCTGTCATTTGGTGCCTCGCAAGCATGTTGTATTTACATGCATGACTGCCAAAACAGTCCACCATGTGATGCACCTCTCATGTATTTTTTTTTTCATGCCCAAATGCACAAGGTCCCTCATCACAGACCGTGTCAATATTAGTCGCGAGGCATGTTTTAGGAGTCTAGTAATGGAAAATGATTGTTTAAATAAATAAATACGTTTAAATAATTTTCTCCCGTTGGGTTACATTTGCATCTGATTCACAATTTAGATTATTTGTCATCAAAGAATACTTCATGTGGCGAGAAAAAAAAAAGTATTTGAACAGATTGATACATGGGGAATTTGGCTGTCCTCAGAATTAAGCAATCACATTCAACCACATCTCCCTTTCACATCTTTCAGGGCATTCTCACTGGGTTACCAGTTTGAACAGGAAATTTAAACTGAATTCACCTATATATCCTGAATTCACCTTTATATAGCCTTGAGCAGTCCAGTGGTTAGCACGTCGGCTTCACAGTGCAGAGGTACCGGGTTCGATTCCAGCTCCGGCCTCCCTGTGTGGAGTTTGCATGTTCTCCCCGGGCCTGCGTGGGTTTTCTCCAGGTGCTCCGGTTTCCTCCCACATTCCAAAAAACATGCATGGCAGGCTGTTTGAACACTCTAAATTGTCCCTAAGTGTGAGTGTGAGCGTGGATGGTTGTTCGTCTATGTGTGCCCTGCGATTGGCTGGCAACCGATTCAGGGTGTCCCCCGCCTACTGCCCGGAGACGGCTGGGATAGGCTCCAGCACCCCCCGTGACCCTAGTGAGGATCAAGCGGTTAGGAAGATGAATGAAAATGAATGAATAGCCTTGAGCTAATCCACAAAAACCTTTGAGCTAAACGCTAAAAGACTAACCCCTAGCATTAAGGAATGTAAATGTTATTGATTTCATTTATCTTTATTGGCTTTTTTCCGCCCCAATATAGTGCATTATTTACTATATGTATGTGATTGGAATTCTAGAACACATTTGCGCAAGCATTCAAAGCGTGATATGGAAAGCGAATAAAATTAAATCCTAAAAGACCAGCTCCCCATAATGACACTATTTAAGGGAGGGACACATAATGTCTCACCATCAATAATTATTGTGGGCTCAATGCATACAGCATCCAGATGTCAAGGTCTGCTTGTATTGAGCACTGTTCCCATTTCTGACAGCTGCATGCATCACCGGCTCCTTTGTCTGAGCCAATCAGAAGCTGGCTACTGGATTTTTCCTTATACTGGACAAGAGCTGCGCATACACATAAGACTGAAAAGAAGGGAGAAAAGGAGACCATGGCAAGCGATAACCAGACACAGAGCGGAGAGGGAGAGGAGACCACTTACCACTGTGACGTGAATTTGTTAACTGTATAACAAAGAGGAGAGCGGTGTCACAGCGGATCGACCAATCAGGTGCTTAGAAATTGGGCCACTTATGACATCAATGCTGGAATCGGATGACAGTTTGCCCGCATGAGGGAGCGTTCCAGCCAAAGGACAGACGGGGGAGAGCATAATGTGATGCTCTGTTCAGCAGTAATATAAAATGCGGTCACAGAGTGTAAAAAAAAACTTGCAGAATTAGTGCATGCATACGTAGTTTTCAGCAGAAAATGAAGATTCAAGTAAAAAAAAAAGTCATTTTTATGGTCTTGTGTTCCATTTGTGGATATGATGTTTTCACTGTTTGACTTGTATCCTAATAATGAAGCCAATCGTTAATCATATCCAATTTTCTTTGAGATGCACGCATAAAGGATCTATGTTTTATTTTCATCTTGAAATTATTGTGAAGTCGCATTAATATTTTCGAGGCCGTGGTGAGCCCCCATAATGAGTACATAGAGCTCCAAGAAGCTATACAAGAATGCATTCAGTGACATTCTGAATCATTGAACATGCACACATAAACAAAAAAAAAAAATCAAAACTATTCTGGTTGGAATAGATTTTGCTCTCCAAGGAAAAGGCATTTCTGTTTTTCACACGTTATTTCAATACTCTTTGTCCAGAATGTTTGTGGTTTCACAGCTGCATTATCATTTATTGCACAAAAGGGAGTATGGTCGAACCAAAGCTTCAGATGTGAGATCAAGACATCCTTTTACGGGCTCGCTGAAACCCGGGAAACAACCACAGGAGAGATTCACATACGAACTGAGTATAGAAGTGACTCTGGGGAGAGTGAGAAGTTCTTCACGACAGGCCGCCGGCCGCGAGCAGGCAGTTTTTCTGAGGAGTGAGGAAATATTTGGGATTGGGATATCTAATCTGTCACACTGATAGGAGGTCCTTCTCTTCTACCACAAATTCTGGTACATCATCGCTCGAACAGACTCCATTGAACGATGCAGAGTTGGAAAAGTCCCCAATTATATCAGATATACACGGCCGTGGTTTGTCAGACATGATCTCGCGAAGGCATCGATGTACTCTTCATGGCACATATTCCAAGTACGAAGTGGATTTTCCACGGTTCCTTATTTTGCAAAATCCCTTGTGATCATGACCCATAAATTCAATCTAAATGAGACCCGTGAGATTTTACTGCACATTAAATCCAGCCATTCAGTCTATTTTCTTTCTTTCTTTCTTCTCCATATTTCAGCGAGTCTCCTATGGGAAGGTGTCAAGATGATAAAGCAACAGAGAGTCTGGGAGAACCAGGCAGGAAGCAAAGAGATGGGAGATGGTTTTGGGGGGGGGGGGGGGGGGCGGCTTGACACATGGATTGATTTACTCATGTATTTATTCAAGATTCCCTCATGCTTTTACGGGACATTGTGGTTTCACAGCACACAAACGTACCCGTGCGTTTTGCGGCAATATCATTTTGCCTCACCAATTCTGACAGTTTGTTCAAGCCCCGTTGTTGGGTGAGTGGCTTTACAAGTTAGGACGATTATATTATGCTTCTGGTAGGATAGATTGCTCTGAGCCGGGGTAACACAGAAGAGGTTCCCATCCTCCGGGCAGCAGACATGGACCGTGTGCGCATGTACGTGTGTGTGTGGGGTGTGGGGCGGGGAGGAGGGGGAGCAAAGAAAAAAAAAGGCATAATGCATTGTGTTATCCGGCCATCCATCATTTTGGTTCCATTTACCCCCCCCCCCCCCCCCTCTCGCGACCCCGTACAGGATAAGCACTGTTGAAAATGGATAGATGGAAGAATCAAGATTCTTTTCACAAATATTCCGTGACTTGAGAAAAATTGGCCGGTGAATCATGCCCGTGTGTTTGTACACACGCGTTTGCCACGAATATGCAGGGCCACGTGTACACTGCACAATGTGCCACCATGCTTTCGAAAAGTGATTTGATGTATCAGAATATAAGCTAGGGCGGCCCGGTAGTCCAGTGGTTAGCACGTCGGCTTCACAGTGCAGAGGTACCGGGTTCGATTCCAGCTCCGGCCTCCCTGTGTGGATTTTGCATGTTCTCCCCGGGCCTGCGTGGGTTTTCTCCGGGTGCTCCGGGTTCCTCCCACATTCCAAAAACGTGCGTGGTAGGCTGATTGAACACTCTAAATTGTCCCTAGGTGTGAGTGTGAGTGCGAATGGTTGTTCGTCTCTGTGTGCCCTGCGATTGGCTGGCAACCGATTCAGGGTGTCCCCCGCCTACTGCCCGAAGACAGCTGGGATAGGCTCCAGCACCCCCCGCGACCCTAGTGAGGATCAAGCGGCTTGGAAGATGAATGAATGAATGAATGAATATTAGCTATAATATAGAAGAAGATGGGGGTGGCCCGCTAGTCCAGTGGTAAGCGCTTTGACCCCCACAGTGCAGAGGTTCAACTCCGGCCTTCCTGTGTGGAGTTTGTATGTTCTCCCCGGGCCTGCGTGGGTTTTGTCCGGGTACTCCGGTTTCCTCTCACATTCCAAAAACATGCATGGGAAGCTGATTGAACACTCTAAATTGTCCATAGGCGTGAGTGTCAGCATGGATGGTTGTTTGTCTCTGTGTGCCATGGGAGTGGCTGGCGACCGGTTCAGGGTATCCCCCGCCTACTGCCCGAAGACAGCTGGCATAGGCTCCAGCACCCCCCCGCAACCCTTGTGAGGATAAGCGAATCAGAAAATGGGTGGGGTAGAAGAATATTTTACTTCTACATCTCGGCTGAGAAGTGACAAGATTGTTGCCAATAGCTTACAGTACACGAGCTGTGTATCATGAGCATGATTTTTTTTTTTTTGGTACTGTTTTGGAAGTGTTTTTGATATCAAGTGTATTGCAAGTTCAACAGTAATCTGAGTTTGGAGCAATCTCACGCGTATCTGAATTCCATTTCACATTTGTTTAGTTTGACTGGAAATTTAGATGCGTCTAGTGATTACCCTAACTTCTGTGTGTGTGTGTGTGTGTGTTAGCAAGTGCGTGCGCATTATCCTGTTATCCCTGTGGCTGCAGTGCTGAGTAGTTAGTTGGACATACAGAGTGAGGGTCACCCAGAGGTGTCTGCAGCGAGCGGAAGATTGGGAAAAAAAACAAATTCAAACAAATTGGACTGAGACCAGCAGTGGAGCACGGGTAGAAAAACGTGATCACATTTTTCTCTGTTTCTTCACATCTCCTGACAAGGTATTTGTTCTTAGTATGTAAGGTCACAAGGGTGAGGTGCATACAAATAAGGACATTGATGTGTAATCCTCTCTGTATTAGCCGCAGGTAAACAAAATGCAAAAACCACAAAGCAGTACATTTTGATGAAAAGAAATATGTGGAAGTGACGTTTTCACGATGTTGTGTCACACTGTTTGTCGATTTCATTGGTGGGTTACAATGCGCTGTTGACAAAACCGATGCATAATGGGAATCGAAATAAATCGGAAATCCGATTTAGCGTATACTGCATTATTTGCACACCACATTGTAGTTAGGCAAAATGTTGACAGTGTGGTCAGTAACGTGTTAAAATGTAACGCATTACTCTCACTCCTTAAAAAACCAGCAAACACCTTATTAAGTCGAGACCAGTAATCAGATCAAAGTTGCTTTTCCAATGAACTGTGCATAGCTGTTTGGTTTTTTTTGTTTGTTGTCATTTTCCGAAGTAAAAAGCCACAGAACAGCGATGCTTTCTTGCGCTGTCTCTCGGAGGGACAACGCAGCGAGCGGCAAACACGCGCACAAATAATGGGTGGAGGAGAGAAGGCTCATCTAATTTCTCTATTTGCTACTTCACGTGTCCGACTTTGCGCTATAGTTGACGTATGTGTGCTTCTCGTAGTAGCGCTATTGACCCCCAGCACAATTGGTAGACAGAACAGTGGTTAAAAGAATGACACGATAAGTGCATTCACCCGTGTGTACTTTGAATGACTTGAGGAAAAGTCATCAAAACTCGGGTAGAAAGAATGACATTTTTTTTTTGCAGGTCTTCTTTTTTATGTCAATTGTGTCCATTCAAAACGGGTCCAACACGACCCACTTTTTATTTTAAAGGCTTAAACCGAATATCAAAAATATCAACTAAATGCTCAAACATCCCCGCCGTCAGCTTCGGAGCGCTTGGCGACCCCGAGCACACGTGTCACGCTAGGCTGAGATGATCTGACACTTGGGGCAGCGTCAGAAAGAGCAGCGAGGTCCGTTTGCGTGATGCGGGCGACTCTGTGGCTCTCGTCCGCCTTCGGCGGCCGGATGCGCTCCTGAGCTGCTTTTGACTGGCTGCCTGTGTTCGTGCGCCTCCTCATCACCCCCCCCCCCCCCCTCTCTCTCACCCCACCCACCGTGTTTACGGTCACTGTGTCTTCTTTTGGGTCGCGCCCGTCCCTCATCTGTTGTGCCGCTGTTTTTTGGTCTCGCGGTTGCGCCACTTTGAGCCACAAACCGCTGCGCAGTCAGCCCCCACCTACTTCCCTCCCCCCCTCGCTCCCTTCCCTCCCTCCTCACCCCGCCGCGCGTTCTCGGCTGGCCGGACCCCGCCGCTCGTCCGACTGGGTTCAGGGAGTGTCCGTGTGGCGTTTCACCAAGGCCGCCCCCCCTTCTTCTGTGGAAGCAGAGCCCAGGCCGGCCGGAAGACTCTACCTGGCCTGCCTGCTGGGTGTTTTGCTTCCGCGGTATGCTGACCGGCTCCTGCCGGCCCCAGGGACCAGCGGGACGGGGTGCTGTGGCTCTGTGACCGGGGCGAAGGAGGAGGACATCCCTGTCTTCAAGCGGAGACGGAGGTGCAGCTCCATAGCAGCCTCGGAGATGATGGCTCACGGTCAGAGCAACAACAGCAAGTCCCACCGCAGGACTTCGCTGCCTTGCATTCCGCGGGACCAGGTAAGACAAACGGACGCGTGGCCCTTTAAACGCACGCGCGTGTGGTGCCGATGACCTTCCAGCCGCCCGTGGGTCCATTTTCGTCGAGGCGCGTGTGGTGTCTTTACGCAAAGTACCTCGCAGGACGTATCTAGCGGGCAATAATAACGTGTGTAGTAACAGCACTGGCCATCATAAGTCTTCATGAGCATCCATGTTGTGCCCTCCTGATGTTTATTTGCACTCTGCTACTACCGTTAATGTGGTCGTCAGCATCCTGCTGGGTCTAATTACTGTGGACGCTGCTGTGTTTTTGTGTGTGCGTGCGGAGGGCACAGTGGCACGTTTTATCATCTTACCATGTGCGTCGTCCAGACTCCAGAAGCGATGTATCTTTTTTTTACCAACTTCACAAACTTACAACACATTTTAGCATAACGATATGTATGGGGCTGGTTTTTAGATTTCATCAGCCACTTGGATATGTCTCATGTCCCTGATTGAGCGCCTGACTGTCTGCTTGTTGTCATCAAGTGCTGCATCATAATGGTTAATGGATGTTTATAATTGTTAATTGAATGTCTTGAGTCTTTCTGAGCAACCGTATTTTTCCTGACTTATCACAACACTCATTCAAAAAAAAAAAAAAAGAGGTGACCGCTGGATGTTAACAGTTTCTTAATTTCAAATCGGTAGAATCATTCGTAATTGTTAAGAAGTAATTTGATTTGTGGACTTGATTAATTAATCCCTATCTCGAAGCAACTGCAGCTAAATGTTGTGCATTACCTGACGGTAACCAACAGAGAGTTGCTGTTGAGTCACTCTCAACTATGGCCTTCCTCCACGGGGACTGCCGTTATCGCTCAATTCCTCTGGGCAACATTATTTTGCTCACTAACGTTTATTTGTATTGGCTTCAGTACATTGCGTTATATGCAGGGGGTGTACATAAGTGGTGCGCCGGTGCGCATGAGGAAAGAAAATTGAACATTGCGCTCAAGTTCGATTCAGTGCTTTTACACATCTTAGGTCTGTGGAAAAAAATGAATAAACTGTGGAAAAAAACTTAGAATACCTGAGTTCTGCTCGAAGTCTCAGTTCATTTATATAAGGGATGAAAACGTTAAAGTTTCTGCTGTATTCTTCTGAATCTATCCTTCTCATTTTCATTATTTTCCCGCTATCTTTTAATTGATCTGAACTGATGCTTGGTTGTAATCGTTTGAATCTAATTATCTTAATTAATTTGAATCCGATTTTTGTAATGCCTAATATCATATTTTGTTTCTCATTCTGTAATCCGTTGAGTGTTTTATGTTACGGATTTTGAATTGTCTTCTAAATGAAATATGCCATATAAATAAACCTGCCTTGCCTATTAGTTAGTGAGAAACAGTCATATTACAATTTGTGGTAAATATTAGTCAGCTATTAAAGACGTCTGATAATTGTATCCGATTTCAAAAGCAGGACAAAATGATCGAAATTACACAACTCTCCAGCCTTAAATTGTTTACATTGAGACTTTTTTTTCCCATTCCAACTGAAATAAGATAAGATATGATTCCGACTGAAGATCCCAGGTCACCAATTTGCACGCTCCACCGTTTTCATCAGAAGAGCCGTTTTAAAGCGGTGTGACCTGCGCAGATCGATGTAAACATCACAGGATTTACCAAGGTGGATTTCATTCATCTGTTTTAGCACAGCGGTCGGGATTGTTTTCACAGTTTTTTGAAAGCAACGGCGGGATAAAAACAAGTTACAAATAGCTTGAAACAAGTTCTCCCATCACAGACAAGCAGCGGGAAGGTGCCGCCATTTTCAAGTGCGTAAACAATGACATCACTGGGCATTTACGTCAAATCAGAACACGCACAGACCAGACCGAACCGGCCGAGCCGGCTAAACATAGCCTCAGTGTGGTTAGCGGCTCCTGCCGTTGTAATATGCTTCATTTCGGCGCCAAGAAACACGAGACAGGCTGTCTTCTCCGATTGGTAAGGGGGGGGGGGGATACATAGATGGGTGGCCATGCTCCTCTCCTATCGAGTCCTACACAGTGGGAACCGAGCAGAAAAATAAAAAAAGAAGAAAAAAACAGAGGAAGTGGGGCCAAAGGCAAAACAAGCACTCGCTAACGGTGTCCACTCTGATGATTTTCTTTCGTTTTGTTTTTGTTTTAATATTCAGAACGTTCTCGATGTGTGACGGGCTTAACGAGTTCACTCTGTGATTCCATAACATTTGACAGCTCTGCGACATGAATCCCGGCCCATCCGCAGTTTTGCGCTTCAATGGGTTCGTTTGAGGGTCAAAATACACATCTTATGTCGCAAACAGGGTTGGGAACGTGCTTATTTCCAACCTTGCAATGGTGTCCTGACGTGAAAGCGGCCCGTGTGATGCCAAGAAAAAAAAAAAAAGATTGGCTACTGGGAACTTTACAAAGCTATGTTAACTACGTTAGTGGATCACAGATTCTCTTACTGCAACTCAGAGGAACTGGTCATATAACTTAACTAGCTGGTTCGCCGCCCTCTGGGCGGCTCATCAGCTAGTTTCTGCGGAAGGCTGGTAAGGTGGGCCTTCGGCCCACAAAAGTGCTGTTGCTTGGTTCAACTTTTTGTTCATCTTCATTGCTCATCGCGAAAATAAAGAGATGTTTAGCTCTACTAAATAACTAACAATTTCATTGCAATGCTTGTGGGTTGACAACATTTTTTCGCTAAGATGCCCGCGCGATCGTAGTGAGCCACTGCCTGAGCGGCGCAGTGGCGGCGCGCAGTGGCGCGGTGAAGTAGGTATGTTTTGAAAAGGGACAGACGGAAGGACAGACCGCGTCCGGGACGACGCGCAATATATATATAGATTGTAGCTGTTAAAGAATAATCAATAATAACTGAGGGCGGCCCGGTAGGTAGTCCAGTGGTTAGCACGTCGGCTTCACAGTGCAGAGGTACCAGGTTCGATTCCAGCTCCGGCCTCCCTGTGTGGAGTTTGCATGTTTTCGCCGGGCCTGCGTGGGTTTTCTCCGGGTGCTCCGGTTTCCTCCCACATTCCAAAAACATGCGTGGCAGGCTGATTGAACACTCTAAATTGTCCCGAGGTGTGAATGTGAGCGTGGATGGTTGTTCGTCTCTGTGTGCCCTGCGATTGGCTGGCAACTGATCCAGGGTGTCCCCCGCCTACTGCCCGAAGATGGCTGGGATAGGGTCCAGCACCCACCGCAACCCTAGTGAGGATTAAGCGGTTCAGAAAAATGGATGGATGGATAATAACTGATATCAATCGTTTTTTTACTTTCACACTTAAAAGTCTTTTCGAATATACTTTGCTTATACTTGCAGTTCTGCTAGGAAGTGGCTGTTGTCTCTCCTTGAAATATACAATTTCTCTCTCGAGCCGACACTCCTTTCGAGCGTAGACTTTCTTCCCTGAGGATGAAATCGGACGATTTTTCTATTGTAAATTTGTTCTCATGATTCGGCTTGTTTATTGGCAATTTATATGCAGAAATCACTTCTAGTATCCTTGTTGGTCTCGGTGCTGTTGCAAAAGGTATTCTTTTATCAATTTTGATGGACTCAGGCGCAAGTGCACACGTACACAAGCACGAACATAGTGACAGGTGCTTAGGCTAATATGTTCCCTCTTAACGTTAAACGTTAACGTTAAAAGTTCCTTATAAGTAGTGAGTCATGCATTTGTGGTTGGACCAATATGAGAGGTTGCAGGCTATGTCCTACATCAGGTGTACCCTGGCAAGCCGAATGGTTGTTTTATCTATCAAAGAGAGCCAATTACCACAACAACTTCCCGGACAATTGCACTGATGTTCTGACTGAAGGAGGAGAATTTAGTGAGAGATGTTCGACTTCAAGAAAATGAGTGAGTCTTAACTGTTTTTACACATGGTGGAGCATCTCCAGAGCTTTGTCGTGTATTTAGAAGAAGGAAAGGTAGAAAAACAAAAAGCAGAAGCAGAGGCAGAGAAGGCCTCCAACTAAACTCCGGTGCTATTCATATTTCAGAAAAAAATATGCCGTAAATGATTCCCTCATGAGGCTGAATATCTGCGTTAAAATTGCCCGCATCCTCAGTTGAACAGCTGATGCTATTCTACCTCCAAAATGTGTTATTGAGGCTATTTGGTGTTGGAGGTTAGAGGTGGACTCATTTTAGGGAAGCAGGAAAAGCAAGGTGGGAGTGCAGGATGTATTCAACCAAAATTGTTTATTTGTAAATACAAAAAGCCAAACAAAATCTGGAAAAAAACTAAACTTGAACTAATCTAGAAATTGCTAAAACCCAGCCATAATTCTTTTATTTATGGGACTCTTTTTCCCCGATTTTTCGTCAGTACTGCCTCTCTCACGTCTTTCTAGGTGGTGCGCTGGACTTCTGGTTTTGGGTGAAAGGGTCAATTATTAGTAGTGAGATCATTATGTGTGCGGTGCGCTTTGTTGGTCATTTCCAAGTGCGTACGCCACACTGCAATCCAAACAATGACAACACATTTTGCTTATATTCTCACATAGATGGTCCCTCACATGCTCAGAAACGATCTAGTTGGTAACAATGTTGGTGTGTGTGCCAGGCATTAGGTACAGGCCCGCAGATAATGAAGCTCTCCAGAGTGCAGTTGTACCTAAGAGAAGCACGGTTTTCATCAAGCATTTCTGATGAAGTATTTATGAAGCCGACTGGCGTAGCCTGCCAAGCCCGAGGCAAGACAGGCACTTAACTGGAAAGGAATCAGCAACATACTCTATTTCCAGGTCTTCTCAGGCTTTATATACAGTATACTGTATATGTATATATTTTTGTTTTGTTATTCAATTATTTTTTTGCTGTCAATGTATCTGCTCAAACAAATGACACGGTCTTACCTTAATGAGGAATGAGGATGATGCCATGCTGCAGTCGATTTGAATGATTTAAATGGTTGGACACGTGTAGTTTGTAATTTCCCCATTGCGGGACAAATAAAGGATATCTGAATCTTACAGTAATCTCCTGCGAATGTTCTGAACTCAAATTTCCTTCAGTCATTTCATCAATGACATTTTAAAGGGGAGGAAAAAGTCATTATGGTACATACAGTACAAGGAACTGAAATAACAGTTGGGAACAATTCACTATTATGAAGCAACTATGTGGTCGTCGCGGCGGCCCGGTAGTCCAGTGGTTAGCACGTCGGCTTCACAGTGCAGAGGTACCGGTTTCGATTCCAGCTCCGGCCTCCCTGTGTGGAGTTTGCATGTTTTCCCCGGGCCTGCGTGGGTTTTCTCCGGGTGCTCCGGTTTCCTCCCACATTCCAAAAATATGCGTGGCAGGCTGATTGAACACTCTAAACTGTCCCTAGGTGTGAGTGTGAGTGCGAATGGTTGTTCGTCTCTGTGTGCCCTGCGATTGGCTGGCAACCGATTCAGGGTGTCCCCCGCCTACTGCCCAGAGACGGCTGGGATGGGCTCCAGCACCCCCCGCGACCTTAGTGAGGATCAAGCGGTACGGAAGATGAATGAATGAATATGTGGTCGTCACACGTATTAGAAGAGTTAGCGTTGTGAGATACCAGATTTGGGAGTACTCCTGTACACTTAAGGCAACCAAATGGCAAACACAAGACTCACAAACAATAAATAGATGCTCGATATGAACCGTTACACAGGTGAAATTACGTGTTCATTCATTGAGTTAGCTAAATAGGGGCACGGGTCAACGGAGCCACATATGGCCAGACTTCAAATGGCACTGTCACTGATGCGAGACTTGGATCTGAGGACCTGGCCGCACCGCACAGCAGAGAAAGAGCGTGCCAGGATGGCAGTACATGCGACACCATAGTTTAATATATACCTCACCCAATCAGCTTGCCTATTAAGTCTGACTCGCTTCAGCATGAGTTTTGAGGCCAATCACGGTATACTGTACGTCCCCGGCGCGGTTGGAAGACGGGGAGACTTAAGCACAGCGTGTTTGTTCATGCATGAGAACATGAAGGTCAATCAATGCGATTATTCCCCTCTGCCAGTTAATCATGATAACCGCCATTTAAAAGTACCTCTTGGACAGTGGGCTATTTTCAGGGTAGATAGCAGTTGTTATTGTTTTAATAAGGAGGATCGCATGAATAAATTGCAAAAGTGCCTGTATAACAAAAAAAAAAGTGGGGGGGCCTGCTATTCAGGTTCATTAACGCTCTTGAGATTGCACTTCAATGCACACAAAAAGCAGTGCTACTCAGGAGTAAATGTGTTTTTCCGGAAATATTTGACCTTTTATAAATAGAGGTCAGATGCAATGCCCCGTTGCATAACATAGTCATCATCACATCATTTGCAGTATCTGTGTCAGAGGGTGTGTGTGTGTGTGTGGGGGGGGGGGTCTGGAGGAGGGTGGGGGACTTTGAAAAGATTTTGAAGCAAAGACGTGCTCAGAAGTCTATTTGAGGGGAGGCCCACATTCTCTCTTTGACGCAAATGAATTTCCTGAGAGACACACAACGTGTTCTCGTTTCCAGGGCTTGCTGAGTTCATCAAGGCTTATTAGCACTTCCTTTGGGACCGCTGAGAAAATTGGTCTTCATTTCAAATAAATACACAACATTTGGAGAGTTTAACTATGCGAAAGGAAGCCAACAGGGTTTGAATTAATGTAACAATTGTGGGGGGTCTACAATGTCCTCTAGAATAATGTGACGCATTCCTTCACCAGATATCGCTGGAATGTTATCAAACATTCAAGGATCATCAATCACTCCTTTAAAGTACTCGTCATTTCTCACATGCCTTTGTCGAACTCTCTGACAGGAAGATACTTCTGAAATATTCATGATGCAATCCTTAAAAGAATCATAATGAAACCAATAATAAGCTGTCAGACTTGCTGCATGCATCAAAGTAACTTAGTCTGTCTGCGAAAGACAAACACCGACAATCATTAAAGCGAACACTATTCCTCATTGCATTTTATTTTTTTTAATTGAAGTAAAGATTAGGTGCTCGCAAAAAATACACATACACTTTCTGACTTCACTCATGTCTCGTGAAATGGACTTGACCTGGAAGTGTCCGTTTGATTTCTCCAAACTCCAAATATATGACATTTGGGGTCGATATCTGATGGTCGTGTTACGATATTGTACTATGAGAGATTATCTTTAAAAATACAGTTATAGGAGAAGAATGATTTAAAAAAAAAATAACATTCTGAATGAAAAATGTGCATTCAGCCTCAACCTGCAGTCAAACAGCAAAAATGTTTTCGTGGTCAAACTTACTCAATGGAACTTCATGACAGGGGGAGGGATCTTGGAAAGAGGGAGGGTTTTTTTTGCGGGGGGGGGGGCAAAGCGATGAAAGATGGGGGAGGAAACGAGTGGGGGTGGGAGGTGGTCGGCTGCCGAGAAACATCACAAGTGTTGATAGCAAAAGGACAACGAGTCGGCCGTAGCGCTCAAACTAAACGCAACTCTCTGAGCCCTCGCGTGGGCTCAGATACGTAGCGCTCAAGGAAGTTTACCTCGATCGTACGTTTTAATATTTGTCGTCCTACTAAAAGGAAGCAGCAAATACTTTTAACCCGGCCCGTGCACCCATGCACACTCTCTCATACATATCGTGGCTTCCCTGCTGGCTGTCCAGATGAGGTTTGGTGGCCCTGGACAAGGATTGCCTTGTTTACTTTCTCAATGGTGTATTTTAGCTCCAAAATATGCTCGGTCAGGCCCAGCGCACATTGACACCGCGACTTGCGCCAGAAGACAAAGCCTTCTTTTAAAAAAAAAAAAAACATCTTCCCAAGTTATTTGTAGAGGAGGCTATAAACCATTTTAAATCATTCTAATAAAAATGGCGTTTGTCCAGACCTGTGAATTTTACAAATAATCTTATTTCATATCGTGGAATGCCATTGCAATGTCAATATTTTCAGGCATACCAAAATTAACGTATACTCGAAGTACACTCACAAGCACATGTCAGCTAAATATTTCTTGCAAATCCTACGCAGTGTTTCTACTGAGCAGCTATGCATCATAGCGGCTGTGCTTCGTGTATACTGTACGTGTGTCTACTTTCTTGTGGCTTTCCCTCCGTCAACAGTCTCCTGACCATGTTTTTGCCTGGGATTGTCCAGTTTACCGATCATATAATCAAGGGTATAATTGAATCCCATGCATCTGGGAGTGCTCTAATGTCTCTTCCATTATGGTTTATAACGCTCAAATGCGTGTCTCATTCACAGATGCTACAAGGCATACATTGATGACATACATAGAGCAGCTAAGTGCGGGAGGTTATGTGGCCTTTGGAGACTGTCAGCTGGCCCGTGATGTCATATGTCATATGACATCATAACCTTCCTTTCACTCTGTGGAGGATCATCCTATCACTTTGTCAAAATAACACATTCATGTTATTTCTATGCTAATATGAAGGGCGGGATTTTCGTGCCGATCACAAGACTAGCAAAAGCGCGACTGTGTGTTGTTTCTTTCGCTATTAATTGCAGTTCGAAACGCCAATCACTCACTCAATCACTCTTGATTGATTGATCGGAGAAAGTTGGGATTTAAAAATCGAAATTGATTTCAATTCGATCATGTTAAAGTAGAGCAAGTGACACAATGGGGATGTTTATTTCCGATGATGGCAATCATGATATTATGCAGGATGAGTATAAATGCTCTCATCTGACTTCAAAAATTAGAAGTCTGTACAGAAAACTGAAAAACTAGTTTTGTCACGTGGCATCTGTGCCCATTGCCTGGTCCCCACTCATGCAAATTATGCTGCACTGATGCTTCCAAACATTACTCAACAGTGTTCATCTTTAAAAATTCAAAACATTTTTTTTCTGTCTATTTGTATCCAATTCAGTACCCTTCAATGTGCCTCTTAGCGCATCCCCATCACCCACCAATTTAGTCCCATATTGTTGATTTGTCCCATTCTGTCCTGTGGTTGCCTGATTGTCTTGTAATATCAATTGAAGTCCTGCGGCTCCAGGCTGATGGAGGGGAAAGTGTGGACCTGAAATGCCCGGCACCGTCAGTGTCAATCAACGAAAGCAGAAAGCTGACAGAGAGAGAGAAGTGGGTTATGGGAGCTGTGGCACGCACTCTGCTCTTGGAGCAGTAAGAGTAGGATGACAAGCTGGCATCAGTAGCCTTACATGGGTACAACAACGAGCGGTGAAAGCATTCCACTTAGCCGTAACGGTCTTGAAGGGAGGAAATGATGTGTGTGAATTTCAAATGAGCTCGGTGTATGCAGGATTTGTTAGCGTGTGATGCATTTTAGTCACCCCAGTGAAGATGACATGCAGGCGTCACAGGAGCTGTAAGGCAAACAGTTTTTTGCAATTTGCATTTGTGCGTCTTAACTCACGTTTTACAATGTGTGAGCTCAGAAATGTTCTTCTGAACGACGGGACGACAAATCCCAAAGACAAACTGTTAAGCACGTCATGCGTCACACACGTGCTAGGGAAAAACGAAATGTATTTGACATTACATGCAAAGCCTTAGTCATGCAACTCCTCTGTGAGACACACACACACACGTACACGCGCACACACACTTGCCAGCGGCAATCCATTCACTGTGGACACAGAAGGGTGGAAAAAAAAGATGATATTCCTCCCTAATAATATGAATTTCTATATAAATTATTGGAAGTTGTACTGTATTACCTTTCACTCATGATACATGGAGTATTTATGATACATGGAGTATTTATTTCGTTTATTTTGAGACTTTTTGAGAAATCTGTATCAGTCCCTTCATGACATGAAGGGCACATGACATGTGCCCGGCGCCTCAGGTCTGTGGACCAGACATTATTAGAAGTACCAAGGACTAAACTGAGGCTCAGAGGGTATTGAGCCTTTTCAGTTGCTGGTCCCTCTCTCTGGAATGACCTCCCACTGAACATTCGGCAAGCCTCCTCGCTGCCCATCTTCAAAGCCCTCCTCAAAACTCACTTGTATTCTTTGGCATTCGACTCAGCATGACTTAGTTTTGTTCTTGGTTTTACTGTTTGGTGCTTTCTACCACCTTTATTACCGATTCGTCTTACTGTTTATTGTGCATGTTAAATTGCTCCATGTACAGCACTTTGTATGCAGCAATGGCTGTTTGAAAGTGCTCTATAAATACTGTTGACTTGACTTGACATCATTAAGTCAGAACAAGGACAAAATCATTCTTTGAACCTTAAGGAACACTGTTAAATCACGACACACTGCATTGTAATGTATCACGACACACTGCATTGTGATGTATAGCAGACAATGGTCCTAAATATCCATTTATGCATCCATCCATTGTCTGAACCACTTTATCCTCACGAGGGTAGCTGGTGTGCTGGAGCCTATCCCAGTTGTCTTCGGGCAGCGGACGGGGGCCACCCTGAACTGGTTGCCAGCCAATAGCAGGGCACACATAGACGGACGACCGTCCACGCTCACCATCACACCTAGGGACAATTTAGAGTGTTCCATTAACCTGCCATGCATGTTTTTGGAATGTGGGTGGAAACCGGAGTACCCGGAGAAAACCCATGCAGGCATATACAATCTCCTTACCGCTGGAATTGAACTCTGCCCTTCTGTATTGTGAGGCGGATGTGCGAATCAGTCGGCCATTGTGCCACAAGCAAATTGTAAAATCATTGCAGCCCGACGATGAGGGAATGTTTGGTGGATAGTGAGTTGTTTGCACATCAACCCTCAGTGGTGACAGAAAATCATGAGTTCTTTTCTTCATCAGTAGCTCCTGCTCCTCTTTTATTTTTAGGCATGAGGGTAAGTAAAGAAGAGACAGCGAATGGAACGTGCTCCATCTATTTTTCCCCCATCCCTCATTCTGTAATGCATTGGGAGCAGCTGTGCTGGCCTCCGACTGTCTATTGGATCTATGGGTGCTTCTCAGAAAACACGGTCTAGGTATGTGACATCAAAGTCCAAAACTTAAACTCGGTAAAAATGAAATATGCTTTGAATCAAATCTTCCTGCGGTGTGTTATGACTAAAAGTTAGTTCACACAGCCCCAACAAACAACAACTTTGAACAGACCTTCAGTGATTGACATGTAACAACCCATGAGGAGAACCGTGTTCTGATAATCTCACACTCACGACCCGCAGTTTGGTTGTCATGCACCACCCCTAGCACAGGAAACCTTCTACAAGTACTGCAGAGACGGGCCTAGTATTATTGGGATCAACTGGGCGCCGAATAGCTCGTTTATGGTCCATCGATGAGTCACCTTGATCTTTGTCCCAATGTATCTTAGTAACCGGGTATTTTCAATACCTGGGATCTGTGCGAATTGCAGGTGGTCCCATCGCCGGTACGGCAGTCTAACACTTGCAATTGGCAGATGCAGAGCAGGGTTGGGCGGGTGAGAGGGCAGGGGGAGGTTCATGAAGCGGCAGAGAGAAGAGGAGCAGATGAGTAAAAGAGGGCAAGGAAATGTTGGTGGGCTGCAGCGCTGAAATGCCAGTTGCTCTGTGTTGAGGTTCGTGTGCCATTTGAACTGCAGTGAAGGACAGAGATCACTGCAGAGGCTGCTTCAGCGATTTGTATCACAAGAATTCTCGGTTTGTGCTCAGACCCAACACAAAAGATGCAGAGGAGGCACTCATCGGGTATTATGGGATGTCACCTGGACAATTCACGTCTTGCTAAGCAGGTAGAGTCTTTCTTGAGGTCAAGACTTTCTGGACAGTATGTACGTGTACCTGTCCTGCGTTTGTGCATGCGTGTGCTGAAAATTGGGACAAGTTGAAGCGACGTCTAAAATAAGCTTGAGCAAGCCTAGTTTTTAGGTCAGTTATGAGTATGCAGCATTTGGTGAATAAGCAAACGCGTGAAACGGCTGATGAGAGATTTCCTGTCACTGTTATTATTTCATGACCACCATGTTCCTTTCATAAAATTAGATGCGTTTGTTTTCATCCTATTCTGTCCTAAGGGAATACCATTGCTCCGCATGTCTTTATTGATGCCCACTGAGTTGTAGTCGCGATCTTGCATCCTTTGTCCTGACTTTCCCTCTGGAGATGAGTAGCGATCGTCTTAACCATTTCTTCTTAAAATATCGCATTTAAAAAGAATCGCAAAGAGACCCAGAAAATGTGATCAGCACCTATCTTGTGCTCATTCGAAAATGGATCTATTGTCATCCTCTACAAATCAATATTGACACTTGCCACGACTTAACCACCTTGCAACTCTGATCTCTGCCGTCTTGCAGCGGTGTGTAACTCGGCAAGCATTCTCTTGCATCCAGAACATGAACGTGGCCTCTGGCGCGTGTTTTCGCCGCTGGGGTATGCATTTTTAAAGACAGGGGTTCCAAATTGTATGATGCTATTCTATGGTAACCAGATATTTCATTGGGTACACCTGTAGCTATTTCATAAAGTAAGAGCTGTAAGCAGCTCACACACCTGCATCTACATCACTTTAAATGAAGCCAATCGAAAATTAAACTTAGCATTTTTGTCTGAACTTTCAATGCATTTACATATACTGTACATTGCATCTGATCACATTATACAGGTGTACCTTAAGTTGTGAACAGTGCGGACATGGCCATGTTTTATTTCTAATACGCTAATAATGACTAGAACAGAATGTAGCTATGTTGGTGGAGCTTATATTGTGGAGGAGCTCAGATGGCCTGCTCGAATGAGCTGTTCCCATTTTCACTTGACTGACCACAGGCTGCCTTTGGACTCAGCTCCTCTCCCTCTCTTATCTTTCTCTCTTTTGCTTTGCTCTTTCGCTCTTCTCTCACCATCTGCCTTTATGCCTGATCTGCCTACATATCTTCTTACTGTCTCTGGAGAAGACTGGGGGTTGCGGGTTGGAGCGGGGGAAACTGAAAAAAGTTGGAAACAGCAGAAATGGGGTGGAGGAAGGAGGAGTCTATGAGGGCTGACAGAGATTTAACATATTCTGGATGCAGAGTGAGCAGGGAAAAAAATATATATATATCTATATAAAATGTATATATAATATAATGTGATGAAGTATACAGCACATTGATGTGGTTAGATAACATAATTTAAAATGTGACAGCGTATTGTGGTATCTGTCTCACGGTTCTGAAGTTTGGATTTTGTAAATATGCGACCTGCAATTGGTTGGTGACTAGATAGATCAATGGATAGAGGTAAGATAGCTACCGAGCTAGATGGATAAATAGATAGATTCCTTGACCTTCCTTGACAACAGCACCATGGATCAACAACAGCATTGTAACGAGTTGGTATATGTTTGAGGGTCAATTTCCAGGTGTGCGGGTTATGAGTCGTAGACTGTAATTTGTTCGTTCAGTGACTTTCTGCCACGTTGCTGTTGTGCAAGCGGTTCTAACGTATTGATTGACACTTCCCTTGCTGTCTCCGTGGACCTTTATTTTAAAAATGAATCAATTACCTCTCCTTTCCCCTGCTGCACTGCTATGGCATGAACTGCACATGTATTTATGCCACACTAAATCCACCTGTCAATGTTTTACTATCAATCACTTGTGTTGTGAGTCATGTGACAAAAGCTGAAAAGATCCAAATAATGAAATATTCATTGCTAAAAGGCTCATAGAATTTGGAACAGTCTTCCAGAAGATGCGAAACAGGCCTCATCTCCGACAATGTTCAAATCCAGACTAAAAACAGTTTTATCTAGCTCTGCATAGGACAGTTGAGCGCATTTTGACTTATGTTAACTCATTCACTCCCAAAGACGTTTTTAAACGTCTTTTCAGACATGGTCCAGAATTGGCTGGTACTGAATGAGTTAACTGAAAGTATCATATCTTGCATTCAATGAAGTTAATTGATTAATATGTTCATGTTTTATTCTATTTCCGGTAAGTCACTTTCAATTGCCTTGCGTACAAACTGTGCTCAGCAAAGAAACCTGCATGTTCCTGCTTTGATACATTAGGATCAGTCAAAATATTGTCAAAAAGTGTCCTCAACTCCAAGGTCGAAAACTCTTTTGTTCCCAGATAAACAGATATACACAAGCTTCCCCTGTCACCACAGAGAGAGTCCATTACTGCCAGGTAATGGGTAAATGTCACAATAGCAGGATGTCATAAAGCTCTGGAGTGCTGGAGTGGTCTAATGGGTTTTGTTCAGGTTGAGGTGACACGTGCACACTCCCACACGCACTTGTGCCGTCACACGCTCTTCCAGGAAACAATCTCCCAACAAGTTGATGATGGCGTTTACTCCTTAGCAAATATGGTTGAAGTGTTCACGTGGTTTGTGTTAGGGAGCATGTTATGGGAATCGTCTGCCGTTTTTGATTGAACGACAGAGTGGTAATTGTCGCTGGCGTTACTTTTCATGCCCCCCAATTCTCCGGATTTAATAACGGATGCCGGCAAATATGTGAGCAACGAAGTTGAAAACGTTTTAATGCAACTAAAGCAGTAATACAGCATGAAGTGCGCATAAGAGCATCAAAATTTAAGCTTTGCGTGAGCTGAGAGTGTGTATACTCTGACCTTGAATTGTCTCCATTAGAGGCCTATTGTTAAACTAGGTTGGAGGCATCTCGCGTCGTGCTGGCGTTAGTGTGCAGGAGAACGTCACTGTTTGTTGTTGAGTTGGGTGTCCTGTTCAAAAGCATCAGACAGTGTTTAATGATTATAAATATCTTAGCAAAGTCTTTGCGGTAGCACCGCATGTTCTGAAGAAATACACTGCATGATTTGTGCGGGACAGAGTTTTTCTTTTAAATTGAAACTATCACCAAAATGTCACATCTGACTGTCAGGTGGGGACTTGGAATGCTCATGTTAGAAACAATGTTGGGCAGCAACGAAACAATGTCTCAGAGATTGGAAAATCCAGTCATCTAAATTCCTGATAGGACAGAAATTCATCAGATGGTCGCATGCCCGGTCGGAAGCAACCAGACGTCTTTTGCTGCCCCCCGTGCACTGCGGGTTTGTAAAGTTAAAAGTCGGTCACGGATGCAAGCAGAGCGGTAAAGAAAGAGGTAGTTGGCAGTCGTCAAGCAAAACTGCCTTGGGGTGAGGCAGATGGGTGAGCCAACACATAAAAGTGTCACGTGTGCTCATTTGCTTTGTGTGTTGCCTCAGTGATGGAGAAAAAAAAAAAGAAAGAGGAGAAAACATCTGGTCTGGGTTGAATATGTACATTCAGCATCCTTTGGTAGCCATTCAATATTAAGTCTCCTTCCATGCCGCCGGATGCAATACATCTTTATTTATATTGCGCTTTCACAAGAGCCAACAAAAAGCTGGTGGCGCAGTTTTCAGCTGGTTAGCATGTCAGCCTCACAGTACAGCGGTTGTGGGTTCAATCTCGGGCACCTGCCTTCCCGTGTGTAAAGCAGGTTCTCCCCATGCCTGCGTGACTTATCCCCGGGTACTCCTGTTTCCTCCCACGTTCCAAAAACACGCATGGCAGGTGTTCACTCTGAATAGGTGTGATTGTGAGCGCGAATGGTTGTTCGTGTATGTGTGCCTTGCGATTGGCTGGCAACCATTTCAGGGTGTACCACGCCTACTGCCCGAAGACCGTTCGGATAGGCTCCAGAACTACCGTGATCCTCGTGAGGATAAGCGGCTCGGATAATGGATGAATGGATCCATAAGTGAATTAACACCAATCAAAAATTTTCTGGAGATGCCACACCGAAAATCTAGGAACCATATATTTTTTTTTTAATCTTCAAAATGTCTTTTACCTGAGCGCAAAAAGAGCAAATAGCTGCGTTCTTCAGTAAATAAAGGAGAAGTGGCAAGTAAGTGAATTCACAAAATTCTGAAAAAAAAATAAAAGCACTTTGAAGGAGCATGTATCAGACTTTCATAACTGCGTTGCCAACCAGAGATTGCACTCACTGGGCTACAGCCCTATTCGAGGCACATGTCAACACACCAATACACTACTGCGTGTGCGCGTGTGCATGTGTGATTTTCAGCTCAATTACATTTCAGAAAAAGTGTATTTCTTTCCAATTTTTACAGGAATATTCGAGCACGACTGACTGACTTCTTTTTTTTTTGTCTTCTCTTCTCAAGTCGTCCGGTACCAGTGTGTTGGTGGACATCGCAGTGATGGGTGAGGCCCATGGATTGATATCAGACTTGCTGGCAGACCCCTCGCTGCCCCCTAACACTTGCAGCTCTCTGAAGGCTGTCAGCAGTCTCCTCAGCACCCAGATTATCCTCCAGCCACTCCATCGGCCACATGTGCCACCAGTCACACACGCCTGCTCCGACTCGGAGGACGGGACCGATAAAGTAGAAAAACTGGCCATTCCAAAGGTGCGTTTTTTTTCTTTTCTTCCTCTCATTCCTCTCCTCCTTTTTCAGCAGGATCCTGAACTCCGTACCATAGAAAGGAGCAAACTGCCTGCCGATTTTGCCACATTCCACTGATAACATGCTTCTTGGTCTAGCGACTCGTATGAACGTACGGAAAAATGGAATGTTGTCATGTGCTTTCAAACTGGGAGCTTTACGTCTGTCTCAGCAGCGAACATTGAGGAGCTAATTTTTGTGCGAGCGCAAAGTGTAGTCTAGCCGTGTGCATGGATGGGGTTATCTTTCTTTGGCTATTTTCGTAGATGTGTGCAGGTAGAAATGGGTATTTGCAGCTGTCTTATTTTCCGACCAATGGCAGCAGCTCACCTAATTCCTTTTAAATTTAGAGCAGGAAAGGGAAGCAGTCTTCACGGTGCAAGGACTAGCTGCAGTCCATGCAGGAAATCGTACCTCCAAAGCACTTTTAAAAGGAACTGCAAGAAGATCTCCAGTTGCGAATGATGTAAAATTGTCCACTCTGAAGACCACCTTCAGTCCTCGATCGTGCGTCCATGTGTGATGATCCCTTCCGACCTTAGTTGTGATGCGCTCAGGCAGCAAGCGCGTGTGCACTTGTTTATAAAGAAAGAGTGACACTGCAAGCCGTGGAGACAAACATTAACAGCCCCTTTGGCTTGCGTAGCATGTATCTTCGACCTCATGCTACCCGTCCACCCTTTTATCATGCAGCATAAACATTCGCGTCTTTTTCCCCTGGCTATCTGGCACGGAGGCCGAAGATAGCATAGTCACACCAAAAAGATGCGTCAAACGTAACCTTGTGAGAACAAACCACATACAATAAAAACGAACTATCGGCAACTTTGTTCATGAATTTATTTACTCCACCACTTATTTTAGCTTGCTGTATTTTCAGCTTCACAGGATAGCTATGAAAGCTGCGGAAACCATGTGGATTTTTTTTTTCCAAGAGACCCCAATCTAATGTCACTTTATATATCGAGCACTGCACGCAACCATAACTGGCACACACCCAAAATGCACATCAGGAACTACACAGGTATCAGCAATAGGCAACAAGAACGTGAAAGTGACAAATAATAAATGAACATTCATTTAAAACTGTGCTTTACTGTACATTTTGGGGGATTTTGCGAGGAAGCCACATGCCCACAGAGAACACTGACATCCTGAGAACATGAAAATTCCACACAGCCATCCTTCACCCTTAATTTAAAAAAACAAAAAAAAAGTTCTTTGTTGTTGTCAACATCCATATGCATATGTCCACCCCTCTTTGCTGACACAGAATTGAGCCGTAATGGAACTAAACAATGATGCGCATGCCTCTGAAGGGCTTTTTAATGTTTTACAAGGCCAGCGCCTCAAATGTATGCAGGCACTTTCGGCGGCAAGCAAACTAAATAAAGCGTATGATGCAAGGCAAGAATGACCTACCAGGAAAGTAGCTTGAACACTGCATGAGTGCACACAAACATGGAGCTCAATGAAATTGCTGCTTGGCTTTGGCTCGCTGAGAATATATTTGGGATCTCGTTTAGCAACGGGTACATTGACAATTAAGATCATGACTGCTGCTCTGTTGAATGAAACCGCTTTGAGTAGAGAGCTTTGTTTGCTTCATTTAGCTACTCCTCATGGCTATAAAGGAAATACGATTGGATATGATTGTTCTGTGCTTTTGTGATTAGTTGGCAACCATTGCAGGATGTACACCAAGACTACTGCTCAGCCACAACCTCAATGCTAGAAAATGGTCCAAAAAGCAGGATACAAAATGGGATAAATGGATGTTTGAGGTCTTTAGTCATTATTATGACTTGTTGGCCCAGTGGGCCAGTCGTTAGAATGGCGACCTCACAGTGCAGAGATACCGGGTTCAATTCCAGCTCCGGTGGTCGACTGGTTCAATTTCGGCTCTGGCCTTCCTTTGTCGAGTTTGCATATTCTCCCCGGGCCTGTGTGGGTTTTCTCCGGGTTCTCCGGTTTCCACCCGCATTCCAAAAACATGCATGCCAGGCTGATTGAACCGTCCAAATTGTCCCGAGGTGTGAGTGTTAGCGCAGATGGTCGTTCGTCTCTGTGTGCCCTGTGATTGGATTGGCTAGCAACCGGTTCAGGTGTCCTCCGCCTACTGCCCGAAGACAGCTGCGATAAGCTCCAACACCCCTCCGACCCTTGTGAAGATAAAGCGGATCGAGGAACTTGACACACATGATTTTCTTTCACAGGCCACAAAAAAACCAATGTGAGTTTGACAGCCGTGCTCTAACACAACTATATTGTGATGTGAGATAAAGTAAAAGTCTTCACACCTTTAAGAGACACCTGACAGGGACATACAGGAGAGGACACAGGAAGGTGTTTGCAAAGTGATGCGGTTACCTGTTGGTGTTTTATCAGTATATTTGCAATTTCTAAGTGTTTTCATGTGTATGTCTATCGGCAGGACGTTTAAGAGCACATCTTGAGCTTAGTGCTTGCCTCATCGGTTTTCAATTGTGTTTTCCGCATTGGCAGCGTCTTCGGCGAAGCCTTCCCCCAGGGTTGTTGCGGAGAATCTCATCCACGTGGACCACAACCACATCTGCCACTGGGCTCCCTGCCATAGAGCCCGGACCTGTACGAAGAAACCGCTCAGCTAGCATTAAATACACCACAGAAAGGTAATGGCACTATCACATGTAATTTAAGGCTGACATGATTGCTTTATCTTCCTTTTTTTCCCTTATTAATGCAGTGAATCATGGAGAAACTCAGTCATGACAACCATCTCAAAAAGCCGCTCCATGTCTGCCTCGTGTGCCACATCCTTCACATTGAACCACTTCTACAGCAAACCACCGGGAAAAACAGGTGGGCAAAAAGGTCCCGCCCACTATAAGAATATGTTGTAGAAAATTTGCAATGACTGCGATTGGCTGGCAACCAGTTCAGGGTGTACTCTGCCTCCTGCCTGAAGACAGCTGGGATAAGCTCCAGCGTGCCGCGACCCTTCTTCGGATAAGTGGATCAGATAATGGATGGATGGATGGAATTTGCAATGAGATTGTTGAATACAGCAACTGTTTGTTCAAACTCTTGTAAAGACATACGGACTGTGACACATCTCTCAATGAAGTAATTAAAACACAGTTAGGATACTATAGATAGTTGAGATTGGACATTTCTGTGCTTCCAACTTTGTGTGATCAGTTTGGGAGGTCCTCCTTTTCCAGTGCCTTGATGCAGAAGAAATAAAAAAAGCCCAACTTTAAGCCAATTAAATAGCTTTGGGATGAACGAGAATCGCGCAAACAAACCCAAACCTCTCATCTAACAAGAGTGGCATTTGACCACACCTGTACACTCCCAGCATACTTTAGAAAGGCTTCTGTTACTGTGTCACTACCTTGTGGGGACCTGCTGTGTTTAATGTAGCGCCATATCATTAATTGCTCCACAAAGTTTGTCATTCTCTCCTTCAGGTTTCATCAACTCCAACATATCACCTTTGAGCTCCCCATGTCCGTCGCCACCTGTTCAGGGTACCCCTGTCTCCAGCCCAACTATCAAGACATGTTTAATTCAGCTTCCTGAGATTTCCGTGCCGCTGACCGAGCAGACCCCGGCTGGCTGTGTGGTCTCCAAGAGTCATCACCGAGCCTTAACACACAGCCAGAGCGCCCCAAGCTCCACCACCCCTCACTGGCGATCGCCATCACTCTGTAGCAGGTGAAAATAGCTTTATACACCTATAATAGCGGAATCTGTCACATGTACTGTCTGCCAAAAGTCGATGCCAGTTAGTTTAGCAGCTAATGTTTACAATAGCGTACTGCACACTTTGTGCCTAACTCAAAACTAAAAGTCTAAGTGAAAGACATGGTCAACAAATGATGTGGAATTGCAATATTGACATACATGCTACAAATCCGCAACAAAAGAACAGATACAGTATATGTAGGTAAATCTACTGTAACGGTCTGTGAGGAAATGAGTCACTTGATTTAACAGCATGAAGAGGACAGGAAATGAGTCAGTCATCAGAGAACGATCAGGATGAAATAATGCACATTCTCTGCTCTCTTTTTATCAGCTGCGGCAGGCCATTCAACAATCGACTGAACCACGGGGTAGAATCTATGGTCAAGGTAGACCGAATACCTTGTCCAGGTAAACCAAACAACATACTTTTGCTTGCTTACATCTCAGATACTTTTGGCTGTCCTGCACAAATCTCACACAGATGATGATTTTTATATTTATTTAGTTAGTTCGCGAGGCGACTAATGATGTCACTGAACAGTTTCATTGTACCAGTGCTGACTGCATGTTCCGTGTTCCCGTCAGAGGAGCGTGCGGTTACCTCATCGGACTACGACAGCACGTATGACAGCACTTATGAGACCAACCACAGTGACAGCAGCGACTTTCTACAGAATGAGGAAGAAGCTGAAGCAGGCAAGAAGCCGTCTGAGGCAAGAGAAGGCTGCCGGGAGTATCCGTCGGAGAGCATCGTTCTTCATCCCCTCCTGCCATCCCCTGAGGTTGGCAAACATGTTTTATTTCATTTGATGATTTGATTTAGTTTGGAGTAACAATCTTCGGAGAAACAATGTCAAATAAGCATATGTAACTGTCATATGCTTATTTATGTGCTAGGGTTTTTTTTTTATCCTGGACTTAAATTATCCTCAGAATAGGATAGTTTGAGCGTGGACAGTTCCGGGTTCAAATCTCAGCTCTCAGCTCTGGCCTTTTTTTGTGTGGAATTTCCATGTCTTCTCGGTTATTGTGTGGGATTTTCCTCAGTAACGCGAGCTGTCTCCCACATTACATAACTGGGCATATTAGGTTAATCAAAGACTCTAAATTGCCCATAGGTTCAAATATACAGCAAATGTGGATGCCGGTTTACATGTGGCTTGTGATTGGCTGTCAAGCAGTCCAGTGCTTTCACCCAAAATCAGGCAGGGGGATAAGAATCGGGTTCAGGTCTTGCGCTCCTCCATCTCAAATGAGGACCAGCAGGTTTGATGGATTTAATTAATTTGACATTTCGTTACTTCTATTGAATTTACGTTTCAAATTCGCTTCAAGAGGCATTGCTTTTGCAATCAACAAATACATAACTTCATTTTATGCATGTGGTGTATGTATAACCCTGAGACATTTTTGCTACAGTGTATGCTGCAATATTTGAATATTTCCTGGCTGTTTAGCATCAGCAACAAACACATCAAACAATGAAATATATAATGACTGTAATTGCATCCTGCCATTTCTTTTTAGTTTGTCCTCCACACACAGAACAAGCTAATCCTGGCCCCTGAGCCGCTGGTGATGCCCGGGTTGGAACCTCTCATGAGTCAGCTCAACAAATGGAATTTCCCAATTTTCAGTCTTGTGGAGCGGACACACGGAAAAACGGGTTGCATTCTTAGCCAGGTAAGGACTAATTATCTTTCTAAAATGATTGTGGTATTTATTTTACGACAACATTGATGGAGAGAAATACTGTATATAAGGCGTGCATTGGTGGAAATCACATACATAAATGACACCAAATTTGACCCAGACTTGGTTTAATGAAGCTGTTTTTTTAAAAAATTTTTTTTTCGGGCAATGTCCTAGGTATCCTACAGGCTCTTCGAAGATGCGGGTCTTTTTGAGACCTTCAAAATTCCTGTAGCAGAGTTCATGAACTACTTTCACGCTTTGGAGAGCGGATATCGAGATATCCCATGTGAGTATACATTCCTGGTGTATTATTGCCAACATTGTTTTAATTGCCTTCTGCGTGAAAAAAAAAACACTTCAAGAGTAGTTGGGAACCTGCAAAAAGGATACATTACATTTCATATCAATAAATACCATAAACGCGGCCCGGTAGTCCAGTGGTTAGCACGTCGGCTTCACAGTGCAGAGGTACCGGGTTCGATTCCAGCTCCGGCCTCCCTGTGTGGAGTTTGCATGTTCTCCCCGGGCCTGCGTGGGTTTTCTCCGGGTGCTCCGGTTTCCTCCCACATTCCAAAAACATGCGTGGCAGGCTGATTGAACACTCTAAATTGTCCCTGGGTGTGAGTGTAAGCGTGGGTGGTTGTTTGTCTCTGTGTGCCCTGCGATTGGCTGGCAACCGATTCAGGGTGTCCCCCGCCTACTGCCCCGGAGACAGCTGGGATAGGCTCCAGCACCCCCCGCGACCCTAGTGAGGATCAAGCGGTTAGGAAGATGAATGAATGAATAAATGAAATGAAATACCATAAACGTGTTTCATTTGGATGAATCACATAGATTAAAAATTGACCTTAGATAAAAATGAACAACTTAAAAATTGTTTCTTTCCATACACTTTTTGAGTTGTTATTTATTTTCCAAAAAAACCCTTGAACATTAATGAAAATATAGGAAATATAAACAGATGTGAAGGCTCAGAATAGTTGAGAGACCGCGATTTGTACAACTTTTCGATCATGCATTGACTGCCCTCTGCTGCTCATGATAGATCACAACAGGATCCATGCCACTGACGTGCTGCATGCGGTTTGGTACCTCACCACTCAACCCGTGCCTCGACTGCCCACGTTCCCGACTGAGAATGGCATCCACACCGGTGAGAAGCATTTCTTGGTCATGTTTGTTGTTTTTTTTTCTTCTGTCTTCTTTCTACCTACATTCTTGCTGCTGGAGGCTGTAAATTTCCCCAGTGTGGGACAAATAAAGGATATCTTATGTCTAATCACCATCCGCTATTCCACACATTGTCTTAAAAGATGCATTTTCCCTTTTTTAAGTTTTTTTTTCTTCCCCCGCTACCTGTAGACCCAGCAAATGGCATAACCCACGGTGCTCCGGCCTTTCTGTCAACCAAGATACACTCTTTGCTGGAGGAAGGCTATGGCTCCTTGTCTTGCCTAATTCCGGGCCTGGAGCTGATGGCCTTGTACGTAGCTGCTGCCATGCACGATTATGACCATCCGGGAAGAACCAATGCCTTTCTAGTAGCAACCAGTGCACCCCAGGTAAATGATTAGGGGACTCTGAAATATCATTTCCTTTGATTTCCGTTGGCTAGTCAAATAAAAGTGAGTGGAAATTATTATTTTTTTTTTCCCACCTTAGGCGCTTCTGTACAACGACCGTTCTGTCTTGGAAAACCATCACGCTGCTTCAGCGTGGAACCTCTTCATGTCTCGTCCGGAGTACAACTTCCTGGTTAACCTTGAACATGTTGAGTTCAAACGCTTCCGATTCCTTGTCATTGAAGCCATCTTGGCAACTGACCTGAAAAAACACTTTGACTTCCTTGCAGAGTTCAATGCCAAGGTAAAACAAGACATTTTGGACAATTCTATACTTAGATCTGGAGGGGAACAGTTTGGGAAGGGTCCTTTTATTGTTTTGATTGAATAGGCCCCAGTGTACGAGGAATAATCTGTAGAGACTTCCCTTGACATGTTTATTGTGGAACAATTTGACGCAAATCTGACCTCTCCCCCATATTTCCTTCTATTTTTAAACAATACTTTTTTTAATTGTCCGTGTGATGTTATTTCTCTGATCGAAATAAACCCTAATAAATTGATCAGAGAGACATTCTTCATATATCATACCAGATACTGTCCGTTCTTCATGCCCGTGTACCAGGTCGGTGACGAAGGAATGTCTGGGATCGACTGGACAAACGAAAATGACCGATTGCTGGTTTGCCAAATGTGCATCAAGCTCGCTGATGTCAACGGACCGCTGAAGTGTAAGGAGCTGCACTTGCAATGGACTGAAGGGATCGTCAATGAATTCTACGAACAAGTATGATTCTAAACCTCTGCAATGCTTGGCTTCTGTTCGATTATTTACCGATAGATTAGATATATTCAATTCTTCACAATACAAGGGGTTCATTTTGTGATAAGGCAGCACGCGCTGACTTGCGGCACATACACGTTCCAGTCGTAGGAGCCTCTGTGGTAAACCGGGGCCCCCTGTTTCAGTCAGAAAAATATAATAAGTTTTGATAAAATTAGTTTGGCAATAATCAACACAGCACTAACCCTACATTATGTTATTTATTTATTATTCATATTCAGTGGCTCACAGTTAAAATAAGACCAACATTAAAAAATAATAGACACTTTTTTATTTCCTTTTTATTCTAGTTGTTTTAAAGTGGGCGAATTTAATAAAAAATAACCAGGGGATCTGGTCATGATGTTTTTACAAATGACATCATTGAAGTTGAGAAAACAAATTGCCAAACTTCAATTGTCGCTAGTTTGATCACAAGTAAATGGTACTGATTGTCAGCAGTCAATTCATGTCTCTCGGTTGGTAGGGTGAGTAAAATATGTCACTCGTTAGCATTGACGTTCTGTTGCGGGCACTCGTATGTATGGCGGTCCTTGAATGTCGATGAATTCATCAATGTCATTCTTACACCACAAACGCAAAATGAGTGTTCAGTATTCAGTGCCAGATTTGGAGTACTGTTGGTACCATCTATACTTGCAAAAAAAAAAAGAAAAAAACGAAACCGGTGGGTTTCATTACTATTTATACTGCCTAAATAACAACGGGCACACCTCACAGCAGTGACTATCACTGCTCAGCTGGAGCCTATCCCAGCTCACTGGGGGCTAAAGATGGGCTCTTACCTGGTCGGGACAGCTGTCAGATGCAGGGAGTTTAGCGATTGCCGTTGTACCGGCAGTTACGTGCAATTTAGAGTCAGACAGAAAAGCCATGCAGATTCCAGAGCCGAGATTCGAACCCAGAACCTCTTGACTGTGAGACAGAACATTATGAAAATAACAGTAAATCACGTGTTTCCACATGAGGTCCGCATTTGCGCGAACCTAGAATAAAACAAATTGGCACCTTTCCAGGGGGATGAAGAAGCAAGCCTGGGCCTTCCCATCAGCCCTTTCATGGACCGCTCAGCGCCACAGCTCGCTAAACTCCAAGAGTCGTTCATCACTCATATAGTGGGCCCCCTCTGCTCCTCGTACAATTCGGCCGCTCTGATGCCCGGTGACTGGGTCGACCTGCCGGAGGGGGAGGTGGAGCAAGAAGAATCAAATGAGAGTCAAGATATGGAGGAGGAACAGGGAGATTGGGGTGAGGAACATATATCTCCTGGCGCTGACTTCCCCCGTATGTAAACCTCTCATTTATTCATGTTCCTCTCCAACGTGCTTGTTGTGACTTCCGATTATTACTTCTGTTGCAAGCAAGTTTTCGATCTTTGCCTTGGCATTCAATTATTGGCAGGTGGATTGTGTTATTGCGTTTAATTTACTGAGCTATTTTGATTCTGTTGGAAATTTAATTAACCGCAGACGGAGTCGAGCTAATAAATTCATTTTCTTTTCCACAAGATCGCGGATGAACTGGAGCCTGCAGCGGAGATTTGCGGGCAAGGGTTTGGTCGCCAGCCAATTATAGGGCACATATTACGGAGCCCTAGACTTGACTTTTGAATTAAATGTTTTTTTTTTTTAACGTTGTTTTCACGTTGTAACTAATGTGTAATAACTAGTGTATTAAGAGTGTGTGTACAAAGTAGCCATGGCTCCTTGCAGGTCACTTGAATTAAAAAAAATAAAATAATCAAACTTCTTTCAAAGTTGAAAGGTCAAAGAAAATCTATAGAATGGACAGTGGCAGCGTGATCGAATTTCATTTAAAGCTCGGGATGAGTTATCAGGACATTACGAAAAGCTTGGCATTGCAAAGGAATCGTTATGACCGAGAGACATTTGAAAAGGCTGTTGAGAGCCAGCTCGCTTTATCGGCGGAGGTACGATGCCGGGATCGAGTTGAAGATCATGTAAATCGGAATAATCTGTTCATATGGGAAAAAAAAAGATATGAACTATATGCTCCCAAGTGTGTCACGTAAGTGTAAAAATAGGATCTTGATTCATTCATCAAAGATGTTGAGTGATACAACACACAATCTTGAGTCCTGGATCTCTGTATGGCACTCAACGTGACGCTTCGGTCGCTTTATGGCGGCAGACAGTTTGCTTCAAGCATGTGGAAATATTTTAGCAAACACGAGACTGATAGCACCGTCATTTGCACAATAATGCAAGAGTCGAGTGCATTTTTTTATATTTCCCTTCGTGGAAATAATGGGGGTGTGTTGATACATTAAAAAGGAAATCTCATTGGAATGTCAGTTTCTGAACCTTGTGTCGTGTCCCTTGTGTCTTCCAGGGAGGCATAAGACAAAGACGGGAAGCAGCAGGAAAGTGTTCTGCCAGATCACACAGCACCTTCTGGAGAACCACGAAATGTGGAAGCGAGTCATTGCTAAAGATGTCCAGGAGGACACCTCGAAAGAAGACCCAAACTGTCTTAGCTCCTCCACCGAGCCAATTACAGCCATTGATGAGGAAGAGGAGGAACAAGCAAGCAAAGAGGAGGAAGATTTGACTGAATGTTTCGACAAAAACGAAGAGGTGCCAGCTATCGATGACGGGAACGAGCTGTTGCGATCGCAGACGTCAGGCGGTGAAGAGGAGGAATCTCAGTGATAATCTGAACAAGTGCGTACTCCCAAACCAGGAATTTGTTTTACCGTCGTTTGTTTGCTCTCCTAACTCTTAATACGGTAGCCAGCACATCACTTTGACACAACACTGTAGAAGATGTTTCGGGTAATTTGTGCCTAACAAAAACAGGGTTTACGACTTAGAGCAAAAGAAGTGAACTCGGTGAAGACAAAGAAGAAAAACAAAACGTGATTTCATCCGTGGTATCCAATCTTTACCTAGCTCGCCCTTTCTTTTACATCCGCACGACGACACAATGACCGACTTCCTCCATCAGTAAGAAATACGAGGTGTGTCTGAAACGTTCCAGGGTTAAACATAATTCATTCCGCTGAACATATTTAAAACTCAAAGGAAAGTTTCTTTGTTCATCTACGAAGACATTCCGCGGCCTTTGCTTCATTCAATGGGCGAGAAGATGCGACGCGAGAGTCGAGGCAGGTCAACTGCTACAATGCGTCCGTCTCTTCTCAATGCGCTGAGCTTTTGACAGTTCCTCCCCGAGGACAAACCTTCCTACTCACCACACCTGTCTCCACGTTATTGTATCTCTTTGAAGAGGTCATCTAGGCCGGGACTAGTTTTGAAGACGTGATGATGCCGACGCAAAGTATCCCGTAAGAATCCTCCCATGAGTGCGTGAAGGCATGTCAGGGAAGGCCGCCAAGGAAGAAATCTTAAAAGGTGAAGACTTGTAGCTTGTCGTCCTGATTTGGACTATTTCTTTTGTGACACAAGTCCTTGAAATATTCGTACACACCTGGTACATTGTCACATTCCTTTGCCAATTACTCTCGTTGCTCGTAGCCTCCCATCCCATCCGAGCAGCGGCGTGCAAAGCACAGCGGATGTCCGTGACGAGAGCATGAATATCGGTACGGTATTTGGATTATTAGTAATGACCAAGCCCAAATTAGTTTGCTGCCCACTCACCATCACGTCGACGAGGAGGGTGAGTCTGCTCACCACTACATCTGAGTCTGAGGAGACTTCCTCTCATAGACAATGAGATAAAAGCCAAGGAAAAAGCTGTTTCCACCGAGGCTGGGCAATGTGGGGAAAACGTACGGGGGGGGGAGACATCACACCTGCATACTTGGACTGAAGTTTTATATGCGCGTATAACATGTTTCTTACAGCGGACAAAATAGGAGGCTGAACAAAGAACCCTCTCAAAGCTTTAACTCCCGTCAAATAAAAAAAACAAAACAATGTTTTACTTGGTGTCAAACAATAGCGTGTTTTGGTGTACGTTTCCCCCCACGGCACACTAACAATGTTGCTAGGTCATCCATCTCAGGTAGGCAGGGAAATAAAACCAAGATGACCTTATTACTTTCCAAGGCAACTCATCCGCTTGAAATGATGATTAAGATTAAGAAAACCTTTATTAGTCTCGCCATGGAGAAATTCCAGATTCACAGCAGCAAAGTTATGAAAGGAAGAAGTAGAACAACAAAAAAATAGGAGCTGCTGGAAAGGCAGCCACTCTCGCGGCGCCATTTTGAAGTCAAAAATAACAAAAATAACACAAGACAACACATAGGACAGAGACAGTCGTGCAATCTTCACCACTTTTCCGCATACACTTTGTTGTCTGAAGCAGTTATAGATGAAAGAGGAGAGGATCAAAGTGTCCTTTCACCAGTGGATCAGAGACATCATGCTGAAAATGTGCACACGTCTGCTACAAGCAAAGTTTTTAAAGCAAACACGAAGCTGTAGCGTCCATTGACGAAAAGAGATTAGTTCACTTCTCCTGTCCCACATAATCCGCTTCAAACTCCAAGCCGCGACTCCCAGCTCCAAATCCGCATCGGCACTCCGCGCCAACGCTCCTTTCTTCTCATCGTCGGCTCCTCAAGACCTCCATCCATCCGGCCGCAGACCGTTCAACAGCACCGATCTCTCCGCTGAACAAAGCGGGGCTGTGAAAAAATGCTGCCCATTACAGGCGCAAGACACAAGCGCCCCGGGACTGTCCAGCAACGACAAATGATTTCTATTATGATTGATTTAACGTACGACCATGTACGTACACGGGATTCCCTCTCCCAACAAAAATCACGGAACAAGATAACCGATCGTCTATTCAAATGATTTGCAAAACTCTCGTTCTTTTTCTGGTTCCTGCAGACAACAAGTTATTGTAATGATTTGTGTTTTAATGTCACCCCTCGGCTTTCCTGCTCAAATGTTAGCATGCGGATGACAAACATTTATGTTTGGTGTCATGTATCGAACAGTATACGTGGACAAAATTGCTGTTACTCTTCCGTGAAAGAAATGCCAACAACGGTCACTGAAATGCAAGCGACATAAACAAGCGAGAAATCGGAAAGATGTCCTTTGGACAAATGAGACAAAACTGAAGCTTTTTGGACAAGTCACATCAGCCACATGTTTTACAAGTGAAAAAAAATATATATAATGTTAAATAAATTTTAAAATGTGAAATTTTAAAAATAAATTTGAATCTGTGGCTGCTTTACTACATCAGCTACAAGGTGTCTTGAATCTGTGCAGGGTACAATTAAAATATTACGACTATCAAGGCAATCCTGAAGTGAAATTTGCAATGATCAATGTCGAAAAGCTTGGACCTGGTCATAGGTCAGGGTTCCTCTACTAGGCTAATGACCCCACACAAATGGTTAAAAGGACTTACGAACAGTTGAGAACAAAACTTTGCATTAGTCCGAAAGCGCCTAAATCCACTCTTGTATTGTAATCGGATCCAAATACTTCATGACTGGACTTACAGTAAGTCGATTATTGACGTATCTGTATATTTTACTTTATTGATAAATGCCTCCCAAGTTTCACTCCACTATTTCAGATAAGACTTTTACTCAAGTATCAACTTTAGGTACTTTGAACACGGGACTGTATAAATCACATCTGACGTCTCTGTAAGGAAACGGAAAAATGCAGTCTGGAGAAGACACCGTTCGAACCTGAGACAAAGTGGTTGTCGCTTTAAGAAAGATTTGCGCAGGTCCGACATCACTCAGGGTCAACAAACCATTCTGTCAAGCTTGAGTCAACTGGATTTATTGATCCCTACCTGAAAATATTTTGTCCACATCTTTGATGGCGCTTATCATAGGGAAGTCGATCTATTGACACTCGTCGGACAATTAAACGACGTTTAAAAAAAAATACGCGAGCCGCGTCTTGTGTCGTCACTATAAACTTTGTGAGGGGTTTTGTAGGACGCTGTTTGACCCTTGAAAAAAATTTTTTGTATTCCATTCTAATCGCGTGGCAATCATTTGATGACATCCAAACAAAGATGGCATTCGATTATTGTGTGAAATACCCACCGTGATTTTCCTCACAACCGTGTCGAGGGGCGCAAGCGGCAAAGAGGATCCCTTTCGACTTCCAGAAATGAAATGAGTTGGCCGTCATTGTTTAACCGCCGTGGAACCAAAGGGAGGAATTACTTCGCAGCACAATTCAAACAGCTTAATTGCAACCTCTTAAAGGTCAACGAGTACAAGGCTTCGGCTCTGTAATCACACCATTGAGCTTAGAAAACGCAATGCGCCGAGGCGCTCTCACTCTTCCCATGAACAGTGATTGCCTTTGCATTTTTATTCTTTTCATCACTAAGATGCGTCTGCAATTCTCTGATGACAAACCATAGCAACTATCCCGAAAAGCCCGAGAGCGGAGAGTTGACGTTGCGACCATGACAGCAACACAACACCCGCAGCCACCAACGTAATCACGACTTCAAGCACGTGTGAGCCAAATGCTCTCTCCGACACATTTTCAGACAAAAACGTCATTGAAGATTGCTTTTGAAATGATACGCTTTGTCAAAATAATATTGTCGGTCAATAGAATTGTCTGACTATGAAAAAAATTAAAAATAATTCCAATGAACGGGCATGTTTGTCGAAACTGAACTGCTGTCTTGTGACCCAATTACTTAACTCAATTAGAGTTTTTTCCAATGTTAATACCCCTCTAATTCATGAGCGGAACCCATTGCACACTTCTTAACATGCCCCTCGTGCGGAAGAGAACTAAGCCGTGCAACCCGTTGCTCCTGACTGCCAAGGCTTGACAAAAGAGTTTTCTTTTGTTCATTAGTCTTTGATTTAAACAAAATATCTGGACAAAGAAAGGGCTCATTGTCCCTTTGTATGTTTCAAAGGAAACCAGTTCGTTTTATGTAGAAGACCTTGACTCAAACAACAACAACAAAAAAAAAAACAAGGAATGCAACTTGGCAGGGGGACAAAGGCCACGTGATATGTTCCGGGTGTCCAGATCATGTGCCGAAACAATTTGGGGTCGTCGTATCACGAGCAGATGCAGCAACAGGCATCTGTAGCAGACAACTTGCCACCGACATATGATTTGTTTCGTCGAAACATACAAACCCCCTTTTTTTTTTTCTTTCCGTGCTTTCCAAATGTACTGACTAAACAGACCGCTGTGCAAGTGTGCCGCCTCCCGTGTGGATTACGTGCGGGAATATGAGCTTCAAGCTCTGTGCACTGTATATATCCTTCTCACTGTGCAGTATATTCATGCCTCACTTTGCCATCTAATGTGCATCTGATCTTCACGGCACTGCATCACTTGTGTTTCCCCCAAAGCCCCCCCAGTTTCCTTGTGGGCTCAAGTTGATCTGATCTGCCTCACAAACTGTGTGCTCTAGCACAGGTACTGAAATAGACTTTTTTTTTCTTTCTCCTCAAGCTGTGATACTCTTTGCTGTTGTGGATGAAAAATGTTCTCGCATGTTTCTCACGATGCTTTGAAGGCAGAATGAGCCAGCTCATCAACTTTGCCTCATTTTTTTTTTTTTACTGCAGTAGCGTCATGTGAAATGCTCACATCTACAATCAAAACAAGTTCTCACCCTAGAATCAAATTATAACTAAAATCAAGTTGAGTGTTTTTTTATAACAAGTTTAAGCCAAATGTCCCCATTTTCTTGACCGCAGGTGTCGAAGACCAGCAGCTGCTGTTCCTTCCTTTCATAAATTTAATTAATTTAAATTGATTGCAGTATGATGGCATTTTTTTTTTCTTGAGTACTGTACTTTACGTAGCTGTGTGTGAGGGAGTGGGAGGGGGGGGGCAAATGAAAAGAGCTTTTCACAGCTCAGTTTCATGAATGAAGCTTTTGCATCACATTGTGCTTCACAGTTTTTCAATTTATTTATTTATTTATTTTGTTACTATTGTAAAATTTTTTGGGGGAATGCGGTGAATTTGGCACGATTCTTTATTTGGTGCGTGCCAAAAAATAGCTACTGGCTCCAGTTTGTAGAAACACAAAAATTGTTTGCAATAAATGCTCATGCCCTCAGTTGCTTTTTGATCATTGTGAGAACACGTACCAGTTATCTTGAATCTGCTCTTGAAATATACACAAATTGTATGACGCCATGCTGGAACGAAACCAGACAAATCCAGATGATAATTCGACAACTCAGCGATTTCCGCTCATGAAAGTTTTCTATTGAATCAATTAGAAGAGGATTGCTGCACACTTTATCATCACACCCCAAACAGGATGTTCGATTTTTCTTGTCATGAGCACAAGATGAAACTAAAAAAGATCATTTTTCGGTCATCCTCTCTTCCGTCAATGTAATCCAAGACCATGGAAGTGCACACCAGCTATTCTGAGAAGACAGGGTTGTGTCCAATTCGAAGAGCAGAATCCTGTTTTTTGGTGTTTATGCCTATTGTTATTTTTAATTGTTTGTTGTGCCATACCATTTCCAATTGCATTGTATGAATGGTCCATTGTTTGTTGAAACCAAACATTTCAACCAGGCTGGTTATATTTATGTTCCTCCAATCTACTCTTGCGGGCACTTGCACTCACAACACATGTAGCAATATTTACAGGATGGGGAAGTTGTGTGATGGACCCCTATTTGTTTCTGTGGAATATAACATTTTATGACTTTGCATATATATATATATAAAAGTATATTACATCAAACAACCTTTTAGAAAAATATTTATTTTTACTGTTTTGTAATTAAGACACGATACTGTAGCGTCTATATCGCCAGACTTACTGGAAGTGCCTCTTCAAAATGTATTACAAAGTAACTATCCAAGATATTATGAGAACATGTCACTAGCAAAGCAGTGTTGATGTTGTAATGTGACAATTGTTGAATTACATGATTTATAAATACTGCAAGCGTCTTTGTCCTGTTTCCATAACAACATACAGTTGGCATAATGTCATTTATTTATTTAACATCCAGCTCAAACCAATTTACGGCTCTTGCACAAAGTTAACCTCACAAGTTAATGCAACAGAAAAAATACGTCAATTATTCGGCCAATAAATCAGGAATCTGTATTTTTCTTTCTGCCAAAGTTGGCATCGGCCTAAAAGAAATCCATCTTGATTGGGCCCTAAAAATGTAAATGATGTATTAATTAAGCAATGTACCCTGAATACAAGTCCGCCAGAGACAAAAAAATATCTAACAATACAAACAGCAGAGCGGTATTGAGTCAAACCATTTTTGTTCGTGAAGTCGGCCGTTGCTTTCAAATTTACGGATTGGAATATCCAAATCAGTACAAGAACTGCTCTGCTAAAACAAAACGCATATGCATGTATTTTGTGGAAGCTAATAAATTGTCATGCGGTTCACAATGGAGTCTCTGCGTTTGTAGGGCACAGCATTGCCTACTTATGTGAATGGAAAGTAGCATTCTGTTTGTCATATGATGTTACAAAAGAGCTGTAAGCCACATTTAATCACATGAAACATACTTTTTGTAGGCCAAAGCCACGGTCACGCCACATAATTCCACAGAGGAATTGTGACCGTGTTGAGGTGTTGAAATCCCCCTTGTAATTTCACACACCACACTAACCACTACTGTCTCTCATGTTCCCAAAAAATAAATACAAACACAAATGTATTCAGTTGACTCATTTTGTGGAGTTTTGCAACACTGTAAAAAAACTCCCTTACAAAATAAATGAGTCGATCATATCGACTGTTTCAATTCTTCATAATAAGGCCCAATTCCTCATTATTCAAGAATGTTTTAGGCTGACTTTTCAGGTGAAAAATTTGCATCTCAGTTATAACATTCATGCAGAACCTGTGACTTATGACGTCCGTGTTGAACGGACTTCGTGTAACCGTAGCAACAGGAAAAGGCAGACAAGAGTTTTTTCTATTACCTGTGCACACAATGCTAGCTGTGAACAAAGGAGGTCAACCACTGCGTTTTAACATTCATTAGGTGTCAAGAGTTCTCATATTATATGAACAATAACTAAAAACCTTGCGGGGTTTGAGCAACGAAACATTTGGTGTACATTACGACAGCGTGGAACTATCCTGATACCAACCAGTGAACTCATGAGAAATTAATTGACGACTGCAATAGTATTTTCAAAAAGAATATACATACAGTATATACCGGTATATATATCGTTATTATGAGAAGCAAGTTAAACATGACTTGCGCATTTTTATGAAGCTAATAATGTGACTGTAAGTATATTTTATTAAAACAAAAATATTACAAATGACTTTTATCACGCAACCAGTCAAAGGTTATTGAGTATTTCAAGATTACACCCGTGAAGTTTCATAAATTAAGAAACTGAATGTTACATTCAAATCTTCTCAAAAATGTTTACAAGATTGTTATTGCTTCTGAATTATTATTAATTATAAGTAAATTTCTCTGGCATCATCACGCTCTCGTTCAACTTTTGCGATTTTCTCACGACTTTTATTTTGAAATGCGTTCTCCGAGCGCGTTTGCACTTGCAGCACTTTGCTGTTACGCAGAGTATGGACAATATTGACAATGTCGACGGGGTGCTGGCGCGACCACAGTTAAGAGCCGGCGTCTCCTCCCATGCCCTGTCATCCTCATTTGAAGTTTGAGCGGAGCTGGCTGCAGGGAAGCCTACCTGTGCAGTGATCTCCATCTCGGAACCTCCACCTTGTCTAAACAAAACACCACTGTTTGTCACGAAGGTAAGCGACGAGCATTCCAAGTTCAGTTTAGCTCAACGTGTCCCGGAAAATCGATTTTAACACCGATTGTTGTAGTGAGCCTCTCGATCGTATCGTATTTGATTTGCAGACAAGAACGTGTCAATCACAAAAAACGGGCTTGTCATTATGAAATTGAACGGTTCGTCTCTGACGTCACTGGTCTACTGTCGCGTCGTGTTTTTATGATTTACCTCAAGGTTGTCGAACTCAATCACTTAAAAAAAATACTATGACATCCGTGTCATAACTATTGCATTCTGTTGCTTCATTGAAAACAAAGACGATATACTCACTCATTTTATTTTAAGAATGGCAACAGGTGTTTATTCGTACTTTCTGCCATCTAGAGGAGCAACATTTCATTGTTCTGCCTGATTATCTATTGGCATAGAGAACAAAAATATACTGTCATAATTTTGGATCAAATAATATCACAGTTTTCCCCTTGTCATCTCTCACAGCACACTAGAGGAAGCCTGATTGGTATTCAGGTGTTCAACAGTAATATAAAACAAAAGTATGTTTTTGCAAATGCCGCAATTCATATGAATTTGGAACAAATGAAAGGGCTGAGTGAGTGGTGGAGAACGTGTACATTTATTATTGGTTTATGGAAGGTAAGCGCTTTATTCACAAAGGCAATAGAGCTGTTTGAACAAAGTGATTACATGATTAGATGGCGGCAAGAGAGGCTTCGGTTATAATGCATAGAACCTTACTTTTTAAGATTAATGAGCATCGGAGAGTGAGTATTATGCGTCCAGAATCATTTGATCTGGTCATGTGAGTCCACCTACTGCAACTACACAGTATATTCATGTTTTCCTCACAAGACCAGCCCATAAACAGTTAAGCATGTGAAAGGTTCTGAGATTTTTACTGTTGACAAATTAATTAATGTCAGTCACGTTGAATTGGCCTCGCAGCATTCAAAATCATCATTCATAACATAATTGTGTTAAGCAATTATCGTTGGTCATTCTGTATTTAGGGCTTCCCGAGTAGATCTTTAGTTGTCTTTAATTTAAAGGAGATTGATTCTGCAAACGGGTGGAACGGTGGTCGACTGGTTATCACGTCCAGTGCAGAGGTGCGGGGGTCTGGCCTTCCTGTATGGACTTTGCATGTTTTCCCTGTGCCTACGTGGGTTTTCTCTGGGTACTCTGTTTTCCTCCCACATTCCAAAAACATGCATGGCAGGTTTATGAAACACTGTCCTTTCTCACTTTATTTTGAAGCGACATTTAAATAAGACCCGTATCAAATGAGAAATGTATCAGGTAGTGCTACATCAAGTTATCAAATGCAAGCAGAGTAGCCTGCATAATTTGGCACAAACATGCTGTAATTATTTTTACTCTTTTACATAGTATCTTGCGAGTAAATTGTTCCAGTGTATTTGGAATTTTTTGTTTTGACAGTTTTGACCATCCTGGCGATTGTTAAATAAATGAAGAAGAAGAGAAGAAGAGAAATAAATGAACAGCAGCTGAATGCTAACTTGGGTCAGGTCTCTGAGTAAGCAGAGTGCAATTGAGTTGTCATGCATTTCCCACAACAGGCTGTCACCATGAAAAATTGTGATTGTTGTATGGATTGTATATTTTTTTTATCTGATCGTAGTACGAATCCAAGATCAGCAAGGGCATTGAGTTTCAACTGAACCTGATTTGTTGTGTTGTTAATAAATGGAGCGTTTGGAAACCCCAAAAGCTGAGAAGCAGAAAATAGATCAACACTTGGGAATGTTTTCATTTTTACGTTATGCATCCCATTAGATGTCGCGGACGGTGTAGTGGAACACTCGCCTGACTTGTGTGCGGGCAGCGTGGGGTCGGTTCCCACTCAGCGACGATGTGGGTGTGAATGGTTGTTTGAATCGAGATTTACTCTGCGACTGGCTGGCAGCCAGTTCAGCTGTAGTCCTACCTTGCGCCTGGAGTCAGTTAGGATAGGCACCGGCCAGCTCCCCGCAACCCTCTTCAGGATAAGCGAATGAAAAAAAAGGACAAAATCCGACTTCAACGGACAGTTAGGACGGCAGAAAAAATCGTTGGCACCGCCCTACCCACTCTTGAGGACTTGCACACTGCAAGAATCAAGACAAGGGCACGGAAAATCCTCCTGGATCCCTCGCACCCTGCCCACCACCTTTTTCAGCCACTCCCCTCAGGCAGACGCTACAGATCCATGCGCACCAAATCCAGCAGACACTTAAACAGCTTCTTCCCTCTAGCCATTAACTCCTTAAACAGTCACTGACATAGTCACTCTTCTTGAACCACAAAATGGTACTACAAAACTACTGGTTACTCTAAAATGGTCCAATGATTTTGTTGTTTACGATGATACTAGTGCAGCGTGTTATACCGGAGACAAATTCCTTGTGTGTTCTACAAACTTGGCCAATAAAGATGATTCTGATTCTGATTCTGAAAATGGATGGATGGATGGCATCCCATTAGCGTGATTGGTAGTTGTTGGTTTTGCAGTTATCTTAATGTGATTGAAGAATATTTCTTCCTGTATTCTGAATTTCTCTTTCAGTGCCACTGTTGTACTGAGCTAAATACGGTAATAATTTTGCTGGATGAGTATGAGGAGCTGAACTTTTCAAATGTTTCACTTCTTGAGACAGCAAACCACTTGAGAATCAACAGCGCCTCTGCTGGTTGCAGCCGATGCTGCACTCTATTCTGACAACATTTTATGCCCCCCGAGTTAAGACACAAACAATCAGTAATTACAGCTACCAAATTTGTAGACATTTGGTAGCGAGTTTAGTTTAATGCACACTAAACTCGCATGTTTTTCGAGTTTAGTGTGCATTATATATTCGGTGGAATCTCTTGTTGTTGTTTTTTTTTCCATAATTTGTGACCGTATGTAATTTTCAAATGCAGCTAGAATGATACAGTGACTGGATGAATATAGAAGTGTGCTGTTCTGAGTAATGCCCTTTAAGAGAATGTCACAGATTCAGCAGGGAGTACAGCCAACCACAACACTGTGTTTAAAAAAAAAGAAAAAGATAATTATTTTGTACGATTTAGCGACCATTGTTGGACAGTGATGGAAAAGCTGTACACCCATGGATTGATTTCTGTACATTCTTACCTGATTTTGTGTCTCACACTTGCTGATTTACTTTCTATTGACAAATGACTGATTCGACAGTTAATGTGGTTTATGCATGGGAGATATTTTCTGTTTGATTGAATGACAGGATGACAAAGACAAAGAAGGGACGTCATCCATATCATCATCAATGTTTGGTGATGATATTGGGACATGTATAAAAGAGAAACTCAGACAAGTACAACCTCTCAATTCCCTAAATAACGGTTGTTTTTTCCCCCCAAATTAATAAAATAGCAGCAGTATTTTGAGACCCATGCTGGATCTGGTGAAACCTTGCGTTTGAGTACTCGGACCCCGGAATTGAACCCTGGCACCCTGCCTTGCTCAAAGACACCTGATTGAACTCCCTCGATGAGCCAAAAGCTGAAAAGAGAAAGTTTTCTGTCGAAATACAGACATTTCCATGCATCCTTATTGCCAGTAATGCTGTTGGTGCATTCTCTTTGCCCTCTATGTTTGAGTGGCGTCACTAATTCTGCCCCCTGAGGCATCACATTCACAGCTTCACATGACTCCTCTCTTGGATCAAATATGCTGAGTGGGGGTGACGAGGCAGGACAAGGCTAATAAAATGAGAAAGGCAGAAAAATCTAAAACCGATCTCAAGGTTGGCTTGATTCTCCGCCCTTTACAAATGTGTATTTTAACTGTAAATACAATTGTATTGATAGGTTAATGCTTCTGCAGTCGAGAGCTATTTTAGTTTTCAACTGTTTAAATTGCTTTAGTGTTCCTACCATTTTAGAAATACTGTAGAGCCATTTTTCTAAACAATACACAGTGTTTCACGGCGTGACAATTGCGTGGTAGGTCTTACTCAACTGCACTACTTAAAGTCGCGTGTACTCCCTGTGCCTGCTGTTGGATGTTATGGTTTGCACTGAGAATAAGAAGTGGGTCACATGCTTGAATTATCCATTTACAGGCTTGAATGCATCAGTGCCAAGAATTTGCACTTGGTGGTGGACTACAGCAAAGCAGACACAGTGACCTTTTAGGCGGATGGAGGTTGGAGCAGAGCGCAGCGACATGCAGAAGACTCGACGCGGTGACGATGCATCTGGAAAAACGCGCCCCTCGTCCTGCTCCAGTCTTAAGGCAAGTATTGTATTTGTTTCAGAATGAGATGGAAAGTAGATTATTTTGCAGAGTACAATTTAATGCTCATTCATTTTTTTTTTGTCTCGATAATACCTAATATCCAGCCAGCCATCCATTTTCTGATCCGCTTATCCTCACAAGGGTGCTGGAGCCTATCGCAGCTGTCTTCAGGCAGTAGGCAGGCACCCCCTGAACCGGTTGCCAACCAATCGCGGGGCTCACACTCACACCTAGGGACAATTTGGAGTGTTCGAATCAGCCTGCCATGCATCTATTTGGAATGTGGGAGGAATCCGGAGTACCCGGAGAAAACCCACGCAGGCATGGGGAGAACATGCAAACTCCACACAGGGAGGCCGGAGCCGAAATGGAACCAGTCGACCACCGAGCCGCCCATAATACCATAAACCACTGTTGAAATTGAGATTAGTGGTTTTAAGTTTTTTGTCACCATGTTCCTGCAAACTTCCCTTGATTATGGAAACATCAGGGTTGGGCAATTTACAACATTTTGTCCCCATCCCACCCCCCTAACAGACGAAACACGTGTATGGCCTATACCTTGTTTTCTGTTGAACACCTATTGAAAATTCCCATTTGAGGATAGGATTTTTTTTCTTTCTACCCCCCAATTTTGCTGCTGTAGAGTGTAAATTTCCCCTGTGTGGGACAAATAAAAGATACCTTATCTTATCTTATTTATCATGAAACATAAGCTTCTTTCGAGGTATAACAGTATAGCTGGCATTTCTTGGGCTGTGCCTTTTAAACGGAACGCTCTTGAATCAAGCTAGCTGTTCATCTTCATACATATCCGCTTACATTAAATGAAGAAATGTTATCTAGCTACAAGCACTATTTTCATTTCTTTTTATTTTACTGTGTCACAAGTATATAGCAGTTTGACACTTGGAAAGATATTTTTTTTTGTTACACAGCTTGATGATCCATCTATCTGACTCACAAACGTTTGCTTCGTAGTCGTCCCCAAAGCAAGAGCAGAAGAAGCAAGGCAGAACACAGCATGAAGGGGATGTTATGAATCCACCACCTCAGGCTTTTCCGTCTCACGCTTGCCTTTCTTTTCCCTCTACGTCAAACAACCTTGAAAAAAAAATCAGATGAAAGTCTTCTTTTAAAGTTAGCGTGACTTTAAATAAGATCTAATCCTGAGATGAAAGTGAGGTGAGACAATGGTGTTCAAGCAGGTTGTATAATACAGACCGAGTCCCTGGACGGACTATTTCTTACACAATTTAGGGTGGGGCATGACAATCTTTTTGTTTCCCGCTTTTTGTTTATTGTTCCAGTATGACTATAGATTGGGTGACATGGTTACCGAAACAAAAGTCTGATGATTTTTATGTCATATTCTGTACAATAACTTTCTTGAGAATGCAACAAACGTGCACAAAAGCTCAAACATTAATGCTGTCTTCGGGAAATAGGCGCGGTCCACCCTGAAAAAGTAAAAGCTCTGTTGTATGTCAATGCAAAGGCCTTTTATGTGTATCTAATTTGTCCTTATCGTCTACATTTCCATTCTCCTCACAGATGTTTCTGGTGGCTCTCTCCTTTGCCTATTTTGCAAAGGCTCTGTCGGGGAGCTACATGAAGAGCACCATAACTCAGCTGGAGAGACGCTTTGACATCCCCAGTTACCTAATAGGCGTCATTGATGGAAGCTTTGAGATTGGTGCGTAGTCCTGCTCGTCGTCACTTTTATGTTAATGTTGTTTAGTAGCCTGTTTCGCGTGTTTGTCATTCACTCACCCCACACGTTTATTTATTCAAGAAACTGACATGGGACCTCTTGGGCTTGTGTGTGTGTGTGTGTAATAAAACTCGATACGAGGATAAAACAATTAAGCATATACTGTGTGTGTGAGTGTGTGAGTGTGTGTGTGTGTGTGTGTGTGTATATATATATATAGAGAGAGAGAGAGAGAGAGAGAGAGAGAGAGAGAGAGAGAGAGAGAGAGAGAGAGAGAGAGAGAGAGAGAGAGAGAGAGAGAGAGAGAGAGAGAGAGAGAGAGAGAGAGAGAGAGAGAGAGAGAGAGAGAGAGAGAGAGAGAGAGAGAGAGAGAGAGAGAGAGAGAGAGAGAGAGAGAGAGAGAGAGAGAGAGAGAGAGAGAGAGAGAGAGAGAGAGAGAGAGAGAGAGAGAGACAGAGAGACAGAGAGATACACTGGAACACCGAAACCGGAAGGCAAACATGAAGCATAGGACTCGTCTTCCAGGAAACATGTTTGATCACATTATTTTCACCCGACTTGTTCTGTAGATGGTTGAGGCTGGTGCTTTTGAAAGCACAGAGTCAGACTGGTTCCTGGATAAGCTTCGGTTTCTCAATGCGGATGGATCATTTTCAGCGATGGTATAATTTTCTTAAATTGTCTTAAACCTATCACAGGATACTTGGCTGAAATGATTTACTGAGAGACGACAAGAGTGCATCCCAGACACATTCAACCTTTTGAACTTTTATTTAATTTTTGGCTCCGGCAAGAAGGGTTTTGATGGCAGTATTGCAAGCGTGAAAATTAATGATGACTTGCCGCGCAAGGTTTCTGGGTCGATTGCATTAACTTGCTTGGGTCACCTCGACAGTATCATATAGATTATGGGTAATACATCGGGTGCTGCATTTGAAGTTGCCTGAAAGAAATGATTTTAAAAGATGATTTGGAATCATCGGAAACTTCCATTTTAATTAATTTTATTTTTTTTCAAATTTTCCACAGCCAATAGAGGAAACATTTTGATCTCAGCTGGATTACATTCATGTCGTCGTAGTTCATGCTTCTCCTGTCGATAAATGTTCACACGTGGTCAAGGCAACCAGTTACATCTATAGCATTGTTGCTAGGGGAACACGGACAAGTAAGGTCACATGAATGAATACAAAGAGGAAAGGATGGTACTTCTGGTGAGAACGGAGCACAGTTGGAGAGCATTATAGAGGAAAACAGAATTGGTTTATGTATTCATCCGATTTCCATGCAGTGGACCACCACACAGTATCTACAGTTTGACATTCACATATTTATCAATTTTTTTTTTTAACCTATCCTCCATAAGTCACGGTGGTAAATTTTGCCTTTTCCTAAGATGGGAATGTTAGGAAAAGTGGCAGATTGCTGTCATTATTTTCATTCATTCATTCATTCATCTTCCTAACCGCTTGATCCTCACTAGGGTCACGGGGGGTGCTGGAGCCTATCCCAGCTGTCTCCGGGCAGTAGGCGGGGGACACCCTGAATCGGTTGCCAGCCAATCGCAGGGCACACAGAAACGAACAACCATTCGCACTCACACTCACACCTAGGGACAATTTAGAGTGTTCAATCAGCCTGCCACGCATGTTTTTGGAATGTGGGAGGAAACCGGAGCACCCGGAGAAAACCCACGCAGGCCCGGGGAGAACATGCAAACTCCACACAGGGAGGCCGGAGCTGGAATCGAACCCGGTATCTCTGCACTGTGCTGTCATTATTTTAATACAAATAATTTTTGCTTTCCAGCTGTACAAAAGTAGCGGACCCGTTTATTTGGATACAACATTTTGGGTATCCAATAAAGTCAGTAATATGTTGTCTCTTCCGACAGGTAACCTGTTAGTTATCGCCTTTGTCAGTTACTTTGGTGCCAAGCTCCATCGGCCAAAGATCATTGCAATGGGTTGCGTACTGATGTCTATTGGTACCTTCATCATCGCCCTACCTCACTTCATCATCGGACAGTGAGTAAAGAACTACTTTGATGTCTCGTAAACATGGTGGAAATCAGTCACTTGGTTCTTCCTCAAATTTCATTCGAACCTTTGTTGTTACAGTTACGAATTTGAATCGGCGGCTCAGTGGGTTGTGAATTCAAGCCATACCTCGTCCCCGTGTTCGCCGAGCTCAACAGCTGACCTCAACCTAGATAGTCAATTACCTCAAGTGCCAGTGACAGGTATCTGCTCAGATAAGCCCACTCAGCTGCACAAACAGGTACCGTCATGTAATCATTTTTTTTCCAGATTGTGAAGGAGACACCAACCTGTCCATGTGGATCTATGTGCTCCTGGGAAATGTCCTCCGTGGGATTGGAGAGACTCCTGTTCAACCCCTTGGAATCTCCTACATAGATGACTTTGCTAGTGAGGAGAATGCCGCGTTGTATGTGGGTAAGAATTTTTTTTTTGAGTAAGCCCCCTTTAACAACACTATTTCATCAATTCAATTGGGAATTGATGGATGTGGATGGTCTTTGCGTGTGTTCCATCTTCGCCTACAATATTTGTCTGTTTATTTGAGTGTGTTTTGGGGGTTCTAGGCTGCGTACAGACCATCTCTGTGGTGGGGCCTGTCTTCGGCTACCTGTTAGGCTCCTTATGTGCCAAAATTTATGTGGACATTGGATTTGTAAAAATGGGTAAGTTTGTTTATTTGGACATTTCTTGGTTAGAGAGAAGGATCACACTTATGTATTATTAATATTGAACCTTTCATAGCATCTCAATGTGATTCATGAAAAGTGAGTTTTTGGAAACACCGTTTTTCTGTCACTTTCCGAGATATAACCGAAGGCGCCCCTTCATAAAACAGAGGCATGATGTTATCAAGACAACAGCTGGTGCAGCACATATAGTTGAGTGCGAGTCAGAACAGATGTTCGGCAAGAGCATCAGTAGTTAAAGAACCGGAGCTGCTTTCAATCAAATAGAGTGCTGCAGAGGGAGTGGAAGTGAGAATATGGGCTATGGTATAGCAAAAACAAGACTGCAGAGTACAGACCTTAGTCCATAGTAAATCGCTTGCTGAGTTCAAAAACAAATTCAAAAAAATAGTACAAACAACCTACATAAATCAGAGTTAAAATGATAAATTCTAAACATTAAATATAATGATAAGTCAGAACTAAGTTGATAAATAGAGAAAGGTATTGAAATATACATTATGAATACAAGAGAAAATTGACACAAGAGTGCCAGGGTGAGGATGTATATAATCCCGATACAAACCAAAAGTTGTAAAAATATCACGGTTAAGGGTAAAGTATGAGCCTTAATGGAGACTTCTTCTTCCTTTTTCTTTTCTGATTGATATAAAAATGATTTAGTAGATATAAACACATAACGGGGTAGGACTTGATACGTTTTTTACTTCATCCTACTCCCTTGAACATAATAACTGTGTTGAATAGTAATATAAATGTCGGTCTTTCTATGAAATTTGAATTGAGTATACCATTCATAATCTTCCTTGTCATAGAAGTAAGAGAACATGACGTTCTGCCAATTTTTCCTCACTGTGTTGGTGATTTGCTTAGGATAAAGGTCATCAAGAAACAAAACAAAGTGCAAAGTTAGAATTTTACCAGAATCCAACTGTAATTCTATGGGGAAAAAAAAATGTTGCATTATTACAAGAATAATTGTCTTTTTTATGACGAGAATAAAATCTTGACATCAACAATTTTTTTCTTTTTTTTATAAGAATAAAATGTGAATATTAATATTAAAATCTGCCATTTTATATACAGGAAGTAATAATTTTACGATAATCATTTTATTTATTTTACTGGAGAACGTTACCCCTTCTCCCCACTGTTGTTTTTTTTTTTAACGAATATAAGGTTGTCAGTTGAATACATTAATTCACAGAATATGATACATTTTCATTCACAGTAGTGCAGATCCTCGAAGTGTACATGCCACGAACATGTGAACATCAAACACATTGACTACGTGTCATTCTATTTACCCCGACACAGAAACCATCACAATCACCCCAGCAGATTCCCGTTGGGTTGGAGCCTGGTGGTTGGGCTACCTCATTGCTGGTGTCATCACCTTAATTTCTGCCATTCCATTCTGGTTTCTACCACGTTCGCTGCCGGCTCCGGGCTCACACACCCCAGAAAAGCCGGAGCAGGCAAGTTTTATTCAAGACTCTACCCCTGTGAAGCACAAGTATCCAGTGGAAGAGCACAGCAGTTTCATAGAGATGGCTAAAGGTGAGAAAAGCTAAGGCTATCATATCTATCTGCACTCCATATCGTTCGTAGGTGTAATCACGAGTGTGGATGGTTGTTTGTCTACGTATGCCCTGTGATTGGCTGGTTGGGGCTGTACCCCGCATCCTCCTCAAAGTCATTTGGTGTGACTCATAATGCGGCTCTATTCATGTCTTTTCACAGACTTTATTCCAACCCTGCACACCCTGTTGGCCCACCCTGTTTACCTGATCTACTTGTGTGTGACAATCATCCAGCTCAACTCGCTTATTGGCATGGTCACCTACAAACCCAAGTACATCGAACAGCACTTTCGGCAATCCGCCTCAAAGGCTAACTTTCTAATGGGTATGAATGATTTGTGTATAACAGACTGAAAGATTAATGAAGCATCGTGGGTTTTCTCCGGGTGCTCCGGTTTCCTCCCACATTCCAAAAACATGCATGGCAGGCTGATTGAACACTCTAAATTGTCCCTAGATGTGAGTGTGAGTGCGAATGGTTATTCATTTCTGTGTGCCCTGCGATTGGCTGGCAACCGATTCAGGGTGTCCCCCGCCTACTGCCCGAAGTCAGCTGGGATAGGCTCCAGCACCCCCCGCGACCCTAGTGAGGATCAAGCGGTTAGGAAGATGAATGAATGAATGAATTAATGTATAAAGCACAGGTTCAATGTCTCTCATTCATTCGGCCTTTAACTCATTCACTCCCAAAGACGTTTTTAGACGTCTTTTCAGACGTGGTCTAGAATTGGCTGTGAATGAATGAGTTAATATGAATGTGATGCCATTTGTGTTCATCATTCTGTGTTTTGTTCATAACTCTTAGGTGTGATTAATATCCCAGCGGTTGCACTTGGGATCTTTTCTGGTGGCCTCCTAATGAAGAAGATGAGGCTGAACATCATGGGAGCAGCAAAGTTTGCCTTTGTTACTTCTTTCCTTGGTTATGTCCTTTCATTGTTCTTTTTTGTGATGAGCTGCGACAACGCCAGGATAGCTGGAGTGACGCTCCCATACAACGGGTGAGTTGCTCAAATCAGTCAAAACAACATTTCACGTTCAACGTATACACAAATGTTTGGAGCCTATCCCAGCTGTCTTTGGCAGTAGGCGGGCCGCTCTAATTATTTTGATGAATCAGAAAAATATAAAAATGAAAAAATAGTTGCTATACTTTGCCCTCTCCTCCACTAGTCAAATTGTACAACTTTTGAAGATTTGTGGTAGTGATGGGAAATTGAAGCTTCATGTAGCACTTTTTACTCCTTTGGTTGAAAGATAAAGGCTAGTGCAATAGAAATTGATTACATTTCCACTGCATTTTGAAACCAAGAGCGCCATTGAGAGGAGTTAAAAATGATGAAGTGCTTCATGAAGCTTCATTTGTTCGTCCCAAGTTTCTGGTACTGTACATATCACAACCAGTATTTAGTCGCATATTCTCTTCTTCTGTCTCTTCCAGCATGGAGGGCATCTCCTATGACAAACACTCTGTTTTCACCACCTGCAACTCCAATTGTTTTTGTTCAGCAAATAACTGGGACCCAGTCTGTGGAGGGAATGGCATCACATATGTTTCTCCCTGTCTTGCTGGCTGCACCATCTTCACCGGCTCAGGGAAAAACACAGTAAGTACAACTGTAAAAAGTCAAATGTTAGACAACACCAAGGAGATGTGTTGCACTCGCAAGACAATTTGAGCTTTCCATAATAATTGCAGTTTAACCCTTATCATCCTTGGGGTCAATTTGATCCCATTCAGTGTTTGTTTAAAAAAAAAAAATAATAAAATAAAAAAACAATAGTAGACTTTTTTTTGCTCCTTATTTCATGATTTTTCCTTATTTTATGGGGGCAATTGACGAAGCATAAATTGATCTTGATATTTTTTCAATATCCTGAACACATATTGTATACATTGCTGATCCTCAGGGGTCAATTTGATGCATAAAACCTGTTTTTGTGGTTTGAATGTGTGTGTGTGTGTGTGTGTGTGTGTGTGTGTGTGTGTGTGTGTGTGTGTGTGTGTGTGTGTGTGTGTGCATGCGTGTGCACGCGCGTTCGTGTGTGAGAGAGGCCTACCGTCCCGACACCTACAGGTGCACAGTTAATACTTTGGAGTTAATAAAATAGAAATAGATATAGAGGAAAATGTGTCCGAGACAGAGGATTGTACTGAGGAAGACCCTGATTTTGAGGCATTCTCATCTGATGAATGAGAGTTTTGACCCTCGTGTTATCTTTCAACCACCAGCAGACACGATCCGTTCCCAAAATGGAAACATAAGATCACAACAATCCAGGAACTCACATGACTGTCAATGAGCGCTTGTTTGCATTTCGTGGATGCTCTCCCCATTTCGACAATAGATGCCAAGCAAACTTTGCCAATACAGTATGACATCAAATTATGGAAGGAGGACATTTACGGAGCAGCAGGGTGATGTACCGGTGAAAACGCAGATTGGGAGAAGGTGGTGCCTAACAAGAGCATCAGTAGTTGTTGCAGCGACTGTGAGGGACATACAGACAGAGACAAACACCCAAACTCCTCCTATGGAGGTACATAAACATGAGAGGAAAGGGCGGCGTCAGCACTGACAGAATGCCCACCACTGTTGAGGTTGAGATGTGGTAACTAGAATTATATGACGTGGGGCACTATTCTTTCACTTTCTTCACCAAGCTCTCCGTCAGAAAAAAAACTTTTCTCGACAATCTAACGCAGGGGTGTCCAAACTTTTTGCCAAGGGGTCCAGATTTTATGTGGTAAAATGTCGGGGGGCCGACCTTGGCTGACATTCTTGCCTGTAATCATGTCGTACATGTCAGCGTCTCTTGTTTGGTAATGTCGCTTGACATTATAATCTTTAAAAACAGCCACTGTCTCTTGGCAAATGAGGCAGACACAGTTGTTGCGCATTTCAGTGAAGAAATAGTCCAATTTCCATCCATCCTTGAATCGTCGTCCCTCGCAGTCAACTTTCCTTTTTCTGTTGATTGTCGCCATTTCAGTAAACTGGGAGGTTAATATGAACACGGAGTGATGTCTTGTTAACTCGTGAGTGATGTCTCATAGAGTGCTACTGCCCTCTAGTGTCTAAATGCTATTACTCATTTAGTGAATGCTATTACTCATTTAGCCACTAGAGGGAAGCAGTACTCTATGAAACATCACTCACCAGTCTACGAGACCTCAGTCAATGCAACACGTGTTGCATTGCGCCCAACCTGCGGGCCAGACGGCACTGATTTTATGACAGGGGCCGAGGGCCGGATGAAATTCGACCGCGGGCCGGATTTGGCCCCCGGGCCGGACTTTGGACATGCCTGATCTCACGCTATGTCTGAGAATCTACTCTCATGTTCAGTAGATGGGTGCGTCTGTTTCTAATTATTCATGTGTGTGCACATTTGTCCAGGTCTTCTCAAACTGTAGCTGTGTCGGTGAGGCCGGTAATTTGACAGCCAATACGGGTCAGTGCCCGGATAAGGAAGACTGTGACAGGATGTTCCCATTCTTCTTGGCTCTCTCCGTCCTTACTTCCTTCATCATCTCTCTGGGAGGAACGCCGGGCTACATGCTTCTCATCAGGTCAGCCTTGCGCTAAATCTATTCATAAAGCTTTTCTTTCTCCTCATCTTTTGATCAGAGAGGTTTTGAGATTAGTGAGTGGACCGAATTGTGGTGCTGTATTACTTGGAGACATTTCCATACATATGGTGTGATGCTGCTTTGGATTTCACATTATTAAATGCTTTGCAGCGTACGCTCGGGCATAATTTGCGTGTGACTCCAATGACTTTTGCTTGATTTAGCGCAAAACATGACACAATTAAATTAGTTATTTATCGTTTGGGTGTAATTTGCTCGTTCTGCTGATAGTTGGGGGGTCTTTGTCGCTGGAAATTCCATTAGGCCATCTGCCAACTTTTTCTAAAAAAAAGCCTCTTTCCAATCACATGATTTATATCAAATGTTGAAAGACCAGTTTCTGGTCCTCCCAAATTAGATCAGACTGTTGCGATGCTGGTGTCAGTGCGCAAACAAACAAAACAGCTGTTGTTTAATTTCATTGTCATTCCCAACGTTGGGCGAATGGTTAGCACGACCGCCTCACAGTTCAGAGGTCATGGGTTTGACTCCAGGCTCCGCCCTTGTTCAATGGAGTTTGCATGTTCTGCCTACGTGTGTTTTCTCTGGGTACTTGGGTACTTATCCAGCATTCCAAAAACCCGCATGGTACTTGATAAATGACTAGATTGTCCATAGGTGTGGATGGGAATTTGAGTGAGTGGTTGTTTATATTTTGACCTGCGATTGACTGACAACCAATTCAAGGTAATCTAGCGATGACGGATGCAACGGACTGAAAAGGACAGTTTTGGTTCGGCTTGAAAAAAATGATGACGATGATGACGAGTGCTGACAAACTACGAATGACACACCGGAAACATTTATTAATGCGCACTTCCACTAAAATCAATGAATTTACTTTTGACGATGGACTCTGTTATCACCGATACACTACAAATACCTGGCTAGCACAATTGTAGTCATAGGTCTTCAAGGTTCAGCATAAAGCGCGGATAAATGTCATGACCTTGATGCAGCACTTTCTCGAGAAAGAGGCTAATAAGATTTTCCCCGATTACTTAGTTTGGTTATGAGCACGACGTTAGAAACGTCCTCTGTGTCCCAGACTGCGATAACAAATTACAATGGCTGCTGTGTTGTCGAGATCATTTGTGAAAACTGATTATCTGAACTGTCTGCGCTGGCCTCATTTTAAGAAAAGTGTGCTAGCACACAGCCAGAAGTTGGAGAAAAAAAAAAAAGTTATATTGCGTAAACAGGGATTCTCACAGTATTGTAGCTTGACCGCCAGATCATGATTAAGAACCCTATTTACAGACTTCGCATACCAACACACTTAGACTTTAGCAAATAGACTATTGAGACTATTTAAAACCCATTTTCCTCGTGGGCCGTTATGACTGAAATCATATAAAGAACCCAGTCAGCAAAATTGTTCTAGCCCAGCTCTGGGGCAGACACGGCACGTACACTCGGCCCTCATACCTCAATGAATGACGGTCTTGCAGTGGCCCACGTCTGGCATCCATGATGTGGGCCCAGATCTGAGGCGCATTATAAAACCATATCTGGCCCTACTCCGTCCGGCCCGACGCTGGGCCGGAACAGGCTCCTGATATCAGCCTGAATTCAATCTCAATTAAGCCACATCTTTCATGTGCCATATATGACCCACATTCAAAAAAAAAAGTCTCAAAAACGACTGTTATAAAAATATGTTTATTGTCATTATTTATGAACCTCACATATAACTCCACATGCACTGGAAAAATGCACTTTTCTTTATTTAACAGTGAACACAAAGTCCAACTTGGGATGCAGCTGACTCTTGAACGGTATTTTTCTGTCCATCAAATTGTTGCGCTCTCCATGTCCTCTTTTCTTCTCATGCTCTCCTTCCTGTCACCATCACGTTCAGGAGCCAGACGTAGCCATCTTTTGATTGTGACATCAATTTCCTGGTCTGAGGCCCAAGATGTTAGGCTGACAAAAAAAAAACGACCAAACAACCATGTTTGGTCGTAGACCAAAAAACGTCTAGAAAACGGCTAACGAAAACGAAAATATTTTTTCGGCTAAAAATATTGTCTAAAAAGCCTTACTATACATGGTCGGGGTTTTTTTTCGGCTAAAAACGCCTTACTATATATGGTCATTTTTTTCGGGCAAAAAATGCCTTAGTATACATGGTCGTTTTTTTCCCCGGCTAAAATCGCCTTACTTTACATGGTCGTTTTTTTTTCGGATAAAAACGCCTTTCTATACATGGTCGTTTTTTTTTGGGCAGAAACGCCTTCCTATACATGGTCGTTTTTTGGGGGTCAGAAACGCCTTCCTATACATGGTTGTTTTTTTCGTCTAAAAACGGCTTTCTATACATGGTCGTTTTTTGGGCTAAAAACGCCTTCCTATACATGGTCGTTTTTTTTTTGGCCAGAAACGCCTTACTATATATACATGGTCGTTTTTTTTCGGCTAAAAACGCCTCACTATACATGATCGTTTTTCCGGCCAAAGATTTCGTCCAAAAACGCCTTGCTATACATGGTTGTTTTTTTCGTCCAAAAACGCCTTGCTATACCTGGTTGTTTTTTTCGTCTAAAAACCGTTACTATACATGGTTGTTTTTTTCCGGCTAAAAACGCCTTTCTATACATGGTCGTTTTTTTTCGGCTAAAAACGCCTTACTATACATGGTCAGTTTTTATTGGCTAAAATCGCCTTAGTATACATGGTCGTTTTTTTTTGGCCAGGAACACCTTTCTATTCATGGTAGGTTTTTTTTTTCACCCAAAAACGCCTTCCTATACATCGGTCGTTTTAAATGTGTAAATGTGTAAACGTGAGAGTGCTATTGATTGTTTAAGTTACTGTAATGGGGTGTTTGGCAACAAGAACATGTTGACAATATCTCATTTATTACAGATGAGAATTTGAAATTTTGGTTCACATTTTAGCAAGCCTCATGAAGGCTTCTGCTAACTGTGGAGTCCAAACGTTTATCTGAGTGGAAATCTGTTGGCTGCGATGATCAAACCTCATTTAGGAGTCGCCTAACTTGAGGAACATCTGCAGTCCCTTCTGGGAATCAAAGAGAAGTTGCCAAGTATCCTATTCTGACAAAAGGGCACAATTCCCCCGATGAGAGACTCCTGTGTCTGGAATGTGGAAGGAAGATGAAGACACCCCACAAATGTCAGAATAACAATATGGAGCCATGTAAATCACCAGTTTACCGTACTGCTCTGGATGGAGTCATTCTATAAAATGTGCCAGACCGGAGCTGGGGCACCCCTGATCTACAGTATGATCAAGAGAAAGCAAAGAATGTATTCTTGCTTAAATGTTAATCTTTCAATGCGGCTTTTGTTGCTGATTCTTTCAAACACATTTCACCAAATGAATCTTTAAAAAAAAAAAACTCTCCAAATCTCTTTCTCATAGGTGCATCAAACCACAGCTGAAATCATTTGCCTTGGGATTCCATGCTCTAGCAACACATACGCTTGGTAAGGTCTTTCAAAATGTTCCACAAGTAATACTGTTCTCATGTACCGTATGCCTGAGGGCTGAAATAATGTCCTTGTCTATATACAGCTGGAATCCCAGCCCCCATTTACTTTGGAGCAATCATTGACACCACATGTCTGAAATGGGGTCGGAAACGCTGCGGTGGAAGAGGAGCTTGTCGACTCTACAACACAACAAAGTACAGGTAGGTCTCTATTCAGCGTAAAGCAATACGTGTTGTATAAGGCATGTACCCTCCACGGTGTTTTCAATTCTTTCCATAGGATAGCTTACCTGGGTCTCACTCTAAGCCTGCGGACGATCTCATTTCTCATTTGCATCCCGGGCTTCATCCTGCTCAGCAGGCAGCTGAAGGAGGAGGAGCACGCCGCCCTTCGTGGATCTCAAGCCAATGGCGGAACAGAACTGGAAGCGCTTAGAAAGGAAGAACTTGGCCTCTCAAATTCTGAGAAATTACAAAGAACCTCAGAAAACGGCACAGACCGCGAGACACGACTGTGATTGACACCTAAGCACCACCAACCTCCTTTTCATCACACATAAATGAACAAACCTACACACACACACACACACATTTGCAGTGACTAAAGCATAAACTCTATATTGACTCTTTCATGTGCGTGGAGGATTTGAGAGGGGTTTGATATACTGTGGTTGAATATCCCGCTGAAATATGTTTTTTCTAAAATAAATAAATCTCAATCTGTGTATGAAGGAATAATAATGCAACACTAAAAGTACAATAGAAAAGAGGGGGGAAAAAGCTGTACCATCAGCAAAATCAAGCTGCAAAGTCAGAGAATAAACTTATCTTTGAAAAAAAAAAGTTGGAACATTATGGGGATCAAGTTGTAATTGTAATTTGAAATTACATACAGTATATCTTCTTGAATAATAAGTAATATCATGTGTTTTCTCCAAAAAACGGGTTGGGAAAAATAATGTTTGGTAGTTGAAGTAATATATCATTTAAAAATAGTCATATAATTTAAAAAAAAAGTTTTCTATAAAACTGATTTTTTAAAACCAGCATTGATGAGTATTTGGACTTTATCCACAGATAATTACAACTTTGTTCAGTTCTCATAAATTTAAAAGGACATTGGGGCGTTTATTGTTCTTTTTTTTTTACATAATGTACACTTTGCCAAGAAGTCATGCTGGACAGGGGACCTGAATATCTTACAGCACTGGAACGGTTTTGCCGTGCAACGTTAGCGTTTTGATATCCTCCCTTCATTGCAGTTTGTGTGGCATGGACATGTAACATGTATGTTTTGGGGAAACGCTGCTGGACAGTACAAGGTTCGAAACGGGGCGGAGAAAGGACAACTGAGTTAAAAAAAAAAAAAGGACATTGTTTCAGCCAAGGATTTGGCTACAAGAAACCATCACTATGGGCCCCACCAATTCATCAGCGCAAATTCAAAAGCCAATGTTCTCAGGCCCCACTCTGCCTTCGAATCGTCCTCACTTTTCTCCCCCATACGGCACCCTTTTGGAGGACCCAATTGTAAACCTTTTTGGCCTTGTGAAGGCTACCGGTGTGTAGTAGCAGTTGCAGCCATTTAAAAGAATTTGAGTGTGGGGACAGTCCAGGAGGACAAAGGGATCACAAAGGTTGTTATATGAAAAAAAATTTGAGCAAAACAACAGCGACTGAATCCAACAGACGGTATACGCTGGTGAATGCCAACTGGGGAGCACAAGGTTCCGAGGACACCACCTATGGTATGCCGAGCCCTGGACCGCCTTACAATGAGTGCATGAAACTGAAATTTTGGCGGCGTTAGAGGAGAGCTTGACCGCCACTCCAACACCCTGAATGCTTTGTGCCAGTGCCTTGCGGGGGTTATGGACACAGTACTGCGTCAGGAGGTTGTGTGCTAAGTGTCTGGATTGTCATATCAGTGTCCAGTCTCCTCCAAGGAAGACTGACCTTGTGCTGCCCCAACACCAGCACAAGGTCAGAAAAACACAGGGACCCACCCTCCAGATTTATTGGGATTCTTGGCCTTTCCAGCATTTTCACTTTTGTCTCCCATCAAAATGGACACATTAGCAACGATTATAACAACGTTATTATCGTGGGACGAATAAAGGATATCTTATCTTTATCTTAACCATCAGGGATCCAATGATCTATTTTGAATGCAAAGAGCGAACGTGAAAACTCCACACAGTAAGGACAGATCAGATTTTTGAACCCTTAACCTCAGAATCAGAAGGCAATCGTGCTTAAGGGCAAAGACCACCCAAGTGCCCAAGTGGATCCATAATGCGAATTCCAGACCAAACTTGTGACTCACATAACAAGAAAGCGATTGAACAGAATGCTGACATACTAACCGGACCGGAATGCTTAGCAACAATTCTAGGCAGCGCTTTGCTTTGCTAATAGGCACTCCAATTGGCATTTGCGGTCACCATGGCGATCGCTGAGTGCCACGCTTGCCCCGTCGTGCAGTATGGGAGTTTCCATGCGATAAGCTGCGCCAAAACATTGCGCTTGGCTTTCCAGCCATGGCTCTATTGTGACGTAAATACTGTAATTCATTTATATTGCTGATATGTTTCGAGCTCTACCTCAACATCATTGGACTTTACACCAGTGGCTTTGTTTTGTGACATTTGGGGGTGGGGGGGTTGTGTGCAGAAACTGATGCCATAACCTAACAGACATGATGTTCTCAGGTGTTCACGAGATTTCTTTCTGGAGCGGGACATCCTCGTGATATACTGAGTAATTGTACATTCAGAATATGTATGTATAATGCCCTCATAAATGTCGAAAATATTGTTTGGAAGATTTTGTCAATGGAAGATATGCGCTGTTTAACCAAATGGGAGTTTCAAATGTATTGTCAATACCGTCTTTTGAATTGGGCCGTGTCAGGCACAAATATTCTGTACAAACTAATCGTGTCGACGAGGCTTATCAGAAGGAAGTTATCCATCATGTAACTTGCATAACAAAAAAAAAAAAAAAAATCTGAATGTATTTAAATGTTCAGGATTATTTTTGTAAAATTGAATACATTAAAATATAACTTTTAATAACCAATCCTAAAAATGTCTTGGGCTGCTTTTGTATAAGAGGCCACCTCACAAAACAAAACAAACAGCAACAAAAAAAAAAACATCAAAAAAAATTAAAATCATCAAAAACATTCCGCAACTTCCCGACAGACATGTTGATTTACAATACTTGACTAGCAAAATGAACAAGGTGCGCAGAAAGCCCATTCCCCATAGACAAAGTGAAACATTAGTGAATTTGGGTGTCAACATTCAACGTCCCATGTGGCAAAACCCGTACTCTGTACCATAACATACCACAAAAACATTTCGTAACACATTTTTTTTCCATTTCACATTCAATTTAAGACACGGATGGCCATGGGGGAATTTGCTTGATGTTGGAAATTAAAGTCAATGAGGACATAACGATTTCTCAGTGCACATCCGAATAAATGTAAACGTATGATAACAGCAACTTTCCACGAGTGATGGAGGTCAGGAAGAAGGGAATGATCCATTCAGAGATTGAGAAACTATTTCCGAGAAAGACTTAGCTGAAGGCATGCTGAATGGGCCTTTTTTTCCCCCCCTTGGAAAAGCATGCCAATATCGCTCCGGAGAAGTTCCCAACTAAAAAGAGAGAGCATTGACTCTAGCAGCAATCGTCTTAGTCGCGGTGCCAGAAAGAAAAAGGAAAGCGGGTGTGAAACTCCCCTTGAAGATAGTCACGCTACAGGAGACCCAAAAATATTCGTTTATGGGAGGAAAAAGTGCGCCATTAAAAAGCTTGCGTGTACTTCAGGTGTTCAGCGGAGTGCTTGTTCCACAGGCTAGTCTTCTTTTTTGTTCACAGGACTTTGAACATTCTGCAAGTCAAAAAGGAGTACAGGGGACAACGTTACTTTCTAGTTGTTGGCTCATACTTGACCTGAGGCATCTGTCGAGCCGTTTTTCGGAAATAGCATCACCTGAAGCTCCCGATGCTCTTGAAGCAGTCTGTCGTACTCCCGAGCAAGACCGTCTGTCTGTTTCTTCAATCCATCCGCATCGCACTCGGACTTCTTCAGCGCTGCATTTGAAACACATGAAATCACACATCAGAGATTAAAACCAAACAGCGGAACAAATCGCTTCGTCACAGTTCAACAAACATCCCAAATGAGGGTGGAGGGAGGGAGGGGGAGGGGGGGGGCTTTGTGAAGCAAAGTATTGTTTGTTTGACCACTGTGGCGCATGGCAGTTTGTGCAAGCAGCACACGCCCTAACATGCTTGAGGGAATTAGATGTCAGTGAAAATGGCCTCAAATGCGTTGTTTACTTTTCCAGAGAACACAAGAACAATTTTTGGATGATTTTTTTTTTTTTTTACGCATGCATCCATTTTCTAATCTGCTTCTCCTCACAAAGATCGCAGGCGCGCTGGAGCCTATGCCAGACACAAACCCTGATCTGGCTGTGGCAGGGCACACAGACAAACAACCATTCACGCTCACAATCACACCTAGGGACAATTTAAGAGTGTTCCATTAACCTGCCATGCATGTTTTTGGAATGTGGAAGGAAACCGCAGTACGTCGAGAAAAGCCACGCAGGCACGGGGAGAACATGCAAACTCCACACAGGAAATCCAGGGCCAGACGGAATCAACGTATGCACTGTGAGGCGTATGTGCTAACCATTAAACAATAGTGCCGCCTCTAAATTTTTACTATTGCCGTCATTTCGTTCCTTATGCTCATTGAACTCAAGTCAAGATGCTTCATTTAATTCTCAAGGACTCCTTACACAGCTGCCCACCGCTACACAAACAAACCTCCTCCCTCGCGCGTGTACGCCGCAACCACAAATAGCTGATGACTATTCAGAATGAGGTCCGACTCGGCACAGTTTCATCAGTCCACTGTGACATGTTTGCTAATCAGATGTGACGATCTATTGAAAGTTTGAAGCTCATCAGTAAAAAAAAAAAAAAAAAAAAGCTCATCAAAACTTGGGTGTTGAGTGTACTCATTTCACATGGAGTGCCGTCACACTCACCCTCTTCTGACGTCTTCAGTTCGTCTTTCAATTTCTCTACCTCTTTCCTCAAGAGCTCCATGCCCTCCGCAGTTGCTTTATCTCCCGTCCCCTCCATCAGCGTCTGGAATGATTGTTTTTTTTTTTTTTTCACATAGTTACAACAGCTCTGTGGTGTTGAATTATTCATCCAAAATGAATGCAATGTCATTTGGCGACAAGGCTGGTGGACCTTTGCACCATTGATCTCTCCAGTTAAAACAAAACAGAACAAAACAAAAAAAATGAATACATATATCAATACATGAGGTGTGATATGATTCAATGACCATTTGGAAGCGCCACGATTCGTTTTTGGTTCAATTCAGTGAGATACTACGCAACATCTCAACACACGCAGCGTGAAACAGCAAAAACAAACCGCGAGTAGGGGAAGGTTAAAGGTCGTTCGCACAGAAGCTAGCGCCATAAAAAAGAAGAAAGAACAAATCATCAGTAACATCAAACCAATATGAGTTTTGATCAGTTTTTGTCTTTCAGTCTCAATATCGAGCTAACTCGATATCGAGCTAACTCGATATTGAGACTGGTTCGTTTGTGTGTATCGCTACACTCACATCCTTTAAATCAAAATTCATTTTGCGATTCAAATCTGTTTTCCTTCCAACCCCATCTATCTATCTATCTATCGAGTGTACCTTCTTCAGCAGCTCGTTGTCTTCCAAGTACTTTTGGGCAGTTTTGTTTGCATTTTCAGCCTGCGCCTGCAGGGCAATGGTGGTCCCCGACACTGAAGCCAGTTGGTTAATCAAGGTAACCACTCGCTTCATAACCCTTTTTTTTACAAAGTAAATAAATACAAGGTTTAAACTGATTGGTCTATGTATGTTTTTTTCTGTAAGAGTGAAGCAAAGACTCACAGCCAGAGGAAGACGGCGAAGCCAGATATGTAAAGGTTCCGCTGTGCCCGGAAAAGCTTCATATGCATGTGGTCATGCATGTTGGGCAGCAGCTTGGCATCCGTGCCGAGATTTTTAACCGAGTACTTTCTCACCTCACGGACTGCGTCTATAGAAGGAGAAGCAGACCATGCTGTCACGCCATCATCTTTCATAAGATTCAAATGATCAAAAACACAATTTGGGAAATTTTAGGATTGTGATTCATCAGCGGGATGAACTCCAAAAAAAGCGTGATTAGCGTGTATTTTTGCCCCTTTCCCCTTGTGATGCCACCAACAACGGGTACCAGTAAAAATAAAGCAAAGAAAATAACAATAACCATAATAATAGCGAGACACGGTCATCGACTGGTTAGCACGTCCGCTTCACAATGCAGAGGTGCAAGGCTCCGGCCTCACAGCGTGGAGTTTGCATGTTCTTCCCACACCTATGTGGGTTTTCTCCGGGTACTCCGGTTTCCTCCCACATTCCAAAAACATGCCTGGCAAGTTAATGGAACACCCTAAATTGTCGTTAGGTGTGATTGCGAGCACGGATGATTGTTCGCCTATGTGTGCCCTGCGATTGGCTGGCAACCAGTTCAGGGTGTGTCCAGCCTCCTGCCCAAAGACAGACGGGACCAGCTTCAGCACACCCCATGACCCTTGTGTGGAAAAGCGGATCAGAAAATGGATGGATGGATGGATGGATAATAATAATAATGATGATGATAGTAGAACCGGAAACATTGTTAACCCCCCACCCCCAAATTGATGGTTAACCAGCACATTATAACGGATTGTGCGCAATTCAGTGTGCAGTTATTTATTTATTTCATTATTTAAATAATTCCTAAAAAAACTATGATTGCACTTACCAAGGAAAAGGACAATAAGTATGATAATCATTGTAAGGAAGACTCTGTTTGAAAAGTGGGCAACTGGGCTCCAGATCCTAAAAGTGAAAATGCTCTGCCACCTGAAAAACACACATACACACACACACACACACACACAATTTATCATGCATTGATCCCAGAAAGGACGTGATGATGGAGTGGAGTGAGGTGATGTCAAGCGGCTGTATGACGAAAAAATGTTGTGAGGTTAGTTCATGAAACCTGAGAAAGTTGTGTGGTAGCCATGTGCCAAATGAAAACAGGCTTCGGAGCAAAAGTGGGCGTGCCAAATGAAGCCTGGATTTAGAGTGTGCGTCACCGAGAAGAAATTCACATAACCGATGACATACGAGGCCTCTGTTTGTTCGGATAATGTCACTGGCGCATTCAACATATCCTTCTCTCCTAACACTCGAGAGACCTTGTATCTCTTGGCAGGTGTTATCGTATGGAGTGAGCTTCATGTTAGCTTGCGAGTTCAGGAGTCTCTCTGTGTGTAACAAAAGAATACATAGAAGTTCTTGTGTATGGTTAGCAGGTGTGTTTATTTTTTACTGCGGCCGGTACATGTGTAGTCATTATATCGTTGTATGTACTTGTTGCATGAGAGTATACACTTATGCTCAGCTGGTGCAGTTTATCGCACAGTGCTCTTTCACTCACGGTGTCATGAGCTTGATGCCTGAACAGATTTTGACGGTTTTAAATTCTGATATTTATTGATAAACATATTCTTAAGAAATATTTGCACTACGCACCAACTGCTAAAACTACAATATGGTGAAATTGTCCGTTTAGCCCCCAATCTTATATTTCATTCTGTGAACTGTATATGTAATCCTACTGTTTTTGACCACATGATGGCGCCATAGCACCATGAAACTTTGAACCATGATCAGATCAATTGGTTGGAATGCTTCAAGACTAATTCCGTGTGTTTTCAACGATGTAATTGCTTCTAAAACAAGGTATATCACCGCTTAGCCGAGATGAAGGGCAGGCAGAGGAGGCAAAGGATGCCCATCTCCATATAGAGGAAGAGGGCCACAGCGGTCCATTGCAGCGTCATCTTTCGGAGGTTAGGTCAACATGAAAAAAAATACAAAAGGGCAAGATTAGCGCACACTGGTTTTACAACCTCCGTCATCTTTGCGACAGGTCCAACGGAAGGCGTGGTCCATCTTCATCAGGAGCGTTCTCTACCAGTCTGTCAACAGGTCATGCATGACTCAAGACCGAGTTTGCATTACATTACGCGGTCCCACGCCGTCACCATACAATACAATACAACACAATACATGCTGATTTTTATAGCGCTTTCACAACAGTTAACATAAAGTAAAATAATAAACACAACACAACACATAAAACACGGACAGTCGTGCAGTCCTAACCACTTTTCCGTCACACGCTTTGTTATTTGAAGCAGTTTGAGATGAAATAGGAGAGAATCACAGTGTCCTTTAACCAGTGGATCAGATACGCCATGCTCAAAATGTGCACACGTCGGCTACGAGCTAAGTTTCAAAGTCAACAAGAAGCTGTGGCATCCATTGACAAAAAAAAAAGAGATCACAAACAACAATGCGACGTAAAATACTCCCCATAAAAGGAACGGCTGCGACTACACACGAAAATTACTCGCACTTGTTTACATTTCCACCTGCACGGCAAATTTTAAGTGACCGCCAGCCAAACTTCTAAGCTGCATGATTTAAAACCATAAGAATGCGTTTCATACAGGCTGCACTGGAAGAATATGGCTTGTTGACTTACCAGGAAAGCGCAAAATCGACGTCTCAACGGACAACCAACTTTTGACGAAAACAATACTAGGAGCACAAAGTTGTATCACTCGATTTGTTTGCCACACACACTTCCAGCTTCATGGAACCGCCTCAATGCTTCCGGTAGAAATAGGAAGTAGGAAGCATGTCTTCCGCTGTTTCCTTTTAGATTAAAATGCAATGTAGTCATGTGGTGCGTATTGTGGCAAAAATAGTGTGCTGGGCACAAAAATGTCCAATTTGACGAAGTACTCTTTGCTGTGAAAGAAATAACTATAATCCCTGAATGGTGCATTAGGTGCTCCCAAAATGCTTTTATTGTGAAAGAAACTTTGACGACTGTCAGTTCTGGTCCAGTCAAAAATCATTAAAGATTTTTTGTTGTTTTAAGTGCACTAATGCATTAATCCTGTAAATGTGTAAACAAGTCAATTGAATCCTCGCAACTCAGTATTAAATCATATGTAATTAGTTTCATATGATGGCACAGCAGAGAACAAAACAAGTGGCATGACATCAACACGTGGGTCAATCTGTAGCTTTATTCAGTGTTACTTACAATTGACCACAAATTAGCAGAATGAATGGTTCACACACGTGCCTCACAGTCAAGAGGTCCAAAACCATGCATCTAATGGTACGTTTACAATATGTTCCCGTTTGTTCCATTATTGAAGTTTGTTTTATCCCCTAAAATTGACTGGTCAAAATGCTTATTTACTTCTTTTTTTAATTATAACTTCTTAGTTGAAGTACTGAAAATAATTAAAATACTACTAAAACAATTGAACTGACTCATTAATAATTAAATTGTAAGTAAAACTAAAATGAGCATATACTGTATTAAATTTCACAGATTTACATAAAATACAAACACTAAAATTAGCATTTTTACATTTTTCACTGATTAAATAACTGGCTAATCAATTCATCCACTTTAGCATGAACACTTGTTGCCGTAGTTGGCTTGACCCTTTGACAGTGTACACTATATAAATGGTTACCTGAGGCAGAAAAATGCCTTAAGCATTTTCTTTTTAGTCTGAGGTGCTCCAATTACTCTAGGACCTGTTTCAGCCCTACTTTAGTGTGAAGCAGTATTCATGCATGAAAAGTGCTATGCAAAAAAAACTTTAATTTGATACGCGAGTGTGAACGTTTCTTTGCCGATATGTGACAGACAATTGGCTGGCGACCACCTCAGAGTGTCCTTTGCCCCAAAATCAGCTGGGATGGGCCAGGAGTGACACAAATGCAATCGAAGATGGATGGATGCTCATGTGACCAAATCATCCACTGAACCATATGTACTCTGCAGGTAGTCAATTACAGCTGATGTACTACATAAAGAATTGAATACTTTTCTTTCAGGCTGGGAGCTAACCCTTTCAAGCATGTAGATGAGATGATTGTGGAAGCACGTAAATGGAGTACCCTGCTGAACAGAGATGTCCACCCAGTCCCATATACACTCCAAAGGTGTATCTTCATGCCCCGCAAACAACGCCGGGTTAGCGAGCAATCCTCGCGCTACCATCACACCTAAAACAAATCGCCATGAAATTTATTTCAAAATTGATATTTTCACAAAAGCAATTTTAATTAAAAAAAAAACTCACCATCTACACTAGTGAGCTGGTGAATAGACTCCACATCGCGTGGGTACTTGATGTCGCCGTTGGCAATGACCGGAATGGACACGCTGTCTTTGATTGTCTTTATGGCGTCGTAGTGGACTGGCTGGTGGCGCTCCTCCGACGTACGACCGTGCACGGTTATCCACGCCACACCTGCTGATTCAGCCTTCTGGCACAGATCAACTGTCTTCCTCAGGTCATTGTGAATTCTACAGATTAAATTGAATGATTATCTTCTTTTTTTTATTCAGGTCTGAATAGCTTTCTCGTTTACCTTATTTTGATGGATGTTGTATAGTTTGGATTGTCCACTTGGTTCTTGACGTGTCTGACCATGTCTTTAACCAGTTCAGGCTTGTTGATAAGGCACGCACCATATCCCGCAGACATGGCCCATCTGGAGACGAGATATTTCATACAACTCAAAGAGGTTGCTGCTGCCATACTTAAGCAGGCTTAATAAATACATTGATTCTGATAAATACAGAGACCAAAAGAGTGGAAAAAGTATTCTAAAGCTGGATTTACACAGCATGGTTCAAGTGACACTTGTTCCCAAGTGGGGCAATTGCGACATATGTCGTGGCAGCGATAATACACCCCCGCCCTGCAGACCTACTGTGTAAATGAATTCTAAGAATACACTGCAAGGAGACAGACATGCACCTCTGGGGGCATCCACAGTTGAGGTCAACTCCATCTGAGAAAGGTGCAACTGCACGCGTTGCATCAACCAGAGTCTGGGCGTCGTGAGCAGCAAACTGCACAATTAGGGGTCTGTCACCTATGTGAAAAGTAACAGTAAAACATTTCTTGAACATCAAACAGCTGTCAATCCATGAGCAGCACTCAACATTGCCTGAATTACTCCTACTCACACTCATTAGTAGTGAATTCACTGTCTCTGGCTTTGATGGATCGAACAAAGTCAGATGCAACTATCATTGGAGTGAAGCAGATGTCACAGTTGTACTTCCTTACCAATGACCTGAAAGCCAGTCTGTGGAGAAATTATAGAAAAGGGCTAATGATTCACAGAGGAGCCCTACAACACTATGTGTGGGTTTTCAAGGTAAGAGCTACAAACCTGCTGACGCTCGCACAAATGCATTAATTTTTATTAATTGCATTGAGTTGGTTGTAGAATGCAGTGGTGTACAACTTCAGTGCATCAATAAGTAAACGCAGAGACAAAATAAATGACAACTTACTTTGAATAACGAACCATCGGCGCACAGATCTTTACCACGTTTCCTTCTTCAAACATGCTTAAGACGTTGTTGCGGTGAATGGTCTTCATTCTTCCAAGGCGTAGCGTTAGCACTTAGCATAACCAGCTAACAACGCCCAGTGTCCACTCGTCGGCACTCGCTTCCAAAGTACCGTGTCACTTGGCCTATAACTGCCTCAAATCAAATACAAGCACATTTTTTAAAACACGCCATTGTGTTGGTAAATCAAGTGCGAGCCAAGTTTTAGCTTCGAACGCATAAAACGGGAAGCTTTCATCTTCTATGCCGAAAATTGTGGGCGTGGCTTTGGAATAATGACGCCATCAAACTAAAAGTACAGTATATTTCAAATTAATAATTACAACAACTGCCTGCCATTTAAAGACCTGTTGGGAAACTGTGACAAGATCGAAAAATAATAAAATTCTAAGTGTTCGTGTGGGCAAAGCACGTCCAATGTTGCGTCCAAGACGAATGGTAAGTTACTGACCGAAACACGTAAGTGCCCTTATAGCAGCTAAACAAATGCAAAAATAAAAATATTTGACTCTACTTTCAGATATTGTAGCTCTCATACACCGTCGAAAAATACCTAACCCTTCTTGATTGTATTACAAACCTATAGTTTAAATTGGTTTCAAACGTGTCGTGGTACGCACGCCAAACACGCGAAAGATCATTCGTTCAAGACCGGGTGGAAATATTTCTTATTAAAAAGAAAAAAATGTGGTTTTAACTTAGATACAATTTTCAACATTTCAACAAGCTTGTTGAAATGTTCCCTTTATATGGACGTTGGTCTTCCTCCAAATTGAAATCATTGCACTCTTTGGTCACTACGAGGCGCTCAAACACTACAGAAAAAAGTCATTTAAACTCTTCAATCCAAACTAATTTTATGTGTATGATTGCGCAATTGTTGGAGATCTAGATTAGCCATTATTGTTTATACTTTTATTGATGCAGTTTGCAAGTACTGTAGGAAGGATTATTTCAATTGTTTGTATTTCCAGCTGTCCATCCATCTAATATTCTATGATGTGTAACCTCCACCCAAAAATTAAATATTGACCTCGAATTTTATTATTTCAAACTCGCACCAAATAAATCAACAAAAGCAAAAAGAAAAAAATATCAAGGCACGTAAGATAAAACACCACAAGATTGACTAGTGACACAATAAATTTATTAGATGATAAAATCTCAAATGTTAAAAGAATAAATACAAAATGTCATTCAAATGCCATAGAAAATGCAATGAAGTGGAATGCAGTGTGTTACTTTTCACTGGTAGGCCAGTGAGAGGTATCAACAATACTGTATTTGTCACTTTAAGACTCATGTTCCATCCATCTCACATGTAGAAGTAAATGTACTCCTCCTGAACAGTTAATCTAATCCACCCCCATTAATAACACATTTGTTAATGTCTATAATAAAGGCTGGGAAGATCTTAATTTGTGCTAATTTAATGCAGAAATAATAATAATCCCAAAGTATCCTTTGTACAGTGGGGTTATCTTCAGTGAGCGATTTCTTTGCATGCACCACAAACCCTGCACAACAGTGAATTTCTCTTCCTTTCATCAACTAGTAACAGTCTTTGCTCTCGTTAAAAATGTTAAACATCAGCAGTGACAATTTGATGGGAGCCTTAGATGGAGGGCAAGTCATTAGCCTCCACTGGGCGAGGGCCGCAAAAACACAAACGCTGAGACAGATACAGTATAAGGAGAAACGAGAAAAAAGATCATTTCTAATGGATGACTCATCCACTGAGAAAATTGGGAAGACATTGAATGAATAGGTGTTCCCTCTATCTGAGACTACATGTAGTTAAGTAACGACTCAAATGTGAAGACGACACAGCTGGGTCAGCGACAGCCAGCCAAGGGGTACGTTATAGGAGAGGAGTGACCGGAATAACATGTTCTGTGTTCCTGAAGTGGCTTCCTGCTGCCTCCAACTCGATGCTGGAGAGAAAACGATTGCCTCGTCGGTGGCGGTTGTAGCTCAGCTCTGTGGCATACACAGCGCTCATTTTCTTTGGGTAGATGATGGTGGTGCTTGTAAAACTTTGTGGCCGATGGCGGGGCTGGAAATCCAGCTGTGTCTTATAATGACGCCAGGTGCTGTGGGAGACGGCTGTGATGGTCTGCGTGCAGTGCTCCAGGCCCTGACCCCACGGTTGCAGGGCCACATTCTGAATGAAGTGGCGGCCAGAGTCATAGTGCACTGAGGAGGTGTATCTGTGGATGACGGAAGATGATTCCTGACTGTTGTTTGTGCCTATGCAGTAAACGGCTGACTTTGGCTGAGAGGAGTCGTACACCCTGGACTGGTCTCCAACCAATATCAGGGCACATATTGACAAACGAGCATTTACTTTCAAATTCACCCACAGTTTAGAGTCTTCAATGAATCTAACGTGCATGTTTTTGGACTGTGGGAGGGAGATGGCATAACCGGAGAATACCCGCATTATCATGGGTAGAACAAGGCTGCAGCCAAGAGTTAAACGCTGAGCCGCAGAACAAAATGAAACGGATGGATTGTTTGAAGGACTTTGACAGAACTCACCTTACTTCTTTAGGAGGTAAAGTGTCAATAATGATCCCCTCCCCATAGGACAAAGGGTGAAAGGAACTAGAGGGCAAATCTGACACCTGCAAAATAAATGAAATTAATCAAGCATATTAGGATAATAGTTTGTGTGGTCCAGTTTATTCTAAAATGAGCAAGTTTTTGCCGCAGCATAACAATATGTTGTCATATGGCACAAGAAGGCGCGCTCAGTTACTGCTGCACTTACTGCTTTATCATTTGATTTGTGTATGGCCTACACATCTTTTCATCCAATTATTTATCAATTTACTGCTGCACTAGCAGGTAAGAAGGTAGGTTCTGGCCTGCTTAGGAATTCGGGCCACGCCTGCGCCACATAAACTGCTAATGCTAACTACTTGAATGTAAAATTTCCTCATAAACCAACCATGAGCTGTAACTTTAAACATTGTTAGCTGATAGTTGCCCAAGTAGTTCTCAAACTTATTACACCAATAGTCACCTAAAACAAAATATTTACCTCTCCCTGTACCACCGCCTTGACAAGCAATAAAATAAGCAGAGTAGGCTTATGCATTCATAAAAAATGAGACCGACGTTTATTTCTTAAAAAGTATATTCTACACATTTTCAGCCATTGTTACATTACACGCAGTGTGAACATTAACATTGTGCTTAACTACAGTAAATTAAAACAACGGTACTTAAATAATTGAATTAAAATGAAATACAACAAGAAAAAAATCACCAAACGTTTAAAAACAAACAGGTCTTAAAGATAGAATGCAAATATTTTGAACTGAAAAAGTTAAGTACCCAGTGATTCTTTTGCATACCTCGAAAGGAGCCCCTTCACCACTATCAATCAAATAATTTTTAACTTACTGTCTCAATATCAATTATTATTTTTTTTAAATGCATAAAAAGTTTGTCTGTGTAGATTCTCAGTCATCCAAGTTATGACAAAGCATAGGTTGAATCAAGCCATTTGGACGCTTCTTGTTTGTTGCAATTTTTTTTTTTCCGTTGTCCGGAAAATATGTTTTATGCCATTAGTCCTAACACCACCTATTTGTTCAATAAACACATTTCAAATAAAGACCGATTACTTTCTGCACTCTGAGGAAATATGGTATACTCGTTGAATCGCTAACTCGTGATTTTTTTGGGGTCTGTTTTACATAATTGAGGTGTATTTAGGGTTTTAACTATAGTATTATAGCGTGATATAGGGAACGTTTACACACATGCATTCGAGTCAAATTAACATCGGACTCATGAGTGACGAATACGTCTCAGACACTGACCAAATGATAAACACCCAGTCGATTACCTACCCGCGATCCGTTTCTTTCGTCCTCCAGTACCGGGCTCACGCCGCGGGCTTTGTCCTGAGGCAGCAGCCAAGCGCTGGGACTTGGGCTGGGCGGTAAACCGGAGTCCGGGCTGTCAAGCCCTCTGTCCGCCCGGCAACTCATACCAAGTGGGTCCTCTTCGCAAACATTTGGAAAGTTCAACCGTCTGACCATTTCCTTTCCAAGTGAGAAGTTGCAAAACTCCGGCAGCCGGCAACGCTTCTTGCGAAGGAGAACAGCTTACCAGAATGTCGTTCACCCGTTTTTTGTAGTTTTTTTTTCACTCCGTGCTCACGTCTCACTGCTTCCCTTGCTACTTACAGGGATGCTCAAAGGGAAGAAAAAATAATTTCTCAACTCCGACAAGCCTTCAATTTAAAAGTCCTTTGCAAAATAAGATGGAGGTATTATGTTGATATACTTTATACTGTATTTTCTGAACAGACAAGACAAAGTTGAACATAACTTTAAAAGCCCCATGGCTGATCTTCAAACTTCTCCCTCTTTAAATCCTCGCGTTGAATGAGGAAAGACCCGCCCATTCCAAGGCTTTTTTCCTCGATTCTGATTGGATGGACAAAAGAAAACGAGATAGTAATATTTATTTTGCGTCCCGACATAGCACCAAGAGACCACTGGGGCAAAACACGTTCTCAAAGACACGAATACCACAATGGTTGGTTTGGACGAAGGCGTTTGGCAGCTCTGTGTATGTGATGTCTACCATAGTGAACAGAATATGCCTCCTAAGGCTTTAAAAGGGGGAAGTTTTAATTTTGTTACATTCATGAAAGACAAGCATACATATTTCAAATCAATATACTAAGATTTGCCAAATAGTTCTCTGGCCCTTTATTTGTCATAAAAAGAAAAACATTTAGCTTGGATGAAGTTGCCTGTACAAGACTGATGCACTGAAAAGAATGGATGTTGTTCAACTTATTGATCAATCTATGGCCATTGTGTGAACACACACGCGAGGAAATTGCACAAAAACGAGTTTATGTACCAAAAGCAATTTGCATTTGAGGAAGTTTCAGAAGAACTCACGATGAACTTGGATTTTATTTTTTTCCGTGATGGTAAATGAAGTCATCTCTTTTATTTTTAACAATCACTAAATGGAGCAGAATGACATTTCGTGAGATGAATAATTGAGTGGTAAAGCCCAGCCAAGCAACACACCGTTTCTTGAAGTGTTATTCCTTCACAGTCTCTTCTTGATGAGTTTTTCGAGCTTGCGTATACGAGATGACTCCTGCTCAGGGGTGGGGGCACTGAAAGACAAAGAGGTGCTGCCATCGGCCCCGGAGGGTGGTGTGGGTAACCTCTGTCTGAAGAGCTCCAGCATGCTGCTTTGCTCACCACGTTTTAAACCCTATGCGCCAAAGAATGACAACACACAGATACAGTTGCTAAAAATATTTGACAAAGACTCTTGATACTAGCATAAGATGCCTGTGCTAAATTGTCCGTTTTTTGGATATACATTCATCCGGATGAGTTTAAAATGATTTGAAACAACTGGGCAAACCAACAAACCTTCATGTCAAGTATTTTCTGGAACGTCTCAGGATTGCCATCAGCCAAGAGCTTGATGTAGTTATCCACAAACACCACGGGCGGTTCATGTGGGGCCATCACCACCTATAAAAAAACAAAACAAAAACAACAAAAAAACAGTAGTCTATAAGTTTGTGTTGAAACTTCCTCTGTAATAAACACACACACACACACACACACACAAAAGGCAAGGGTTAAACAAATGTTGGGATGGGGGTTGCTTTTTTAACAGTTCCCAGAGGAGACCTTCACAAGTTAGCATTGGAGTGATGTTGGCCTGGGTGGAAAACAGCCGAGTCTCACAGGCGTTGCACCAGCAAGGAGAGTCCGCCTCAGTCGGAAAGCTCGGAACACAAGTGGCTCACAAAACAACCTCAATGTACACAACAAACAGACAATCTTCCCTAAAATGAAGGAAAATGTCTTGTGCAGCCAGCAGCTAAGGTCCACAAAAAAAGTGTGCAAACTGCATAGCATCAAATAATTAAGTTCTATTTATATCACACCTTATTAAAGTATTCACAGAAAGCAACCAAGCAAAAACAAAATCCAGGGTGGCAACGTTAAACCTCAAGAAACTGAAACAGCGAGAGAAGATAATAAGAATAAGAATAAGAAGAAATACAATAATGGGAGAACACTTTGAAACTTGTTGGAAGCCAAGTAGAATATGCTCAGTCATCAGACACTGTGAAAAGATGTCAGTCACTACATTTATACTGGAATGTGCTGTACTTGGAATGTGCATAATTAAATGGATGCTCGTATGAGATGCATAAACGGTACAGAAATAACAGTTCACACAAGTGAGAAAATGAAAAATGACGTTAGGTATCATGCAGCAGAATATGTACGTCAATTAAAGACCGCCTTGAGAGAATGTGTGATTCAAACTAAAACTGAAAAAAAGTCCCTCAAAGCAGCAAACGTTAAAAGCTACAAATCTCTAAATGTGGGTTTACAATCCATCTATAAAAACGTATTTTATTTAATTTCAATCAACGGTCCATCAAGACACTTATGTTCTAATATAATAATATGGTCATGTTGTCCCGCCCCAAAAAAGGGTACGGCCAAATCTGTGTTGGTCGCACCACTGCTACCAGTGCAAAATTCATCTAGATCCCTCGAGCTGCTCTCTTAGAACTGAGAGCGGAAGCTTTGGAGAAAATAAATCCTTGCTTGGGTCTGAAAAGTCTGTAAATCTGGCAACAGTCATATGGAAACACTGGGCAGCAGATCTGTTCTCAGAGAATCTGCAATTTGATTGGTTAGTCGCACCAGCAGAAGCAGAGATGGAGCAGGAAAGCGCTCCAGCTCAATGTTGCCGAAAGAAGGCAGCTGAAAACAGACATTGATGTTTGTTTTAAAACGTTTGCATTCATCCACAAAGCAGACAGAAGAAGAGGGAGGAAAAATAATTTCTCCAGAACAACTCAAGCCTTTCCAGGACATTTGACTTTTTCTCTAATTTTACATGTGTTTTCCGTAACTGGAAAACTGGTCAATCATTTTCCAGGTTTTCCAGGACGCGTGGGAACCCTTATGGTCCCTTTCCTGGACACGACGTCCACAATTTCAAAAAGCAATTTGAAAATGTGGAATCAACAGACCACAGGAAACTTTTCCACTTTGCATCAGTCCATCTCAAATGAGCTTGGCCACAGTGAAGCCAGAAGCTTTTCTGGGTGTTGTTGATGTATGGTTGTCCATTTGCATGAGAGAGTTTCTACTTGCTTTTGTAGCGACAATGTAGCGACAGACTTTGTTCACTGACAATGGTATTCTGAAGTGTTCCGCAGCCCACATGGCAATATTCTTTCAACCAGGGGTCACCAACTCCAGTCCTCGAAGCCCCTATACTGCATGTTTTAGATGTTTCCCTCCTCTTTTCAGGGACACTCCTTTTGTACCCAAGCAGAAATGCTATAAAAATGATAACACATGAGGGGGAGAGGAGGGGGGGTGTTTGCCAGTTTGAGCATGACATATCTTGTCTTTGTTGTGTATTCAACTGAATATACAATAGGTTGAAATAGATTTGCAAATCATTATATTCTGTTTTTATTTGCATTTTGCACAATGTTCCACTTACATTGCAAGTGGGGTTTGTATGCTCCAGTTAAAAAGGCTGCTGGGAGTCACAAAATATGGACAGATGTAGATATTTTGCATAATATTATACTATTAAGATGTAAATAATCGTGTGCTGCAGTCATAAGTTACGAAACATGTGCATGTGAAGAAATGGGTCCCTACTTGATTGGTCACGCAAACAGGACGTGGAAGCTGATCTACCACTCCGCTGAGCTGTGAGGCTCTAAAATCAAGCCCTTAGTGTGCAAACACTGGCTTTGTAACACAAACACCAAGCAATTTTGTAAGTGCAGATTTTGCTACACTGTCAGAACTGAGACACAATATCTAAAACCTGAAAAGATATCAGCCATACAACGATAACATATGAAATCCATTTCACTGGTTGTCAAGCCGTGAGAAGGAATTCCACGACTCATGCAAGTCTGCTGATCGACATCAAGAACAGAACAGCAAAACCAAGGTCAAACTTCGGAAGGAAAGAGGGGCTCTCGGGAGTCCCACCAAATTCAAAAGGCAGACAGGCATTCACTTAAGAGGGTGTGGGCATTTTTCTTCACCCTAGGGACAGTTGATAAGGGTGGGGCAATTCAGGGCAGTAACATACGAGGGTCCACATGGTTGTTTGAGACAAGGTCAGTTGTCTTGACTGTCACAATTACTCTTTGCAGTAAAAACTTCAAACGGACATGTTATATTTTGGACGCCGTCTTTCATTTTGTCCATAAGTATATACCGGTAGATCTTTTTTAAACATATTTTTGGATAAGGGGCTAGCTGTACTTTGCTCAAGGAGGCCAGGGTTGTGGTTTGAGGTTTACAGAATGGTGGGATGGACTGTTCCGTCCCATGGACGGAATACCCATCTCTGCTTCAAGCTATCCTGTTTAGAAGAATGTCAGTAAGTCTACCAGAGTTGCTCACCTTAAGTATCATCTCTGCACGGGTCATGCCCTTCACCACAATCTTGGTGTAGCTCGCAGGTGCCTTGCGAAGTACCTGGGAACCTATAGAGGGTAGGTCTAGCAGGACAGTCTTCAAGGAGTGTGTGTCCAGAAGGAGCTTGTTTGAGGGAACAAACAAAATAAAAAGCCAGTCAAAATCAGAGCTGTGCATTTGCAGCACCTCGAGGCAGAAATAGATTTGGATGCACGTACCTGTTCTGCTCCCACCATGCTGATAGGCTTACATCTGAACAAGTGATTGATAAATTTGGGAATGAAAGAGCTAGAAAAGGGAAATTACAAAATTCAATTCATGTATCTTCACTTCCGAGCCATGTCCTACTAAACTAAGGATCTCTCATGGTTATTACTTTGTGAATTTGATGCAGAATTGCGTGAAGTATTTGCGCGTGGAGGCCAAATTGTCTCTGATGATTGGCACGTTCTGCTTTATGTGCATGATGATTGAAGTCACATAGGGGCTCTGGTCACCGACATGCTCCACATTCTGCCACGGCATCTGAGAGGAAAAGGAATGTGCATACATACCGTCACATTGCCTCCTCATAATGTGCAATTCCTGTTTTATTGAATGGTTTTTGATGGAAGAAGAGAAATAAAATAGTGTGTCTGACCTTGCTCATTGCAGTGAGAGCAGGGTCACAGGCAGCATCAAGATCTTGAACAAGTAACTGGATACTATTCGAGATCACTCTGGTACAATAGTGAAAATGAGAAGACACTAATATCACAAATGATCTACTCAAAAGCAGGCTGCTATAACAAGATCATCTATATTTGCTACATACGTGCTAAATGTATCCATCTCCCCAGTCAAATTAATTCGTTCCACCAGGATTTTATCCACTTTCTCTTTTAGTTTCTCTTCAAGCTGAAAGACACCACACATGTATATCCAAGATTTAGTACAATATGACAGGAATCTCAATGAAAGAAGGAAAAAAAAATCTATCTATTCTGGTCATTATTATGTTGATGTAAAAAAAATAAATAAATACATTTACACAATTTACATGTACATGCCTGTTGCGTGGTAGCAAGGCAGTACTCGGCAGTGCTAAGGATGCTACAGATGAGGCACAGCTCGTCAAGAGTGAACTTGGTCGTTTCCGAGCCTTCTTTTTCTTTCAGCAGACTGCTGATCGTCAGAACCCCACTGTTACTGCTCGACCTGTAGATGGACATATATTACTTATAAAGACAGATAAAGTGACTTAGCCTAACAGCCAGAAAGCGATATGATCAGTCACCATGTAAATCAAGCTGTTCTCACTATACATTTTTTTAAATTAGGTCATAACTCATGATATTAAACTAATGGGTCAGTGTACCCTTGAGAGTTTAAGTGATCGCATATGGTCGACAATATGGCATCCATAAGTCAGCGAGTGCACATGAGTAATTAGCATTTTTGTGTATCGGCAACACAAACAGTCTGCTGTCAGTGATGATTTCTAGTGCGGTTAGTGATCCAAATAATTTTACTGCAATTTGCACACAGTTGCGATTACATAACCCACTCCGATTGCCACATTACTGCTAGCCATCAAAACAGGGCAAGGACTGAAGCTATTCCATTTCAAAATGAATTTTCAAGTCTCTAATGGTTTTATCACCGCACTAAAAGAAAGACCACATATGGGTGTGACAAATGTGGATTAAATTATGATTTTGTTGAACAGAACTAATGTGTTCTTACTTAGGCAGATTGCCTGTGAGGATTTTCCAGGCATACTCCCGTAGGAATTTCTGGAAGATGGTTGTAAGGGCAATCATGGGCTCCCCAGTACTCAGCTGGGAGCACTGGACCATACACTTCTTGTAATAGACAAAGAGGTCAGCACAGCTTGGCAGCACAGCACCACCCTCATCGGTGGCAACCTTGGGTGGGCCCTGTGCTCGGAAGTCAGCCACAAACCTGTCTATCAGTTCACCTAGGTTCCTGTAACAAGCACAGACGGAATACCAGATGGATTAACAGACAAGCATGTAAAAAATTTATAGTCAGGTCTTTGGATTTAATTGAAGCGAGCACTAACAAGCACCATTTAAAGCTGCACACAACAACCATTCAGTCACAGCTTTTCTAAAACTGCATTCATATTGGGAATAACCACTATGAGCCTACGGAAAGGATAGAGCATTCGGGGAAAAGTGGTGGTTGGTGGAAGTAACAGAGGGGAAAATAGGCAAAAAGTGAGAGTAAACAAGAAAGCCAACCAACAAGGCGGGAGCAGACTAAAATGGGGGGCATATAAAATGAAGAGGTGGAGGATTAAAAAAAAAAAAAGAAAAAGAATGGTTGCTGAGGCAAGCGATTTATTCAAGCTCTCCCGCTCTCTCAGCGTCTGTGGTTGTGTAGTTAATGGGAAACATTTCTGCCACAACCAAGTCAGTGGCATGTCCAGGAACATGAGATGGAAAGACAGACAAGCCGGAGAGATGGAAAGCACGAAGTATGTGTGTGTCTTAGTGAATACGTAGAAATTGGCAAACAAGGATGCGTATGTCAACTTTATACACAATCTGTTCCTGATGATGTAGATTCATACGGTATATGCAGTATGTGCATAACCATTTTTGGGTTGCTCACTTGTCTTGTGATTCTATGTAGACATACAGATGAGGCTCGAAGCACTTGGAAACAATGCCATGGAAAGGATTCTCAGGAGCCTTGGGTTTTCTGGGCTACAGGAATGTAAGAGAAACAGGCATTAATACAAATGATTCCGTATGGGCCAGTTACTTGTTCCTTGGTTCATGAGCAGCTAAAAAGAATCCTAATAATATAAAATCTAGGTTTCAATTACTGCTAAAACTGTCCGTCACCAGTATTTTGCTTTTCTCTTCTTTTTTTGAGGGTGCTTGTAAATGGCTGCAATATGATTGGCTGATTGTAGAGAGGGGAAGGTTGAGCAGATTTAGGGAAAGGACAGAGAGCGAGAAATGCCACAGGGCAACTGCACCAACTCCGGCATACTTCCTGATTTGCCAATTAATGTGCATTCTCCCTCCTCACAAAACAATCGAATAATTTTTTAAATGGTTTCTTTTCTGTTCATAATTTTTGACCTTTTTTTTGTACTTTTAAAATGTTGGAAATATTCTTTAGGGTTTCTGTTAATGTGTTTAATTCTTGTCTTTTAATGGCCGTTTAGTAATTTTGGTAAGTGACTTTTTTGTAAATGCTTGTTGTGTTGCTGTGTCTGTTCCCGTGAAGCAAATTGAGTTACCAAATGTATGAAATGTGCTTTTATATAAATAAAGCCGCCTTCAGAGATGGGCTTCCCATCCCTGGGACGGAAAGGTCTTTTCAACATTTCTGCAGCATAAATAAGACAAAAGAACACACGACTTAGGAAAGATATTGATTAGTTGTTATTGGAGCTTATCTCACCTTTGCCAGATCCCCATCTTTGCCATCCTTCTCACTCCCCTCATCTTCACCTTGATCGTCTTCCAAGAAAGGATTAGAAGGCTCTAAAGGGCTCTCTGGCCTCTTCTGCTGCTCAGAATAAAACAAAACAAAACATATTTTGGTTATCTATGTTGTCATAGATTGAGCAGTATAATTGGAGAAATACAGTTTAGTTAAATGTACGGAAAATTCTTACATTAAAGATAATGTTTACACATAGCCCATTTTCATTGTGAGTCCTTTATTTCACTTCAAATGATTAACTCATATCCTGCAAAATTATACCGACCCAACAGGTATGATACAAAAAGGTCTCCGCTGAGCCAAATGACTACTTTCTGCAGTGCACCTGTTCAACCTACTTGGGATTTTGTGGGGCAAAAAAACATTTCGAATTTTGGCAATCCTGCCATGCCCTAGATGGAGAATGAAAATTCTGTCTGACGTAATCACCAACAGAATTCTGCCTGTGTGTGTTCTTACCGCAGGGGCGTCAGTCAATGTGCATCCTGTGAAACGTTTTGCCAAAAGACCTTCAAAGTTTGTCGTCCTCTGAATGGCAAACAGCAGCAGTTTCACTTCAATCTCCTTGGCTCGTGTTCTCATTACTTTGGAAAGCTCCACTCTTTCGGGAAAAAAAGATGCACATAGAAGTTGACAGATAAATAAAACAAACGGATGCAATACTTGCACTTTTATTGAGGTACATTGGCCCCACGCAATTTGCAGGTGATACACACCAAGCCCTGAATAGGTCAGTGAAAGGGATTTATAAATCTACCTGGTGATGTGGCAGAATTCCACTGCAATACGCTCTGTCATGCACCACTCCTCTGGAAACATGCGTCCATATTTTTCTTCATAGTCGACCAGTTGCCGCTTGATCCAAGCATAGCGGCGATCAATCTTGTCTAGCCATGCAACCTAAAACATTTGGTCAAGTACTTTTTCAAGCATCCTATAATCCAAAGTCACATGTACTTTCAAGCCTTTATACCAAACCTTTATTAGAAGGTAATCTTTGTAAATGAGCATTTACTCACATCTTGGTTTTCTTGAAAGAGCACAAGGTACTCTGAGAGATGTTGCCGGATGAACTTTTTAATTATCTCGAGTTTGATGCGTGGGTCAAGAACATTTACAACCAGACAGGCATCCCTCAACACGTTACTTGGCCCACCGGGCCTCTGTGGTGAGGAGAAAAAAAAAAAGATCAAAAACACTGTTACTTTTTATTTTTTATAAAGGAGAATAAACCTCAAAGAGTCTGAAAACACATTTTGAAAAGCTGACGTGTTTACCTTGGAGCCCTGGGATGGGAATGTTTCTTCAAAATCTGCTAGGATCTGAGTGCCCAACTCACTCTGTGCTGCTTTTACTCTATACAAGTCAAAGAGCAAATTTATTTGTCAGAGTTGTACAAATGTGTCATATTCGTCTATACAGCCATTCACTAGCCATTTGGTCTGAAGCTGTATGCAAGATTTGTAAACGCAAATGAAAGACTCAGACTCATCAAGTACCCCCCCCCCCACTCCCCCATCAAACATATTTGGAGGGGACTGTACAGTTTTACATTTTGTTTGTCCAATCTTCAAATCTGTACTGATACATTTTAGGAGCTTAATTCACATGCAGTCTTATTCTGTGTTTCGCAGTATTACCCTGTTCTTGTTGGTTTCTCTGCATTAATTACTCCCCCCTCTCATATTTCTTTACTGGTTGTTTTAAAGTGCTCTATAAATACAGTTGAGTTGAGTCCCATCATCTGTTTCTCCTGAAGTTACTCCTTCCGTGCAGCTGTTCTTTGGTATTCAACGCTATCTGCCACACCTCAGTCAAAACTGAACAGATGGCAATTTTCCCCGATTAGATGGATCAACACTACTCTGAACCCGGAGTTAGCCACATTCCATCTGATGCTTTAGCTGCTGTAAAAATGACTGATTAGCCATACAAGAAGCATCATCTAAATGATTCTGCAGTACAGTAGACATGTGAGCAACTATGCATTAGGTACTGTATATGTGTAGGAGTATGAGGTACCTCTCAGAGAGCTGTCTGATCTGAGGTATGCCCATGTACTTGTGGAAGTGCTCAAGTACTTTTACGACTCCTTGCAGGAGATTGGCCACCTCACCGTACTGCCTTTTTCTCGTCATGGCCCTGGAATACACACAAATATGCCTGAGTTTATTTCAGTGTGTCATTGTCAATGTCTTCATTTCTGGATTTAAAAGACAATAAATGAAAAAGAAAAAGCATCACTAATACAAAATTAAATGACGTGTCGGTCCTGACCAAAAAAAAAAACAAAAAAACAAAACTATTTAAAGTCCCAGCTTAAAATCATAAGGATGCACACAATAATGTTTGTCATCAAAAGCTTACTTTTCTAATGGTCAGAACTAACAAATCGGTTCGGAGGTGCCTGGAACAGTGGTCAGAATTTATAATATTCGTTCAATTGGATGATTTAGCTGGAGTTGATATCTGTAATAATATAAATCTGGAAGCGGGTCCTCGAGTTAAAGGAGAGGAACAAATCAAGTCCCACATACAGCTTGGTTAAAAAAAAAACCATGATGAGCGGTATTATGCATGCTATGCAGAAAAAACGGAAACATAATTGTACAAATTTCATGTCAGGTTAATTTGTTCTGCACATGTTTGCTAATAAATCAAACGTGTTTGTATGTGCAATACAGGTGTACTCACTCTAAAGAGTCCACGCCTCCTGCTAACATATGCAGGTGGTTCAGTGTGGTGATAGATGTAGTAAGGTGGCGCTTGGCATGGTCCAACTGCTTTATGTCCCTGGTAATCTCCTTGACCTAAAGGAAGAATGAGACAAGCTACCCACTGTTTTTGTTATAATCGATGGAAGGTGCAGAATGCTGTCAGTGCGTGTGCGTACATACCATTTGTTCAGACTTCTCCGCCTTGTCCTTGATATCTTTGATTTTTCCAAAGAGCTGCTGAATTGCTACTTGGGCCTCTTCTAAAGCCTGTAGAAACCACGTTAGTCAATATTAAGAATAGAAGAACATCAGTTATTTAGGGGTTTTGAAAACTTGAGAACTGCAAGTGAATCAGTAAACATGTTTGAAATGCAGGGAGTCAATCATCAATTCAGATTTCACAAATAAACATGCAAAGCACAGAAAAATGTGTTCTTTACAATGAAACCATCTCAATCACATCATCGCATCACATCTAAACAAGCTAAACATGAGGACCGTCACATCAACGTTTCAACGTATCAGAGAGATAATTTGCAGTTCTGAGAGCCAATAAACTACATACCCTATTTACATCATTTCTAAGAGCTTCTCAGTTGCCCAACATTCCCTCGAATTAAAGAAACATAAAAAAAAATCTGGAAAAAGGAAGGTAAACTGCATGTCTGCTATTTGATCTGCCAGTTGGAGGTCCACATCATTTTGAATAGCTTCTCAGTTGGTGATCTTAAAGAAAATCTGTCCATCCTGAGGAGCCAAGACCCTTCAAGGTTGTAATCGTCAGTCATGCAGACTCAGCCGAATCAATCTGGCTCGCTGCCGAGTGCTCATTTCCTGTATTTGTCCCAGAGGAAAGCAAAGGAAGACCACTGCCCAACAGGCGCCTCCATGCCCGAGATGCTATCTACCTTTCCACACAAACACAACTGTGTATCCCTTTTAACATGAAATAAGCAGCACCTACTGGGGTATTTTGAAGGGGGGGAGAAACCTTCTTCAAAATGCTTAAACAAGCCAGACAAGTCATCAACTCTCCTTTACATGTAGAACAGTAAAATGAGTACAACATTTGTCTCAAGTTTAGTTCAACACAACAAAAATTCAACAACCAGTGTTAAGAGTTGAAACATTTCCCTCGTTGCATAGTGTCTTATGCAACATTGTTAGCACCATGCTTGCTTGTGTCCCAGATGTTACTTTAAATGACAGGTGCAGAAAACACATTGTTCGAAAGACTTAGAAGAACTGATTCAGTGTCAGAATACAGAAATAAATGGATCTGTCAAAGTCAGCAGGCGGGGATGAAAAGTGTGGAAACTGAAACAGCCTCTGAACTACTTTTTTGACAATATGAAACATTTTGATTTTACCTAAAATATTAACGTGAATCTTTTTTGGGGGGGGGGGGGGGGGCTCAACATTTCTGTTTGTTTTAACCACACCAGACATAAAAGAAAGAGCAAACACAAGTGTAAAATGCGGACGAGGGAAGGACGTAATCCAAGACATGCAATGAGCAAGCAGTTTATGTACATCATGACAGCATTTTCACCTGCACTAGCAATAGCATGTTTACTATGGTTTTGCCGTACCTAATCTGTAATGAGCGGCCCGGTAGTCCAGTGGTTAGCACGTCGGCTTCACAGTGCAGAGGTACCGGGTTCGATTCCAGCTCCGGCCTCCCTGTGTGGAGTTTGCATGTTCTCCCCGGGCCTGCGTGGGTTTTCTCCGGGTGCTCCAGTTTCCTCCCACATTCCAAAAATATGCATGGCAGGCTGATTGAACACTCTAAATTGTCCCTAGGTGCGAGTGTGAGCGTGGATGGTTGTTCGTCTATGTGTGCCCTGCGATTGGCTGGCAACCGATTCAGGGTGTCCCCCGCCTACTGCCCGGAGACGGCTGGAATGGGCTCCAGCACCCCCCGCGACCCTAGTGAGGATCAAGCGGTACAGAAGATGAATGAATGAATGAATAATCTGTAATGACGTGGGCTTTGGCGCCAGAGTGTCCCAGCTCAAGTCCAGCTTGATATTATGGTGCCCATAAGCAAGGCATCATCTGCACCCCTGCAGCAGTCTGTACACCCCTTTGTCTCTGACATCACTCCTTCCTTGCATGTTTTTGTGTCGTCTGTTCGCTGTGTGCCGTGCAATACAAAACGTGTAGCAGTGTGTGAGGTGAAGTGCCCCTTCGGGATCAATTGCGCAGAAGTCACACGTGTGGAGGGTTGTTCCACACGTGTTCCACAAACAACTAAACATCAAACGTGAAAGTTTGTCACTGACCTCTGAGCACAAGGATTTAAAAACCAGACACATCAGAATTTCATGGCCTACCACAGACTTCCAGGATAAATGAAGACAGAAGTATGCTGGTTTGTCATGAGGCCATCTGTGGTAAGAGCAGTTTGAAGGAACTTTAGGGACCGGTGACACTGTAAGACTGACCCCGGAGGAATAGCAGAATAGGACATGTGTGGAATTCTATTCCAGAAAGATAATGAATACAGTAATGGAAGTAAATTTCACTTGTATTTCCGATCCGGCACACATTTCAAAGAGCTTGATTTTTTTATGTCATGGTCAGTGCACAGTTTTCAGTTTTTAAACCAACAGACTAGGTTCAAACCCAGGTTACGGGTACTCCTTCCTCAGACATCCATGACAACACTCAACTATCATGAATCCTACAGCACAATACAGCCAAGTCCCGGTAGTTCTTAAGAGTTGTCTTCTTCAGTGTCAACTAACGGTCACATTTCTCTTGCGGCAGACAACATTGCTGATTCTATTGCGGCTATTATGTCTCAATCTTCATCCTAAAAAGAGTACCTTGCTTCTTTCCATCTGTCGAAAAAAAAAAATTCCCTCTGGAAATATTGGAATTGCTTCGTGGCCTTGGAAAAACAACCTCAAGTTATTGTGTGTGTGCAACCTGATAATGTTATTTGTCTGTGGTTGGACTAAAGTCTTTCCGCTTCCAAACAGTAGCAACACTGGAAAAGACATGGCCACCACGGCAGACACCCAGAAGAATTCGTACACCAAACAAAGTCTACGTTTTAGAACTTTCATGGCTCAACCTTCAGGTGTCATATTCCTTTGAATCCACAAACCCTTAACTGGGAAAAGGCTTGAATGAAATATGCACGGGCAGCTCTTTTCCATCATTTTCTTACACTAAAGCCTGGGGTTACACTAAAAGAAGTATACACAAGGGAATATATTTCCCAGACATGTTTTTGAAAAAAAGTAGAGTTTGCGCAATGGGGATGAATCTGAGTCATCATGTCCTTTTCCGTGGATTGCAGTGGAGACAAAGGAAAGGGAAATCAAGAAGGATCCCTGTTTTTCCAGAGATGTATCCACAGGTTGCATCGTAACTCCAGGAGATGAACAATGTTGGGGGCACTTTCATTTTCTAGCTAGTGTGTGTGTGTGTGTGTGTGTGTGTGTGTGTGTGTGTGTGTGTGTGTGTGTGTGTGTGTGTGTGTGTGTGTGTGTGTGTGTGTGTGTGTGTTTTGAAGGTGTTGAACATTGAATTGGATGGTACTCTCCCCAATTATTGCATTGCAGCCTTTTTTTTTAACAAGGTCAAATAACCGCAATGTGAAATTTGATTTCTGAATTTTTGTGCCAATTAAAAGGGTAATTTGCCATTTGGTGTGTGGCATAGGACATGAAAGTTAATAACAATGCAATAAGTGTAATGCAACATAATAGCTCATTCACTGGCAGAAGTAAGTGCCCTTTAAGGCTGAAAGTAACACATGCAAAATTTAACAAGACAACTCACCTGCCTCCCATCCTGCCCCACATTGGTTTGACCCCTCACCACTGTCCTGATGTTGTCATCAAGGCGCCTACAGAATGTAACACATGATTAGAACATTTAAATACATGCATCCACATATTATATATAATCATAGAGTCGGCAAGAAAAAAAACTGAGATCAACTGACCTGATTTTCAGACGTATCTTGTTTACCACATCGTCAATATTAGCAAGGGACTAAAGGGGGACGAAAACAAAAGCAGACATCAAGTCATTATGGTTAGGATTAAGAAGCAACACTTCAACTTTTAGCATTCAAAATGTCATCTTTCTATGCTATATTTATATGACCCCGTTTCTTGAAAACTATTTCTGTTAAGTCCTTCAATAACTTAATCTTGCTGATCCATTTCTGTTTTATTGGTTTACAGAGCCCCCTCATGGATATGTAGCATACCTACACAAGAAGACCGGTCCAATGTTTCAATGGATTTTCCATCCATCCAAAGAACAAATCGGCTCGAAATTCATGCTCTTTTTTTTCCTTCTATTCGACAATGTATGTCAATAACTTTGCCATTATGCCGGTTTCGTAATTTGAGACGTTCAATAAAGATTATTCAATAATAATAATAATAATAGGTGACTACACCGTGCTTTACCTGCTCAGTCGGAAACAATGTGTTGATATATTCCACCGCATTGAAGTCTGCTTTATCAAGGGGGTCTTGACTTGGAAATACCTTGAAAATAAGACAAAATCAATGTGGTCAACGTGTCATACTTAATATTCATTAATACAGTATTCAAATAACTCATGTAAAACAAACCGACAGCGGTTTGTCTCAGCAATTCAAATAACCCCACCTTATTGAATTAGCTCGTTGACGTTTATCTGTGGATACAGACATAAGCACTGCAAACACATACATAAAGTACATTCGGCCGACTTTTCAGTCGGTATAACTAAATAATAAACACACAATGCTGCTAGTGCTACAACCAGCAGGTACAGGGTGACACAATCTCGTCATTTGGTGGCAAAATCCGTCAACAATGCGGCTCAAGCAACTGTTTATTTTCAACCCCCGAAAAGTTACCTGTTCAATCGCCAGCTGGACCTCTGGTGTGAGATGCAAAATTGCCTCCAAATCATCGGCAAACTCAAATTCTTCTTCCTCCATCATTGTCAAAACATTCACCACCTCAAGAACCTCCCACTTCCTGGTGAAAAGGCTTCTGGGATAAAAAGACGCATCTCATGGTGCGTTCATGGCTATCAGGGTAAAAATAGATCCCTTCAATCAACCGATAGTTCATCAGTGCATTACGATTACGGTACCCATTTGTGTGAAATTTCTTGATTCGTTCGTTAGTTAGTCCACATTAATTGTATACCAATATCATTCTCCTAGTAAGCAACTGTTAAGTGGAGAACTATTATAATTATATGAAATTGCTTAAGAAGTATGTTTCTGTGGTTTGCAGGCTATAGCTTCAGATTATATTGTAAAAATGAATGTCTTTCTTTCACCCATTTACACACGCTAATTAGATTTGTCTAACACCAGCAACAACGTATGTAGTTTTAAATCGAATGTTTTCGTTCCCATTCAGCGTTTCAGTGTTTATCATTACCATTAACCGTGTGGCACTCATATAAAGGTTTGTATGGGAAAAAAATGACATGCATTCTTCTAAATAATGAAGGTGGAGCCATTCATTTTATCAGTTAATTGTTAATTTCATTTTTTAAAATGTAAATGTTCAATATATTTTAGTTATAATTTATTTTTTATAGTAGAATCACTGACACCCCCCCCCCCCCATGTTCTACTGAGCAACATTTTGTGAATTGTCTTACAACTTGCTTTAACCAGGTTATGACTTTACTTGCTTGAAATTTGGTGCTGACTCGACTGGCTTGATTTTTTTGTTTTTTTTCACAGTTACTTGCGACTTTGTTGAGATTTGAAAGTTGCCACTTGAGAGTGAATTGTGACTTGAACATGTGTGACTTACTCCCAACTCTGATACTGTACTTGCTGTCATGAATTACTTTTTGAGAAGATTTTTGAATTTGAAAAAAAAATGCTCATATCATATTTTTTTCCAATATAATCTAAACCCGTCATATTGTTGTCAGTCCAACATGGTACCTTCTTCTGCCACACTCATTGATTTATTTCCATTAATAAACCTGTCTTGGTAAACAGTGGAACCATCATATTCAAGAGCACCCAGAAGATGATTCATGGACACTAAATGTGACGCATCGACATATCTGAGCCACAAATCCTCTTCATGAAGATAAATACTGAAGTTCAAATCTGTTTCCTACAACCCTCTGGGCATCCACATGAAAGCACCACTGCAATATGACAGCAGTGAGTCTGATCTTTTATGTCTCATATCACAATAGGCACGATTGGAAATAAAACAAAAATTGCAAGTGGACCCAATTGAAGAGACTCTTTTAGTTGCGGACAGAAACTTTTACAATGGAATAACAAAATTACAATGGAATAACTATCAAACTGACACGGCAGGAACAACACCGTGTGGAACCACAACAAAAGAGGGCTTTGACAAATCACAATCAGAGAGAGTTGCAACACTACTGCCTTCTACATGTAAGATGTGCTGAAAACACTTTTTCCCTAAATCATCAGCAGCTTGAGGCATAATTCACGGTTTGGAAGGGGACTGAAAGGATTTTGAAATTGGATGCATCAGGCTTGCAACGTGACTGTGGGGGTTGGGCTTTAAGTACCTCAGAGAGGGAAAACGGGAACTTTCAAAGTTGAAATCCTCCAAAATGCCGTGGGTGACAAGATTTACAGGTTTGTTGGATTGTAGAAGTTTCAAATTAATGTTTTTATATTTAATTGTACATATCCAATGACTTACTTGTAGTAACCAATGACTGTCACCATCCAAATAACTGCCAACAGGAATGTATGTGGCAGCCATTTTAATTCTCATATTTACCCTCAAGCAAACCTCTTATCATCTTACTTAGGCCATCCAACAAAATTGGGCTAAAACGTCTCTCCAGATGATACTCTATTTAGCCTGAGATCCTGAGATTTGTTTTCTCCAACTAGAGGGGAAAATAAGGGGGGAAAAGTTATTTTCGTACGTTACCGCTATATTTTCGCTTTCATCTCTCTCTCTCTCTCTCTCTGTCTCACTCTCTCTCTGTAAACACACACACACACACACACACACACACACACACACACACACACACACACACACACGCACACACACACACACACATTTATATCCAGTTCATTCATGCATCTCATCCCTCTTGTGGATTCAGATGGCCAATTGTCTGACAGAGTCATCAACTCATCTCTAATCTCTCTAGTCACACTGTTCACTGTGCAGCAATAACTGGCAAACAGTATGAAAAAAAGTCGTAGGCAGTTCACCTCAAACATCATTGTGGGTGAGGATCTGATGCAGTAAGTACCCACAAAAACAAAAAAAGTAAATGCATGCCACCCCAAAAGAATCTTTAAAGATGCAGCTTCCAGAAAGCTTTCTAATCAAACCTGAACCAAATATGTCTTCTCACGTCGCACCAAAACATCAAATAAATATTAGCCACAAAGTCTACACAAATCACACCACACAACCATGAAGATAAATGAAAGTCTTGAATTAAAAAAAAATATATATATATATATATATATATATATATATATATATATATATATATATATATAAAACCATAATTAAATTGCATTACAACGCCTTCTTGCTCCGTATTGTAAGCATGACAAGCTCTTGACTTTAATACAACTTTTATCAGTCTGTAGTAGTATTAAGGAGCAAAGCAGTCTTTTATTTATTGATTTATTCATTTTCTGTCACAAGCGATTTGGATAATGGAAGGATAGATATCCATCACGGTGGATTTATTTGTTGTGATGAGAAAAGGAATCAGAGTGATTGCTCATTTTATGTGCAGAACAAATTCTGCCACAGGGATGTCAGCTTTGTAATTGTCTCAGCAGCAGGTAAATGTAGACTGTTTTTTTGTTTTTGTTTTGTTTTTTTTTCCAAATGTGGAGCGTAGGTGGAGGACTCCTGCTATGGCACAAATGAACCACAGTCATCACTCAAAATCCAACTGAAACTGTTGAGCAATATTTTTGCCTCACAGTTAGCTCACTGGTTCACGGCATAAAGCGTCGGGCCGAAAATTAGCCGAGAAAGGGCGAAATTTTTGTGTTTACTTTGTGCGGCAAACATATTTATAAAGGGGCTGTCTGCCTGTATTTGTTTTAAAAATATATTTCTGTTGATATGTTAAAAATTTCACATTTCGATGAGATACGTTTTGCATATTTGACACACACGTGCACAAACACACATACACACACACACACACAAGCTGCAACTCTTGTTGTTATATTTCACAGTCTTCCTTTATCAGTGTGAAGTGACATTCACAAGCTAGGATTAAATCTTTCAAGGACACAGCAGTATTTCTTTTCAAACAAATAAAGACTTCTGTTTAAACTTTTCTTGTATCGAATGCATAAGGTACTCATTAAAAAAACAAATAAATAAAGATTTTGAGTAAAATGGAACCCATAGTACATTTTTGTTGCAGCGCTAGAGACAACAGACAGTGTGCAATGGGTTATACAGACAGAAATAAACTTTGAAATGATGAAATTTAAAACGGCCTCTGTTTTGGGGATAATCTGGACCGAATCGTCATTGATTTTCGCCGCATTGTTTTCAAGCATTGGCTTTCACTGTTCCCTCCGTGGCCCGGTCCCAACAGCCATGAGGCAACATTTTGTCAAATCTTAACAAATCTGGACAGGCTAAGATTATCTTTTAAAACTGCTCTTGGGAACAGGAATGAAAATAGCCACAAAATACATTTTCATAAGACATTTTTCTGATAAGAATAAAGAAAACATCCCCGTGTGTCTCTGTCTTTCCTCTGTCCACAGGCCCTCCTCTATCTTCCACCCACATGTATTCAAGTGAGAAACAATTCTAATCTTGTGCCTATTCTTTTTTTATCCGCTCCTCTCTCTCTCTTTTTTTTTACCAGACTCAAATGTCAAACGTGATTTCATGCTTCTTCCTTTTTTTTAATACCTTCTCAATGCAACCTCTTCTCTTTTCCACTCTCTGATGAGTATAAAACCAGCAAAATGTCAGTAATTTTCTCTCATGAGCAGTATTTGTCCATGTGTTTTGTCAAAATGTAGCACTCAAAAGTTGGTTCATCAATCTTAATAATAGAATCACGTTGAGATACATTATGTGAGGCACTGAGTATACTGTATGTGGCAGTCAGAGCATAATAAATTACAAGGACACACTAAAAGTTAAAAACAGCGGTTCCTACTCCCCGTAAATTCCTCTAGTCTCCATGGTCCATCCATCCATCCATCCATCATCTACCGCTTATCCGGGGCCGGGTCGCGGGGGCAACAGCTTTAGCAGGGAAGCCCAGACTTCCCTCTCCCTAGCTACTTCTTCCAGCTCTCCCCGGGGGATCCCGAGACGTTCCCAGGCCAGCTGGGTGACATAGTCTCTCCAGCGTGTCCTGGGTCTTCCTCGGGGTCTCCTCCCGGTGGGACATGCCCGGAACACCTCACCAGGGAGGCGCTCCGGAGGCATCCGAATCAGATGCCCAAGCCACCTCATCTGGCTCCTCTCGATATGGAGGAGAAGCGGCTCGACTCTGAGCCCCTCCCGGATGACCGAGCTTCTCACCTTATCTCTAAGGGAGAGCCCGGACACCCTGCGGAGAAAAATTATTTCGGCCGCTTGTATCCGGGATCTCGTTCTTTCGGTCACGACTGTCTCCGTGGTTTGAAAACTAAATAAGCTTTTGAGACTCATGCACCCTTTCCGGACTCAGAAAGTGCGCAAATGATCATATGCAGGCCATTTATATGAAGTAGCGGTGCCATACAACATACCAGAGCACCGACTTGTGTCATGTGCCAAAATGCCGACTTACAGTATGTCCTTATGAGCATTTTCAACATTTCCCTAAGCCAGGCTGTCAGAGAAACGTTCACTTGTTGGCCTCAACAACTCCCTTTTGTAATTGGATTTTGGACTCCCTGGGAGAGAAAGCACACATTCAGTATGCATTGGCAAGAAACAGAAGCACAGTGGTGCTGAGCTCAGGCTCCCCTTGTTACTTCTTACCTTGCAAAAACAATCCGATGTTTAGGTCGGGTAACGGCTCACTATTATCGTCCCTGAGAATAAAGTGGAACACTCTGTGATGTCGTGCAATATGTTTAAATGAAGAACAAACTAAAAGTGACAGTGTTTGTATAACACTGGCAAACCCTTGTCACAAACATGCCAAAAAGAGCTCATCTCTCACCATGTAATTGGACCAAGAAAAAAAAAACAAAAACAAAGTGCAGAGATAGCCTGAACAAAGGCGGCTGTCCATGGTCAGAACAAACTGAAATAGCGCCTAACTGTACAACCATGAAGCATTCTATCAGCCCAGCTATTTGATGAAGAAATTCATCATTGGAAAGAAATCTCTGGATGGACACGCACTTGTTCAGTCAATAACGCAACTCAACTGTATTTATAGAGCACTTTCAAACGGCTATCGGCATCTTATGAGACAGTTTTGGTAATCCAATTGAGAGATTTTGAAATGATATAGCCGTAAAACAAATCTGACCAAGCGCAATGCACAAATGAGCTTTCAATGCTTCTTTATGACATCGGAGAGTGCTACTGCATTTAGACAAATACAATACACAGTACTCCAATCATGCCATACATTTGTGGCTAACAAACATCAAGCTCCAAGTGTGATTCATGGCAAAGGCTCACGGCTTCGCGCACAATTTACTAGAGTATCAAGCCAAAGGGTTTATTTTAATTTGAAGTTATGGGTGCTTGTTAAGCATCTTCATCGGGAATGGTATGGTGTGCTACGGGTTCGATTTGACTCTAAATTCGGTTGCTTTTATCTTCTTTTTCACATTTAACTGCACCTTTGATGTTTCCCCTCCCATACGCTTCCCTTCTGCCCTCTAATCCACTTAGCGTCTTCTCTCTGAGTCTCCTCTTTCCTTTGCTGTTCTTGCTCTTTCTATTTCCCTTTTCGCTCCCTAAAGTAAAAAAAAACACCTTGGGTTCTGTCATTCCTGCTGCTGATTATTAGTTACTTCCCTCTAACAGTGTCTTCACCTGTGTGTCCTTTTGTGGTGTGGAGAAAATGATCCTGACCTTGGTAGTTATTCATGTTAGTCTTAATGTAAAGGGTAGGTGATAACTTTACAACACTCTTGCCCGATGAAATTAAATATACTGTACTATTTTACTTGACGTTGTGCATTTTATTTTCCACTTCGGAAAATGTTCCCAAGAGTCTGAATATAACGTCCATGTCATTCTGTTTGCTCATTTGTGAAATTTTGGCCACTCCAGCCAACCAATTATTATTATGAGAAAGAAGGAATTCGATGAGGAATATGAATGAGAGAGATACATGTGAATTAAAACCTGGGAAAAAAAAGACCACAGAGCTGACATACATTCTAAGTACCGGTACATACAGTATGAATAAAGCAAGGCTGCATAAGTCAGGGCATTTATTCTGTCGGAGACTGTTTGCAATGAAACAGTCGAATGACACAATCAAACAACAAATTCACCCCAAAAAACCGTAAACTGTCAAAGCAGAGAGGAAGAGGAAGCCACCGTAGCTACTGGAAATGCCACGGACTGTGGCTATTTTAACGTTGGCTGACTCAAAGCAAATCTTCCCGAGCAGGAGGAGGCGCACTGACATTCGGTTTTAGTCAGGTAACTTCTCCATAAGAGAATGAATATTATTTACATTGGAGTCAAAGCTACTTGTATGGAATGGCAAGTAAACAACCACAGCAATCAAAATTTGAAAAAAAAGGATCCTAAGGTCCCGACTCTGTACAGACAGCACAATTATTTGAGGTGATGGTTGGTAAGCACTTCCTGACATGAGAGGAAAACTGGTTCAAAGAGAGCAAATCTTTCAGATCCCACACAAGCTAGTGAATCATTGAAAACTTTGAGGAACCTAACAAGTAGCAGCAACTTTTCAAATGTCAAAACGGAGCTCCAAATAAATGCTGACAATGATTTCTAGATGAGACCTCCTCTTGCCCAAAGGCAGCTGTGAAAGGCTCTCGCTTAACTTTGATCCTCGCAAGGACACAAAGTATAGAAATTGGATATATCGTATCCCTAGTGGCATGATAAATTGCATGCCATCTGTGCGTATGTAAAGACAACAATGAGAAAATACACTTCAGCAAGCCAATAAATGGATCCACGAACCATGCAGCAGTCTATATGGTGAGGCTTGGGACAAAGATTCTATAAGTGTAGTCAGTTCAGAAATTAAAACAGGTAACCCGGATGAATGATAACAAAGTTTGACAGGAGGTCAATTGTGGCACATGCTAAATATCTGACATCAAAGTTAAAGTAGCCAAGCCTGGTGTCGTGATTCAATTACCGGTATACCATAGTGCTTACACTGCAAGCGACAGTTCAGAGATGGAAATAAATGGCGGGTTCATCCTTACAAGCAAATTCTAATAATTCAATCCTGACAAAAATATTGTCACGCTTCCCTCTCTACCGCCGGCAGCATGATAACTGGCTTGCCTCCAAATGCCAAGACAAACCAAGAAACCTAATGATATATCCCGGCCTAGTGCTAAAAGCCCATTGGCCTTTCCCAAACCAGACACAATGTGATAAAACACTCGCTTCATGTCTTTAGAAAGCGGCAAGTAGGAAACATTATTTCAAGCCCGTCTCAACCGCAATGAAGTGGCCCAATTTAAAGTTCTCCTTTGAAGCAGATTCATTACAAAGCAACTTCACAACAATCAATGAGAAACGGCAGCATGGAAACGGCAGCTCCGAAACGAAAGAACACTGAGACAAAAGGCTCTGCATCCACCAGGATTTCCGTAATAATGCTCAGCGTGGGCAGAGATGCTTGCAAATTCCAAGACTGCTCTTGTTCTTGTTACATTTCCTGTGTTAGAGGGGCACGTCTGGATCAGTGGTTTTAAGTCTTCCACGATTGGCTGCGCTTGGTCTTTTTTTCCCTTACAAATCAGGAATTTAATGCTGTCCTGTCATTGTCATCATTAAAGCAAGAATCAAAGTTGTCCAACATGCCAGTAGGCTGGAATATTTATGTGTGAAGATGAAGATCATGCGGATATACTACATAGGGCTGGATTATAATTCAATATACAATCAAAAATAACACAAGAAATATCGAGAAAAATAGCGTGCAGTATAATATTGGTTAAAAAACAGTGTGTGTGGTTGGTAATTCACTAACTTGTGTTCAAGTCTGCTCTGGGTCTTCCAGCCCCGGGAATACATAGACAGCCTGCCCGATCTGCTGATGCTACTCGAACTTGCATCACCCAAGACTTTCCTGCTCATCTGAAACTTTCCTTTGCCAGCTTGCCCGATCTGCTGATGCTACTTGACCTTGTCTATTGCATCAATAAAAGAGGCTTTTGGCCATTTGGGTCCCAAAACTGTGTCTAGGCTTAACAACAAGATGAAGTAGTCCGAAAACGGATGGTCAATTGTATTGCATGCACTCCAAGAATGTTTTGAGTTTGCTACGCTAACTTTATACGAACAACGAATGACGGAGGAGCATAACAACAAAGCACATTACACAATATTGCAATGTACACAACAAAACCTTTTTTAAATTGATTCAAACACTTTTATTTCTGAAATTCCCGTTGCGTATAACAACAAACTTTATTCATTTAGTTATTTTTACGTCTGGAAATAATTAAAAAAAAGCTCCGCTTTAATGTGGTTTTGAGAACATATACCGGTATTGTACAGACCTCAAAAGTCAAAGTCAAAAGTCAGGACTCTCTTGTGAAAACACAAAGCATCGATAGTTGATTGAAAATAAATCATACGATATCGATATATGTACGGCAAATGTCACAAAAGCATCCAAAGCTCATGAACATTCATTGAGAATTGGTAATTTGATGATGCATCTCCCTTAATTATTGTAAAGTATAAATTAACTGAATGGCAAAGCCCGGAATGATCGCTGAACCATCGCTGAAAGAATCATTTTAATGAAGTAATTCTAGTGACGTGTGGGTGGTATTGTTGATGGTTCGTTCCATCACATTTCAGAGCTAATAATCAGATGTTTAAGATATCCGATAATCATTCACATTTTCATTTTGAATCGAGACAGAAACAATTTCCCAAAAGCAAAAAAATATTGCCCTTCCGTTCACCTTATTACGTTTTGCAATTTTTAAACATTTTTATTTTATTTGTTTTACAAAAAAAAACAACTAGTATCATCCAATGCCTCATACGCTCAAGAACCAAAATTTCTCAAAGGGAGCTTGGCAATTGTGTGCAGGAATCGTCCTTGGTGGTGGTCCTCTCTAATCCCTTTATTTCCGCCACTTCCTGCCTACTCTCGATTGCTTCTCACACACCTTCTTGGGTCTTTTCCCAGTTGGGTTTGGCCCCGTGCCATTTTCTGTCTCTTTCTCAAATGCAACCCATCTCTCTCCTTCACTGGTCAGGGCCAACAGGTAAACATGCGCCAACAGATGAGACACAGAGGCAGACAGATTGATTGAAGGCAAGAGTCCAATAGCTGTTCCTCGCTGTGAATTTTTGATATGGATCATGCTACTGCATCTTTTTAGTTTGTTCAGTCAAGCACATGGAAATAGTAGCTGTTGTTCAAAAATCCTGTATGTTGAACAGCAGGAGGCTCATTGGAAAGTATTCCGAAAGGTCTGTTTGGATGTTTTTCTTTTCATTATGAAGATAACCTGTGGATCCGTTTATACAGTACACTGAAATATTGGAGTTACAGGTTCTCTCCTTTTTTTTTTAAGAGCGGGTATCACCCATATTTTAAACTTTTACTTTGTCTTAGTTGCAGATTTTATGTGAAGATGACATTATAAAATAGGGCACTGTGCCAAAGTCTGAAACATAATTAGATTTGTTGTTTTAGCAATTCTACTGTATAATGACATATATCTGTATGTCACTCAGTAGAGCCATATTGCCCGAAAATACATACCAGTATAAGCACCTACAGAATATCCAGATCCCTTTCTTTAGCACATAAATCTTGTAGACTCCAGAATGTAGGCGACCCTCGGGTGAATAAGCGGCTCGGATAACGAATGGATAATTAAAACAACAGGTAGACTGCAACTTTTGCCCCGTTCAGAAAGTGTAACACACATCGTTCCATTTTAAAACCTTAACATAGAGGCCTCAATTCAACTTCTATCACAAATGTGGCTATTGCTATGACAATTCTAGATCAATTTTCATAAATGTGGATAAAATAGCTTTATGCTATACGTACACAGTATACTGTGGCAGTATAGTTATACATTTGGAACTATTTATAGTATTTCCGGGCGGCCCGGTAGTCCAGTGGTTAGCACGTCGGCTTCACAGTGCAGAGGTACCGGGTTCGATTCCAGCCCTGGCCTCCCTGTGTGGAGTTTGCATGTTCTCCCCGGGCCTGCGTGGGTTTTCTCCGGATGCTCCGGTTTCCTCCCACATTCCAAAAACATGCGTGGCAGGCTGATTGAACACTCTAAATTGTCCCTAGGTGTGAGTGTGAGTGTGGATGGTTGTTCGTCTCTGTGTGCCCTGTGATTGGCTGGCAACCGATTCAGGGTGTCCCCCGCCTACTGCCCGGAGACAGCTGGGGTAGGCTCCAGCAACCCCCGCAATCCTAGTGAGGATCAAGCGGTTCGGAAGATGAATGAATGAATGAATATAGTATTTCCACCATACCATACTAGAACTTGTTGTTGTGTGTGCCGTTATTCTCCTTGACATGTACTTTCCATCCTCTTATTGTTTTTGGGTTGTGCTAAACCATTTGCACTATTACACAGTTTTATTTATGATATTTACCGTACCGTAAAATCGGCGCTACAACTTTGATCAATATCCACGAGGCTGCAACCACAGACGACTTCTGCGCAACACGGAACTGGCCGTTGTCCCAGGGCGAAGAATGCACTTTGTAGGACATATGAAGAGGGGCGAGAGCAGACGCTAAAATGAAATAATGTAAAACACAAGATAGGACTAAATGGGACTAGAGGTTTGCAGGATTCCTTCTGCATTTGTGTTATTCCCCAACAGATATACTATCAGCTTTAGAAAGACTACAGTTGTTTGTTTACATTCAAACTTAAATTTGCAAATATTAGCTGTCATCTTCATACTGCTTTGTGATTATTGGAGACTTCAGTCATCTTCCTCTCTCGTGGACAAATAACCTCACACAACATATTCACCGTGCAACAAGAGGGAATAAAATGGAACCTCCTGTATGCCAAATGCCAATGTGACAGGAGCTCCTCTTGTATATGTTGATGAGAAAAGAATATTTATTCATTTCATTTTTCTGAATTATAATTTAGTTAGTCTTCTTATTGTTTTTATAGTGTTTTATGCTTTATGGTCGGTCTTATGTACAATATTGAAGCTGAAGCTCTTTTTTAAGATTCTCAATAAATGAAGTTGGGTACACATTTATCATGTATATTGTATCTATATATTGAAATAGTGTACAACAGATTGTTTGTCACAATTTAATTCCAGAACTCAATAGGACAAATGATAAATGCGTGTCAGTTTGCATTGAATAGTTAATAATTGCTTCCAGGAAGTACGCAATCCCAAAAGAAATGCTTCGGCAACTGTCTCAAATCTTCTCCTCCGACCTCACGGGTGTTCCACTTCATTGGAAATTATTGAACTTTGACTCCCTCAGTGGATCTCATCGACAATACAGGTACTTTGCACCATTGATAACCATTATTCTGAAGAACGCTACAATGGCACTTGAGCTATTCAACTTGTGTGATTGCAACCATTCAACCAAAAATGGACCATCAAAAATAATAACACTTGGCAGTAGGAATTATTGGACCCGTTCTTACTTGTCAGTGTCCTACATTTCTCGGTACTCATGAATTGGCCACATTTTGCAGCCCGTCTCATGCTAGGTAAACAACACATACAATACATGTAATATACGATTTGTCAACAGATTCACAGACTATTTCACTAACTCTAAAACTCTGCACAGGTAAATGTCCAATATTCAAAGTCCATCATAGCTAACTTACTGCAGCAATATTAGACAGATAGTTTGTGAGATTTGTTTTTTTCTTTTTCAAGCACAAGCTCCTTCTAACCATGTATGGCTTTTGTTTCATTCATGCACCTGTTCCATTCCCTATTTCTGTTTGGGCTGCATACCAGCGAGTCATTTTCTGTAATATTAAGAACCATTTTTATAATGTTTTTTTTTAAATATTACGGATCACATATTAACAAGAATCATCCTTCTACTGCCAATGTGACATTCCCTCATCACTAACCCAAGAAGCCAGAGTATTTTACTGTAAGTTGAAGTTGATTTGTATCGCTGAAGTGCACAAGTGACACTTTAATGTGAAGATGTAAACAATGTGTTGATGAAAACAAATAGTTTGAGAATTTCCATTCTGTCCTTAGATATTTAACAGAGTGACTGAGAAAAACTGTAATAGTCGGCATGATTATCAAATGATAATTTCGTTTGACAATGTAAAATTTTACTCCTGGTAGAGAGTGCAGATGGAACAGATACCACTGGGCTGCAAATAGCAATAGCATTACCACCATAATGTGAAGGCTAATAACTCATTTGAGTCACATCTCAAACCAACTCTCGATGTGATTTGGTTTTCTCTTATTTTTGCTATCCAGACTCAATCATAACAAGCAAGCTGGGTAAGAGAAAAAAAATAGACTGACGGCTGGCAGTTTGAACAAGGCTTTACAGTGCTTGCAGCCCTCCCGGTGTTCCTCAATGATCAAATCATGACCTGGAGGTTGATCTCACACCACCAGACTATACAGCAGACGGCTTAAAATGGCGGTCCGTGTCCAGACGGAGTCATGGTCTTGTTGCCGTTAAATAAAGATACCTATAATATATGAAAGAAGATAATGAGTCATGTCCCGTTTTCCTTCTCCCACAGGTGTCTGTCACAGACTACCGACAACCAGTTCAGTTATCCAACCTCTCAACCAAAGTCTGCTGGGATAGACTCCAGTCATAGATGTGTGTTTGCTCCGACGGGAGAAGCCTAGGGAGGTCTTTGTGGAAGCCAGAGAAAAAAATTGGCCGCGTACCAACTGCATTCTTCTTTTCCTATGTTAAATATACAGATTTCATGAGGTTTTGACTTGTATTATTTCAAACATTTTGAGAGGTTCTTGGAAAACACGTTGGTCAATGACACATTTTCCTTCAAAGGTGCTTAAAAATAAAGCAAAATTTTAAGAAATGTGCATTATGACATTTTTGAATGAAAATTTTAAAAAATCATTCCTTGCGTTTGGCTGGCAACCAGTTCAGGGTGTCCCCCGCCTACTGCCCGAAGACCCCGCGACCCTTGCGGATTATTAAATGGATGGATGGATTAAAAAAAATCGAAAGTATTTTGTTGATCAAATGTCCACCTTATCATATCACATATTTTTGTTGATCTGAATTTGTTGTCGTCAATCGTCAGATATGTAACAGAGTACCCATATATAGCTCTCGATCAACATGAATACGTCTCAATAACGGATGACTTGCTTTGTTTCCATTGACCTTTGCATGCCCAAGTGTGAAGCGCAGGAAACGTGACTGGTGACTGATCATATGTCTGCCTTACTGGATCAAACTGAACCATGACATTTGCCTGTTGGATGTCATGTTGATCTTAGACATGTCACATCAACTGCTTGTCTTCACTCACTTCATTTCCCACGCCTCCCATTCCTTCTGGCAATGTTTTTTACCCTTGCCCTCACATTACTGTGTATCCCACGACACATTTGTGGGCATACATTTTTGAAATGCATGACAAATAATATTATAATCTTAATAAGTTGTTTTTTTTTTTAACTGCAGCCATATTGGAGGTTTTAAAGGTCAAACCTTCAAGGACCAATTTGTCTGTGATCGCTGTCTTCCCTTTCACCTTTTTCTTTTTTTGTAAATTTGGCCCCACTCATTCTCTTTTGTTAACACAATATATCTACTTGTGTTTTATTTCCATGCCAAGATGATTATCTGGTAAAAATGCACCGTTGTTTGTTAGTAATCAGCACATTATCATTCTGCGTCAACTGGAGTCGGAATGTGCCTGTGTATGCATGGGTGGCTTTTAGTGTGCTTGTGAACGTGTGTGTGTGTGCTTGCGTGCGTGCGTGTGCAGTGCCCATGTGTTCGCTCAGAGTTGGTTATGAATTCACGATTCCACGGGGAATGAAAGAGCAATCCAGCGGTGGCAGCAGGCTTGTATTGATCAAATGTTGTTTTACAGACTGTTCCAGAAAACAAACAAAGTGAACACAATAATTGAACAAACCAGTATAAAAGGCTCGCATTTAATAGGAACAAGGACTTGGTTTGACCACCAAAATGTGCAGGATACATTGGGAATGAGTGTTTAATGGAAAATAGCTTGACACAAAACAGGGGATTGATAAAGTCAGTGAATACACAGTAATTGTAGGAGCCATTACTGCAAATTATTTGACAATGGCTGTGCACACATTGATAGCCTATCACATAATAATTGTCACATATTTGCACCATCCAGAACCAACGTTTGGCTTTTTCCGTGTTTCCCAAAAGAAAAAAATTAACTGGCCAGTGTGTATGTGTGTGTGTTTTGGGGGTGAGGTGTTTGTTACATTAGAAATATATATAGCTTATTACTATGCTATTATTAATACTAATGCATCCCCCCCTTATAACTGGTATTCATAGGAGGGAGACGAGGAGGACACTGTTTTCTGCAGTTTTCGTCAGGCTTTGTGAAGTGGGACGATTAAACACAACCAACACAAGAAATCCTGCTGTGCGACATCAATAGTCTTGTTTGAGAAAGTTGTACGGTACGTATCTGGTACAAAAAGACGGACAAGAAAAGACTGAAAGTAAGAGAGAAGACCAAAGGAGAGAGAACAGTCCTTTGGGAAGTAACTAAAGAAATTAGAAACAATAGCATTGAAAATAATGACAAATAAAATCAAATATAGAAAGAAAATGAATGAATTCCTTTACCGGTAATCTGCACATTCTTGAAAATCAAGATATGCCTTTTCATTGACAGAATTCTTGGAGCTATCTTTCATACTCACACTCTATGCTGTCCAGGTTTCAGTTAATTTGAATGCTGATTTTACATTCCTTATCAAGCAACCAATTGTTTTGAACAGGAGGCGTCCAAATACCCACAGTTGATTGGACCCCCCCCCCCCCCCCCGCCCCCCCAGTAAAAAATACAATCCCCCAGGTCAGAAATATATTAGGGACACTGTTGTTTCTTCCCTCGCAGCCATTGCCTTGGGGAGGCTTCTGGCAAGGTGGTGTCACACTCCACCAGCACATTAGGATACACCCTGGGGCAGAATACCAGGGTGTTTATAAAGCCAGAGATGCTTTGTGCATTGTTTACAATGCGAGAGAGACATGCAAGGAAAATAACCGCTTAATCAGATTCACACAGAATTGTGCTCACACGCACAGGATCCTTTGTAGAAGAAACTTCAAACCAAACCTGTTTCAATCAAGATCCCCATTTCTGACTGTTAGACAACATGACTTACAGAATTGTGTCACTTTACATGACTATATTTAAAGTGACACAATTCAAATTTAATCACAAATTAGACACTACAGTGAGTGTGAGATGGCCTTTTATGGAGAGTACAGGAGTGAAAACCCACAAACTGGAGTGATTACTTTTCTCATGTAACATATACGCATACCCAATTACCACCATCATGTTTTTCTTTTCATTCTCTTCATGGCCTCAGAGGTTTGTTTGCTTCATTTTCTTTGCTAGTAGGTACACTGTATTCCCTGAAAGCCTACTAGTAAGCAGTCCCATCAGGGGGCTTTTTGAATCAGGACGTGACATTGCAGTGTCTGCTTCCAATATTGTCATTGATATGGACCAACTGCCATCTCTTGCTGGTCCCTGCTCACCAACAGCGAGCGGAAAAAAAAAAAAAGATCCGGTGAGGAGGGATTCTCGGCAGTGACACAAAATGATGCATACAAATTTTCTTTCATTTCTTAATGGATATTGAATGGCTCTTAATGACAAAACCCGTAGTTAGAATTTGGTCAATCAGGAGAGATTTTAAAGGATATGTTCTGCTGTAATTGCAACCGGTAATTGCAAATGCAATTATTTTGATTCAATGAAAAACCAATTTCGTTTCTAAAAGGTAACTGTGGGTTTTTGTTTTGTTTTTTGCTTTAGTGATCGTACCGGTAATGGCATTCATCCTCATACACATGAAATGTCTCTGTCTCTACTTAATGGTACACATAGTTATATAGCAGGGGCATTCATTTTTGTTTTCATCTGTTGTCTCCTGGCCTTTTTTGCATGAGTCTGTGCAATCAAAAGTTGTTTTTCTTCAAACTGCTCTGTCGGTGGCCAGTTAGTCCCAAGATCTAAGGCAATAGCCAGCTTCTGGGTGCATTACAGTTGGTGCAGTTTTGGTCTTCTGTGAGGTCTTTTTTCTGCGTCTAACTCACCATGAAGCATGGCTCGAAGTACTCACAATACAATATTCTTTGCATCTTAAATATCCCCCGTTGGTCACACAAACAAACGCTGAATAGAATTCCGAGTGATATTGATTGCTGGAGTTAAAAGCCTAAACAAACCATTGAAGGTGACCTATGCGGAAACCAAACATTGAAAAATGTAATCTGAACCCCTTACAACACTATTATCCATGCAGTACATGAACTCATTTGAAATAAAATGTTGAAAATAATGTTGCTCATATGAACGTTGCTTTGTGTGCTTTAAGGCCTACGACTACCACTCAAAAAAAAATCTCAATTTTCACATATTTCTTTCAAACAAAAACACCATGGTAACAAAGATATTTCTTTATTTTGTATTGTATTTTGTTTTTGTTTTCCTGACAAATTGTTGTCACCCTCAGCTCTACATATCTTGTATCATTGCTGAGGCACCTTAAGCCCTGTCTTGATACATAATCCCTTTGCTATATTCTACACTAAGTGTAGGATGGCAATTTTCGCATCCTGCACACTGCAAAAGTGGGCTGTTGGTCGAAGTTAGCTTTATTTAGCTCAATTTATGATGTGTACGTTGCCCCTTCAACTAGTAGCTGAAAACTGGTGAGCACTGGGTTCCTTTCAAGACCAGCTGTCTGTGTGCTGATCATTCTCAAAGTTTTCATTTTGTCCAGTCCAATGAAAGACATTTGGTGTATCCTGTTTAAGCTTTGACGTGTACACCCCCCCCCCCCCCCCGCCCCTCCCTTTTCAGCACCGGGCAACACAGCTGCCCCTTGTCAGTATGAGTCACTCGTCATCTCTTTGTATATATAGTTTGAAATTCTGCGTTGAGAAGTATTTCTCAAACTTCATACATCAAGTAACACCTTAAAAAAATACCTGGCTCCCCAAGTACAACCATAATGGCCAACACTAAAATACGTGTTATGTGGTGTTCAAGTGTTGTATCCAAAATCGCGAGGAGACAACTTGCTCTGTCAATGGTCTTCATTCAACTCCGTAATATGCGTGTGCCGTGATTCAACCACTGCTTTGCGACACTGCCGTAACATCGTCTCGCACAGTGGCTCTTAACCTGGGTTCAATTGAACCCCAGAGGTTCGGTGAATCAGTCTCAGTGGTTCAACGAAGCTTCTGCTACGGACATAAAATGATTAGACATAAAATTTAGTTTAGTTGTAAGTATTTGGACCAACTTAATGTCCGGAGCAGCCAAACAATGCCCAGCCACCCCATTTTTTTGTCCCTCGCACTTAATTTGTGTATGTGAGTACTATGGCGTGCCGCACATGCAGAACATACCGAAGCAGACACAACCACATCCGACTGCCTGTGGACAAGAGGCTGAATCTTGTTGACATGCCTGCCTCAGAAAGGGAAGCAAAGAGAGGGTGGGAGCACAGACAAAAGTAAAGGTTGATGGTGAAAGACAGACAAGAAAACACGGTAGGGTGAAAGCATCTTTAAAAGCAAAGAGGATGCACGACCGACAAAGTGAAAGAGCGAAGGGAAAGGAGAAAATGACACGTGAGGGAGAAAAAGTCGGCAGACGACAGCTGGAGGGCACAATCAAATCAAGTGACACATCAGCTCATATCACCACAGCATGGGGAAAGAGATGGAGCAACTTTGGGACAATAAAAGAATGGGACATGTTTAGAAAACAGATAGACAGTATAGGTGTGAGGGGAAGCCGAGGAGACAGCAAGATGGAGAGAGATAGAGGAGAACATAGAATGACGGATGGAGGAAACTCGTGCCGATAAGACAGCTCTGTCGAGAGTTGATGTCAGGACAGGGGTTTAGGTTTGTAAGGTGCGGCTTCAAGGAGAAGCAAGGGCCGGATTTGCACAAATGGAAAATTCCACTTGTGAAATCTAAAGTGTCAGTCACAAGTTCAGAGACTTTTCATTCAATGGCATTAGCAATTTTGCCTAAACTGTTCGCTCAATGTAGATAACGACAGCTTTACTCCTCAAGCTGTTGCATGTCTGTCCTGGCACTTAAGAGCAAAAACAAATACCGGTACATACGAATCTGCAGTGTCACTCCAACAACCTTCATCTAAGTAGGATGAACTCATTGAGATTAAGTGCTGTATTTTCGTGTCCATTGTAAATGTAGCCTGAGGCACGCTATAAATATGTGCAGAAGCCAGCGAGACTGTTTTTGATATTTTCACAGACGCACATAGCGTAGCTAAAAATGGGAGTTTTGCGCCATTTTGGGTGTGAACATAGTCAAATCCATTTGCTGCCAATCAAGGCAGCAAATGTGATTTCCTTTACAAATTTGCGTGTGAGACCGAGGCCAGGGAGATTGCATATCTATGTTTGCCACTTAGAGACTGTGTTCTCATGTCATTCGTGTCTGTGTATGATCACCCGCACCCAATGGAGTGATTTTTAAAAAATATAATAGGGAATATCATACAAATCATGCATTCAATAAATTGAGATCTACAATGATTTAGAGCCGTTGTCATATTTCTGAATATAATCCATTAAGATCCACCTCACATGTCCATGGAGCGCAGAATTTGTCTGCCTTTGCCTTGATCAAATTGACCAAATGTTTGGACCATATGCTCCAAGAATTAGACGTGCTTCCAGCAGGCGTAAAGTTCCAATGACTGCCAGCCACCAAATTGTCAGACCCTCGATGCGAAATGATGCAACAACGAACAGGAATTCCATGTTGATCTGGTCAAGCTTTTATTATTATTATTTTTTAATAGCCCCTAATTCCTACATAACAAGTACATTGGCTGCCAGCCAGCAGACTGCCTTATTGGAGCCAACTCAGTCCAAAAATAATTTCATTGACCTTTGATGTCACGCCAGGCAAAATTAGAAGCGACATTTTATCGGGACCGTTAAACACGTACTGTATGTTGGTTGAAGGATGACAAGCAAACATTTTTAATCATCCACTATGACAGAAATACTCACGTGGCTTCCACGAAAAATGTTCGCCACAGTCTTTGCATTGTAATGATCGAACGCTCAAATCTAACGTGCGACTTTCTATCACCCTGTTGCTAGGTAACATTGATGCAACATGTTCCTGGGGGCTGATGTGCTCTAAAGGTTCCCTGTTGCGTAGATAGGTGCCTCGCATGGGTTTGATTATTCTACAGGGTGTCGTGTGTGTGATGCCAGCCGAAAGAGGAATCAAGTAAGAGACGATTATTACCACATGCCATTTCTTCACACCTTTCTTTGGTCTCACTTCATTCTGATTTCTCTTTGAACAGTAGTTTTCCATGCTCTTTTTTTAATTGTTCCTCAAGCTGAGAATCTTTGTTTTTGTGCACAATTTTTTTTTGTCATTTCTGCTCTTGTTCACATTCATACCTGCACATATATAGTGCACATAGTCGGCCTTAGTACTGTGTGGTGTTCCGGTTTTTTTTCTTAGTGTACTGCATAGCCAGTTGTCGCTCTGTTGTTGACAATTAATACTGCGGGGTTTTTTTTCCTTCTTTTTGAAGTCTCTACTGCTCATACATGGAACGTTTCAATGATCCATACATTTTGGCGAAATGCAGTGCTTCGGACTATTCCTGCTCCTGTCCACATTACCTGCCCAATGCATATGTTTTGCGCGTGTCTATTTAGGCATGAAGAGTTTTGCATTCACAACTGCATGCATAGATATTACTGTTCATGTACTGTTGCATTCGCTCATTCTGCTTCGTCTCATTGCCTGATGTTTTAAATATGCACCTAACTGTTTTTGGATTTTGGATTCTTCATAATAATCTTGTGCGCTGCGACTGTCCACTTTGCTGCTGTAAAACTTGAAATTCCCCGTTGTGGGACTAATAAAGGCTTATTGTTTTATATTCTATTTCTCGGTTATTATCTGTACTCCCGAATGATATGGACAATGCCCCTACATTATTACTGGCTACAGAATTCATCTTCGGCCGCACACCCATTTTCTAAACTGTAAACCATTGCCTCTATTGCATAAGGGTACATTTTTGGTCATTTAGTAGCAGAGTTTCTCTGCTTGTATGGGTCTAAAATATTTTGACAAAGCGCCAGTAAAGTTGTGCCCGTGGGCATTACACTTTTATTGCACAGGAAATTATTCTGAAGCAAAGTGATTACATAGAAGCACGCACAGCATACCCTGAGAAAGTTTTGTGTTGGGTGAGAAAAGAACACTTAGTGTGAGTTTGATAGGACACAACTGCCGCTTGATTCGCCTGAAGCAGTGAAGCAGCAGAAACGCGGTTTTGTCCTTCAAGTCATTCTTCTCTTCCCTTGCGTTTGTTTTATATTTTCCAAATGTGCAATGTAGTCACCTGATTTAGTCCAGCCATGAGAGTATGTATGCTCCTCCGCTACCTCATCCAGACAATTTTTTGATGTCTCCTTCTGTCTTTCCCTCCCGTGGCGTCCTTTGCCGTGCTTGATTGCGCTCAGAGGAGAATCAGCAAGCACTCGTTTCCCTAATCACAAATGTAACTCAACAAAGTGCCGTGCCCGCTAACCCGCCAGCTCAAAATCTGAAACTCTGCAAGACTAAAACATTACTGTCAGCCCCACATATTTGTCATAGAACCACGTGAATAAAAGGAAGCATAATGCGATTAAGCTGTGACATTAATTCTCCATACAAGTAACACAGTTAATTTCAACCAAAGGACAACCGGCCTTTCCAGTTTCAAATCTACAACTCAGCTAATCATATTTTTGGGCTGTTAAAATAAGAATGTTGGATGGATATACGGTAATTATCACTATATTGTAAGTAGATGGGGCGGCCCGGTAGTCCAGTGGTTAGCACGTCGGCTTCACAGTGCAGAGGTACCGGGTTCGATTCCAGCTCTGGCCTCCCTGTATGGAGTTTGCATGTTCTCCCCGGGCCTGCGTGGGTTTTCTCCGGGTGCTCCGGTTTCCTCCCACATTCCAAAAATATGCATGGCAGGCTGATTGAACACTCTAAATTGTCCCTAGGTGTAAGTGTGAGCGTGGATGGTTGTTCGTCTATGTGTGCCCTGCGATTGGCTGGCAACCGATTCAGGGTGTCCCCTGCCTACTACCCGGAGACGGCTGGGATGGGCTCCAGCATCCCCCGCGACCCTTGTGAGGATCAAGCGGTTCGGAAGATAGATGAATGAATGAATGTAAGTAGATGCCGGTCATTTTGTTTCCCCATTTTGCTTTGGTAAGGAGTGGCACCGTAGTTGGGAAACACGCTGCAAAATTATCAGCGTGTTCCCTTTCATTTAAGCCACGTGCTTTTCATCGCCAAAGCACTTTGCAATTATGCATTGTTCACTGGGGTTACCTTCATTAAATCTTGACAGAGTGCAGTTATTCCAGAAAAAAAAATTAATCAAGTGAGACTGGGGTTACCCTTTCGAAGTATGGCATGAGCTCATTATCGCTCCAATTGAATTAGCGCTAAGAGATTTTTTTTTTTGTGTGTGTGTGTCAAATGTTGGCAAGAATCAAATCAGTGATTTTCTAGCTAGTCACGTGAGCATGATTGTAGTGGTCCCGGAAAAAGCAGGGAAGCAGGAGAACGAGGAGTACTCAACAAAATGTGTCAACAAAAATCCCTGACAGAGGAACACTGGAAGGACTAAATGCCAAGTCCTGACAAATGCCAATAAACCAAAGCAACTAACAAAACAAACAAACAAACAAAAGCCCGTAACAGTAAAACAAAACAAGGTGACTGCAAGGGCTGTATTGAGCGCCCTGGTTTCTGTCAATCAAACTGACGAGACAACAAGGAACACCTGGACAAGACACAAGGTGTTGAGGGATCTGATTGGTTATCACAAAGGCCCCGGTGGACAAGAACAGGTGGACACAAAACCCAACGAGGAAGACAAAAGCACATGAGGAAACAAAACGATGAAACAAAACCAAATGTAATTGAAAGAACAACGGAATCATCAGGACTGAAGCCATTTCACAAATCCATCTCACCACATTTCACCTGCGTTTTGAGAATGGTCAGAGGAATGCATGACAGACACTCACTCAATCCCATTTTTTTGAAGAAGAATATAGTATCCATGGCGGCCCGGTAGTCCAGTGGTTAGCACGTCGGCTTCACAGTGCAGAGGTACCGGGTTCGATTCCAGCTCCGGCCTCCCTGTGTGGAGTTTGCATGTTCTCCCCGGGTCTGCGTGGGTTTTCTCCGGGTGCTCCGGTTTCCTCCCACATTCCAAAAATATGCGTGGCAGGCTGATTGAACACTCTAAATTGTCCCTAGGTGTGAGTGTGAGTGCGAATGGTTGTTCGTTTCTGTGTGCCCTGCGATTGGCTGGCAACCGATTCAGGGTGTCCCCCGCCTACTGCCCGAAGACAGCTGGGATAGGCTCCAGCACCCCCTGCGACCCTAGTGAGGATCAAGCGGCTCGGAAGATGAATGAATGAATATCGTATCCATGGCCTGTATATATATTTTTTATCCATACCTCAAGGAACCCTTTGCAATACTATATAGTTTTTGCCAAATGCCCTCCCGGACACAACTCACCCATTTTTTTTGCATCCAGGCGTGGGACCTGCAGCACATTGAGTTATGTGACACCATTACAACACCGATGTTCCAAAGTTCATATTCATTTTAAACAATGTACTTTTTTTTCCTACCATGAATTGGAAAAATGGACGGATAATGTATGACAAATTCTCGTCACCAGTTATTGTAGCTTTGTTGTCAAAGCGCAGAGAGCTTCAATGCAATATGAAGGAGGCTTTGTTGTTGAAACGGAAAATGGAGCATTGTCATAAAGGCCAGCCCATGTAGAAACGATCTCTTTTTGTTGACTTTGCCATTAAAAATGCATTTTGTTTACTTTTTGCCGTGTAAGTCACTGATCCAATGTGATGCAAAAAAGATTGGGGATTATTGATGTATGTGATTTTTTTTTTAAATAAAGGCTTTTATCTGCAGATGAATCCCCCTCTAAAATTGTTGTGCACAACCCTAAATGAAAGAAAAATCTTAGGTTTTACCTTAAACAGCTTCACTTTATGGCAAGAGAATGGACACATGCGACACACAGCATTAATTCATAGTAGGCATGCAAACGCATATTGCTTCTATTTTGTCCTTTTAGACCCCCTGAACTCTTTCATTGTTTGCTCTTGCAGAAACAGAAAAACAATGCAAATCAAGTTAATACGTCAACACGTTGTGACTGTAATAACAATTTTATAACACTGGTAGCAGATTTATTCAGACTAAGTTCAACATTTACCGTGTGAAGTGTTGCTTGGCCAACAGCCCTGAAGACCGGATAGGAAATCTTACCCCAGAAAATACATTCTCGGGACTATTTATTCACACGAACACATTCTACTAAAATACCTCTGCTTTAGTCACATAACATTTAACTGACTTTTTAGTTCAGGAAATAGATGGATGGAATTTACTTTACCTAGTGAATCTTATGCAGCCTGTGTTTCAAAGTTCAACCTTTATCGTAACTCAAACACAGATTCACCACTGTGTTAAAACCTATTCACAATATTTTTGTCTTCATTTGACCATCAAATTCATCAGGATTCTGGTTGATGAAAAAAGCTACCTTGACTGAGAAAAAAAGTATTTGGCCATTAATATCCAACAAATGAGTATTTCCAGATTCGAGTCACATCTCACACACGCACACACACACACACGCGCGCGCGCACGTGGCATGAATAAAAAACATATTTTGCTTTTCCTTTCTCTGTGCACAAGGTAGGCAATGTCAGTTTGAGGTCATTCTTTTGTCATAATTCTGTAAACATTTGGGGTGAGAGACACGCTGAAAGATAGTGAAGGGAAAATAACTCAATCTACAACGGGTCGTCCCTGCGGGTCAGTTCATGCTTCGCTATTGTAAATCTGATGTCATGAGTAATTCTATTGTTGACTTCCCATTCCTCCTTCAACTTCTTGTCCTCCGCCTCTCGCTCAACTTTTCACTCTTCGCATTCTTCCTGCTCCTTCCATTGCATTCCACAGCAGTACCAGCTTTCCTGTGCCTTATTTATAGTGCACAGGCTGATTGCAAATTGAACTCCTGATCGAAAACACTTTTCTCCGAAGACAGTGTGGCCTGTTAGCCGAATAGCGTACGTAAGTATGTGATAAATGCGTATGGTTTTGCGAGGCGTGTGCTGATTATATGGAAAATGAGCGTCAAGCAGTCAGTGGTGTTTACACTTCTGCAAAAAGCACGCCGTGCAGTGGATTGCTCGAACAATTCTCAAAAGTGTGTATCGCAAAATGACACATTCAGTCCAAAGCGGTGTCTGTGCTTTTAGTTGTGCAAACTCTTTGAGTTTCAGAAATTGCGATCCAAGAATCAAATGTAGGGTTGAAGCATTTTCGGGGGAAAGGACTATAATAATAGCCTGTCATTGAGTAAGAATCCGCATTTATTCTTGGGGGAAAATGTTATAAGTGGGGATAAAAAATAAAAAAATAAGAGCACACAAAGTTTGCTTAGCCGTTTGGCTCCTTCTTGCTTAATTATGCTTTACATAATAAAAAATTGAAATATATGTACATTTCAATTTCTTATTTAGATTAAAATCATCACACATTTCATATCAGTCAAATCGGACGATATTATTTGGGCTACACTTTATTGATGCTATTTCAGTTTTATGGACTGTATATTTCCTGGACATGACGTTTATTCTCACAGTTTTAATAATAATGATCGCGAGCAGGCAGTGCATTAGCAATGACCTCCCTATTTCTACGAAAGGACACCAGAGTGCTGTGTAACACAGTATTCAGTGGTGTTTATTATGTACCGTTTGCGTGGGCTGTTGGGTGACATGCACTGTTGACTCCGTGATATAATAGCAGCGGTCAGATTGTTGTGAACTTGAGCACTAAGACTGTAAACGTGGCTGCATGCATCTTCATAATCCCTTTAATGGAATCTGTGGGCTGGGCAGTGACATTTCACTCACCCGCACTGAATTGCACATGAATATTTGGAGCCAGGATCTTACTGACTTGACATGTCTGGAGAATTGAAACAAAGTATTGTTTTTGCAAATATTCGTATGTTTCTTACTTGAAAACTGGATTTTTTTTTAATACCACAAAACACCGAACTCATATTAAAAAAACACATGACCAAGCATCTCATTAGCACCAATAATCAACCTGAGGCGATTTCAAGGCAAAACAGATACTGTATATTGTTAAATTGTCTCTCTTTGCTGTGTTATTCCTGTGAAATGTTAATGTCAGAATAATCAATTTCCTTCCTGATCAGCTTCAGTTTATGGTTTCATGGTTTCCGAAGGTCCCAAATAGGTGCCAAGTTGCGTGTTCACTCCTACAGGTTTTGTGTGCTGTTAGTGGATGTGTTGCATGTGAAAATAACATGACAATGTTTCACTAAGATCACAAATTGTAATAATAAATCCATCCTGCACATCCGTCAAATCCTCCTGCATACCCACATCTCTAGTGGGGGTAAGTGGTAAAGAAGATGTAAGGATAGAAACAAATCACTAAAACATCATTAGTGTGAGGGGTAGCAATCAGGAGACCCGCAGATGTCGGAGTTCTTGTCAGAGTTCGGCACGCAGGTGGGTCCAAATGCAGGGAAGTAGTATGCAGAGGCAGGCTTGCACTCAAAAGCAATTTAGTTGAAAGAAACCATAAAGGCAAACAAAATGTATGAATAAAACACTGAGAAAACAAAATCCAAAACAAACTCCTGAAGACAACAAGAACCAAAAGTAACAAACAAAAACCCATGGCAGATGCAAAACACGAACACTAACAGAAAGAGCAACAGAAACAATGACCCGGGACAGAGTGGTCTGGTCCTTAAGACAGATAACTAATGCCACAATGAACAACAGGTGTGCAGTTGCAGGAAGCGCCACCTGTTGATCACAAACAGATCCATGACAGTCGTGAGGTGATTGATGCAGCCTAAGAGCTAATTAAGCCTTCTTGCCAATCTAGAAGTGCATACCAATGTTGGCAGATGACATAATAAAAAGAAAACAATAAAAGCGTTGTGATATCCATGTGACATCTGACAGAAATTCTCTCTTACAATCTTAATACGTCTGGTAGATGTTGTAAATAGATCCCAAATTCAAGTGCAATGATGTACCTTAACACACTTGATTTCCTCCAGCTTCTGACACGCGTAAGAAGAAGAGTGCTTAAGGGCTGCTTAAGGCAATGGGAGAAATCGCTCAAGGCCAGATTCAACAGGTAACACCCACATTTTAAGTTTGCTTTATGTACGGATCTGGCAACTACTTCTGTTTTTAAAAGAGGAAAAAGGAAAACTACTGACTCCAGTCATCAAGATTTTTTGTAAGGTCCCTTCACACAGCTTAATCAAAAAAAACATAATTTTATCATGCATGTCGGGCCACATTCCTGTGAGAATAGTATGAAACAACACATGCCTTTACGGGTTTAGCAGAAGCAGTTATGGAAACGCTAAGACATCCCTAAATAGAAAACAATATTAGCTTCAAGGTGAGAAAAGTAGAGCCGAAAGTGGTGACGACACGGGGTTGGACAGACCAGCTGATTTGTCAATTTGTTTCTCCAAAGTGAAATTTAGAGCATAATGTTGAGTGAGTCACTCATCACGTGATTTCGGCTAGAAGAGACAGCACAGAACTTGATGATGCGTGCACTGAATGAAATTAGTCTGTCACCTTAATCAAATTAAATTGTCTTCTACTTCAGAATGTGCAGCTTTGGCAAGTGAGAAAGAACCAGAAAATGAGGCAATAAAAGCCAGGCTTGAGCGTTTCAGCTCACACTGACGAAGTGGAAGTTACAACAAGGAACATGAAGAGCTCCATGATTTTTTTTGCAAACACAGCAAATTCCCACCCTGGCAGAATCAGCTGCTGTGATTGGAAGACCAACTCGAGCAATGATCAAAGAATAGCCGGCAGAAGCGTCTCTATTGTGACCATTTGACTGAGGACAAACAGAATAAATGAAAATCAAACATTTTCAAGGAGGTCCGTCTTGGTGCTTTCGTTTAATGAAATGGTGCCGATTATCCATCCGGGCAAGGACTACCGTGGTGTAACAAAACCTGGGGGATTACAATGAAAAGGTGCCTCCTCCTGCAGTAAAATGATTGCCGACAAACACAGCCAGCTCAACCACATCACCAGCATGGACGAGGTGCCGCTCACTTCCGACATCCCGGTGAACCACACTGGACAGTCGGGGACAAACAAGTTGTACAAACAGGACAAAGAAGAAAAAAGGCCTTCCTGTGTGGAGTTTTCATGTTCTACCCTCGCCGGCGTGGGTTTTCTCCAGGTACTCCAGTTTTCTCCCACATTCCAAAATCATGTATGCATGGTAGGTTCATTGAACACTCGAAATTTTCCATACAATGGTCGTTTGTCTTTGTGTGCCCTGCGACCGGCTGGCAACCACAACGGCACAGATATCCTTCTCTAACTGCGTGCGTCTATGAAAAATGTCAAAAGAAAGATTTGTCCACCTGTGCACACAGTTAGACTGGACTCTGTGCCAGATCTCCGGAAATAAGGCCCGTGGAGTCGGGCGTAAAGGCAGATGACTCTATTCATCACAAGAATAATAACTTCAGTTAATCTTCAATTAATTGAAGATTAATTCAAGTTATTAATCTTCAATGTCTGGAAGAGTAATAACTTCCAGACATTGAGCCTGAAGGATTTGACGGCCTCCGACTCGGACCCTTTCCTTACCATCCGTGACGATTTTTTCTATCACAGATGACGAAAAAACCCCCCCGAAAACAACCACCCTAAACACATCTTTTAAGTTTGATCAATTTTATAACACCATATTATGATGTTGTGTTTTGACAAAATGTGTTTACATCCAGTCATTTTCTGGCAGTACCATAAGTTCCACAGGGCAGCAATTCCATACAGAAAAAGTGGGCGTTGGCATTGGAGTAAAATCACCAGGATGAAGAAATGCCCCACAGAGGATCTGAGAAAAAAGGAGATGATCACCTCAGTTGTCAACATCCTTCAGCTAAGCACCCATAAATCCATTTTACAAAAGCCGTGCTTTCATGCTACATGGCCGACCATCACTGAATTACTGTTCATGGTACGTGGTGGGGTAATACCAGCTTTGGTTTGGTCACGCAGAAGTAAAAGTGAGGTAAAAACGAGCAACTCAATTCCCCCCAAAGCAGCCACATTCGCTGTAGACGCACACATAATGCAGTGGAGGAACATAGTAGAATGTGGTCTTTAATATAAAAAAATGAATGCAAAACATTTGAATGATTCGTATTGATAATAATACATTAGAAAAGGGATGATCTGGTCCGTAAATGGAAGACATATTTGAGAAGGAGAACCTACTGTACCTACAGTACTCAAATAGAACCTCAACAAATTGGTTGGCCTCGGATTTGTTGTCATTTTAATTCTAAATAGACCTGCGTTGTAATGAGTGCTATTCCAGCTACAATGCCGGCACTACCGTAACTGTTATTGCTATTGATTTTGTGTTGAATCTTTGTGGAGAAAATCAATGGAGACATCCACCATGATCAAGCTATGCAGCAATCATCCAACTCCTATCTACATGTTAAAAAAAAAAAAGCTGTGGAAGCTTTTAGAAAGGAAAAGATGTTGAGATGAAGACATGTTGAGTGTAGTGGAAACATGGAAAGGCACAGAAGGCAAAGATACAGAAACAGGGGTTTGAAAAAAAAATAGACCGGTACAAGAAATCAAAAAGTGGTCTGTAATACATTCAAGAGTGGAGCGAGTGGAAAGTGCACCCAGGGGCTTCTTGGGAGACTAAAGCCTGTTCACCGCTTTTGTGGAAAACGTCGTAGGCTCAAAGCGAGGTAACCGACTTCAACTCTCCGCATCGCATCCTGAGGTAAAGCGACGACATGAAGTGCTTCCTCGTATCGACTCGTCTCCAGATTATCACTCCCGTTTTTTGTTTTTCCGTTCCCTAATGCATTCTTCAAAGACCTATGTCCTCAATAACAAGCCGGGTGTGTGCTTTGTGTACTGTTTGGTGCTGCCACTCCGCTTCCATCAAATGTTTTCCATCATGTGATTTCATATGGGAATCACTCTCCCTCAAATTCCTTGAATGACTCTTCTCTCCATCTGAGAGGCCAGCACAGCACTTGTTGCTGTTGTTTGATTCTTTGTGACCCATCGTCACCAAAAAATATCTCGCTGATATCAAGCTGAAGAACAACAAGGGTCGTATGTTGTATTTTGTTTGTCTGCTGTTACTTACCGGTAATTCTAGGTGTGATTGTTTCACACGGCGACACACCTCACCTCATCTTTCTCTTCATTTCGGTCTTTATTTTTCTCCTCCTGCAGATGTTTCTCCTTTCGTCACTCACATCCTATAGTAATGTCAGCCCAGTTGGTCATGCTGTACTGAAAAATCCCATTCCCATCTTCCGTTGGGGGCAGGGGGCCACAGTTTTTCGGGACCTGATGATCACCGCGGTATAATTAACCATCTATTTTTTTTCCTCTCTCTTTTCTTTCTGGTCCTTAATGAGACCCAAGTGACATTTCCTCCTAGTAGTATTTATTTCATTGTAGGATTTGCACGTATATTATACTGTCTAAAACAGGGGTGGGCAAACCTTTTGGCTCGGGGGCCGCATTGACTTTTAAAATTTGACAGAAGGGCCAGGTAAGCACGAGCTATGGTACATTAAAAAAACCCACTGCATTTGTTGACAGTCCATATGAAACATCAATTGAACAAAAGCATGAAAGTACTGTATTAATATACTTTTTTAAATGACAACAGTGTTGTTAATGACCTATTTTAGCTTGTGCATTGCTACAGATGGGTTATGATCAGACCAGTAGAAGTAGAGCGATATAGAGGTACTAGGTGGTCAAAAAGACCCCCCGCCCCACCTGTTCTGCAACTTCAAGTCAATGCACCACCTGGCGGTGAAATTGCCTGTCAATAGTCCAATTGAAATTAATGCAATCATTCGCATCGAACCTTAATTGTGGACTAACCTTCGGCGGGCCCGATTAAAAAGACCAACGGGCCGGATTCGGCCCGCGAGCCATAGTTTGCCCACCTTTGGTCTAACAACAATAGCTTTATTGAGTGTATGAATTTTAATAACACATGATATACATCTGTAGTTGAACACAAAAGAGCAGCGGAACTGTTGGCCGATGCAAATTTAAAGATTTGTTTCTTTCATCCTTCCAAAAAACTCATCCAGCAATAAAGAAAACAGACAATGGGGACATTGTTCCATAAGCTTGGAGGACTTATGACACCATTAATCGCCTCGTTTACACAGAGATCTGGCCGGATTGCGTTGCGAACCCCCCCCCAAATGAGTGTGATCTCAATTGGGCTAAAAATAAACCCAACTCATATGTGGAGAGATTTATAGCAATGTGTTTAAAGAACAGAATAGAAAGAATAAAAGTAGAGAGCAGCAGTGTTTTTGTTTTGTTTTTATTTGGGATACATATCTATGTCAATAACCTACCGTTGTTTGTTGATAAGTGCGATGGAAAATGGATGCATAAAGATTTTGGAGGCATTTTGATTACACCTGTAAATAATACGATGGATAAGATGATATCTATACATCACAGGATTTGGAAACGGAACTACGCAGGACTCCACTCAGTGTTCCATTAGCAAGTCAAAGCCACTTACCCAAACTTGTTATTTCAACTCCTTTATCTCAACAGTTTTGTAGGGGGGAGGGGGGATTACTCTATTTTGGATAAAAATGGAACTCATTTTGGTCTCATCTCCTGTCCCATATGGCGCTCCGTCCCCTCTTCTCTTTCCAGCCCTCTAATCCTATCTTCTCTCCTCGACTTTTCCGCTTTTCCTTTCTTCCCCTCTCCATTTACTGCCCCATCTCATTCCCCATTTTTCCAATCCTCACCTCCCTCTATCCACTTTTCTCTATGATTGCCCCACCCCCTCACCGCGTCCTTCATCATCCTCTGGTCTTTGCATCCCTCTCCCGATTAGTCGTTCATCCTCCCTGGTTTGCGCTCACGTCTTCATTCTTCTCCTTGTTTCATTCACGCCTCTCGCTCACACATGCTTCTTTCTATTCACATCCCCTCCCTGACTCAACAAGGCCGGCCATTATTTTGGCCTCATTCCTTTTCCTCTACATGTTCCTGCTCCTTGCACATCTTCTCATTGTTCTCATTGCTCTCGACTTTCCTCTCTCTCGACCTTTTTCCTTTCTCAAATTCTCTCATCGGACTCATTCTCTCAAACCGGGATGATCTTTGAAACAGAAACAATCTGCTCCTTCAGTCTGTGATGTGGACTCATTCATTTGTGTTTTTTAGCCTTTCAGTCCGGTGGGTGTCAAACTGTTTGCCTCAGGCCCACTCATAACTCACAAATGCATGCATAGACGAGCTCGTTGCAACTTGCCAGAGCAACACATTGCAGCCTCACTCAACCTGCTGTGAGGGAATCGTGACGGTCTGCTCCGATTATAGTCTTTGGTCTTTGTCTCCTTTGCCCCTCCATCTCTCTATCGACTGGTATTTCTCCTCCCTGAAAAACATTGTGGTCTCTTCTATGTCATTTTTTTTTTCTCTTTCTGGCAGACACCTGCCCTTTTCCACTATCGGCCCATCACATGCAACGCTCTTCCTCTGTGTGTTCTCATTGCATCAGGATTTCTCCTTTCTGTATGCCGGTCTCCGTTTCTGTCACGTCCTGTTCAGAAATGGCATCTTTTCATTCCAGATGACCTTTGTTGTTGACCCCAAATTTATAAAATACAGTTTATTTCGTTACCGTATACCATCTGATCATTTCCTCATTTCTTTCATGGTCCCCCTACAGCTCTCTGTTTGCATTTTCATACGACCGCTGTCGACTCCAACACTCTTCTCCTTGACTCGAGATGGCTATTCTCACTCTTCCTCTTGCTCTCTTCACAGCCCTCATTACCATGTGTGTGTCCGTGTCAGGTTTCATCCTTGTCAGCAAAAGGTCAGCAGCAGGGATTTCCCAGGGCACTACAGCTCGCAGCTCGAGCGCTGTGCAACAGCAGCCTTATGGTGCATATTAATAATGATAGCAAAAGCATGCTTACCACCTTCATGCCACCATTTCACATATTAAACAGCAAATAGCCAAAGGCCCCGGGAACAAAGGCCACGAGTACAGTGTGAACGTTTTGCGCACTTAGCTCAACTGGAGCACTTCCTACTTTCAGCTCAAGACGTTTATGCCCATAAAAGCAATGGGCCTATGCTACATATTTAAGGAGCCAGCTGATGTGGTAAAAGGCTGCCCACCGGGGCATCCATGCGCCGCCTGCTGAAGATACCAGTCACCACTCATTCATTCATTTTCCGAGCCGCTTGACCCTCACTAGGGTCGCGGGGGTGGGGGGGGGGGGGGGGGGTGCTGGAGCCTATCCCAGCAGTCACACCTAGGGACAATTTAGAGTGTTCAATCAGCCTGCCACACATTTTTTGGAATGTGGGAGGAAACCGGAGCACCCGGAGAAAACCCACGCAGGCCCGGGGAGAACATGCAAACTCCACACAGGGAGGCCGGAGCTGGAATCGAACCCGGTACCTCTGCACTATGAAGCCGACGTGCTAACCACTGGACTACCGGGCCGCCCATACCAGTCACCAATCAACCCATTTTCCTTTCTGCTTCTCACCAATATTATCACATATAAGCACCCATTTTAACTTACATTCACACTCACCATTAACTAAAAAAGAATGTATTTTCGGGATGCGACTTTTTTTCACGTGTTAGGCGCAATTCTCGGCGCACCCAGTTTTTAGATCAGCTTTCACAACTGTTTACAAAAACAATCAAGTTTACACACGTTCTGCATGCGCAAGCCTTTCGTAAATCGTTCATGTCCCACAATTTGTGATTTCAGCAATGTGAATAGCAATAGTGACGTTTATAAGACTGTGGTGAGGGTGGCCGTGATGTACGGTTTGCAGACAGTGGCTCTGAAGAAACGACAGGAAGCAGAGCTGCGGGTGGCGGAAATGAAGACGTTGAGGTTTTCTTTAGGAGTCACCAGGCTAGCTAGGATTAGAAATGAGCTCATCAAAGGAACGGCCAAGGTCAGTTCTGATTAAGCTGCAACAAAAACCATCACTCTGACAGGAAATAGGGTTTCAATTGGGATAATAACAAATCGAGATGAAAAAAAAAATCCTTTTTCCACACTTCTATTTTATCAAGTATTGTAGTTTACTTTCCCTTCTGTAAAATAGTGGACAGAATCTTTTTTTCGACATTATTTTCAGTCTCATTGCGACATTCGTCTTTCGTCTTTCCCTTTCCTCTCCTGCTCGGTTTAGCTTTGTATTTATTCATCCACTCAATACACACAAGACGGCAGCGCACTGCAGCAGATGCAGTTGACGTTCTGCACCAACGGAGCAGAAGGCTGTAGTTAGCCGGCTTGGCATGAAACAGGACGCCTCAACACGGAACAGAGGTGAGCGCAGCAGGGCTAAGGGCTCTCTGGAGTAGGAAGGGCATCTCACATACTTGGCACGTTGTGCATTCAGTTTCTCAGTGTGACCGATTTCTGTTGGCGATTTTTGACAGACTTGTTTGCTCAGTCAGAGCTAAGCACAATAATGTGGACCATAAATGAAAAGAAAAAAAATCAACCATACTTACAGTATCCTTTTTTTTTTTTAACAGCACTAAAGTATATTTCACACAGAAACGAACAACCATTCGCACTCACACTCACACCTAGGGACAATTTAGAGTGTTCAATCAGCCTGCCACGCATGTTTTTGGAATGTGGGAGGAAACCGGAGCACCCGGAGAAAACCCACGCAGGCCCGGGGAGAACATGCAAACTCCACACAGGGAGGCCGGAGCTGGAATCGAACCCGGTACCTGTGCACTGTGAAGCCGACGTGCTAACCACTGGACGACCGGGCCAATATGGAATGGAATGGAATATAAAAGACAAAAAAAAGAACTGTCACCAGACACCATTATCATGCAATTCGGTTTTAATGCCGTACTGTTGCAGTGTTTTCAAGACTGGGCTTGACGGACTTACTACCAGCCAAATATATAAACAGAGTCACAGCAAACTATTGAAAGTATCCATCCATTCTCTAGTCTGTTCAGCCTCACGAGGGTCGCTGGCGTGCCGGAGCCCATCCCAGCCAACTTTGGGCGGTAGGCGGGGGACACCCTGAATGGTGGCTAGCCAATCGCAGGGCACACAGAGACGAACAACCTTCCACGCTCGCACTCACACCTAGGAACAATTTTGAGTGTTCAATCTGGCTGCCATGCATGTTTTTGGAATGTGAGAGGAAAGCGGAGTACCCGGAGAAAAACCACGCAGGCCCGGGGAGAACATGCAAACTCCACACAGGGAGGAAGCCGGAATTGACCCGGCAACTCTGCACTGTGAGGCAGACGTGCTAACCAGTCGAACACCGCCTTTCTGAAAATAATCTTTCGTTTGTTGACTGCATCATGTTTGTTAGCCTCAGACTTAGGAGATCCATGTTTACATCAACACTGGAACATTTCTATGCGGAGTTTGTACATTCTTCCAGCGCTCGAATGGGTTTTGTCTGTGTTTGACGGTGGCTTTCTGCATCCACCCCCCCAAAAACATGCTTCTGAGATTAATCTTAGTTTCCACTACATATGTGAGGATCGGGACTTGAAAAAGGACACCTTGTGAGGATGTAATGGGATTTGTAATTCCGAAAACAAGTACTTGCCTCGTATTTGAGGATAAGAACTTGAAAAAGGACACCTTGTTAGGATCTAATATGGACGGTGGGGGGGGGGGGGGGTGCATAGAATTGAGCTCAAAGCTACATCAATCCCAGGGGTTCATGTTTAGCAAGCTCAAAGACAATCACAGGTCGAGCTGTTGTCTAGCTGTTTTTCGTAAATCTTGGTTAATCCAAAACAAAATCATTTGGCAGCCGCGCTGTGTCTGGAATGAACAAAATCCACCACGTTTCAATTGGCTTGATGCTCAAAACGCATTGTGCTGTTTGGTGCCATGCCGTCGCAGGCTTTAACATGTCACGTTTTAAGCGAGAGCTCAGTGGGGCAGCAGTCTATGAAAGATCATTCGGAGTCGTTCCCCTTTCATCTCGAAAGCTGTTGTCCTCGCTGTGTTTAACCGTGGCAGTTTTTCACACTGTGCGGTTCACAGTTCAATGTCATGCTGCGCTGAGGTGTTATTTTGCACGGTGGTCTTGGGCCATGTCTTTCGTGCAAAGTGCCTTGTGTAGTACAGTGCAGGAAGGAAGGCAGATCTGCCAGAGTACTCAGTTCCTCATGCTCCAGTGAATGGAACGAAAATATCAGATGTTAGGAGGCACGACTATTTTTGGAGCCCTGGAAACTGTCGGGCAGCAACTTAATCGGAGTGAAATTGTCACAGGGGTTTCCAGAGCAAATATATTATGGATGTTGTACGACAGCTATTACTGGGCACTTTTTAAATAGACTCTACGTCTACTTAAAAATGTATCTGGATAGACTATACATCCATATAAAAAAACATATTTGGATCCAGATGATTTTATTTGTGAAAAAAAAAAAACACCTGACAATTCAACATACCATTTTTTCAGCGTGGCTAGACATACAGGATTTCAGGAATTTATATAAGATAAGATATCCTTTATTCGTCCCACAATGGGGAAATTTACAGCCTCCAGCAGCAAGAATGTATGTAGAAAGAAGAAAGGAGAAAGAGAAAACAAACAAAAAAAAATGACAATGAAAAAATATTGACAATTGACTGAGCAGAAGTGTCGAACACTGACTGGAGATACGCAGGTTATCTTCGCACTAGAGAGCTGGTATGACACAGTGCAGATGGGTTGACTGGACCAAAGCAAAAAAAAAAAAAAGGGTATGATGAGGGATACTGGAAATTGAAGGAAGCCGTTTTCAACCCAAAAGTAAAAGCTTTCTCTAGGTTAACTCATTAAGAATGTCATTAAAGTACTGCATGGATAAGCAATATCTGAAAGGGATGCAGTTTTCCTCAAATTTTAACAACACTCTTTCCGACAGAAATGTTCTAAAACAACATTGAGATTAGAACTAATTTTTGTGTTTGCAGGTATAATGATCCAGAAAACTGTCATTTCGGACAAATAACAATTGCATCAACTATTTTGTCAGCTGTACAAGACACTCAGCCCAGCTCACGTGTCGAGTATTCCTCCGCAACTCATTTTACTTGACATCAAGTCATTTCCGAGGAAGAATACATGTGGAAAATTTTCTTCCTACGCCTGATTATAATCCGCTATTCCTACCCCATGTTTGGCCACCAACCATCACACCACCTGGCGGAATTATGACAGGTGTACAATTGGTGGAAGGTTAGTTGAAAAAACAAGCATGGACAAATTGTCATGTGAGCGGTGGTAATGTGAAAAAAGGTGCAGCAAGAGAAATAACCCAGATATGCATGAGCGCGCCCGTGTGTCTGTGCCTGTTTATAAGGGACGTAAGCAACGGAATTACAGAGGAATAGATGAGAGCATGGTGAGAAGCGCTTTTGGCTTTTTCTGGGAGGATAAAGCTTTTCCGCCTTGTGGAATCCTGCTGTGGAGCTGTCCAAAAAGTTCTGAATTGGCGGTTGGAGTTGTTGTTTTTTTGGGCGGGTGGAGGGATGCTTTATTCACCTAACTTTACCAAGTATTTTCCTGACTTCCAGTCAAATGTGCTCTTCTTGAAAAGCGCCCGCCACACGCACTTCAGCCCCTTCAACAGAAGTTTTGCGCCATTTTGGGGGGCTGTTTTCTATGAAACAGACTTAATCGCTTTCAAGAACTCACTTATGGGACAGTACAATGTCGAGTGTCCTTAAAGTTGTTCAACGTGGAGTTCATGCACAAAGATGGAAGCATGAGAAATGTCACACAGGACTTTGTGAAACTTCTGCTCAGTTAGCATCTTAAGGACTAACTCGTCCCTTAGCTGTGGCTTGTGCGTTTGCGTAGCCATCAGAAGCCAACGAGCCAAACAGTAATGAGCTCCATTTGAGCCCGCTGCTTCGACAATGTGCCCAAGATGACGACAATCAGTCAAATCTATTTCGTCTTAATGTGAAGAGACTCGGCTCCCGGGCACACACAGTCTCTGCCTTTGCACGTGCACTTGTCACCCTGTCACATGGAAACTCATTTTTTCACTCTTTCGACTGAATCGAATTAAAAAAAAATAGGCATCCATCCTACATTATGCATGGGGTGAGTACTGTTATTTTCATGTCGTTTTTTTTTAAACATATAGTAATCATAAGTAAATTGATGTTAACACTTATTCAGACACGGATGTTAAAACGTTATTTACTGCTGGCCAGTCTGTGTACAATTAACTGTTTACAACACTACTGTTGATTTCAATAAAACTGAAAGTGACACCTGAGTTAGTCCAAACCTGCTATCAGACAGCCTCACGGAATGAATAATGGTTAACTTTGGATGTCAAACTTGTTTCCATGACTACGGATATCTGTATGTAAAATTTGGCCAATGTATCCCTGAATGAATTGTCACCTTTTAAAACCACTCAGGGGTCTGCTTCCATCTCTTCTGAACAAACGTTTAGGTCAGAAACTTATTTAAAGACCTCAAGATGACCAGATATGAATTTTCCCTCGACCAAATAAACCACAATGTAAACTGAAGCTATCAAAACACAACTCTGACCTATTTTGTTGTTTATGACCAATAATATTTTGGCCAATGCTGTTGTAGGGTAATTACAATTTTATCATCCACAGCAATGCATGTGATATTTTACCACAATCATCCATCAGCATAAAGTATTTGTTTGACTGAATGGCACATGAGATAAAATGAGGCTGTTCACTCACCATAATATGTTTGTCTAATTTAGTCTGTTTTTCCTCTGATCTTGGATCACCTTCGTGGCTTTATCATCTTTAATCATAGAATGATGTTGCCTTCCATGTAAATTGCCCAATATCTAGCTATAATCAGATAATTGAAGGGCAAGATAAAAAAAATAAAATAAAATAAAACATGCAGCATCTGTAGACATCTATGACCGGGTGTTGGAGATTGCACTAATCACTGCTATTATTGTGCATGTGTCTCACTGTGGAATTTAATTTGCATAACTTCTATCAATTACTTTTCATCAGAGCTAAATGTCATTTTTATGTACGCCGTTAAAAAAAAACAGTGGAGGAAAATAGCTCATCTACAGCCCCTAGTGGTACAAGTGCCAGAATTGTTACGATGCCCTTTGGAGTTGATGTAATCTTGCACTAAACATGATTTTTATGCTGCACCATTTTCAGATTGTTTTTTTTGGGGGGGGGGGGGGCTATTTTGCAGTCATTACAATTCTGTATTGTTAAAACCATATAACTACCCATGTCAATTCTAACGCATTCTCATTTCCCCTACTCCGAAAGTTTAAGTCAAATAAACATAACGCCACACATTATACATTTGCTGCTTGACGTTGGATATGGTCCTCCTGTTTTTGACTCGATAGATTGTTCGAACAAGCAAACGCCCTGCATCAATTAATCATTGCGCAATCCGCCAGCAGCAGCGAATGGACAGACGGACGCGGAGGGGAGGATACAGACTTGGGTTGGGACAAAGCCCACAGCCGCACTGTGGGAAAGTAACTGCAGGCGGGGCCATCTAGGATGCTCACAGTGTCGGAGCATATCCCATTTGATCAGGGATAAGCCCCCGCGCGAAGGTTCTTTGCTGCTTACAAGAGGATTTATTTGTTGATTTTTTTTTCGTTTTATTTTTTGGGAGTATTCTTTGTGACTCGTTGCTCTGCAGGCTGCAACTTCAACATTTTCTATAAGTCTCTTAACACTGCGGACAGACAACGGGTCACGACAAAGTCACTTATGAGGCGGAAAGAGGGTGGGGGGCAACGACTCCCGGGAGAGCTCCCGTCTGGATAACCTTGTGGCGGAGCCTAATCCATTAAGGGCCACCGGGAGGTTATCGTTCCATCGGAGGTGTTGAAAGAGCTGCAAATGGCAGAACTCAGCTGTCGGGACAGCCATGCATTTAGATCTGGAAGCGACGAGACGCCAATAGTGGCCCACTAAAGGCGACGAGCAAGCACGCGGCTGTCTTCGTGAAGGAATCGATCTCCAAGCTTTGCCGTTGTCATTGCTTTGTCATTGGTGACCAAAGGGGTGGTTTCCAGGGTAAGACGCGGTTAGATATTTTCCTTTAAACGGTTGATTGGAAGAAGGGGGCGCGGGGAGCTCGCGTGGAGTGTAAATGACCGCGAACGCAGCGGTGCGCCGATTTAGCGGCGTTTTCTCAGCCCATAAACTGCGTCCCAGCGGATCTCGAGCGGACGCTGGGTTTCTGTGGGCTGCCACCGGCACCGCGCCTCGTTTATTTCGATACGACTGAACCGCGTCACGTGGCCCGACCACCTCAAAAGTCAGCCGCGTGCAGGGAAGACCGAGACAACGAAAAATACACGCACACACCAAAAAAAAAAAAAAAAAAGTGGACACCGACTATTGTTGAATGGTTCTGACCAAGAGTGGGATTATTTCGCGCATTTTTTGCCTGAGAGGGATTCTGCGCTTGGTTTGCCAAGAGTGGAGATAACTGGACAAATAACCCCTACCACCAGCGAGGACGCGAGGGAGACGCAAAGGTACAGTAAACAGTATAATGTTTCCTTTTCTACTTTGATCCATCTGATTATTGCGCAATTGCCCCACTCTCCATCCGAGTAATGCACACATATGAGAGAACCAGGGGGAGGCGCGATGGGGAGATAATGGCGCTGGTGTTCTCTCCTACGCGGTGGAGATGTGATGCTATCCGATTTGAAGACTGAAGGCAAATGGGACAATCGGAGAGGGAGGTGGGAAGTAAGACCCCGTATGGTTGAAAGTGTGAGGAGGTCGTGGGATAGGGTGGTACAGTGGTACCTCTACATACTAAAATTAATTTGCTCTGGAAGAAATTTCTTAACTAGAAAATGTGTAAGTAGAGACGCGTTTTCCATGTAAATGCCCTAATTCGTTCCAAGCCCTCCAAAAAATTCTGACATAAATTATTCCCAAAGCATAAAAATGCATTAAATATGCATCAAAATATAACAAATACATACAAAACACAAAGAATAAAGAATAAAAACCATGGTCATTTAATTTTCAACTGCGTCCTCATCGTTTTTTTTGCCCTCTTTAGTCCATGTCTCAGAAGTGTTTTTTGCCAGGTGTTTGGTAAAGAACAGATCCAAGGACATTTTCTTTTGTTGGCTTTTAACAAGCCTTCATTCATGCCTTCTTCGTTCATCGCCCCACTGGTGAACACTTTTTCTGGGTGATTCACATCTACGTAAAACTATCGGAACACCTCATGGCCCGAGGGGTGAAAAACGAGGATGCTGCATCGACACATATCTAGCTATCTACACACATAGACGCACACAGGAGAAGTACCTCTTAGCCAATGGGATGCCAGGATGATTCTCGATAATAGCCAATGGCAGAGCAGCTAGAAGTATGGTGCGTTCGGGAAACTCGGAGCAGTGAGTAACCGGCCATACTGTATTTTTACCTTTCCTATCTTGAAATGTCTTTCGTAACAAGAGGCAATATTTTTTCCCATTGAGACGTTTCGTAACTTGCAAATTTCGTATGAAGAGACGTTCGTAAGTAGAGGTACCACTGTATTCCCCATTTTTACTCTTTGAGATTAGCAGAATGCAGCACAGCAGACATGTGGCTCACCGTTCTGGGGTTCTGGGTTAGAATCTCGGTTTCGGCCTTTGTATGGAGTTTGTATGGTCTAAGGGAGTACTGCAGAGTCTTCACTGTTTAAAAACAATCATGTTAGGTCAATGGATAACAATAAATTGTCCATGTGAGTGTGAATGTTGGATGCCAATATGTCGATTCACTGATTACTAGCCGTCACCCAGTTATTTCTGCCATAAACCCAAATGTGGATAAACAGTATAGAAACTGGATGGATCGATAGATGGAGTTTCGCAGAGAGCGGCTCAGACGGAATGATTGGCAATGATACACAGCAATGATACACGTAATTATACAAGGGGCGGACTGGCCAAGAGGACAAGTGTCAGGCTGTGCAGAGGGAAGAGGAGACTAGGGTTGACTTAAAATGAGTTGTCAGAGGAAAGAGGGCAGATGGAACACAGAGAAGCACAGGGGAGCCGAGATGGTCCAGGTGATAGGGGGGCGGGTGGAGGGGGGGGGGGGCGTTTATGGGCAGGGATGGGTTGGCATAATGGTTAGAGAGAGGTAGGACTGCTCTGGGAAGGTGAGTGGCAAAAACAAGGGAGCATGGTGGATAATCATAAAATTGAATTGAGGGTTGGGGGTTGCTGGGAGGCGGGGAGGGGGAGGGAGGGGGTTAATAGTGGAAGCTGCCAAAAAGACACAGGAGAGTAACATCAACACGTGACGAGTATTGCAACTTGCATTAAAAGCTCTCGCAGCAGAGTGCTATAGGGGGCAACTGTATAAAACAATGCTGTGCTTTGGCTACTCTTTGATATTATCTAATGGTCTGCTGGATAATGGCTCTTGCTGTGCCACAAGGAGACGGATCGAGAATATAGGAAACCACATAAAGCTGGAGTTAGAGCTGAACCCGGCCAACAATATACATGCTGTGCTGTGTCAGCCCGTCGGTTTTGCTTTACCTGCTGCATTTGCTTTCTACTTAAGTGGCATCATAGTTTCTCTCAAGAGATCACATTTCAATCAGTTGGTTAAATATTAACTTACTGTATTTCATCCAAATAAGAATCTTTGCTCATCTAGCTATGCAAGCGATATATAGTGGAAGGCTAATATGCTTTTCCACTGCCACTACCACACATGATTATACCTTTTGTGATTTTGTTTTGTCTTTTTTTTTGGGGGGGGGGGTGATTGTGAGTTGATTATAATGTAAAATATGCGCTTAACTCATCAAGTTACGGGAAAACTTGTTTTCAGCCATCCGAAACTTGGAGTGTCCTTGTTTTCTCAACAGCTTAACCTATCCCGGATGAATTTTGGTGCAACTGTTTGCAATTCAATGCTGTGCCGTGCTGTAAATTGTACACGATGGGATTACTTACTTAGTCCATGCATTGCCGCTAGCACTGGGATTGCGTGTGATACAATACAAATATTTCTGTAAAATGTCTTATAAATCCACGGAACGTATAACTTGGCATTCGACCATTGTATAGCAAATTGCTTGTCTGATATTTTTTCTGCTGTTAGCAATTAAAACTGACATAGTAGAGGAAGCATGTTCAAAAACCATTTGGAGGGGCCACGGCGAGTGTGTGCACTCGGCACAGTCAGCCTGCCATTTACCAACCTCTGGATAAGGCGGTATTGAAAACGTATGAATGGAATTTGGGGAACATCAAAATGCTGAGACAATAAGTGGAGAAAATTTGAGTTTTGCCGTTTGAAGAGAAAAGGCACATTTCAGTTCCCACCGGTTTGATTTGAATAAAAAGACTATTCTGTTGGAAATGACTGAGGTAATACGTGTTTTCGTAGTTGTTCTAGTCAGTGGATCGTCATTAGCAGTTTGCTCTGAAGCGTTCTTAACTGCTTTGAATGTTTTTGCCTGCCATACATATGTCACAACAAAGAATTATAAAATGATCGAATGGATTTTTAATTATCGTGCTCAAACAGGAAAATAAAGATTCCTCTGGCCCACTGGGGTCGAGTGTCAAGTATTTACACTGGCAACATTAATAAATTAAAAGCAACCCAGTTTTTAAGTATTTGGGTTTTTTTTTCTCTCGATTTGGCTCATTGCAAAATCCGTCCCTGTCTGTCAACGTCGGGATGCCTAAGAGAAGAGGAAATTCTAAAAAGGGTACATAAACGATTTGCTACGTCTCCTTGGGAGAATGAAGCCTGTTCTCATGAACATTTGTGTGAAAAGAGTAAAGGTGACACACTGTGAAAAAAAAATTCAACCTCCAAGGTTATATATGTGTGTAAAAGTATATATATATAAATTTTTTTCAGTACATATAAAATACTGTTTATTATTTGTAGGGAAGTGAAGTACCATTTTCCGCATGTCTGCACGAACCCATCTCAAGCACTCATCTCAAGCACCATGTCCAGGGATGGCATTTAATGTAGCTGCAGTCAAAAGCAGACATTTGCAAGATGGAGGAAGTGCCATGATGTGAAGGATTTGAGTTCATTGAAAAAAAAAAGATGTTAGTTGAAGGTGATCTGAAGATAAAACCGTATAGAAAGGGAGAGTAAGAGAAGAAAACTTGAGCTTTTTGAATCCCTTATTTAATACCGAGTAAAATCTGTTGAAAAAGAATCGAAAAGCGAATGGTTATTCGAGAAGTGAGAGTAAGAAGAAAAGATGGGCAGTCCAAAGGAAAAAAAAAGAATTAAGACTGTGACGTGGCAACTTGTTGTTTTATGGTTTGATCTGGCAAAATCCAGATATCTTCACGATGTTCTCAAGTAAACGACACATTGTCCACTGCAGTAGGGGTTGAAATGTCGACACCGATATGCATGTCTGTCTGTGAGTCTACACGCACGCTATGACAGATGCTGGCTCGCTGGCACATCTCCAGCTCACCAGGGAAGAGCGAGTGAGAGATGGCGCTGAGCGTGAGGGGAAAAAAAATGAAAGGTGGAGAGAAGCGGCGAGGATGGATGCCAAGAGAGACCGAGAGCACAAGGGAGTGAGTGGTGTGCTGAATGCCAAGCAGTACGCTCATAGAAAGGTGCTGTGTTGTGCTGATACATCACTGCTCAGCCAAACCACTGCATCCTGTAAGTTACCAAAATGCATCTCCGGGGATCACAGTTTTGTATCGCCCACCCACCCGCCTTTTTTTTTTTAAATATATTTTTTTGCACCTTAACAGGAAGAGAAGAAGCTGCTATTCGGATATATTTTCTGAACGCTAAAAGATTTTTTACACAATCTTTAGCTGGTGTGTATGTAGATATATGGGGCTTTGGCATCTAATGTGTTCACTTGCCGTACATATCCAGTTCTGTTGAGGGTTCTGCTGGAGTACTACAGAGATCAAAGTTCCTTTTCTTTGCAAAGCCTGATGCCTTTGTCTCATACTGTACACCTGAATTGCTGCTAAATACTGATGCCCGTTAAAGTATTTTATAAAAACTATGACATGGACAAGGGAATAAAATACTCTTGGTACTCATGTGAAGTTAAATGCCAAGGGAGCTCAAGCAAATGGGACCATGTTATGCGGCGAAACAGCAGGCTAGGTGAAAAAAAGAATAAAAAGACAATTCAGCCAGGATTCAGGAAGGAGATTTTCCGGTTTTCTTTATTTTCAGGAGTGACAGTGGACCAGTTTTGAGCAGCCCACATGTAGCACTGCTCTCCAAGTTGTCCGGCCCCCAGTGACTTCCTCATTCATCTTTTTAAGGGAGTTCACTTGAGCTTCAGGCCAATCAGGTCCAAGCAACAATTGGCCATTCCCTGGTGGTTCCAATTACCTTATCTGAAACAATTAGTGTTCTACAAGGTGCATTAAGTATCACACAACAACCGTTTTGGATGGAAAGAAATGTGCACCTTTCTTCCATGGCATGGCATGCCATCTAAATGGCTCAGAGGCATGACACGGAGACTGTGGCAAAACTTGTTTTAGAGTCGCACCACATTGTGGTTCCAATTAGAATAGATACATTTATTTTTTCTTTTTACTGGGATTAATAATTCACCTTAACACATTGCCTAAAGTGAATGCACCCGAAATAAAAGGGCAGTCAATTTACCATTTATAAAATACATAAATAGTAATTAAAAAAAAAAAGTAAAAAAAAGAGAAAGTAACAACATATATTGGTACCGGTATGTAGAAAATGCTTCTGCTTATAAACGATAAAAAATGTATTATTATAAAAAAAAAAATAGGTGATGTCGAGATACTGACCTGCTACATGTAAGCATTTGTGTCCACTCTGCTAGCCTGGGTAAAGTCATTCCATTCTGTTTTCATCACTGAACATGGCTACATTTGATTGCAGAATCTCTTTCCGAATGTTCATGAATCCCATTTCCATTCCACGGATGTATTGAGCAGGTGGTCAAGCGGGAGCAGCATGAATGAATTCGCTCACTCTTTACAAATCCATAGAAAACATTTAATTCTTACATATTTTTAGTTTCCAGCCACAATTAATTGTAATATCAGAATCAGAACAGCCGGCCTGCGTAGCCCACGGCTTAGTCCAAAAATAACATTTAATCCGGCCGCTTCAAGCTTGTGTTCTGCATTGCACATTTTACTTTTGACAACGGATGACACTGCACTCACTAGGTGGGATCAGTTACTCGAAAAAAAGAGTAACGGGCATAGTATCAACAGCTCCAACATCAAACAACTGTGAACATTCCAAACGGAGAAAGGAAATTCACCAAAGTCAAGAAGACGTGTGACTGCATGCGCTTTGCTGTTGTTGCACTTGTCAAAAGTAGTTATGTATACAGACACTGAAAAATATTAGAGAGGAAAGCAGAACGGCATGCAGGCAGCTGCATTTTTTTAAATACCATGTTAAACAAACTACAACCTTTTTATTTAGCGACTTCTGTTTTAGAGTATGTGGAACTCCAATGGACAGGGTTTTTTTTTTCTCCGTCTCATCTGTAATCGCTGTGGTCTGTGGTGACATAGCAAACCTGACACGCAAAACCAGATAGCAAGTTGAGATTGATTGAAAAGAAGTGTGTGCTCACCCCTGTCACGTTCCGGATTCGACAGCAGGGGGCAGGCGTTCTTGCTTGCCGCCTGCACACCTGCCAACCATTTGTTGGTAATTGCACCGGCTATATTTGGGCGCTCCGGCAGTCGACTCACTGCCGGAGTATTCCACGCGGTGCCATTTGCTATCGTCTAGTCCTTCTTGGTTAAAACTCTGACTTAAATGACTACTGACTATTATTGCGTGCCTTGATATTCCTCTCGTTTTTGATTAGTATTTTACTTAAGAACTTTCTCCTTGCCGTTTTTGTTTCGCAAGCGTTTTCTATTGCCTCGTTGTTATTTCCTGGTCCTCTTTTTGACCAGCGTTTTCTGTTGCCCCGTTATTATTTCCTGGCCCTCTTTTTGATTTGATTTTGTGTTATAATCTCATTTTTTATGAGAAAATTCCTTTTCCGTGTCTGCTATTTCGGGGATCCACTTACCTCTAGTAGTTGTGCACGGAGCGATTATTCTGTCGCTTCGGGCTCAACGTGACAACCCCTCTATCTCTCCACATCAATTGCGAGCGTCAGAGAGAAACACTGCCACATAAAGGATGAAACCTCCACTCCTTTCTTCCCCTTCTCAATCAGTTCACTAGTTCATTTTTTCCCCCACTAGGGTACGACACACTTTCTCTTCTGGTTCTCACTTCTCCACATTGTAGTTTGTCTTTGTACTCTTTCACTGTGACTGCTTTTATCATCTCCGGAGTCTCTTTACTGTGGTTAATCGCATGCCCATATGCATTTATTTACAGTATGCTCGTAGAAATGTTTAAACGGAAGTCTCAGAATGAATGCTGGCGAGGCAAATCCAAACATTTTTAATGAGAGGGCTGTAGTAAGCGATCATGTTGCGCATTATAGGCCGAGGGTCTTAATGGTGTTCGATTTGGACTTTCACAGTGGGTATGACAGAAACTTCCACTGTTGATGGTGTGGCCCTATGTAATTAGAAAATAGGAGCTAAAAGCCGTTTGATTAGTGTCGACAGCCTCTTTTCAGTCACAGCAGGAGTAAAACGCACAAGCTCAGAGTCACTCCCAAACCAACAACTGAATTGCTGTAAAACTGTGAATCCTACCGTACGTAGCATACCAGAGTATGGAGCCAATCTATCCAAAATATCAGTATCAAAACTCCACACTGGACAGTCAATACTGTTCCACTCAAGTCCTAAAAAGTATTGGCATTATGGTAAATGTCCGCAATTGATTATTGGGGAAAAATAGAAAACAATTAATCAGTTTTTTGTTAATTTGGGGGATAATTTTAACTGAATTTTGTCTCTAAATGTTCTGAACTCCGAGTCCAAAGCCGATGTCGTATTGAGACTGAATCAAGACTGCCTTCGCAGGTTTCAGTAAAATACCTGCGCAGGAGGGGACGGAGAGAGAGGACTTGATGGCATAGGTTTCAGTAGAGAGACATGGAAAACAGGATGGACCTTCATGGAGGGTAGTAGCCGGAGCTTGATGTACACAGGATTTATTATAGCCTCCACTTCAAACGATCCCGTGAACCTCAGTCCCAGCTTGCGTGTGGCTCCGGCCAAATGCAAGTCCCACGTCGACAGCCGAACCTTCTTTCTTACTTGATATTCAGGAGTGGGGCGGTGTCGACGGTCTTCTATATTGCAGGATGCGGAGCATGACAAAGCGCCTCTGGTATCTCTGCATATCTTATGAGTCCGCTGAACGGAGGGAATTCCGACTAATCCTGCGACGAGAACAGAGGTGGTTGATATCCATAAGCGGACATTTATTAAGGAAGACCAGCCTGTAGCAGAGGCACGAGGGCTTTGTGCGCAAACTCTACCCATGGGAAATGTGGAGCCCATGACGCGGGTTGTTGTAAGCACACCCACCGTAACGCTGTCTCTAAACTTCCCTGCCGGGCACCCAATAGGAATTGTGACTGCTTCTTGAGCCTCTTCAATCCTCTGCTCAATTTCCCACCTCAACGCCCCCAAAATGAAATGGTCTGTCAAGATGTTTTCCGGATCAGCTCTCTCCTCATTAGGGTCGTAGATTATAGATAGAGTGTCAGGTTTAGTATACTCGGACCCGTTGCGGTAAGTTAATGTGAACTTATAATGGATAAATAACAGTGCCCATCCGTAACGGCCCTGAGTCACTTGGCAGATCGAATCGAGGCAAGGTTATATGGTCAGTGCACATCGTGAATGGCTTCGAGCCTTGTTTTGGTGCCTTCGAGCCAATGTCTCTGTTCTTGTCACGCGAGGATGATAGGCGGTAACTCTCGATTTCCGACGTCATAGTTTTTCTTGGCTTGCGTGAGTCCACAACAGAAGAATCCGCAGGAGTTTCTGGTCAACTGGGGAGCGCTAGGACACCACAGCCTCCACTCCTGAATCCAAAGCGAACAATAACCAGAATAAAAACGAGAACAAAAAGCGCTTGCAAAAAGCAAGGAGAAGATAAATAGAAATAGCTTGTCACGTAAGGACAATGTGACAAACCTATACATCTTTACAATAAAAAAACAATGGTTCCACTTGCATGGAAAAATACAGAATGAGGCAAGAGAACTATGGCGCAATAACGTTGAACCTCGAGAAAACAGCACTCAGCCAATGACTTGAGCAAGGCTATTATCGGGCGTCGGTGTGAGCGTCTTAAGTGAAGTGTTGATGATGGGTGACAGGTGCACCTCTGCCACCTGCTGGACATTTAACAGAGTGGAATCGTGACATTATGCAAGTTGAATCAGTTTTGCAGATGTTTTTTTGACAGACATATTGAAGTTGTGCTTGCATTTAAAGAGCTTTGCTTCAGTCTGACTACAGTAAGTGTCTAGAAGAGGTAAAGTTTATGCGCTTCTTTAATTCCAGGTTTGCTTCTGCAATAAGAGGCACAATATTGATTGCTCAGGCAGACAGATTTGGCGGCTGACCTTCAAATTAGTTGCACACAGTTTAGCGTTTGCCAAATGTGCTGAATTTAAATTAAATGTGCATTCTGGGAAGAGTGTAGGTAAATACATTGAAGAATTAAATTGATGATGTGGGATTTTGTATAGTTGTCTGAAAGGCAGGTGGACACCGCCACTGATGTGCTTAACGATGATTGCGGTTATTGTGGCGAGGAGGATGCCTCGGCAAAATGAAAAGCGTGTTCGCCGCCACGTCTGCAATGGTTAGTCGTTGACTTAATTTGTTCATGATTGTCCAGTTACGCGCATCAGTGCCTTGCTCAGTGTGTGGCGGGTCTTAGATCACGTGCAACATGTCCACCCACAGCACAGGCAGTCTGTTTGAGTGGACACACAATTTAGCCCCCCGCTTTTTGGGGGTCTTACTAAATCAGACACCTTGTGTGGGATTCTGCAAATTAACTGACAAATAAATGGCACTCCAAACCTAACCCTGTACTTTTGTGCTTGACATTGGTAGTTAGAACATTTTAAAGCCAGGGGGCCACGGTCACCTCACTCATCAGCGCTGTCATTGTGGATGCCTTTCATTAATAGTTGGGTATCTGGTGCACTCTCCAGCAATGTGACATCGGTCATGTGATTGCTTTGTGTATTTAGTCATGCTGTATACCTTCTGGGGAGCCCTGTATAGAATTAGATGCCATGTGCACTGTCCTTTTATGTACATTGTGCATACAGTATGTGCACAGCTGTGTAAGTAGGCTTCAAAGGACAATCTATTTGACACTATAATTCCAGTTCGATTTATTTATTTATTGTAGCTTTTATGTTTATAATACAGACAAAGTAATGGTGGTGGGGGAGGGGTTGAACTATAACGTGTACATGTTTATTTATGCAATTTGTTCATCTTGCAAACATGTTTTTCATTGTTTCCTTATTTCTCTATGGAGGTACAACTTTTGAGCCTTGCACCTGGACATTGACTGTTCTGTCACTCTCTTATGTGCTGAGCTACTTAGCCTCCCCTCATGAGTTATCGGGACAAATTATATACAAATGAAATGCTTGTCAGTTTGTTATATGTGAATTGATCTGTTTTTACCCAGGACACAACAAGTGAGCAGTCAAATAGAACAATTCCACAAGATCCATTTTTTATTAATTCTTTTTCTCTCTCCCACATTCCCATCTAAGAGCAGCTTAGACTGTAATACCGTTCATGCTTTTTCCATGTTGGAGGAAAGTACCCAGTTTTAGACATGAGCTGAAAACTTGAACCCAGAAGCTTTGTGCCGTGAGGCAGATGTGCTAACAACCTGACCGATTGTGCTCCCACTTTTTTTTTAGCAAAATAAAAAACAGAAGAACAAAGAGCAGGGTATTAGAGATTTTGTATTTTCATGCTTAGTACACATAATTCCTAATAAATGCAATCTGGAAAAGTAGAATTCAGTTCAGAAAAGTTAACAAATATCCCCCCCAAACAGTCAGACATATTAAATAATGCAAATTTCTTAAAAGATCTTAGTTTTTCGAGCTAAGCTTTATTTTTTTTTAAAAAGCTACAAAAACATGTACCAAAAGTAAAATGTAGGTTAGATTTCCTTTGAATATCGATGTCAGGCACATGTGAATGCGCGCACACACACACTGAGTGAATATACTCTGCTTCTGTCAAGTTGCACTGAAATATGGGAGGTTTCCTAACATGCAACCCCCCACCCCAATTTACAGGCATGCGTGCCAGATGCATATTAGATGACGGTTTGATTGACAGCTGCAGAAGCCCCGTCTCTGTGAGAGAGACGAGGCAAGAATCAGTATGGCAACTGACATTGCATCGTGCCTGAAGCAGCACCTCTTCATTTGCTCATAAATTTCACACCTTGCATGCATATTTTTAGGACCTGATTGAGAGTCCAGTAAAACTCACTTGACTCATACAGAGAGTTTGATCAGCTCGTCCAGTGACGCACATTTGAAGCGTTTTTGTTTGTTCGCAGGTTCAGCAGTATTCATTATTCATATTTAGCTTTTTAAAACAAAGATTTTGTGCAGACCCTTACAAAATAATTTTGAGTTCAACCACTTAATTTGTTTATGATGAGTCAAGTCAAGTCAACAGTATTTATAGAGCACTTTCAAACAGCCATCGCTGCATACAAAGTGCTGTACATGGAGTAATTTAACATGCACAACAAACAGTAAGACAAATCGGTAATAAAGGCGGTAGAAAGCACCAAACAGTAAAATCAAGAACAAATCTAATGTTATGAACAGCCTCATTATAAAAGTCCTACCATGATCATTCTTAACCACCTGTATATGGCCGCTATAGTATTTGTACAGTTAGTTGTGGCAAGGGGCCGTTATCCCTCAATCAACTCTGTCGCGCCAGTTTTTTCTGACATGTATCAATATAGACTGAGAGGCTTAATGATTGCTACCCTTCAATTAAAGAAAGAAAAGCTCACAATGGTCCCTACAATTCCTTAAAACTGACAAAAGTAACAAAGACTTGCCCCAAAATGCTTTGGACCTTCACTTTTTCAACATAATCTTTTGAAGCCATCACTGCAATCAAATCATTTCTGTAGCTCTCAACGAGGCGGCATGTTTGAGGTTGTGTTCAGAAGGACTTGTTTTGATAGAAAGCCACCTTAGAATAAACAAATGCCTTGTTCAGACATTGTTGTGTGTTTTTAGCTTTGTGTCTTGTGTCTATAAACTATCAAAGGACCGGCTACCCGCAGCTGAGACCTTTTTGACATTCAGCACATTCCACTCCAGAATACCTTGATGTCTTAAAAATTCATTTCACACTGCACAGCTTTAAAACAGCTTTTGTAGGCTCATGCAGCAAAGCGGGCCCAAGAACAAGCAACTTCATCTGCGGATTGTTATTTTCGGGGACAAAAGGCAGCCTTGGCGGACGCCAACACTCAATGGAAACAAATCCGACTTATTGAACCAAACTCTGACATCTGGGCATCTGCCCTGATGGACAGAATTTCATCTGCAGATGATGTGGTACTGTTGGCTTCATGAAGCCCTGATCTTCAAACCTTAGTGTAGCGGTTCAAAGCCGAGTGTGAAGCTATTCGGATGAAAATTAGCACCTCCAAATCTGAGACGATGATCCTCATTCGGAAAAAGGTCGAGTGCTCTCTCCAGGTCGGGATGAGATCTTGCCCAAAGTGGAAGAGTTCATTTATCTTGGGGTCTTGTTCACAACTGAGGTAAGATCCTGGAGATCGACAGGTGATGTGCAGTGACGCAGACTCCCAATTAGTCTTGAGCCGAAAGACGATCTATGTTTACTGGCCGATCCATGTTCCAAAGCTCACCTACGGCCACAAGCTGTCGGTCGAGGCCGAAAGAACAAGAGTTTCCCCCACTGGGTGTTCTGGGCTCTCCATTAGAGAAACAGTAGGGTTAGAAGCTCAGCTATTCATCTTTGGAATCAACAGGAGCCAGATGAAGTGGCTCGGGCATCTCATTAGGCTCCTGGACAACTCCCCAGTGAAGTGTTCCAGGCACATCGTACTGGGACATGCCCGAAAAGCTATGTCACCTGACCGGCCTTGGAATGCCTTGGGATACCCCACGAAGAGATGGACGAATTGGCTCGGAAGAGGGCAGTCTCCGGCTTCCCTGCTTAAGCACCTTCCCCTGCAACATAACCCTGGATAAGCGAGAGTAAATGGACACACGGATTGAGCTTTTCAGTATTCCGTTTCTGAGAGTATATCTTTAGAGAGAATGTTGACAAGAAAACTCATCTTTGCTCTTATGAGTAACACCCTGGATTGGGGCCGGATGAGGTCAGACATCTGGCAGGGGACTTGCACTCAGTTTGCTACATTTCTGATTGCGCATGAAGATGCCCCTTTAGAGCCTGGAAGTGTTCTCCACTGATGTGTTAACTACCCAATAAATCAGTTCATAGTCAAGTACAAATTACTCTCCCCAGTCAAAGGTCAGGAGTGTGAATCTTGGAAAGCTGCCATTAAAAACTAACATGTGTAAGATAAACTTTAATGGATGATTTGTGTTATTTCCAAGCACACTTTACACCCACGTTTTTGACAGATTTTTAAAAGCATCCACCATGTTTAGTGTGCTCATGGGATGTAGCTACAGGTAAATAGTGTCCATTATTTACATGCTTGAGGCAGGGAGTGTGTGTGTTGGTATGTGTGCAGCAGCTAAAGATGTTGAAGTCTTTCTCCCAGCTGCCGTCACTCGCTGCCAAGTCATTGAGCGGCCAGCTGTTACGCGCGGCCATCTGATTATAATGCTGTAAAAAAAAAAAAAAGGAAGCTGTTCAATCCTTCTCTTTGTTGATAATATTGCTGCCGGGTCCACTACTCACCAGTCACTGTGCAGGTTAATATGATAATAATCTTTTTGGGCTTCTTCCCCCAAAGAGAGTGAGTCATGAACTAAGAACATTATATAAGAAATAATTAGGTCGCATCATGAGAAGACAAAGTGACATTTTTTTTCTTTGCCTGGCTTTGGAATGAGACAGATGCTGTTCAAGCTTACTTCTCCTTCAATTCACACATCAGGTCATGGCTTACCAATGCAAACTGTGAAACTATGGAACACGACACAATTTTTTCCAGCAGCAAGACCAAATTGTGTTACACAGAGGTGGCAATGGTATTGTTCAGCGTGTTTGTGAATTTGGTGATGCGCTACACCTCACTGGGAGTTACAGCCTTGTCCACCAGTGCATCTGAAAATTTGGTTACATAGAGTAGTCGAGATTTTCGACTTGCGAAAAGTTGGTCTAACCTGTGGCAAAGGTGGTGAAATGCGATTTTGGTCTATTGCATCAAGGGGCAGACAGACAAAATCAGTGCTCTGCGGACATGTATGGAGACATCATGTTGTTTCAGTCATAAACATGTCACCAGCAATCTCAATCTCTATTAATAAAGTTGCATGCATTTTGTTGTCATCCCCATGAGTATTTTGGATATATTTAACAGTGACGTTTAAAACAATAAATAATTCACAAGATGATTTACTTTGCAGCGACATTTCAACAATGCACAATGCACACACATACTCAACAACAATCCACGGAGGTTTATGGTTTGAGTCAGGGCGGGCTGGTCTATAAAACGGGCCTCGACCTTCCAACCTAGACAAGCCTACAACATTCCAATGACTGACATTATTGCACATATACACGAACACTCACCGAAAGATGCAAAATTTAGATCTCGTTTGAAATCATAGCCAACTCAAATTTGATTTCAGATGTCATGATGATGGCTCGCAAATGCTATGAAAAATCTTTAATTGTGTTTATTTAATATTTGCATCACAACAAAGACACTATAAACATCCCTATGAAGTCACATGACACACAGAATATAGTTAATATTATACTGCACATACGTTGTTACACTACAGGGCTTGCTGATGACAGCTGGCATGCTTTATTCGCTTATTGGTATTTTAAGGGCACCATATTGTATTTTTTTCCAAACTTGGCAAAGATGTTGGTTGTGACTAAATTCAGCTGACAAGCTACACTCTTGAATTTGTGCATGCTCCGTCCAGGCACATATGTGGAGGGAAGCTCTCTGTGCTCTCAATCGCCAGTCGCTCCGAGTTTGAGACCACTTCCGATGAGTTGTTCAAGCGAAGTGCATCTATACAAAGCTATTGTTAAATGCTTAGACGGTTACCAATGTTTGGAAGACACTTTTAGTGGTAGTATCTCACGTGAATAAGTCATTCCAAACCATCCCTTGAGTGAAAAGCCATTGCTGAAAATAGCAGGCATTAATAATGAATTTTCCCCGATCAAAAATATGTAGTAGGGGACTCACACAATGTTGATAAAACGCTTTGCGGCAGGCTTCTCTGTGAAAAACATTGGCCATTGTTAACGCTTGAGAGATCATTTTAAAAAATGTTTCAAGCTTTTACATTTTCATTGAACGGAGAACTGATGAAAATCCCCCACACCATCTGGTATGTGTTCAAACTTTTAAAAGTCGAGATGTTCGTGACATTTCAAAACGTAACAGGTGCCGCCCTAAAAGAGGGACCAAAACCTCTCATTGTTTTCTCTCTATTGCGTCTGTTTCCAAAGTGTTAAATTATTCCACAAATCTCTTGTACCGTAACACCGGAGTTGAATTCATCTTATGGTTTTCTTTTGTCTATCTCACGAGGAATACTGTGCATGCATATGGTATATCTGTCAACAGTTCGGTTTTTGCTCCTTGTGTTTTGGGTGGTGGGTACGCAGGCCCCAAAGTGACATAGACTGAAGAGGGGAAAGATGTCCATGTGATTGGTTGACAGTTAATCACAGAAATGTTGGCAAATGACCAATAACTTTTGGACACAGGTGTCAAACTCAAGGCCCGGGTGCCAGTTACGGCCTGCCATATCCTTTGATGTGGCCCGTCAAGGCAAATCATGTGCATCGAGTTCATGTTTCTTTCAACACCCAAATACAACGTTAAACTATTGCAAGCATTTTTGTTCCCAATGCCCCTATTAAAATACATGTTAGAATATAATACAGTTTTTACTGGTAATGTTCAGAAACAAGATATTGTTAAAAAAACGATTCTTTATTCCATAGGCAGTTGTCTATTACCTTCAATTGTTTATTCCGTTTACGTTGTTCCGGAACAATACTAAAGCCCGATGTTGATTAGTACTATTCTTGTGACTTAAATTACACATGACTTTGATTTATATTGAACACAGTGCCTTTCATATCTCTCACTAAAGTCTTATCTTGGTCCCTGTAAATCACGTCTGACTTTGTGTGTTCACCAATTACGGCATATTAAGATGCACAGCCGGCCCCGAAAACGTGATAAAACCGAAATGGGTCTTGAAGAGGTCCATAAAGGATGAGCTATGGCCACATAAACCTGCCCAGAAATTGAATCAAGTCAAAATGAAATGATGGAATTACGAGGGAAATGTTCACTCCACTCAGACCTGATATGAGAGGGTCTTGGTTGCATCTGAATTTAGAACGATTGACAAAGACTAATTTGTCACTGTGGATGTGGAAGGAGGACTGTTGTTCGACACTGCAACAGTCATCTAGTTTAACCATTACCGCATGTAATGTACCACTTGAGTTGCGTCAACTTTCATTATTCCACCGGAACAGCACATTCTGTTCTCTTCTTTCAGTTCATTGACGATGTGTGTCGAACGAATGCAATAGCTCCATATATCTGGATACTTGTCTCTTGAAATAATGTACTATAAATACTTTTGCTTGAATGCTGGACAGTGGTAACATCAACGGTAGGGTGAGAAGCCATTTTTACATCTTTAAAGAAAATGAATTATATCCCTTGAGTGATATGTCAAAGACTGCTGCTATGAGTTTCTGTCTCCTCGACTGCCCGAAATATCTGTCAAGGAGCTGTTAAAAAAAAAAAAAAAAGAACGTTCTAGTTTGCTAGTCTTGAAATTCTCAGCTCATCAGTCAAATGGCTTGCAAGCGTAGAGCAGCACAATAATGACTTTAAGATTTTGTCTGTTTATGCTCATAATTTTATCGATCCCTCCATTTATTATCCTAGTGACGGGTGACCTGGAGCCTAACCCATCTGACCCGGTGTTGTGTCCGGATTAATTAGTTCGGAAATGCCACGGTGAAAAACGATCATGTGATTGGGTTTTTGTTTTATTGCTTGCTTCATGAAACACACAAGCCATGCTCAACTCTCTCTCCCTCTCTCACTGTGCAGTTCTTATTCTACCATCTTTTATGTGGACGCCTTGGGCCTTTTATTGGCACCTTTCTGAAACAACACTCTTTGAATTCCTTGCAACACCTCGCCCTGGACTGGTTGCCAGCCAATCGCCGCCTAAATAAGCATACATCATGTTCAATGGAATTGTTTGTTTGTTTAGAACAGGAAATCATTCTTCAACAATATATAAGGTACAGTTCACTTAAACACGGAACAGTTTATGCATTTTTAAAAATTTATTTATTCTTTTTGTCGATCAGTAACGTGTCTCTGGGTGATCTGAAAAGCACTTATAAGTGTAATCGTCATCGTCAATACCAACACCCCCTTTCTTGTAATAATAATAATAATAATGATAATAATAATAAAATATTTCTATTGTGAGACAAATAAAGGTTTTTCTTATCTAATCTTAATATTCTGAGCGCACGGTAGTCAACCGTTTAGCTACGTGGTTTTTCTCTGGGAACTGGTTTCCTCCCACATTCTAAAAACATGCATGGTAGGTTAATGGAACACTGTGTTAATATAAATGTAACAAGTGAATGTAAGCTTGGGGTATGAAAGACATAGTTAATGTGATGGCTCACTTGCAAATATACCATTTTTCTATTTTTATTTCCTGTGCTCTGGCTACAGCTCTGACCAAAGGCAATATTTTCTCAGGTTGAAGTCATGTTCATGAGCGTTATCTCGCTAACTCCATCCATTCTCCCCCAAATTCTTATGAAACACCATCCCGGACATTCCTTGAATGCTTGTTTGCATAGAATATATCAAAAAAAGGGATACTATTTTGGGAAAATGGACTGGCGGAGGCTTTCAATCACATTGCTGTAATTTCTGTCATCACAACAGCCATTGGATTGATATGTGATTGAGAGACATTTGAGTGACATCTCACTGAACGCCCAAGTGCTGTGAGACACACACCAAACTGGAAGATTTTTCTTCTAACAAATAGCATTTGTGCCCTTTATATAAACGAGGCTACAGTTTCTGTTGCAGTCATTGCAGAAAATGTCACGGAAATAGAATTATTGAGTCAAACAAAGCTGAAAAAGTCCTCTTTTTCTTCATCTGTATAGTACAATGAAAGGATGATGACTATATTTCTGTCTCACTGAAAAACTATGATGGAGCAGTCTCCACAATGAACAGAAGCTTTAATATTGCCCCCAAATTGGAGAGCTTAGAGAAAATTTGACTAGGCTGTTTTCTTGACTTCAAAAGTTGATTGTGTGGCTTTTGCGTGGCGCTAACTGCTAAAAATAGAGCAAATTGATTGCGTCTAATTCAGATGGTGAAATGCGTCACTCACTTACCAAGCCAAGCAGAATGCGTTTTGGGGGTATTTGCGTGTAATTTAAAACAATTAAGATGATTACTTCCACACTGTGACTTCAGTCTAAGTTGCTGGTGGAACAGTGACCCAAATACAAATGAGGATATCCCATTTCCTTTTCATCCTTTGCCTTTTGACCAAGTATCATCCCCATTCTGCTGTGCTCCTTGGTTCCAGGTCGTCATGGTGACTCAGCTTTCATCCAGCCCTTGAACTGAATTCCAATCAGACTTTCTGCTGTTGCAGCCACACGCATGCTCCTTCATGAGTGCGGCAGTGCCAAAGGCCTGAAGAGAGTAATGACAGATTAACGTGTCTCTACTGGTAACAGCTGACCTCTCCTTGGGCAGCTCATAAACAACTTAGCCCTGTTCTCCCACTCCTTTTTTTCTTAACTTCTCATCATTTGTGTTCCACACTACCAATTTGTCTTCATCAGCTTTATTCTTCTCCCTGGTTTGAATCCATTTCATGCCCATTCACCGATGACCAAAGTAGTACTCGTAGATTTTACTGTAGAAGCATGGAGTGGTCTGCACTCTGCGAAAGTTATGTTGTGTAAAATCGTCCTCGGGGTATGCAGTAAAAGAAGAATGGATCTGCTTGTTCGATAGTGACCATTTACACATTAACAGGTATTTTTGTTCTTTTTGCCATTTGATGTCACATCCTGCTTTTACACTGGTTGAGTCGATTTACTCGTTTCCTGCATTCAATCACACATTTAATTTCGTCTCATTTCACAAATGATCAAACTCGGGCTCTGATCCGTTTAGCTCTGGCTAACACTATGTATGAGAATTAATTTGCCATAATTAGGTTCTCCTTTTTTCCACCACATTGACAAGAAACAACAAGTCTGTCTCAGTGCTATAAGTGGATGGATTTCATCACTCACTCCTTTTCTAAAAAAGTGAGTTCACCGGCACTGTTGGGAGTAACGGCTTTATGAATAAACACTGATACTGAATTACTGTTTACGGGAGCAAAATGCGAAAACTGGGGAATTGCTTCACAACATAAATGTCGAACAAGGATAAATCTCGAGTTAGAGCAACGTAATGTAAATGGAAGTACAGACAAAACTTGATGTTAAACTAATTAAACGAAAGGAATTTTACATCAACTGCACATGATGCCATGGACAAAAGTGCTAGTCCGTGTAAGTGTTGCAGAGCAATTTTAATCTTATTCAAATCTTTCACGAGCAAATGCGTTCACGAAATGAGTGCCCATTAATGCCGATGGAGTCGAAGGGAGAGTTACATCAGCAACAAGAGCAATAAAAATATGTCGATTGATTTTTCAGCCTCAAGCCCTTGTTTGTGTTTAACAAACTGGCAGCCATGTTTGCTGTGGAGAAACACCAGTCCAAGTCAGGACACCCATGCCATGGCTTTTCGTCGATGTGTGCCCTGCTATTGGCTGGCAACCAGTTCAGGGTGTACCCCGCAAAAACGGCTGGGATGGGCTCCAGCATGCGCTCCGGCCCTTGTGAGGCTAAGCGGATCCAAAAAATGGAAAGATGGATGGATATTTGAAAGGTTTTCCAAAAAGTAGTGCAATAACCAACTTAGTTGCGTAATCTGCACGAGAGTGATTTAATGTTTCGCCACCGTGTTTCAGAACTTTTGATTTTATTTAATTATTTTTTAAATGAACACTGCAAATTTAACAAAAATAACTTAAAATCACGAATATTGCTGCTGACAGGTAAGGTTGTTTAACCACTTGGGCAATATTTTGGAGATTTGAACTGGTGGAAATGTGTTTTAGTCGTTACCTTTTCTAATGCTATACTTCCATATAGTATAAGAATGACTGGACTTGGTAGCATGTTTGTTTTAAAGATGCTCTGATACCCTCAAGTCTTTTTCTAGTGGTTCCTATATTTACAAAATTCTTTGCATGATGCACATTTTAAAATCATTTGTTGTGCATGTTTGTGTTTTGATTAGCATGCCTAATGTATAGCTTGCCATTGTGATTTAATCGCTGTATGGACCAATGTGTTATTATTGGACATTTTCACCTGTCTTGTTAAAATCTTTTTAAAGGTTATCATTCCTGGGAAACACTTTGGTATTTTCCCACAAGCTTTTTTTTTTTAAACAGCGCCGCAATAATCCCACAGTGTACTGTACCCTTAATTAAGATATCATACCATGAGATTTTGACCTAGTTGCAGCGCAAGTTACGAGGATGCTGTACTGTTCCTGCTTCTTTATCTTGAGTGACTGTCTCATGACCCTTTTACCTCTTACCAAGGCTATAAATAACTTTCTGTGTCATCAGCTCCACGAAGGCTACTTCCCTCTGTGTGTTTGTTAGTGTGACATCTGTGAGCCGTTGACACGTCATCTTGGTGGCTCAGACAGCCACATATTGTGTCCCCTGTAAAGTGGCTATTGTGTTGAAGCCATTTGAGTGGTGGCACAGAGCAAAGATTTGTGCTGAACTGCCTCTACCGTGATTGTGGTGGCACATCAAAACGAGCTCAGCTGCTTCATCGATGTACCAAAGGAATTTTGGATGATTCATTGCCCACATTTTTCAGTTTAAACAGTTTAAGACTAAATTTACACACACACACACACATTGACACACGGCTTAGTGGTAAATCACAACAAGAACAACACAAGAAAGGAACAAATAATGGAAAAAAATGCATCTCAGTGGAATAGTTCATATTTTTGTGTCATATGATCTTGAATTTAATCACCACATGGCCTCATCTGGATTAGTATGTGTGAGACGATAGCTTTCAGGTCACTGTGTGAGTGAATGCGATGAACATGGGATTAGTCCGTCCATGCCAGACATATACTTGCATCGACATAAATACATAAAAAAAAAAAAAAAAAGCCATGACAGCTAGAATGATGATGAGGAGAAAAAGATCGAATTTTGCTTTGGGATTAAGACAGCAACAGTCCTGATCTGTGATTCCCAATGTGTGCACACTAGAGATCAGGCGGGCCGGGCGATATGTCTCAAAATTTATGTTGTGGTATCAAGTGTATCCCTTCAGGGTAACGGTATGTAGCACCATATAAAAATAAGGATAAGCATATTTTTAATAACTGACACATTCAAAAAAGATACATTTCTGATTAAGTTAGTTTTATTCTGAATTAGAGAGGCCTAATTGAATACATATACAGTATTGCATTAAAAACATGAATCAGGATAACATTTATTGTGCAAATCTCCAGTCAGAATGGTACGAAAAAAAAATAATATGGTACTGCTGATATTTAAGATATGTAAACCAGGGGTGTCCAAAGTCGGTCCTCAAGGGCCGCTGTCCTGCCTGTTTTCTAGCTCTCCCAGAAGCAACACACCTGACACTTACATAATCAAGATCATTCTCATGCTGCTTCTGAATGAGGTGTGTTGCAGCCCGTTGAGCTGGGAAACAGGCATGACAGTGGCCCTCCAGAACCCGGAGCTGGACATGCCTGATGTAAACAGTACAACTGGCTTTCAGTTTAGTTTTCAATACCTCATTCAAATGACTGTGCCCATGAATTAATTGACCTTTACAAATATTCAACTGGAATAAAGAAAGCACTTCATTTCGATTAATAAGAAGTCAAGTGTCAAAATGAACAATCAGCACTCAAAATAATGTTGATGAGAAATTGGATTTAAAGGCAGCTGGATAACAATGATGATTTGGGACATATGCGTCTCTGAAGGGAACGCTCTCCTATGCGCTGGTGACTGAAACACAAACAAGAAAGGATCATGACATTAGATCATTCTTGCACAGACAATATTTCAGATTTCTAATTTTTGCAATGTATCAGAATCAGAATCAGAATCGCCTTTATTGTCATTGTACCTCTTACAAATCTTTCCAGTATGGATTTCCTGTATCCACGATATTGCAGCTGAACCAATGTAAATTTCTCAACATGCGACTAATAAGTGTTATTATATTTTTAATATTCATTATTTCACTTTAATATACTGTTTAGGTGGGCCCCCTCCATACTTCTGTCGTTAATCGTGACACCTTCGGCAGCCTGATCCTGAGTCAGAGGCTGTGTTACACCCTTCTGCACACTTGTATGACGCAAAAAAAAAACATGAATACGTCATGCGTAGGCGGCCGCAGTGTTTTTTTCAAGACTGATTTATATGTCATGGTGAATAAAAGAATGAAAATGGACAATTTTATGAATTAAGCACACCCTCTGAATTTAAAAGGCAAATGCATTTCTCAAACTTTCCCCTTGTCAATATGTGAAATTTGACCTATCTGCATGACAAGTATGCTTTAAAAGTGACTATAAGACAAAGAAAAAAGGGTTTGAGGTATGACTTCCTTTCATTGATAATGGTTCACACGGCCAACTGTTTAAAAAAAACAACACACAAGCGACACAAAAAGGTGGTGGGCAGGTGGACGTGATTAGAGGCATACAAGACAGCTTGAGAGAAAAAAAAAGCAAAGGAAGACAGGAAAACTGCATCAGAGTGACTGTTAATTTATGATCCTATTCTGTAACGTAATATAATACAACATAAGGACTGACATTTTCAAAATGTACAGTAGATCAAACATGAATGTCCAAACTCCCTTGATATGGAAATGTCTTCTTTTTTTATGTCTTGGTTGCTCTAAAATAGTGTCGACACTTATAATGAAGCCCGGTCCTGCTCCATTTTTCAATGTCTCTGTGCTTCATTGTCCTGAGAAGCCTTCCTCAAAGAACAAACAGCCTGAAATTACACTGCACGATCAGACGAGAGATATTCATCACTTATGATGGAGACCTAAAATAGGTCATGAGATGTTCCCATGTGTTTTACTTGATGACAAGAGCCGCAATATGTTTTATTGCACCATGCTGCAATTGAACCATGGGCTCTGAGTTACAGTTCATCGGGCAAGTTTATTCAAGTTGTACCAGACTCATTTACTGCCATCCATTTTTCAGAGGAGAAAACTGCCAGACATTTTTGAGCATTTTAAGGAGATTCTCACAGTGTTTCTCCTTTCATTGGTCTAATCCTAACCTAAGTCCTTTACCCCTCACCCTAACCCCAAACTCTAAACCTAACATCATGTAGGGTTTTTTGGGGCGTTTTTAACACAGTGATGGGTCATTTTGACCCGAGGACAACGGGAGAGTCAGAGGGCCGGGTCAAATGTGCCCGCGGGCCGTAGTTTGGGGACCCCTGCTCTATACTATGTGATGAGACACTCTTAGAACAGATAGTTGCAGGAAATGAGATTGAGTGAGTGTGTCTGAGAGGTGACAGACACACACCAAGCTGTCTGACCTTACACCTCACCTAAAAAGAAATGTGAGAAGGTAAGTGTCAGAATAGTCTCTTCAGGGTTGAGTGTTCGAAAAAAAAATGTGTTGAGGAATGAGCCAGTCCACCGTTCAAAGATTTAACCCATTTGTAAATTCTTTGAGCGTTAGACTGCTTCGTGGGCTGACTTTATTCACTCGATGCACTTCATGTTTTAGAAAAGGAGTGACGGTGAACAAGGAATGGGAAGGTGGATGGTAAAATGGATGGATTTTGGATCTCCCAAGTCCAACTGTGTCTCAGCGTGGACAACCACTTAACTTATTGTAGCGAATATGAATTCGCATTTTTGCAACACAGTCACAAAACGCATTTTATTGTCTCATGTTGTGCATACAATGCTAATAATAAAACTGGCAATTCTTTTTAATGGTCATCATGAGAAAGTGTCTCTGCACAATGACAGTGCCTGAACACAGAGATGGGGGGGGGGCATGTCACTTGGATTTATTTAATGAATGTGCTAGAACTAGTATCACACCACACGCCCACACAAGGTGTGTGATGGTAAATTGCAATTATCAGAATGTCCTCCTGCAACTTCCTTATCCTTCTTTCACTCCACCTCTGACTCACACGCTAATGAAATCTTATTTCGCACTTAACTTTCTTTCAGTCTTGGCTGTTCCTCTTTGTTTACTAGAGTGTAAAAAGGATGGCTGCCATTCTCTGCTTGCTCCTTCCACCTCGTGAACGGACAGGTTTTGAAAAGAATCTATGTCTTGTGTACCAGCCTGTGTTCACAGCCTTTCTTTAGTCTGGCTAAAGAAACCCTTGTCGCGGTTATCAGAGACCGAAGCATGGAGAGTAAGAATGATGCAAAAAGCCTGCCTCTGCTTACAGGCATTATGAAAGCGCCAGAAATTGCTTGTCTGTTTATTGTATGAGTGATGTTCTGTGTCAGGGAATGTGTACTCTAGCATTTAACTTGACACTCCTTAGCATATGGAGATGTTCAGTTTGCTTTCTTCAAACAGGAAAAATCCAAAACGTGAACAAAAATTTGGAAAAAAAAGGATTCTAATTACGGTACATCTCAGTTATTATTAATTCCGAACCTGGTTTACAAGCTTGCCCATTCAAACGTTTCCAACCGTGAGAGTCAATGCCCTGTAACCGGTTTTTCATTTTAGTCGGCATGAAGTCTTGATTAATTTAACATACAAAACAAATGGACAAGTGATTCCTATCTTCAAAAGTATGATAAGCGATGCATCGGCCATGAATTAAGCCATGACATTTTGGTGAGGCACTTCACAAACGTGCAGATGCAAACATTTAAGTGGAAGTTTGTCTGTAGCCTGGTGACCAACATACGGAAGGACAAACAAGCACAAATACGTATAAACACACCAGAATGTGTTTCACCTTTTGTATTAGTTTGGTCTTGGTGGAGGTCTGCACTCTATTGACTGACATTGTGATCAAATTACAGCCTAGCTAAATTAACACATCGAATGCTGGATCAAGACTACATGACCTTAGACCTGCAAAGTTCTGTCGGTAATTACAACACGATTGCCAACAATCTATAAAGTCGATTATATTCTATCTTGTAATATTCAACTGCTTTTATGGCAAATGAGAGAGCACGTCAGGAAGTAAAGGCTTAACGCTCACTACCGTCCTCCTCTCGCCGCAGTATGGTAATAGGCACTCTTCAGTATTTTTAACATCTATTCCCACGAAGGCCAAGATTTTATGAGCTTTTACTCAGCGTTTCCTCTCCCGTTCATTTATCTCTCAGTTGCTCCCTAAGTATCCGTGTTATGCTGTGGAGTGATTTATCCAAAAGTGTCAGCTCTCAATAATGTCAGGCTTAGCAGGACTTAGTGGAGAGCCAATTACACTTGCCCAAGTGCACGCACACATAAGACGCACATCCGATGAAAAGAGTTGTGCCGCCGTGCATACATACCGGGGTAAGTGGTTTTATGGCCGATCGAGATGGTTGCAAACATACTCATAACATTACCAATGATAAGTGGCGCATTAAACTGCTGGGCTTTTAAGCTGTCTTCTTGTGCTCCTTGTCTTTCGCTTCTCTCTCTGTCCGTATATGATCCATGAGAGTGATGCAGTTTTACTGTTTATAAACAAATTGGTAAAGCCACTTTTCGTTTTGCATTTGTCTTCTGTGTGACATTGGAGGAGCCAACGTGATGCAGATTTGTGCAAACGTTGTGGCTGAGTACTAATCCACAGAAACATGTTCCAAAGTAAACCCACAAAGATTACTTAGGCTGTGAGTTCTTTCAACATTTGTTCATACCCGTCTGTAGGCTGATACGTCTTGAGATTCCAGACGTTTACAGTCTTCAACACATTATATGCCACTATAATGTCATACAGAGGTGCATTAGCATCCAAAGACTGCACTGAATTGAGTAGGACTCGCGTGTGTCGAAGTCTCCGGTTTCCATTTCAGTGGAGTCGCACAATCCCTGACTAAGTCAAAGGTTTTCCATCATTTTCAATGCACTGTTTTGAAATCGCAGACTGAAAATCACACATCGCCAATAGGTTCGAGATGCACTGCAGAAAGATCACTTTATAGCCAACGTTTTTTCCCTTAGGCCATGTACAGTACGGATTAAGTATGTACTTAACAGATTTCGGATGGATGAGAGGTAAAACAGGCTGCTTGATTGAGTGACCCGTGATTCCAGTGACCTTGTGCAGTTGGAGCTTAGCAAAGCCAAGAGGGAGCTGGAGCACTCCTCTTATGTAAATGGTGTCATATTTGTGCTTTACGCAACACTAACTGGACAGAACCGTGTGTGCATCAATTAAAATGAGACAAAACAGAAGATTATTCCTTTGTTGTGACAATGGTTGTTGGCAATAAATCTTGTGTCGTTGAGGTTGCAAAGGCACAGGTTGAAGAATCTCATCTTGGTAGCTCGCTTCACTGAGATTGCCTCCAATGATGACAAGCTCTTTTTTTCACTGGGGGGATATGTCGCCTGAAAACATCACACTACCTCCACCAAAAGATGCTGCTTTATCAACGCAGAAATCAGCATGGCATTATTTGTGTCTCCTGCACACCTTTATCATATGATCTAACAGCCACAGGCAGAATCTTAAAACGTAATTCAATGGGAACAGCAAAAGGCTTTTGCAAAGATTTGGCAATGTTTTTGTGGGCTCCACACCTACTCAGCTCTGCTGCTCATTCCACAAATGCATGTTCCTTACCAATGTTGCGAAAGGGAAATGAATAGGCTGATGAAGTGATTTACTAAACCCAAATAACCCCCCCCCCGAACCCCCCAAAAAACAAATTCTTTCATTTGTTAATTTAATTTCTAATCCAACCATCAACTGAATCAGTTTCAATGTTTAAGATAAGAGCAATACCAGCAATACCATTGGGAGGAATAGTGTAGGGGGTTGTCACTAATCACCACTTTAATCTGAATGTTTTTTAATTGGTTGTTGTGGGGGGTCATAAAGCCTTTTTATTCTTGTTTGCAACAGCATTTTTATACCTTCACATTCAAAATCAAACAAAAACCAAATTACTGTGTGCAATTGAGTTGTTGTTTGTTTGTTTTTTTTAAATTAAGAAACACAATTCCGGATTTGGGGCGGCCCGGTAGTCCAGTGGTTAGCACGTCGACTTCACAGTGCAGAGGTACCGGGTTCAATTCCAGCTCCGGCCTCCCTGTGTGGTGTTTGCATGTTCTCCTCGGGCCTGCGTGGGTTTTATCCGGGTGCTCCGGTTTCCTCCCACAATCCAAAAATATGCGTGGCAGGCTGATTGAACTCTCTAAAAATTGTCCCTAGGTGTGAATGTGAGCGTGGATGGTTGTTTGTCTCTGTGTGCCCTGCGATTGGCTGGCAACCGGTTCAGGGTGTCCTCCGCCTACTGCCCAAAGACAGCTGGGATAGGCTCCAACACCCCCCGTGACCCTTGTGAGGATCAAGCGGTTCGGAAAATGGATGGATGGATGGAATTCCGGATTTAAATGTGTGCCATAGAGTGAGTCACACATTCATGGTGAGATAGACATGCTTGAAATCATTGAAGGAAGTGTCATTGATCGTAACTTCCTTTGAACAATTTTATTAAAACACACGCACACACACACACATCAATGCTGTCACAGAAGCACACATATTCCAATATGCTGTGATTAAAAATTAGGTCGTATGCAGTGTTAATAAGACTCATGTTCAGATGGATAGAGACTGCGGTCATGCGCGGATTTGTAATTAAACCTTGACTTCGAGTTAACAAAACTAAATGATAACATATTGATCATATGACATAATAACCACATACACCACAAAGTATGCATCACAGAAATACAGTACTTCGGCTTTGTTACATGTTCATTTGTTGTGAGGCCTGAGACAATCACATGAGCTGGTACATCTAACAGTGTCAATAATGAAATGATAATGTTGCTGCTATATTCCACAGTTTAACGACAGATGATTCTGAAGTGATCCTGAGAAAACCTGACAGTGTCATAAGTGCACCAAGCCACTCTGTATCTTGTGCTCTGGAGCTCAATAACCTGTACGGACATCCTCATTTGTGTCCATCTTCCAGTATGTTTGTACAAAACTGATTTGCACCAAAAAGTTGCTCCCCAGATTCTCTGTCTGCTGTGTATCACTCATTCTCTCAATGTTTTTCGTCAGTACTTCCTACACCATCATAGCCCCATGTGGATCACCATGAAAACACTTCCCACCTACCATCTTCCTCACACCTACAAGGTTTCCTTCCATGCTTTTATTTGAAAATGTTTTTGTATCGTATAAAGGGGGCGCGCACACACACACAAACACACAGTTCCTTGACATATATGGCTGTTATTGAGCATGACTTGGTTTCATGGGCTTGGCCCCCATGAGACGCACAGATGGACAGATTTAAAAAAACAACACCGTCCAAATGTTTCAAATCACCATTAGATCTGAGGTGTTAGTTCTGTCTCTTAGTTTGCCTCCGGAAGTACAACAATGTACGAGTCGATCAGCAGTGTTGTTCACAAACGGAGGGGAATCCCACTCTGTACATTTTGTTTTGAAGGTGGCGGCAGTTAACTTCCCACACTTTGTTGCAACGAAGGCCTTTTTATTATTTTATGGCGGAAATCTGTTTGTTATAATAAAGTTTACATTGTAAAGGTGTTCTTTGGAAGCAAAATCGGCAAAAGGAAAATGAATTATGTGAAACTTTGAAATGTGAATGTTACAGGCGTGAAAATGTAAATGTGGTACATTGAAAAGAGGTTCAACTGTATATGTTCTGTGGATCGTGTGTGCCTGTGTTTTTGTGTGTGTTTGAGAGAGGGAGTGAGAGACAACAACGCTCACTTTGTGTTTCGCTCATTAGAGCAGTGTTCAAAGTGTAGCCCTGAGACAAAATAGATGGACAAGTATACGAATGGCTGATGGAGGGCATCCATTTGGGCTCCAATGCAATATAACGTCTCACTGTTGGTTAATGAATCCTATCACATCATTTTGTGAATGGAAGGAGAGATGCGGCTGAACGGAGAGCCAGACAAAAAGGGAGTCTTTCTGGGATAGGAGATGAAAGGATATGTGCTCTAAGCAAATAGAGATGGGGAGCAGTGACCAATGCGCTCCTTACCTAATCTTATTACTTCTCTTATGGGCGGTCCTCATCTGCAGCATCCAGAAACAGAAAACTGGTCATGTGTGTACAAACACACACAATAACCTCTATTGAAACTGCAGCAATTAATGAGCCTGCTTCCAATGTTGGGAAATGGCTGATTTTAAGAACGCGGCATTAAGGAAAGAAAACTAATTTGAATAATCAACAATTATCTAGCTAGTTCTCGCCCTATAGTGACACCTCCAAGGTCATCCAACAATGCTAGTGCAGATTGCATTGTACCCACCTATTATGCATGGCTACAGCTTTATATTGCTCTCCTGAAACCACAAATTGGTTTCTAAATATAAAATATGTTACAGACTCACCTGCAATACCTGTAAATCCACAATAGAGAGAGAATATAAGTAACATTTTTTTCTGGGTTTGTCTCAGTGCTATACAATCCTGGCAGGCCACCTTGACCAACCCACCTAACCCACTGCTAGGCTACACCACGGCTCTCTGGTACAGATACAATGAGCCAAAGTCGCCCCGGCTCTTCTTCGCATTACAGTGAAGTAAAAATCAATTAAAAACAATGACCACTTACAATTTTGATATACCAGGGGCTTGAAGAATAAATTGCAATACCGCTGTTCTTCCAGTAGTATTGTCCATGAGGTGATTAATTCACTTGACATTTACTTGAAGGGGGTCTTCAATTTATGACGGTCTGATGAGCATAGGTGTGAAATGGTCATGGGTCTAATTAATCAAAAATGTGATTTTGGTAATGACTTCACTATTGTGTTTGCATAATAATAAGCCTCTGCACATTTCAGCAAATAAATCAGATTTAAATTGATGTCGCAGGAATGGAACATAAACCATGTAGTATACTCTACCTGTCTTAATATATGTGTATATATACGATAGATAGATAGATAGATAGATAGATAGATAGATAGATAGATAGATAGATAGATAGATAGATAGATAGATAGATAGATAGATAGATAGATAGATAGATAGATAGATAGATAGATAGATAGATAGATAGATAGATAGATAGATAGATAGATAGATAGATAGATAGATAGATAGATAGATAGATAGATAGATAGATAGATAGATAGATAGATAGATAGATAGATAGATAGATAGATAGATAGATATTGTATGAGTTTTGTATTTAGAGACGAGGGGTGAGACCAGGATTTTTTTTTTTACACACACACACACAGGTATGCTTCAGAAAAATATTAAGGAGAAATGTAGACCTCTAATTGGCTGCACAACAGTGCTAACTGTAAAATAGTAACATCGGAACATTACATTTCTCACACTAATGCTGTGATATAGTAAATTGATTTATGGCTTGTGGGCTATATATTTAGTGTTTGTCAGGTTTATAATCCCGTTAATGTTTTCTTCCAACCCCTTATGCAATGCAAGTCCTGTCAAATCACCGAGAGTGTTTGCAGTATGGCACAATATATATCTCCACCTATGAATGCGCTTCTGCACTCTCACTTATCTACCTAATTAGCAAAACACACTGACAAATAATCATTTACAAAAAAATCATTAGCCCTTGTTACACAAGTACATGGCAGAGCAATCGGTCTTCATGAAACATGCAGCACGGGAAAAGCATGACCGTATCAGCAGAAATCACCCGAACAACAAAACTGAAGACACGGATGGAGACACGGGGGATTAAAATGACATTAAAATATCAAAACAAAACATCAATCTAAATGTGCGTGAAATAACATTAGTCTTTTCACAATCTGTAGCACTAAATTATCATTACGGAATATTTACCCCGCTGTTGCATCCTAGATGGCAACAACATTTTTTTGGGGGGGTTGGTGGGCGGCGCACAGCAGTAGCTCCTCCTAAGAATTTTGGAAAACAGGAGGTGACAATTTGGGTGTCCCTCGGGACAAAAGTAAATATAGGTAGTTGTTGAGGAGATGCTCACCTTGTTTTTGAAAGCTATTGGAGTGACATCGAATATACGTTGCTTGCACATTGTGTAAATACACAGAGCAACATTTCCACCATGGAAAGCAAAACATGAAAACCCGTTGTGTAAAATATCAGTTGTCTGCTTGCAATATCATGGCTTAGATTTCATCATAATAACTTTTAATAATAACAATTAAAGAGGAAACCCCATCTCAATGGAGTGCATTGAGCTTCTCAAGTGATGAAAATCACTGTACTGCACGATACAAACTCCAGAGAAAGTGCTTTATATGCACATTTCAGAGATACAGTAAACACATCATGCAGGAATAAACACCCCCTGCAGGCAGATATAGAAGTTAAATTACAGCTTTGTCTTTCCTTGAACAAAAGGAAGTGACTTTATGTGTACGCTGAAGGAGGGGGGGGGGGGTGCGGCGGCTATGAGAGGGTGTGCGTACAAATGTGAGACGTACTTGAGAGCTTGTGGTGATGTTCAAGTGCGGAGAATCCTCGGAGAGCAGCTGTCAATGTTGGTAGCAGGATGTTAGATCTTGGTTCAGATGATCGTTTTCAGACTTTTTTTTTTAATGTTCACAACTACTTTGGTGTTAGGTTATTGCTTGGATGTATTATGTCCAGTGGGTGTAATGAAACAAATCCACCGGGCTGAGCTAGGTCAATTATCTGAAGCACGAGATTAAATTCTTCATATTTCAAACAAACACAAAAAAGGCTCTCAGGCAATGATTGTGTTTGATGCAGTTTTCTTTAGTGATACAGACAAGTGTGAATCACTGGAGGTACAAAATGTTTGTCATGCGTTGTTGGGATGAGCCTGATAATCGTCAAATTCATCATTCATACTTTTGTCAGAGGTGCGAAACTGAATAGTCTTGTCTTGAAGTCAATGAGGCAAACCACCCACATCGATAATATTTTGGAAAAAAAATATGAAGTGACTGCTGCATTACCGATAGAATACTGCAGGGGTGCGGTGGTCATTGTGAATTTCGAGAGATTTAAATATTGTCACAGTCGATCGACTGTCACACTAGGCAACAGTTGGGCAAAAGAAAACTTCTGATTGTTGAGTTCGATTTTTATGCTAACTAAAACGTAATTGGCACACTGATTCCAAAATTATTATTTTTTTCTCTGCAGCCTACTCTCCATATTCCACAAATTATCTGTAGTAAGATCGTCGTTAAAAGAGCTGATTACTACCATTGGACTCATCTACAGCTACGTGGCAACTTGTTTGCGCGGTCACAATGGATTGGATGGTCGAGAGCGTGGAAACTACTTCCGCCTCCCAGTTTCCGCTCGTCGGACACGAGACAAGGCTGGCGTGCTCACCAGTTGGCCAACGTACTGCCGAAACGGTCCGCCAATAGATGAAATTCCAAGCTCTGTCTTACATTACCGGCAGTTTTGATTGTGGTATCACAGGAGTCTTCAAACAGAATGTTCGTTGGATAGATGAGTTTTCTCTTTGGTTAACCTAATTATTCTAATTCCTGGTGGACACATCCATTAGTTGGAGGGCTGAAAAGATCACTTCATTAGGACAGCTTGCAGCACCACAGGCCAACTGGCATTGAGTCAACACACACATTCAACACACCCACCACATCCTCATGGACTTCACAAATAGACTTTTGTGTTTTGACTCTTTTCTACTTCTGAGGATAGCCACACCAGAGAGCCACTAGTTGTGTTCTTGAATTGTGATACACTCGTGAAAGAACTGTGAGTAACAAAAAGAACAAGTGAAAAACATAAATACGGGCCATGAGGAAATGGCAGTTGGAATCAGAAACAAGTGGAGATGCGAGGTTCTTAAGAGAGAGATGGAAAGGTGACAACGAAACAGGCACCAAGGAAAGCAAAAATGGTTGATGTTTATACAATACATACAATACATGCTGATTTATATAGCGCTTTCACAACAGCGGCAGCTGTAACAAAGCGCTTTACAAAACAGTTAACATAAAGTAAAATAATAAACACAACACATAACATAAAACACGGACAGTCGTGGAGTCCTAACCACTTATGTGAATGCGTATCCTCTGATTAAGATGAGGGGATGGGATGAAAACATTCACTCGGTGCTCTAATTCTTTCAGTTCTCAGTAAAAAGGTTCAGTTTTAGTTGTCCCATCCCTGAAATATGGCTGATGGTGCACGTAAAACATATAAGATAAGATATCCTTTATTTGTCACACACTTTGGAAATGTACAGCCTCCAGCAGCAAGAATGCAGGTAGAAAGAAGAAAGAAGAATATCGCAGGTCTTGTACCTTTTTGTTGCAAGCTGATAGACGAGTTAAATTTCCATCCACCCACCACTTAACTCTCAATCCCTCACACTTGAACTTCTGTGAGCGGTCACTTGACCGTCTGTGACTGTGCGCTTGTTGAGTTGACTCGCAACACATCCATAATTCCATTTGGAGTCATTGTAGTTTTAACCTTAATCATTGCTTCAATGTGATATTCGTCAAAATTGTTCTTTTCTGAGGAACACTTTGGTTAATGACTTCTTTCTTTCGAGAGTTGCATTTATTTTATTATTCACTTTTTGCATTTTGCCACGGGTTGGAATTGTGGCCACTTCGGGTAGTAGAAAGAACACTGTTCCTTTAATACATGCTGGTAGCTGTTGTCGAACACACCACACAACAGCTAATGCACCATAACACAACAAATCTCTCTTCCCATACTGAAAAAAAAAAGCGCAGCTCCATCGTCTTAGAAATTCTAAGGCGACAAATTACAGTAAATCAAATTATCATGCACACACAGAAAATCATTCTTTAACACAACTACACTCAGTAAAGCCAAATTATTTCATTGTTCAACCTTTTTGTCTTTGACATTAGTTACTTGCATTTGTGACAACACGCGCATGCACGCACACACACACACCGGTTGTGCCATGGTCAGGTTGGATCTTTTAAAAATACCTGACAGATGATAATAACAGTAATTAATGGGTGTGCTTTTAATAATACTTTAAAAATAATAACTAAGAAAGCCATTCAGCAAATTTATACAACAATTCAGATGGCTTGATTGACACTGGAATATATAGCAGACTTGGTTTCACTCGGTCTTAAGTTTAGTCGACTTTCTGTCACCAAATTGTCAGGTGCTCGATCTGCCCGAGTGGTCAGGAAGGCATAACGCAGTCAGCCAAATGCCCTAACACCGTAAACTAGACATGCCCCGCCATGAAAATGAAGATGTGTACGTTTCATGGGGCCCCTTGTGTGCGTCTTGACATCCAACCATGTACCACTGAATCTTTTTGGACATTTCTATGCAGCAAACTTGGTGGAAATCCAATTCAATTTGAGTTTTGCACTGATTATCTTTGACTAGATTATTCTCATAGACAAAGAAAACAATGATATTCTGGATGGATGAAAAATATCCTATGCCTATGTGACATCACACACATCTATATATATATTGCGCGTCGTCCCGCACGCGGTCTGTCCTTCCGTCTGTCCCTTTTCAAAACGTACCTACTTCACCGCGCCGCTCAGGCAGTGGCTCACGACGATCGCACGGGCATCTTAGCGAAAAAATGTTGTCTACCCACAAGCATTGCAATGAAATTGTTAGTTATTTAGTAGAGCTAAACATCTCTTTATTTTCGCGATAAGCAATGAAGATGAACAAAAAGTTGAACCAAGCAACAACACTTTTGTGGGCCGAAGGCCCACCTTACCAGCCTTCCGCAGGAACTAGCTGATGAGCCGCCCGGAGGGCGGCAAACCACCACCTTACCAGCCTTCCGCAGGAACTAGCTGATGAGCCGCCCGGAGGGCGCCGAACCAGCTAGTACAGTATATTTGAAAATATCGCATTGTAAGTGTGCAATGTCAAAGATTGTATTTTTTTTACTTCATCTTTTCTCTAACGACTCAGCCAAAAAGGTCAAATTTAACAAATTGAAAATCTGTCATCTACACAGTATCACACTAAGTGATCCCAACATTCTCTTCAAGTTGGAACATCTGAAAGGCCACTCAACTCAGCCATTTGGCCTTATCATAGTTATAACAGTAGCAGTCCATACTGGTTTGGCTCCCGTGTGCACATGTGACGTTGCCTAATGAATGTTCAAGTGAGTTTGTGTGAATGCTCAGATGCATGGAAAATTACAGGGAGCATTGTTAAGGGCCATATTGTGTAGTTCCAGTCACCAAGCCGAGTTATTGTCAATGCATGCAAACAAGCATCAGGTGGACTAACAGATGAATGGATGATTGCTGACCAATATTTAATGGAGAAGAGCCATGAGAAGCATATGGGGAAAGAGGGGGGGGGGCTCACACGGGGGAGGCAATCAAAAGGGGGAAGGAAGAAGAGCGGTATAAAAGCCATCCAAGAATAAATAGATGATGACCATTAAATTAATGAGATATGAAGTCTTTGATTGTAAAACAGCAATTGGTGGACACATTTGGAACAGTGGGTGTACAAGCAAGGGTGTCTTAGAGATGGAGGGCAGTTTTATAGAGAGGGAAGAGTGAAAGGATGACGAGTGCAGGGGGGAGGAAACAGATGGAAGCAAATGACCAAATGAAGGGCATTCTGCAAAATAAAACAGAAGGAATGGCAGGCTGTAGGACATGATAAGAAGATGATGATGGAGCATCAGCTGCTGTTTTTCCTTTAAACAGCCTAGATAAGCTGCAAAGTGGAAGTAGTACCGTCCATATTTTCTGCACTATAAGGCGCACCTAAAAGCATTCCATTTTCTCAAAAGCTGACAATGCGCCTTATAATCAATCCGATGCGCCTTTTATACGGGTCAATATTCAGATTTTTTGGAAATATGAAACAAATTATTTTGTTACAGCCGCAGCGGTTGTGAAAGCGCTATGGAAATAAGTACGTATTGTATTCCCTTTAGCATAGCTCCATCTAGTGGATGCATAATGCAACCTCAGCCACTATTGGAGCCTCTATTCTATGCGCCTTATAATTCGGTTCCCCTTTTATATGAAACCTCTTATAAAATTCATTGAAAGTGGAAGTGCCTTATATTGCGGAAAATACATTCAATAAAATCTCAACACATAATCATACAATGCAGACTTTATGGCAGTAACTGGAGGATGTTTTGAAACACATCAATTGTCTTTTAACTCCTTCACTCCCAAAGACGTTTCTAAACGTCTTTTCAGACTTGGTCGAGAATTGGCTGGTACTGAATGAGTTAACATTTACAGTAACAAAAAATATCAATTTTGCAGAAGAAATTATGTTTTAGTTAGTTTAGCATCTGTAGAAAATTCATAATCAAGCCTCAATCTTCAATTTGGCATGACAATCAAAAATGTCAAACCTGACGCCATGGTACTCAACTGGTAAAGTAGATATCTCGGGGTCTCGTTCATGATTGGGATAAGAATGGAGCACGAAATGTGTCAGAGGAGTGAGTCAAATAATGAAGTTTGAACACAGGCAGAGGCGGAGGGAAGTGTTCAGACAGAAGTCCAGGGGCAAGAGAGAGGTCAGTGTCAACTGTTGTCTGGCCGTCTCCTCAAGACCTATCGTAACCCATCCTATCAAGTCAAGACAGTGCATCACAAAAACACATTTCCATGAAAAGATGCGCATGCAGACAGTTATGTCAACAAGCTACTGGGAGAACATGCCCTTAGTGGTTATGAAATGGAGAAATAGTATGAAGTCAACCGTTTTAAATGAGAGGAAATGTTGCAAAGTGTTTGTGTGTGGGTGTGCATACAAATGTTGAGTATGGTACATGTTTTGAACTGTGATCTGCTCACAATTTGCTGAGGTTAGGGACTTTGAGAACTTTGCTATGAGGAGCTTTTTAACCACCTCGGTAAATTAAAGAGACAGACGAGAAGGAGTAGAGACATCCCCATTAATTTTGACTGTATTATTACTGCGGACATTTTATTTTAAAGTCCAGAACTGCAGCATAAGTGCCAGCATTCGGGCCTTTTCAGGAGACCTTTAGTGACTAACTAACAGGTCTCATTACACAAATTAGTCAATCCTTTTTATCCATCAGTACAGTGGAATTGCTTATCATAATTTCAATGTGGTTATTCTGCATTTGCTGCACAAATGAAAGAAACAGAATAAGAATTCCAGTGCGGTACATTTGCAATAAAATACCCTCAAATGAACCTGTCTGTCCATGTGGGAAAAAAAATCTTTGCAATTTGACTGAATTTTGAAAATACCAACTGGAGGAAAAGTCTGATTATTTTCACACAAACAAATTCTCAATTGGAGCTATTTTTCAGACCTTTTTTGAAATACTCTATTCCTTTACAGGTGCGTAGATATAAAAATAGCCCCATTCAAACAATTTCCCTAAAAATGGTGCATAGGAGGAGTCGCGGTAAAACTGACATCCATTCCCCAACCTGTATACCAAGGATGGGCAACTTAAATGATGGAGCAGGCCACAATTTTTCATCTGCAGTAATGGGGGGCTTGATTGTACCACACACTTTCTTACCGGGAATGTCTAGTGGTGAAGGGTGGTATTACACCAATCAACTTTACAGTGGACCCCCGCTTTTCGAAGGGATGGGGTATCGGGACAGTCCCAGAATAGCAAAAATCTGCATGTAACTGATGCCTATTGAAATGCATTGGTGGGAGAGGATGTTTATGTCTATGTGGGACATGGGAGGGACTCCAGGAGGAGGTATATTGATAGACAAGACTGTGACTATACTAATGGAGTGACTATTATGGCTGGGTGCCTGGGTTTTTGGTCATCCCACAGGGTTTTAACCAAAAAGACCTGGTTGGTTCATATCAAGGTTTGCGGGTACTGGTCTTAAAAGTGGCGTGATAAATCAGCGTTGCACAGAGGCAGCCGCGGGGATTGTGTGTTTTGTAACACCCACCCCTTTCTCAGAGTTTTTGCACAAACATCTTACCTCAGTCAGTCACTCTGCCACTCTGCGGCTGCCTCCTCTCCCACTCACTCTGTTGTCCCTTGAAACATGACACAGGCTTTTAGTGTGACCAGCCCATGATTGGCTTTGGTTTCTTGAGTATCACTTCTCTTGTGATTTGCTATTGTTCAGCCTCTGCTGAGGAAGTGGGTCGTCGTTGAGTTCCTTGTTTATAAAAGCACGTACATATCCATGTAAAAGTGGCTAAATTGAAGGCAAATTATTTTGTTCTGTAGGTGGACGTTAATTAAGGGTGCTTAATTTTGAGACTACTCTTAAACATTGCATACCAAAAAGAGAGGAATTAAATAACCGCATTATGGGATTTTTTTCCTTCCTGTGATTGAGTTGTATAGAAGAAAGTGACACCATTTGTGTGCTGGAGTGTAAATGTGTGTGTATTAGGGCAGGGTAGGGGTGGAGTAGTCTTCGGTTTTAGTGAATCATAGGCAGTATTTCTTTTCCTTGACTTTATCAACAACCGTGTGAAGAAAGAGTCCCAATATTTCTTCACATACGATTGAAAGGAATTTTGTGATTTCATCATCTAACAACCAGAGAATTTGGAGAAATATCCGCAAATATGGGACAAGGCCAAACACCAACATTGAATCCCTGTGACCTTTGAGCCCTCAGGTGGCATTGCATTGAAAACTTACATCGTGTGGAAATGACATTGCAAAATAGGCACAGACGCCCAGGAGATCGCGAGCGCATTGCCTCATCACTCGTACTTTGGAAAAATCTGGAAAAAAATCCTCCTCTCACTCTCTTTGGAAGCACTGGGCTTACTTGGTCCTCTAATCACGTTTATATTTTATTATTAAGTTTAGAGTAGGTGAAATAAATTGGAGGCTAAGAGGCAACTGCTAATTTGCTTTAGTTTTGCTACATCAATCAAGTGACACATTTCACATTAGAGGATAGGCAGCTATCTACTTTTTTTGTTTAGTTTTTTTTTTTTTTTTACTCATTCACTGCCATTGACAGGCAGCTATATCAATAACGTAAAACTGGGTGGGCTGCGATCGAACCACACACTCTTGGCTAACAACTGGTCATTAGCGATTGGCGTACTGGGCACCCCTGTTGTACATCAAGCACAAGCATTTGAGACGGCTTTCCACCCCGATCATATGTGTCAGTGTGTCTTCCCAACATACATTAGTAGCCTTCGACTGTAAATAACCAATTGTGCCTTTGCTCTTTTATTCAGGTTGGGTTCCCTCCCCGTAGGCTGCCCATCCTAACCTACAGTACCCATCTGTCTACAGATGTTCTTCATGTTGACCCCAATTAAAGCACAACACACTTCATAGAGGTAAGTAAACCTAACATACAAGTTCTTGTCACTGTTTTTTTTTTATTTCCCTCTTGGCCAAACTCATGGCTTAATAGACGTCAACTGTTGTATCCTATGAAGCATGGAGGAGGCTCCTGTCATGTTCTGTTTCCACTTTGTTACATCTGGCACTGTGTGTCTTGAACCCGAACAAGATTTTATGAAATCTCGAGACATCAGGAGCATTGGTCGCGAGTCATTTGTCGGATGACTTCAAGCAAAATGCGGGCGACACCCTGAACTGGGGTTCAATCATAGGGCACATATAAAGACAGGAAATCTTTCATTCATATTGTTATTGAGTGGCAAATGAATCCATGCTGCCTATGCGGAAGTCAGTCGAGAAAACCATTACATGGGTGACTTTCACCTTACTCAGCACTTTACTCCAAGATTTACTCTTCATCAAGATATGGATCAATGTTGTAGTTCCAGTAGGAATGTCACTTAAATACCAACGTATCCGCAACAGAACTTATGAACCAATTCAAAAGGGCTTTGACCTTTTACAAAGTGCTCGTGATTGTTTTCAAACTGATTTTTTTTAAAAAATCATTTTCAATTTTCTCTGGTCAGCAAGCTCGTGTTCAAGGTGCCTATTTATTGATGGCAAGACAAAATATATTTATCTTTCCTTTTGCCGAAATTGTTTCAAGCCTGAAGCTAATAAAATGCACATTGACCTACTTGGAATACCGATTCCGTATCGAACCAAACTCACCATGGTTCCATCAAAAAAAAAAAAATTCACACATATCCAGAAGCAACTCACAACACATCCGCACAAGTTTTGTTGAATTTAATTGACTCGATATAACTCCGATGGTACCCTTTTTCTGTCCCTAACGTTTGAACCCAAAACATCTCATTTGTTATGTCATCGAAAATCATGCCAATAACTTGGGGTGTCACTTACCATATCATGCATATTCACTGAAGGGGAATTATGCCCAAGATATTTTCCTTCTGGCGCAGCTATCACATTTCAACATAAAATGGAATTTTGTGATAATAATAACATGCATACACTCGAATGCAAATGTGGTTTAAATTTACTCGATGCCCTGCTCTCAATGAATATATGCTTGGAGATATTTATCAAACAGGCACACCTGCTTGGATGAGAAATGTGCCTGTCAGCGATGTTACACCACAAATTTCATCCCCAAATAGCTTCACTTTCAAAATGTCATTACACAGCTTTCGAGTGGGGCCTTTCAAGCAAATGAGACATTCTTTGTAAACAGATTGTCTTCCCACGGTATGACAAGCACTGGTTTGCACCGCACATTTCAAAGATTATGTTCATGACGGTCAAATTCCCACCCTGATTGCTGATAAATACGCTTTGACCATCATTTATTTATAATTCGATTTAAAGTCGATTGATCAAGGTTTGGTATCTAATCACCATTTATTTTAGAAGAAACGTGCATTTCAATTGTTTGTGTCCTTTCGCGGACATCGTCTTACCTTGTCGTTCGTACTGTTTTTTTAATATAATTCTTAATTTTATATATAATTTTCTCTTTGTGGAACAAAACCAAACACTTCTTCAGAAAATGATGACAGGCATTCAGTATACATTATATTTTTTAGCAACACTTGGAGCTAAATGTGAAACAAGACAAAACAAATCCGGAAGAAAACAAATAAAAACAAAATATGATAAAATCTACGCAATTTATTTATTTATTTTGCAGATTTGGAATAATACGCAGGTCAAAAATAGAACCTCAATATTAAATGCGAGTGGATTTTTGTGACAAAATAATTTGTTGCACGAAATTTTGGTTTGCCGTTCGGCAGTTTTGTGCCATCCTTGAATGGTCATCTTATCCCCTGATTTCTGTTCCCATGTGTTGTGATGGAAGTGACTCCAGCCACATGATGTAATTTAAACTATGGTAGTGCCGTGCAGCTTGCCTCCATGTATGCTCGCATGTTTGGATAAACAAAAATGTCATTGCGTGTTATTAGATTACCCAACACGAACAGCGAATTTAAAAAAAAAAAAGTAGAACAAAGAAGCCATATAATTCTCACCGAAAACCATCATATCCATTTTTTTCACGGCAATAAAAGCATTTTAGCATATGAAGGCCATTGAATACCTCATGAGCCAACTGTCTGTACGCTTTTACATTGGGATCCATTTCAAGCAAAGCTCAAGCATGTGTTGTTTTGTGCATGTGTCTGTGTGACAGAATGAATGATCATGTGGTCTTTTAACTAGGATGGAGTGTGAGATCAATTCTCTACAGCGTCACCTGCAAACAGAGTCCTTAAGATTTCTCCATTCTTCATTTCTTAAGATTTCAACGTGATGACCGCCAAGCGACATCGTTATCTAACCTGTTTTCCTCCTCTTTTGGTTTTCGCTTTTCGAGTTCTCTATGCTCTCTTTACAGCTTGTCCTTTTCACTAGTACCCTTTTCCATATTCCATTTCCACTTTTACGTTTACTACACCCCCTTTTTCATTTTTAGATGTTATCATTCCTCCCTAATCGCCATAATCACTGAACAGCTCACAATTGCTCTATGCAAAATTAAACACATCAATCACACCTCAACCTTTTAAACGCTCGGTGAATAGGCAGACTCAAGAGGGTCAAGAGGAGACAATAAAGTACAGCTAGCTGTCCAAGGGTGGAAAAAAGTAGGCCTGTACTGAAACTATCAAGTGGTCATAATATAATAACTTGAAAAATGAATTTTTCTACATGTCACGTATTTTCATTGTTGTTAAAAATTGTGTTTTCCCCATCCTTCAAAGTGTGTTTTCTGGAGCACCAGTTGTCAACGGTGTTCCCAGCTAAATTTGGGCAGGAGATAGGGTACATCCCCAGACTAGCCGACAGTTAATCGAGCAGACACAACATGGGAGGATGCTGTAAAAGCTGCTAATAACAAGGAAGAACATGCAAACTCCACAAAGGAGGGCCCAGGCCCTGTACCAATATTCCGTTCCCATTTTAGAAACATATCGTTTATGTAAATCGTCACTCTTCACTTTGTGTATTTTGTATTATTCATTCATTCATCTTCCTAACCGCTTGATCACGGGGGGTGCTGGAGCCTATCCCAGCTGTCTCCGGGCAGTAGGCGGGGGACACCCTGAATCGGTTGTCAACCAATCGCAGGGCACACAGAGACGAACAACCATCCACGCTCACACTCACACCTAGGGACAATTTAGAGTGTTCAATCAGCCTGCCATGCATATTTTTGGAATGTGGGAGGAAACCGGAGTACCCGGAGAAAACCCACGCAGGCCCGGGGTGAACATGCAAACTCCACACAGGGAGGCCGGAGCCGGAATCGAACCCGGTACCTCTGCACTGTGAAGCCGACGTGCTAACCACTGGACTACCGGGCCGCCCTATTTTGTATTATGAAATAGCAAATATTGAAGCCATCATTTATTTTAAAAATTGTGATTCACAAGTAAATTCAGATTTACTTTCTGAATAATTCAAGTCAATGCGGGGCTATTCAACTCAACTCAACTGTGTTTGGAGAGCACTTTAAAACAGCCACCGCTGCATACAAAGGGATGTACATGGAGCAAAATGAATTCATACATCAACAAACAATAAAACTAGCAATTAATAACAAAGCACAAACACAATAAAAAAATCAAGTTTCATGCTGAGTCAAAAGCCAATGAATAAAAATGCGTTTTGAGATTAGTTTTAAAGATGGGCAGCGACGGGGGCTTACCGAACGTTCAGTGGGAAGTCATTCCAAAGAGCAACGCAAAAGGCTTGTGCTCATTTTATTCATAGTATGAATTTCTATTCAACGATATCCTCATTTTTGATATTTAGGTGGTTTGATATCTTTTTTTTTCTGCATCATCTAACTTAGTTATGATGATCTCAGCTCATGGACAGCAGTGATACAGGTTTGGCCACCATGTGCACGTGTGATTTTGCTCTCTGTGCTCCAAAGAATACTCAGATAGTTTGCGTGAATGCTCATAGGGATGGAAAGTTGGAGATTACACAGCCCAGTACACAAAAACCTCATAGCTAATTCATCGCTTTTCGAGCATTTTTGTGATAAGGAAAATAATCTTTGAAAGATAGACATCAGTATGCTTCACGGTCACTAGTTTGTAAACCTCAAGGACGCAATTTCTTGGAAAATACTGCAAATGAAAAGTTCATACAGGAACGAAAAGCGGTTAAAAATTCTTTTGAATTTTCAGGAGTGACAGTGAATACAGCTTTGACATTTCTCCTCAGTTCATAGTGCAAACAAATGACAACTGTGGGGATTTTAATCATGTGGTCTGTGGTGGTTATGCTCGAAACCATTATCACACTGCAACATAAATCCTATTGAGCATTAGAATTCAAGCAAGCAGACACGAGGTGTAATTCTCTTTGTTTTATGTTTAGTTTGATCGTAAAATCCAGCTGGGAGTGGCAATAAACAGACTGAAGTCTCTTTTTTTGGGGGGGCAGGGGGGAGAATTATTCAGTAATTGATGAAGTTAGTTGAGTGGAGTTCATGCCACCATGCAGCAGCCATCTATCAAGTTTGCGCTCGCAAATCAAAGCAAGGAAAAAAGAAAGGTTGAATGACAGCTCTTATCTTAAAAAACTCATCAGTGGAGTCAATATTTTGGGGGAATTCAAAGTACACATTATGAGACCGATAGTATCATTTTTGAATGTGTGATATGTGCAAAAAATAAAGCATGTGTAGCATATTCACTCCCATGCTTTAGAACATTATGTTTACACACATTGCTAAACATGAGCTGCTCTGTGGCGCTTTGACCATGTGTAAAAGTAGCTCACAGAAGATAAAAGGATCGAGACCTCGGCAACAGAACATGGACTGGCAAGCATCGTTGCAGTGTCCTGGCATCACCTCATTATGTACTGTACTGGCAGGACTATTTTAGAAAGATGATGCACTGACAACAGTGTTGGATGGAAATGGCACAAAACGTCAGCTGACTATTTTGGAAGGTACAGAGTGAAACAACAAGAGCGGTGTAGTGCAAGATCATGTTTGTTTGGTTTGGATGTCTTTTACAGTCAAGGTGAAGGGTTGTGTGAACAACTCTGTTTATCAGCCCCTGCGTGTTTACATGGGGATTTGTTTGAACCATTTTGTGTGTGTGTGTGTGTGTGTGTGTGTCTCAGAGCTGTCAGCATGGTCACCCAGTTGGTATGGGATTTGGATAGCAGTGGAAATGTGCAAGAACCATGACCCCTTACTCAACATAATAGTTCCCCGAGCTAAAACTATGAACAAACAAAGCAATAGGTGCCAACATCCATAAAAGTAATTCTCGGAAAATGTGATGTTCTGTGACTTAAAATCGGCCCAATAGACTGGACTAAATGGTTTGTATTTCTGTGTAATACGCACACACAAGCAAACACTCTCATACACATTTTATGTAGACCAGTGGTTCTTAGCTTTGTTAGAGGTACCGAACCCAACCAGTCCATATGCACATTCACCGGACACTTCATTCGTGAAAAACAAAAATATTGCTTTTTACAAATTCAAAACATAAGAATCACATTTAGTAAAATCTGAAAAAAGTTAATAAAATTTGGGGGTATGCTGCTATTAATCATCACTGTATCAGCTCCGACGAGGTTTGTGAATAAACCAGATGATGTTTGGATCCCAGAAATGTTGACACAGATAAAATGCGTATCGCAAATGTTTATTTTGAGAAAATCGATGGACCCACAAACAGAAATCACCGCCAACAAAGAGCTAGAAAATCAAGATGTGAACCAAACTGTCAGGTGCTCCGGTCACATGTCAAAGGAAATGCCATCAAAATACCCGGCATGGTGCCGAGAGATGAACCAAATTCACGAACAAGCCCATCGAGGGTTGCGCAAAAATCAGTACCCACCAGTTTATACGCTTGTATGTCTACAACTATACAACTATACAGCTATTACATTATGTATACTCTATTTCAAGGTAGCGCTTCAATGTAGCGATGGGGTACGTTTATTCTTGGCACCACTCACAGTCGGCACAAGAAGCCAGCTAGCTTTTGTCCTCACACATTGACCACACACTGTGTTAGTATGTACTGTCACAAGACAACCTGGCACTGAGGGCTTTAGTATCGGCTGAGTAAAAATGAAGGATTGCGACAGCAATAAATACAGTTAGAAGGTAAGAAAAATGTTAGTGTTTGGATGTTACCCCAATAGCACGACAACAGGCAGGTATCCTGGAAGCCAACGCTTGGCGTAGTTTATTTAAGAGTCTTCACAAAGTCACTCAGGGAGAAGCACGAGGAGTCCACAAGGAACAAAAGCTGCGGGAGACGGCAACAGAGTCCACTGGCATGGTGACTACACTGGGGAATGGTCTGTGAGTTCAATTTGTATCAGTCCAAACGAGCAGATAGGCAACAGGTGGGTGATGAGCTGACGAGTCTCAGGTGTGAGGTGCAGGGCACCCTGGCGGAGGAGGCTGCCAGGCAGGCCCCTCCCTAACAAGAAAACCTTTATTTGTCTCACAATGGAGAAATTCCCAAATGCGCTCAACTTTACCTTTTCACTGCCACATGCATTCCATTAATTCGTTAAGTCGTTCCTACCGACTGCTGTCAGGCTGATGAATAAAAAATAACAATCATAATAATAATAATAATTAAATGATGTGAAGGAAAATTGTAAATAGTACTGCGATTTATCCATTTTGTGTTCATATTGCATTTAATTGAAAGATGTTTGTTGTTTTTTTCCTCTTTCCTCTTTCTTCTTTCTTCTTTCTACATACATTCTTGCTGCTGGAGGCTGTAAATTTCCCCAGTGTGGGACGAATAAAGGATATCTTATCTTATCTTAATCCTCCAAAAATGTGGTCCGTGGTGAAATCTTCTGCATCAATTGCAGAATGTTTCAATAAAAAACAAGTGTCAGTTGTTTTATTTTCTTATTTTTTTTTAATTTAACAATGAGACGCAGAGAGAAGGAACGCATGTTTGTTGTGTGACGGAATGTGCGTGTGTGTCTCTGTGTTTTGTGATTGGAAAGAGTGAGGCCGGTGGCCTTGGACAAAAATAAATCCTACTATGTAGCATAGCAGCATTCTTTACCCACCATGAGTGTACTTATGAGTTGCACTCTGCAATGAGGAAACAGTTCACCCCATAACCTTATGACGACAACACAGACTCACAACTTACCAGATTTCCAACCCAATCTTGTGTTTTCTCACAGCCCCCTTACACACACTCACAACACCCCCACAACCATAACGCATACTCTTCCCACCTCCTCACTGTTACCATCCATGTGTCATCGACTGTTGCTAAGATACAGGCCTCCACCAAGTTTTTTTTTTTCACCAATGGTTTTGACAGCGACCCCTTTCTGTAGGATCCCTTTTTTTCTGCATTTGTTGTTAAGCCACACAGAAGCAAAAAAAAAAACAAAAACAAGACAAGGATCTTCGTCATGCCGAGTTACCAGGGAATTATTTCATTATGACTTAAATGGGGAGTAAAAGAAGTTCAAATTCTGAACTGTCGGCTTTAAAATTCTATTTGTAGGCCCATCCATCCACTTTCTCTACCATTCACTATTGTCAGGTCACCTTCGCAAATTTAAGGGCGAGAAGCACCGTGCATCATAAACAGATGTGTTGGATTTCCTGAAGTGATCCGCACATAAACGCTGTATCCTTATTTCATTCTTTCTTCCAGTCCCCGTTTTTCATGTGGATGATCATGGAACGGCTGTGGTTGTCTTTGCTGTTGCTGGCAGCAGCATGCAAGGGACAACAATGTCCGAAACGTTGTATGTGCCAGAGTCTGTCGCCCTCGCTCGCTATCCTCTGCTCGAAAACAGGCTTGCTATTTGTTCCTCTTGCTATCGACCGACGTACCGTGGAGCTTCGGCTTCAGGAGAACTTCATCACAGGTAGTTTGGCAACATTATTTCATTCGTACAATTCAGTCATTATATTAGGGGATGCATCGTTGCTCAAACACCGGCATAATGAACAGTAGCTGTATTGGAAGTGTACAAAGTCAACTGATTGATTTAGTACACGCAGTACAGTAGCCAAAGAAACGTCGTTTGGCATTTGACCAGCCTAGTTACCAAGTCATTGTCAGAACATCTCTGCATGTGGTGAAATTCAGAACACCTCTGACACAGACAAATTTTGTCCATTGCTGGAGAACCAAATATTTACTTGGTTGTTTACACTTGAAGGGAATGCACTCCAGAGACGAAACTAATTGTAAACAAGCAATTTAAAACCCATGTATTTTCTTTTATGACTTTAAGGCGCTGTAAATTCACTATTTTTTGTGTTTGCTCTTTTCCAGCTGTCAGAAGGAAGGATTTTGCCAACATGACCAGCCTGTTACACTTGACGCTGTCCAGAAACACCATCAGTCAGATCCTTCCTTCAGCTTTCAGTGACCTGCGGCGATTAAGAGCACTCCATTTAGACTCGAATAGGTTAACCGTTATTAAGGTAAACTCAATGGACGGCTTAATTTTGCTTTGAGTTGAGATATTAGATTCGGAATCTTGAAGTTGCACACAAAAATGTAATTGGGTAGTTATACCGATAACTGAAAAAGATTAACAGTCCATATACACGTTGAATGCTTGTTTTAGTTTCCTTCACAATTCGTTAATCAAATTTTGGGATTGGATTTATAAGCATTTGATCGGGATCGTTGGGTAAGGATATATTGGAGGAGCGTGTATCACGAGCCGAAAGTGGGTGTAAAATGTAAATTGAGAATGCTCGGGAAGAGAGGTGAAATTGGTCATAATAGGTCAAAAGGTGATCTACAAAGTAATCTTAGGCTGTGCTTGCACTTGAAGTTAGGTAGTCTGATCCAGACCAAAGGACTTTTGGGTCTCACAACAGAATTCTGCCCTCTGTGGTAATCTGCTTATTTTGCCATTTTTACCAGCTGACATTTTTTTTCATTGTGCATACATCTTCGCATATAGCATAGATGGATGGACGTTGGTGTCGCACTTGCGAGCCAAATTGAACCATCCAATTTTTGCATGCAAATGGACTGAAGCCAGTGTTCAGAAAATAAAAAGTTACCAGTAATGCTCGATTGACTTTGAACAAGTTTGTTTGAACTGAAGTGACCACAGCCTTTGGAGTCAAGTGCCACTCAAGCGCAGCATTAAAACCTAACCTGAAGCAGGAACAAGCAAATTGAGGGCTTTACAAACTCTAATAAATCCATTCATGCTCATATTATTTTTTTGGACACGTTTGAAATAAAAACATATTGAAGACTTTTTGTATGTTGTCTCTTTTAGGATGATCATTTCAACGGCCTCACCAACCTTCGCCATCTAATTTTGGCCAATAACCAGCTTCACTCCATATCTCCCCATGCTTTTGATGACTTCCTGTCCACACTAGAGGATTTGGACCTCAGCTACAATAACCTTGCACAAGTTCCTTGGGACACAATTGGACGCCTAACAAATGTCAATACCTTAAATATGGATCATAACCTCATTGACAATGTTCCCCAAGGAGTTTTCACCAATCTACACAAACTTGCCAGGTAAGAAAAATATATCATTTAAAAAAAAAATCACTACGTATAAATGTAGTGGTAAGATACTTTAAGGTTCCCATTCTCATAGCAAATATTGTGGCGGGATTGAAAGAATAAATTACTTTAGACCAGTGACAATCTCTCTCCTCTTTATCTCCGACCATCAAACCATTTTTACAGGCTGGACATGACATCCAACAAACTGAAAAAAATTCCACCTGATCCTTTGTTCCTGAGAATCCCAGTCTATGCAAAATCCAAAGGCAGCCCCTTGTCATCCTTAGTTTTGAGTTTTGGTGGAAACCCTCTCCATTGCAATTGTGAACTTCTGTGGTTGAGGAGGCTGACCCGAGAGGATGACTTGGAGACGTGCGCTTCGCCACCAGACCTGAGTGCCAAATACTTCTGGACAATATCTGAAGAGGTGAGATTGTAGTCCGTAAATAAATAAATACTGAAAAATAAATTGGAGACTATATGGATTAAAATACTCTGCATTCTCCCCATTTAGGAATTTATTTGTGATCCGCCAGTGTTAACTCGCAAGTCACCTCAGACTGTGACTATGGAGGGCCAGCCAGCCAGTCTCAAATGTAAAGCAAATGGGGATCCAGAACCAGAAGTCCACTGGATCAGTCCTGAAGGGCGACTTATCTCGAATGGCACAAGGTATTTGCATGAGGTTCAGAAGGTTGTAGATGTTCCGCAGTCATTCATTTCTTCTCCATTTCCGATTGCATCTCCGGTAAAAGTAAATCCAAATGAAAAATAGCTTTCGTTGTATTTCCTAGCGCCAGAAGCTTCGCTTGTCTCGAAGCACAAGGCCATTCGCTAGCTACTGCTGCTACCTACCGGTATGGAAGAGAACTACCTGATTACTCTGCCAGGCGATAGACTGCACACGATTGAATAATTTCCCACGGCACACCTGAAAATATCTCCGGTGTGCCGTGTGTTTGAAAAACACCGACATAGAGGATGCGCCCTGTAAACTAAACAATATTCAATATGTTAATTAATGCTTTCCACTAAATGTTAGCTGAGATAGACTGAGGCATGGGCAAATTACAGGGTTTACCTTGCTTTTAAAAAGTCAGGCTTTGAATAACCGTGAAGACTGGCTGTCACGGGTAATGCGCTCTTCTTTTTTTTTTTTTGAGGGGCTGGAAATGATTGGCTGCTTGCAAATATGAATGAAAGATAAATTTTTGTGCCCTCCTTCTTCACAAACAGTTACGCATGGAGGAGGACAAACATTTGAATATTTCTTCATGATTTCTTTCAGAATATTGGTTTTCCCAAATGGAAGCTTGGAGATCAACGTCACCTCTCTGAAGGATGCAGGGAACTTCACCTGCATTGCCTCTAACGCGGCGGGCGAATCAACAGGGCGAGTGGAACTGCTCGTTACACCAATGCCCCATCTGGCAAACAGCACAAGCCGTAGCAGAGACCCATCGGAGACCAGAGAGCCTGCTCCTTCTGACATTCTAACCTCATCAAAAGTCTTAATGCCAAACAATGAGACCCGTGCAGGAGATCGCAAGGTTTCCTTGATGGAGCTGACAGGAAACTCTGCCCTCATTAGATGGAGTAGTCAAACAACTATTTCAGGCGTCAGGATGTTCCAGGTCCAGTACAACAGCTCAGGGGATGACACACTGGTGTACAGGTTAGTCTGTCTGCATGTCTAAATGTCTGGGCATTTCAGTTCTTAATGCGGGGGTCGGCAACCCGCGGCTCAAGGCAAAAATTGCCTTGATTTCAGTGAGCTGAGTACATTTATAGCAATTGATGAAACTGCTAAAACCGCGTTTCTATGTATATTTGGTCCATTTTTTACTCTTACTTTCCATTCACTGCTTCTTTTATTGGTTTCATTTATTGATGGATTCTGTTTATTTTAACTTTCCAACCAAGGTTAAAAGGAGGAGTCTGACGGGCTAGAGCAGGGGTGGCCGGATTAAAAAGACAAACGGGCCGGATTTGGCCCGCGGGCCATAGTTTGCCCACAGCTCGCAGGTCTGTCGCAGGTCTGTCTCGTTGCGGCTCGGTCCCAAACGGGCCAAGGCCCGGTACCAGTCCGCAGATCATTGGTTGGGGACCACTGCATTAGAGGATGGAAGCCTTTTTGGAGTCTGTCTTTGCTCAATATCCATTAGCAGAATGATGAAAAGATGGCAGGGGACAAAAGTGTCATGGCGCAGAGAGGACATGAAATCATGGATATCGTATTTTGGTGTTCAAAACCGAAAATCCTCATGAGTCCAGTGGTTTGTTTGTCTGCTGAAACAAATACAGTCAGATGTCATGATATAATCTCTCTCTCAGAATGTTTGAAAAAGGACAACGTTGCTATAGCCATTGTGTATTTGTCTAAATGGACACGTAAACTATTTGTTGAAAGAATGTTATTTTGTGGATAGGCTTTTTCTAAATCTCCGTCCTCGAAAAAAAAATCCATTCCATTTCAAGAGATAGAGCTGTGTGTGTGTGTGTGTGTGTGTGTGTGTGGTCATGTGGTCGTGTGGTTTCACCAACCTAGTGTAAACAAGAAATGTGACAAGCCATACTAACAGGCTGAACCAGGATATTCTCAATGCCTCCAGTGACATTAATCCACTGCATGAGTCGTCTTTTATGCAATTTGTGAGTTTGAAAACAACAGATACATTTTAATAAGGCCTATTAAACTCTGTGTCACTCCAATATTGGTCAGTATATGAACATTCATTCATTCATTCATTCATCTTCCTAACCGCTTGATCCTCACTAGGGTCGCGGGGGGTGCTGGAGCCCATCCCAGCTGTCTCCGGGCAGTAGGCGGGGGACACCCTGAATCGGTTGCCAGCCAATCGCAGGGCACACAGAGACGAACAACCATTCGCACTCACACTCACAACTAGGGACAATTTAGAGTGTTCAATCAGCCTGCCATGCATATTTTTGGAATGTGGGAGGAAACCGGAGCACCCGGAGAAAACCCACGCAGGCCCGGGGAGAACATGCAAACCCCACACAGGGAGGCCGGAGCTGGAATCGAACCTGGTACCTCTGCACTGTGAAGCCGACGTGCTAACCACTGGACTACCGGGCCGCTAGTATATGAACATATGAATAAAAATATAAATGTATACATTTTGAGACGAGTAGTCCAGTCACATCACATTTGTGGCTTCCAGCAACACTCTGCCCGTTACTCTTCACAATTCATGCAAATGTCAGTCTGAGATGAAAAAAAAAAAAAAACGCTTGTAGGTTGTTACAGCCATGACCAACACCGACTCCCAAACAGATAGAGGCACGACAAATTAGTACAGGAAGATGAATTGATGAAGGTGAAATTAACCCCTATTACTGCACGACGAGAACTTATGATAAATTCTATATGATGAATATGAACCAGTTATAATCCAAGTATGCTCTAGACTCCTAATGAAATAGAGTTCGATATAATGAAATGTATCAGATATGTTCTATTTTAGCAACTTCTTTGATAAGAGATAAAAAGTTTCCTTATTAATGACCAAATCTTAATGACTCTTAAACTGAACAGGCACAGCATCAAATAGGTCAAGGTATCTTCTTTCCTCTGCTTTGCAAGCAAGGGGCTTCATCCGGACTGCTCACATTACTTCCCGGTGGTAGATTGTGCACATTGCAGGCGCTGCTGAGAGCAGTCTTCCATGAAATCCACCCGCATTGCATTGCCCAAAGTGGTGATGTTAATTAAAACCAGTGACATCTGTATGTGAGTGTGTATGCATGTGTGCTGGTGGGTGATAACTTGGTCTCTAAGGGGATAACGTTGGCGCTGACGATGAAGTCGAGGATGTGTGTTGTGGTTTGTCTGTGTGTATGTGTGTGTGTGTGGGGGGGGGGTGGTGGGGGGGGGGGAAATGTTTCTGTCAGTGTACAGTCGGGAGTTGCATGTAGTATTCTTGACTTGTATTAATGAGCGGGGGATATGAGTTACAGCCCATTTTCATTCATTTTTAAAGACTGTCAGGAAACATTTAGCCACGTTAAATGGGTAGTCCGATATTTTGTCCATTTTGCAGATTCATGAGGACGACTGAGATCCATTCACACAGACACACAAATCACATGTACTTCTTGAATTCTCCTGGTATGTAGCAACGTGACTCACTTCATGCTCACCTAAGCCAAAATAAGGAACACATGCACAAACCAACGTGAACACACAGTGTTGTATTTTTGGCTACTTTGCACGCTGTGTGTGTTTTAGTGCGCTCATTGTGTGTGTCTTCCACTCCCTGCCGAGAAGATGTTTCCTCTCAAACAGTTTTCCCACCTCACACATCTCGTTCTCCCTGTGTGTTCTCCTTTCAATTGGCGGTCGGCTTTCCATACTTTTCAGTCATGTTCCGTGGCTTCTCATCTGTTTGGACTTTCATCTCCCTTGTCCTGCATTCACATTTCCTCTCTGATCTTGGAGGATTGCTGAACGCAGCAGAAAGCCATAAATCCGCTTGTTTTGCACCTTGCTTCTGTATTCATCATCGTCCCAAATCGATGTTGAATTATCCAGTGACATGACCGCCGCTACTGTAACCCTTCAGCTCCCTACTCATATGTCCATTAACTACCCAGCACCTACCCAGCCGTCAGACCCTCATGGATGGATTAGAAAATAGTTCATGAATCTGAGCATCGCATGCGGGTGCCAAAAATGGAATGCGAAGAGAGTAGATAGAGAGAGGACGAAAGGGAAGATGATGTATCTTAAAGAGCGTACAAGGGGAGGAGAAGATGACACATTAGTAAGGGTTTCAGGAATTAAAAAGGATTTGCATGGTAAATAAGGATAATAGATTATCTCTCTTAGCTCCCACAACTCTCAAAAAAACATAAGCAAGTATGACCTCTTTCGTGTATTTTTTTTAACTTGTAGCATACAGCGGTATTGATAATGGGCTTTGAGAAAAGGGTTGTATGTTACGGAAAAGACGGATTCTGTTCCTGTTGGTTTGGATATGAAACCTAGCACTGGTTTCACTGCTTCTCTCTGTGTCCCTTTCTATCTTTTTTTTAAACATTCACTGTCACTCCCTTTGTTTGATCGCTCTATTATTCATGCGCTTGTGCTCCAAATCCATTCTCTGGTTTCTTTTCTGTGTCTTTTATTCCAAGAACCACTCTAAAAATACACATATGCAAGCCTTTATGCATAATCGCAAATTATATTGTCATGGTTTTCTTTTAATGGGGTTAGGATTATGGGTTTTCAATCAGTGGGAGTTTTTACATCGACGTTTCATCTTGTCTGTTAAAAGCTTTTACCTTTTCTCGTCTTTTAGTAGCGTGCCAATTGTCTTTTTTTTATATACTGTATATTTAGGCTGCCTTTGCTAAGGGTTGAAGTTAAGTTGGGCGGCCCGTTAGGACGCTGGTTAGCGTGTCGACTTCACAGTGCAGAGGTACCGGGTTCGATTCCAGCTGTGGCCTCCCTGTGTGGAGTTTGCATGTTCTCCCCGGGCCTGCGTGGGTTTTCTCCGGGTGCTCCGGTTTCCTCCCACATTCCAAAAACATGCGTGGCAGGCTGATTGAACACTCTAAATTGTCCCTAGGTGTGAGTGTGGGTGTGCATGGTTGTTTGTCTCTGTGTACCCTGCGATTGGCTGGCAATTTGGGGTGGCCCCCGCCTACTGCCCGAAGACAGCTGGGATAGGCTCCAGCACCCCCCGGGACTGAGGATGAAGCGGTTCGGAAGATGAATGAATGAAGTTAAACAGACACATAGACCAAGAGAAATGAATATTGCTTCTTAAACCAACTCAGTGTTCTTATCATATTGTAACGCAATACAAAAAAAAAATGCATCCATTATTACCCACAAGTGTCACGGGCATTGGCTTGTTTACAGTTAATTCGGCAAACTGACTATAAGCCTTAAACTGCAAAGAACAAGATTCATCAGATAAAGTTGTCATCCAGTACTATCCACCACAACAATTAAATATATTTCCAAAAAAAAAAAAATGACTTGAAGGAAATATACCCACAGGATGATCACCAGATGCTATGATTCTTCTTGCGCTTCTTTTTGTTAAATTTGCAAAAAAACACATCTTTTAAACAACTGTCGCTTACTTCAGAACGGCACAGTGCGTCCATTCTTTAGAAGTTCCATAATATATAGGTGCTGAGCTGCGGGGATAAGAAGATGCAAAAGTAGTGGGTGAAGTCCGCGAGTGAAGGTGGGATACAAGCAGAAGAAGTTAGGGAAAGAGTGAAGGAGTGTTGAAGGGCAAAAGCCAAGATGAAACGAGGGTGAGGGAATAATGAGAAAAGGGCAAGAAGGAAAAAAAAAACTCTTGCTCAGCTCCATGGAGACAAGCTGCTGTTGGGAGTCCTCACAAAGGGTCTCGGACCACTAAATGAGCTTTTAAGACATGAGCGAGGCACCAACTTCCCAAGATGAAAATCGCCGCGCTTCATTCATCTTGACTTCAATCGTTGCCTGAGTTCTGAACAATTTTAGGGAATGCTCAAAAAAAAAAAATACTACAGGCAGTGATAATAACGCCAAAAATTAAACACCGTAATATCTCAAGTGGTATCTATTGCCTGCTGCCTTTTCTAGCACTTTAAGTCTATTTTAATACGTTTGTACATACTTATATTTTTCAAAGCGATGGGATTAATTTTAATAAGCAGTGGATGAAATTACTAACTGCCAAAATTCCCCAAAGTGTGCCACCATCCCAAAACAAAGGGCCTGTTTATACAACTGATAAGACGAGAGTCTGGCTCGTCTCTGAAGGCGAAACAAGCCCACAATCAAACACCATCTCCCACACATCCCTCCCACCAGAATAGATTGATATCCCCTCCTCTGGAAGAAATTTGAAATGATTTTCTCTGTTCGTTATTTTGGATAGCTACTTTTATTTCTTTTTTTTTCTGTTAATGATGTTATTGCATGTTCTGGTCATTTTGGTAATGCTGTGGAATACAGTCGCTGCCTTTCAAGGGGAATAAACACCCATAATTCTGAAAGTTGATATAAGAAGCTGGTTCGGCAGTAAGGAAAGAAAAGTAAGCAATGACGCTAGAATGAATTTGTTTGTGTGTACAATAATGGAGAGAAGGCTATGCACATTGAAAAAAAACCAAAACACTGACTCATGAATGCTTTTACTGTATATTATGAAGCATCCAATTTAACTTTAGAAGTAATGTTATGTAAGATAAGATATCCTTTATTTGTCCCAAACTGGGGAAATTTACTGCACCTATTTGCACTTCAAATCAATGGCATTTAAATATGACATGTTCATCCCCTTGTGAAGTCACCCTCCAAAGACAAAAATGCAAGAAAAGCCTTCTGAGTGGACATAACTCAAATCATGGTGAAAGTCCAAGAATAATTTCATTTATAACTCTTATACCTCTTTTTCTACATTTTGCTCATATCTATACTCTCCAGGACTCCAGTTTATATCCACATGTTCATTTATTTCTGTACTATTCAACACGTGTATTTTTCGCCAGCGCGTTCGTATAAGGTATCGTGTTTTTAAATTAATCCGATTTTAATGCACGTCTCTCAAATCTGAAAAGTGTGAGGAATCTCTAACTTTAGAAATGCACTTCTTAATCTCCTAGCATGTGGAAAGCTCACATTTACTATTTAAAGTAACTAAATCAGCTAATACAATTAACTGACAGTCACTCTGTCTCAATAACTCGAAAAATATGCCAGTGAAATCCCAGGCTGTAGCACTATTGCTCGGAAATGTAAGATTAGCCAGTCTCTAATCCTACTTTCGCATTTTACTGCAGGGCCATACTGGGCCATAAATGAAATCCTGCTTGACCCAGATTAGCCAAACACAAACAGAACAAAAATGCCCTTATACACGCGAGTTAGAAGGGTTCAGTAATTAACAAATGTAAAGATTTGAACAAAAATGATAGCAACCACATTATTTGTATCAACTGATGATAACACATGATGCTTTAAAGGCAATGTAAAGTACACAGCCACAGAAAATGATTCCACAAACGTACGGTATTGAGTTACAGCGGCATGACTGGAGATGCATTCCAAGTAGAATTTTAAACATGCCTGTTGAAACTACTTGACAGTATTGAATGAAACGTGCTTTTTTCTGAGCTCTTCAAAACCTGCGCTGTATATCGAACACAACTTGAAATCAAACAGCCTTTGCAGCCTGTACAAGACTTTTAAGCCATGAACAAGCGTCTGCCTCAGCCTCACTCTCTCCCCCTATGGCCCACTTAGATTGATGTAAAATTAGGCTTTAATCCACCATTGGAACTAAATACACTTCCCCCGGTGTCAGTGCAGCTCATTCCCCCAAAATGTCATCCACTGCATCCATTCCCATTCTTATTTTCACTCAAATGCTCTATATTTCAATCCACATTCTCTCTTAAAGTCTATTTAACACATTCTCCCCACTTTCCACGCCTCATTTTAAATCAATCCATTCCCATCTTTCTTTCTCTCTCTGTCTCTCTCGGTCATTTCTTTCTCTCTTTGGAACTGCCCTCTACATCCTGCGCTTGATGAGCCATGGACAATTTGCGGATCGACTGCATTGATGAATGGGTATTAAATCTGGCAAATGCTTGTGAAAATATAACCCAAATATGTTTTAGGGAGCGTCCACTCCTGTTGACAAAAATGACACACCAACAGGTGTGAACAGATACAAATGCTGTATGGGTTCGTTTGGAGAAATGGGGAGTTGTATTTGGCTGCACAGCTGTGGGGTCGAGGAGCTATAGCACCAGGTTCTGTGAGTACCGTTGCCCTGTGATCATCATACAGATTGGCTATTTGATTATTCTTAATTTAAATTATTAATTTAAATTATTTAGTTATGAATGTGATTTATCCATGCATTTAAAGTGAGGGGAGTGATGTGGTCACAGTACATGAAATTTCAGCCCCGCCCCCTCTCCCACAAAAAGTTTCAGTTTTCCTATTTACAAGAAACTCACATTTTTCTGCCGTCTGGTTTTTCAAGGTCGCCGAATTAGCAATGCGCCTTAGTGTTTCTTAAAGCGGGCTGCGATAAAAATTACTCACTAAGTGAAGTGGACATGCAGAGGCCACAAACCAACTGAGGTAGAGGAGCAGACGGTGCCTCAGTTTTGGTTACAATTGACGCATTAAGGTGGCCTTGCTGCAATCCGTTTTATGATACCGTATCTTCTGTATTGGATGTCCTGAGTGTGGTTTATGCACAACAATGTGAAATCTAAACAATCCAGTGTCCAGGCTTCAAAAGCAAAACTTGATAGGGTTCCAGTCTAATTCCATTATGGAACTTAAATTTCAACAAAATTTAAGTCACAACAAAAATGGAATGAAAAGCTCTTCACTTCTTACTTTGGCCTTCAATTCAACTTCTGTGGATTTTCATGACCCGGATGAATGAAATTTGAATTGTTAACCGTTCTTTTCAGTTCATTATTGTTGACAACTGTTCTTTATTGCATGCACACTTTCTTGGCATGTGATTAGTTTACTTTGACAACCTAAGGCAGGGAGAAAATTGTCCTGTCTGGCTCTTATACAGTCTAATGTGTTTATAAGGTCAAGGACACTGGACTTGATGGCTGGAATGTGCAGAGACCTTTTTGGAGGGACAGTCGCTTCAATTTAAAAGTGGCACAAGGAAGAAGAATATGAAACACCCGAGCTAAAAATCGTAACTGTAAAACGCATTACACTCTATACTTTGTATGAGGTGAAATGATCTGCTTGCTGCTGACTTATTTCCAAACATAAGAGAAAGAACCCCTGACATGATACGGGGGAAGATAAACAAATTGTGCCCACGTTATAGAACAATTTGCTAATTCGTGGCCACAGCATACTAATTTGCAGCCACAAAGTACTTGTGGTTCCAAACTGATCTGTTTGTTAAGCAAATCTGTCGTGTGTGTGCGGTGGTAGTGGACCCAGGGAGTACTGAACAAAATGTACCGTATTAACAAAAAAAAACACTTGCAGGGGAACACTGGAAAAACAAAATACAAAACACAAGCCTGCCATGAGAACGACTTAAAACAAACAAATTTAAAAAAAATACAGAAAACGGAATAACAATGCTGTAACGAAAACTATAGTATCCCTGGCACACACTCACTTAAGTCAAAGATGGGTAAGATTCCATTTCAATCAGGTTGAAAGGCCACCTACAGGCTTTTACTCGTGCTCACACACATATTTTAGGCATTAACGGGATAGAGCCGGATGCTCCGGCACTCATTGCATCATCTCTAAACAACCCTGATGGCTGAACAGGGTTAAATTAATGCCTTGGTTTTGTGATTGCAGTTTGTTTAAAAACTGAATTTGCATACCAGACAGACTATTGGCACAGGATTTATGTGGCGTTTGATTTTTGGATTCAAGTGGTGCAGCGTTGCATTGTTTATATATGCAATTGATTTCAAATATTTACAGAGAGATTATATTATTAATTTACAGATTTGATAAAGCCAACATAAGTCTGGAAGCTTCGCAAATAAATAAATAAAGCACTATGTGCCTCACATTCACATTTAATTCCTGAAAAAAAGTAGCTTGTACAATTGTTTGATTTCTGGAATGTTTCCGTTCATAAATTTATAACTTCTCCCTGCCAGTCTACATTATAAGTAGAGTTGAATACCAAAAGAGCCAGACAGAGATACGAGCAGATGTTTGTTCTCCATTCTCTACACACAGAATCGACAAACAGAATAAATTACACCAAACATTGTACTCCATTGTCGATCGGTTCAGATCTATGCTAAGGCAAATTGCTGCACAAAACACACATCACATTCACTGCAGTAGATTACAACCTAGATAATTACTATTTTACCGGTAACTGATTCTGAGTCGGGCCTTTTGGCAATTCATGTTAGAGGTGTCACCTCTGATACAATACCAATATTGGTAGCCTACACTACTGTATGATACTGATAGCAATCTGATACAATATCAGCAGGAGCAATACAATACACTGCTTGAATCTGAGTGCTAATATCGGCGATTTTGGACGTAGACCTATCACTTTCTTTTAGTCTGATATCAGACTGATATCCGATATCAATCTCATTCAAATCTTATTCCTGCCATAATTTGTCTCAGCTGTGGATTGGAGAGGGGACTCGGGTTTGATTTGTCCAGAAAGACAAATGGAAAAGTGTTCCCACTGCAGAGTTAAAGCTATTCACAAAAAGCTATTGTAAACAATTTGTTCCAGCGCAGTGACATTAATCCCACTAATCTCCTGGTTCACTGGTGAAGTAAAAATAGTGCACATGCAGTATACAAGATACACGGTTCTCAATGAACCGTTTTTAAATGAAACTTGGGTTTGGAAGAGAATATTCTGACGACAAATTGTGTACACTGTAATTCAGATTGTCGTAAGAAGCTTCCAGACACATATGGATAATTTGATTTTGATCCATAAAGAATTTATAAGTTAAGAAAACCTTTATTTGTCGCGCAATGGAGAAATTCCCAATTCACAGCAACAAAGTTATCAGGACTTGATAGTGAACATTATACCTGTATAATCCAAGCAGTGGTACAAAGTCTCTGTTTTATGGAAAGCTGATTTGGTGTGAAAGCTGACAGCCAACAGAGTAATGAATGATAGCACAAAAAGATACCTAAATGCAACAAATTCATGACTGATATAATTTCCTTTATAACAATAATCCCCAACCACCGGTCCCCAGTCCGGTACCAGACCGCGGGGACTTGGTACTGGTATTAGAATCTCACAAATCCCTCGGGAGCAGCAAGGCTATGCAGATGTTCAGATTATTGACAATTGGTGCAGCCAAAATATTTGAAAAGTGCACGTCATGTTATGAGTCAACAACGCGAAGATCAAACAACGAAGTTAAAATGTTAATAAATTTAAGAGCCTATTTGAAGCAGTTGTGTAATGCGGGTTTTCTAGATTAAAATATATATATATATATATATATATATTTTTTTTAATAACGTCTTCAACATCTCAAGAAGTTGGGTTGTCATGTGTACGGTATTGTCACGTAGCAAGGTGGTGGTGGACCCCAAAAAGCAGGCAGAAGGGACGAGCAGGGTGTATTTGAAGAAGTGTATTGATAAAACACAGAAAACTAAATCCAAAACAAAGTCTTGAAAACAAAACGATTCCAAAGGAACAAACAAACACCAAGGCAGAAACTAAAAACTCTCAATAACAAAAACATGACCAAAAAATGACTGAAGCGAAAACATAACAATGAACTAAACATGACTGAAACAAACATGGCAGAAGCCAAGAGCAAACAATGACCCGACACCGAGTGTTCGGGCTGGGAGTATTTTAAAGCCGCTAATTATCTAACGACCAACAGGTGTGCAGCTGCAGGGGAAAAGCCCCACAGTGCCACCTGTTGGTCACAAACAAAAACATGAAAGGTATGTGTGGGCGAAATGGCAAGAGCAACTAAAACAACCATTGTCCATTGTTCAGGAGTGTTTTCGCAACAATGCCAGGTGATTGAACACAATTGTTACACATCGCATAACGCGCGGCATTGTTTTGGTTGGGTTGGCTTCGGTAATGACATCTTAATTCCAAGAATGAGACAAAGGTTAGAGCGTGGTGATTTGATTTGAGTAATCCATGCCACTGTCAGTTAAAATCCCGAATCTCACACATGCACACGCAGAATAATGTAAACACGTCCAGATCGTGTATCCACGCGCACACACACACACACACACTCACACACACAAACACACACACTCTTGTTTTAGTTGTTTAATGTCCTCGAGAGCACTGTGCCTATGGGGAAAACTGTCACTTTAATTTAATGCCATATTCCCCATTATCCCATCTTACTAATTGATTCTGTCAGACTGTTCTGCTTGACAGAGACTGACATTTTCCCCTGTGTGTGTGTGTGTGTGTGTGCTCCCTGCCCATTATATACTTGGAGCCATGTAAAACCTGTGAGACCATTGGCGGCTGAAATCAACTGGAAGAAAAAAAAAGACCCGAGTTCCTTTATAGCAGGTTTTATCCTTCGCCTCTTTTCAGTAATGAACCATTCTGTATTTTTTTTTCTGCTAGTTCTGCTTGAGTGTTCTTTCGCGCGCGTGTGTGTGTGTAAAATTCTTTATGAATCTTGAAGCATTTATCATGGAAATTAGACTTCTCACACGAACCAACACAAATCGACAACATCCCCTGGAATCACCACCATAGCAGTGACAAATTTATTGGTAATTCCTGGGCACATTGTCAACCCTTAAAGCTAACTGGGCAGAATTTGCAGGGAACAGATGTGCATTTACACATCCACTTGAAGCAGAGCTGCAAGACTCCAAGATTCTTATCTTGGGATTTTCTTTTTGACCTTGTGATAAATGCACACCAGTATCTTAATAAGCCAATACCGTATATGCTAAATCTGTCTGCTGAGTACCTGCTGTAGCAAGAAAGAAGGTTGAAACAAACGGAATGTCACGTACAAGCAAAGTGGATTGTTTTTTTCGCATTACATAGGCACTCAGACCATTTTAGAAATTAGAGCACATGGTTGAATGACGATTGCGGATATGACGCATTGTGGTGTAATTTGGAAGGCTTTGGATGAGTCAATGGCTCATTTTCCCTGCTCTAATGCCAAGCTGGTTAATTTTGGTCAGTAAAATGCTTTTATATTTAACAAGATATCAACTTTCCAACTCACTATGTGGGTTGCAAGTTTGTATCAGGAATCGATGCAAATTTCAGGAGGGCAAGAAATAACTCTCGGTAAACCTGACAAACTCTGTGACACATCTGCAATAAAATGTGCATTTGTTCCAAAAATATACTTTTAGTTTGCCTTGATCAATTGTTGTGGTGCTGTCTACCAATGCACTTCTAACAGCTCCTACATCATTTTTATTTCATTACGCACCAGCAGCTGATGTATTGCTTTCACTCCACTTGAGACACTCGAAGCAATCGAGGCTTTCTTTCCAAACCATAAGAGAATGACGGTGATGTAAACATACACGTGAGTGCAAACAGACACGCACACACACACACACATTCCCAAATCAGCATCTTTTTTTATCATCTTTCAAATGTTTTCCTGGCCTCCTCGTCTCAGCTCATCTTAAATGTTTAGCATGGTTGGGTTGTTGAGTCTTGTATCCCATCATAAAAAAACAAAATCATTAAATATGGAACATGATGTATTTACAAAATGGTGCATTCTCTTTAAAAATGCATAGAAGAAATGGAAGCTAAATGCTTGTGGCTTGCGTTTTCACATGAAGCACAACCTGAAAAATGACAGAGAGCTCTTTGGTTTGTAGAAAATATGATAACCAACGCAGGAGCTTTTTCAACTGCCGTCTGTAGATAAATATTAGTCAGACTGCTCAACAACCTCTCAGCCATGTGCTCTGCAGATCAGGCCTCATGTCAGTCTGTACGCCCCCCACCCCCCCACCCCCCGTTTGTGATTGTGTTTGTCTCATCTGTCAGTCTATTTCTTTGTAGTTGACTTGAACTGGCCAACTGTTCGTTTGTCATCCGACATTCAGTCACTGTAACCAACCTCCCAATAATCATGCATCACATTCTGGCTCTCGCCACATGACAGTGTGAATACAGAACCTACCTCAGACCCAACTAATCTCACAATAATCTCTGACCAGATGATCTGTTCCTGTTTGCTCGGGGAAGGAATGGAAGGGAATACTGAGGGAGAGGGAAGAGTGAGCAATTCGAATCCTGGCCGTTATTTATTTCCCCACAGACACACTTTATGACAGTGAAAGGGGGCAGAACATTGATGAAGCCTGGTAGTAATGCCCTGCAGCAAACAAACCATTGGTCGCTCAGTGGAGTGCAGACATCCACCAAGGTGGAAAAATTGTGAACTGCACAGAAAATAGTGGAACTTGCCAAACACCATGTCATTTTTGGGGTCTTCTAAAAAATGCTGATTTTGGAAGAACATGGATTCCTCCTGACACCAACGATATATACGATATATACTCACCATTAATCTATCTATCCATTTTTTAATGCACATATCCTCATACGGGTCACGGGCGTGCTGGAGCGGCAGTCGGCGGGGGGGGACACCCTAAACCGGTTGCCAGACAATCACAGGGCACACATAGACGAACAATCATTCACACTCAAAATCACACCATGGGACAAGTTAGAGTCTTCCATTAACCTGCCAGGCATGTTTTTGGAATGTGGGAGGAAACCGGAATACCCGGAGAAAACCCACACAGGCACGGGGAGAACATGCAAACTCCATTCTGGAAAGTCGGAGCCGGAATCGAACCCTGCACCTCTGCATGCTGAGGCGGACATTCTAACCACTGGCTCACCATGCCCCCTCACCATTAATCCATTTTGTCAGTACACACACATATATATATATATATATATATACACATTGCCTCAAATTGTGAAAAATGTGAATGAGTGATGATTTTTTTAATACAAACATTTCCCATAAGTCAATAACAATCCATCCTCGTGCTGCCTCCATGATAGCATTAAACCAAATACTGTATTTGAATTTTTTATTTTTCCTTCACAAGGGGGGTTGGGGGGGTGACTCAGTCACAACGATAAGGCATTATAAATCCGGTATCGCTCTTATTATTAGACCGGATTACTTGTATATCCATCTGTTAATGTTAAACGTTAAGGTTTGTTGTTGAAGACATTATTAACAGGAGGGATTAGTGCTGACTTGATCTCATTCCAACAATCAAATCTAATTTGTCCTTACCCTCAGTGACGGTAAGTGTGAGTCATGCATTTCTAAATCATATACCATAGGGCTGTAGTCCTTTTTTTTTCCCTGATTCCTGCTTTTCTTATCTTCACATGTGCAGTGTTGAAAATTTAGCTATGCCTTTTTCCCTCATGATGATATTTGTAGATTTTGGAAATGAGTTTAATTTAATAAATCCAATATGTCCATCTCCATTACATCTTGCCACCCAGGCAATATGAAATATGCTTTTATGGCAGCCGTCTCTGTCCTCCGTTGTCCGCCTTCATGTCATTTTTGACCACAGTCTAACACAGAGGGATGTTATTTCCTTGCTCCAGAAAGGACACATACAACCATTCCCCTGCCTCATTATAAGATCGTCATGAAAATCTGCTCGACCTCTTGCTATTTTTTTCATGACATCCTTAAAATAAGAAATGTATATAAATATCTACATATTTAGATTTCTAAAATGGCAGGTTGTCGTTGCACTCATGATTTTGAAGCAGTGAAAAGACTTTGAACTGTCATATGAGAATTACCTTAAAACAAAAGCTACCATTCACACAATTATCAATATTGGACGGATATGAAAGAATCAGACAATTCAAGCATTAATATTGCATCGTCAAAGCGAGCAAGCTTTTTTCAAGACTTTGGATTTTGGGAAGAAAATGTTACATTTACCAAATGTGTTTGATGCCAGCCAATTCCATGCCAGCCCGGAACAGGATGCAATCATTTTGTTTTATTCATCCATTCATCTTCCGTACCGCTTGATCCTCACTAGGGTCGCGGGGGGTGCTGGAGCCTATCCCAGCCGTCTTCGGGCAGTAGGCGGGGGACACCCTGAATCAGTTGCCAGCCAATCGCAGGGCACAGAGAGACGAACAACCATCCACACCCACACTCACACCTAGGGACAATTTAGAGCGTCCAATCAGCCTACCATGCATATTTTCGGAACGTGGGAGGAAACCAGAGCACCCGGAGAAAACCCACGCAAGCCCGGGGAGAACATGCAAACTCCACACAGGGAGGCCGGAGCTGGAATCGAACCCGGTACCTCTGCACTGTGAAGCCGACGTGCTAACCACTGGACTACCGGGCCGCCTTTTGTTTTATTCAACATTTTTTATTTATTTATTGGGGGTTGTCAGAATTTTGGGCGAGCACTTTTTTTGCCCCAGATAAAATACCTTTTTTTTTTTAATAATTAAAAAGTCAACAGTCTTTTAAGCGATTTTTTTGGGGGGGCGGAGGAGTAGTTTTTTGTTCACTGACAAAGATGTTCAATAAATAACAAGGCAGACGTGTGATCATTTCTTCTTCAGCATTTCCATCCCAGTGTATTTATCAAAGAAGAAAAGCAGAGCACAACGTGTGTGTTTTTCTCATGAAAAGCACAGCGGAGTAAGAAATGTTGGTCTGATTCATTCATTAACTTCATATAAAATATCATCATTGTTCAATTCATGGCAATAAAATACGCTGCACTTCATTCACTTGTAAGTTTGTGCTTTCACTTTGTTTGCGTTTGTAGCGTTTTTCTCCTGCAGCATTTTTTTTTAATGTGTTTATGTGTTTTTGGTTTTGCATGTGTTTGTAGAAATTCACCATCTGCAGCATGTTTGCCTCTGCCGGCCATTTATTTTATTTTATGTATTTATTTTTTGCTGTTGCAGTTCCATTTTTCTTCCCTCATCTCATGTTGTTGTACTGTCGCCTGTGTTCATATTGAATACATTTCTCAAGTTTTTTTGGCAGGCTCGGGTTTATATCCAAATTAACCTTTTTGCATGTCATTTATATACAGTACTCTCAACCACCAAGAGTTGTTTTGCTCGCTGCGCCCTAAATAACTTTCCAAAAATGTCCCTCCTTAGTTTCCAAGTGCTGAGACTTTTCTTCCAGGGCTTTGGATAGAGCCCAAAAGGAAGGGGGACATTCCTCCATTTCAAGATGACTACACTGAATTATTAATTACAAGATTCATGTTTTCTGAAGTAAAGCTTGCCTCTCTGTGGATAATGCACAACCAACACTGACCTGACAATGATCTTGCGATATTTCTTCCAGTTTTATAAGTATTTAATGATGTAGAATAACAAAAATATCGTTCTCTTCTGGTTTCTGACATCTGGTTTCAAGGTTTTATTTATTTATTTTTGCTCAAATGGTGCGGCGTGTGGAGCTGAATGCACAATATTTGTCTGCTGTAGTGACTTTGCCATCGCACCTTTACCCTTCGCTGTCCTGGCCTGCTTGCGCTTGATGAATAATTGGCACATTAATATTTTAAAAACAGCCAGAGTGCATTAATATAAATATTCACTTGACGTTCTTTTTAGACCAACAGTCACAACCCGGGGCTCTGAATGTAGCAGCATGACATGTAGTGTGTGTTTGTGTGTGTGTGCGTGCGTGCGTGCATGTGTCAGCATTTTGAGTGCCCTACAGTTGATTGACGGACAGTACTAACTGACAACGCTTCTTCCCATCAACCAACCTGACTGAATGCAGATAGCCTGAAAAGGTCAAACTCATGGACAGACATTAACAGGCTGTGTAGAAGGAAAATGTCAGTCACTCTCTCCACCGGAAAATGCGCACACTGGATTTGGCCCCGTGATACTGCGTTAATAACGAGGATGCATAACGAACCTGTCGCTCTTCTTGCAAGACAATAATGATGCGCGATCAGAGTGATAGCACTGATGTCTGATTAAGCATCTGTTGATGTCATTTGTGACCACAGACAACTCAGAACAACTGCACTCCTGTTGCATATGCATGCACACACACACATACACACACACGCGCTACAAAAATCGTATATCGTGTATGCATCCATTGTCTGAGTGTTGGCAAATGGTAGATTAATCAGTAGCTCGTGAGCTATAAATGCCCATGAAGAATTTTGTATGAAAAATATATTTAAATTTATTTATTTTATTGGGACAGTGCACATAAATCAACACAAGAATAAATAGTGTAAATGCGTTGCATATGCAAATGCATAAATGCTAGTTTTTCAGCCAAAGCAGGTTTCTAAAATGGCACAGTGAGACACATAAAACCACAATGACAGAAATAAGAACCGAATAGGTCAACATCATGAATCAGACAATTCAAACTGTTGCAGTACAGTTCTCAATTATGAGACAAAAGACCAGGACAGACAATGCTACAAATTTGCTGGTCAGAAGCCCACTGGAACGGGTCGGAGTCTTGATGGGTGTTCAATATTCAGACATGAGTTGACAGTAAATTGTGAATAGAACTTTTAAAATACCATTTGTGTTTCTTTTTGATTTAGAAACTGGTGATGAATGAAAGTGAGAGAAGTTCATGCGCTGGCTGGAAAGTAATTCCAGTCTAGGTATTTATTAGATGCCACAGGCGGCTTTGATTACCGGAGAAAATGGCTTGCTTAGACAATAAAAGATTGTTATTTCCGCAAACATACAGAACACAGAGGAGAACAAAGGAAACCAATTCAAGTAAACATTATCTTAATGTCTTATTTTTCGGGTGTGATTTAAAACAATCCATTTATTTTCAACATTGTTGAAATTAGCCGACCCAGTATGCATTTTTTTTTCTTCCTAACACTGTTCCGCTTCCTTTGAGGTCCTCTTGCAAAGCTACCCTGTGTTAGATGATGATGTGGGTAAAACGTTCATCCATAATTCGGCATTCCAGGAATACATATTGCAGATTGTATTTTATAACAAATGTACGTGATGAATGTATCACTTTTGTTCCCGGCCAAGCTCGATCGACAAGACATTTTTCACTCTGTTATATTGAAATTTTTACCTCAGAGAAAACAGACTTTAAATGAAGCTGTGATGATTGGGTTTCCACAACCAAGGCTGTTATGAAATACCGTTGGTGTTCAACGACATCTCCTTGTTTCGTGCCTTACGCTCACGTTTTTGTTTTTCCTGTGATGTCTCTGCTTTTCTAGGATGATTCCCTCCAGCAGCAATGACTTCCTGGTTCGTGACCTTGCCGCCGGGAGAAGCTATGACCTGTGCGTCCTTGCCGTGTTTGACGATGTTGTCACCTCACTGACTGCAACACGTCCTCTGGGCTGCTTGTCATTCACGACAGACACGGAATTCAGCCAGTGTCAGGCATTACACAGTCACTTCTTGGGAGGAACTATGATCATCATCATCGGCGGAATTATCGTGGCGTCCGTTTTGGTTTTTATTATTATCCTGATGATAAGATACAAGGTTTATAGCCAGCAAGGGACTGCTCATGGAAAATCAGCCATTTCTACAACCGTGCCAAGACAGCAGAGCAATGGTCAAGGGGGTGGAGGTCAGGCCCAAGTCCTGCCTCGCTCTGCATCAAAAGTGACTGACAGTCAGGACGAAGAAGCGGTGGGTCCTTCTGGGGCCCTGTCACCGAGCAACACCCTGAGAGACACTGTTGCATTGGTTGTGGAGGACGCCGGTGGGCGGAACATAAAAACACGGACTGACTTTACGGCCGGTGAGGAGTCGCTTTCACCCAATAAAGCCCGCTTCGCCTCCAGAGTGGCCATTGAGATGAAAAACAGACCGCCATCTGTCGTCAAAGAACCTACTTCCCCCAAGGAACTGGCAGGTAGAGAGCCAACGGATAAGGAGCATCGCGAGGGGAGGCAAGCAGCCGGGGGCAAAATTGGCAAAAAGCGGTTCACGGGGAAAGAATGGATATAGGATAAAGAAATGAAAAAGAGTCGTACAGGAAGAAATGGAGAGTGGGGGCAAAAATGAGATATTTTTGAGAGTGTGAATTGCTTAGCGAGCCAAAGGGAATAGTAGAAGCTGAGCGAGTGTGAAAGAGAATGATCGACATAAGCCATATTGAAAGAAGGGAGGTTGGAGGAAAGGAAGACACAATTTGATGAGTACATTCACAGTCATATATTGTAGCCTTTGGTAGAGCAAGCATTTCCTGATCAATTATTTTGTGCAAATTCTTCAGGTGGTTTACATATTAATTAGATTGTTATGAATTACATTATACTTCTCTATTATACATTAAATTCATGCTACCTACGAAATCGTCAGTGGGTGTAAAAGTACGCATGCGCAGCAGTACACAAAGCTGTGTAAAATTAAAAAAAAATAAAAAACACTTCCTGACCTCCACCACTCACAATCAGCGCCCTTCAAAAGCAGTTGGTTTTCTTTTTTCTGTACTCATGTATTATAACCCCGTTTTGTTGGTTTGTGTGTGTGTGTGCCATGTGGAGTCACCTCGAAGTCACGTCATGACCCAACGTGCCGCACCTCGCCATATAGGCAATATCTCGGAGCTGTTACGGCGTTTCCCGATGAGAGACCAAGCCCAAAAACGAAGAAGAAAAAATGTCCCTTACTCTATGCGCGCTAATAATTTCCAATATTTACGTAGTGGGGCTATGATGGGAAAAAAAATGGGTTTGGAAAATACTTTTGCCGTCACTTGATATAATGCTTGGCATCAGGTACAGCCATTTCCTTCTTCCTCACAAGACGCCAAATTCATCAACTTGCGGCCGATGACAATATCCAAAGGTAGTGAAATGTTCAAAGCACAAAGTTCGAAATCAGAAAATGAGTCTGTCCCCCACCCCTCTCATTTTATTTGGAGAAAGAAATAAACAAACTATGCACTGATTCAAAAGTAATAATATGTACTTTTTTTACTGTAATACAGTATAAAGTCTTGATACTTGCTTACTTCGCACCACTGGAAATAACGAGGCAAATAAACTGCTCGAATTTCAGCCTGCCTAAGCGCGCGTTTTGATGACAATTTCGACTCACGCTTTGGGTTCCGCTCCCTCAAGTGATTGCTGTATAAATGTGGCCTATTTTCCTTAGAATCAGTCAGAGTCTAAGTGAACCTCTCCAGGGTAATAATGTATAATAGGAGCAGAAACACTGTAACCAATGTGGAATACGCCACACAAACAATGCGAAAGGGAAATCTGCTATGAGTGATAGACAGTAGCTAGCTGAGAACGGTGGTGGTGGGATTTAAACTGGTGGAACGATTAAAAAGCTTGGCTGGCTTTGGTGAAACTAAAAACAGCCACGCAACGACGACAACAACAAACGCATTTACTGTGATATGAATGAAGTATGTTCATTTAAAAGAGCGGAGCGGAAAGGCACGATTGTGACAGTGAGTCACATGAACGGAAAAAAAAAAAAGGTCTTGGACAAGATGTTTGACTCAGCCGTGCCTCACGTAAACTGAGATATTTAAATCGCCGGTTTTATCAAAAGGAAAATGTTCCATGGCGTCCAAATGACTCAAGGCTAGTGGTGCATAGTGTGCAGAGGTTGCCAACTTTCTGCCACAGAGTTCTAGAAGTCTTTTTTACTTGAAGAGCAATGCATAGGGGGCTTCATGGAATGGGTTTCCATGGTTGAGCAGCTGCGACCAAGCCATACATCACCAAAGTGCAATGCGCAACCTTGACTGTTGTGTCAAGCACGGCGCCAGCGGACTCGAGAGGAGGGACACCCGTTCTCTGGGGTGACTAATCACTCTTTTCCATCTGGCAATCGCCTGCTTGTCCAACATCAGTGTGTGAACTCAAAAATCACGCTATTATGGCTGCAAAATGTCGGCCAACATCACAAGTGGGATGTCACTGAAGTTCATATGCAAGTTAACATAGCCACATGAATGTTTTGGGCGATACATAGGTGAGCCGCCATTGCCGAATGAGTCCAAAATTGCACAGATAGATTCTGATATACAATACAAGAATGGTTCAGTTGGTCACGCTCATACCTCTTTCATCGATTGAAAGTTTCATTTTCACGATATGAAGATTGTGAAGTGTTTGAGAGTCACATTTTGTAAAGCTTACAATGTTTTTTTTTGTTGCAAACTTAAACTGCGTAAATTTGGATCGCAGAACACAAATGATTGTGTCAGAGGTTAAGAAGAAGAAGAAAAAAAACTAATCTTGCCTGTGGGTCACCATTAAAAACGTGTCCTTGATAACAGCCCTGTACAAGATGAATATTACTATTCTATTAAGCAACTTAATCATGGGGAGAACAGGCTATTCTAAAGCTAATAAAACTTTATGATGACCGACTTATTCCCAGGATGCACATCCTCAAACAACAAAATCTGAAATAAGCACTCAGCGCGTATCTTCCTGTAAATTTGATCATTTGTAACTTGTAGGAAAAAAAAAAGAATTTCACTGAACTCAACTCGCTCCGGTAGACTTGCGCTGCAACTGCAATCTGCTCGGGGAATTACAACGAATAAACGGACACACCATTTCACACGTCAGGCTTCAAAAGATGTAGTTGAAATCTGCTATCAGGGTCTGGTTAGTCATTCAATTAGCTTCTATGAGTGGGTGGAAATGAAGTGTCATTGAGCCGATGATACTAACACAGGGCAGAGGGGAGATAACGCCATAGCCATCGAGCTCAGGGAAAGTTTTGACCTTCTTGAGCTCTCTCAATTACAACAGTTAATTGATCGAGACACCCTTATATACAGTCATGCAGTCTGGGATTATATCATGAGAAATTATGCAACCCCCTCCCCCCCCGTTTTTTAAGACTAATTGGATGGCAACCTAAAACTGTTATCTTTTTCACATTTGAAACCATGCGCAGGGAAGTCTGCACAAGTAAATTGACCTTGGGTGTTCATAACAAATACATCAGGCTAGGCTAGAATTTCAAGAAGATTTGAAAATTTGCACTGTGATGAGATTTTCTCTTCTTTTTAAAAAAAAAAGACCTAGTCAAAAAAAGAATCCCATTTCATGGAGTAACTGTGCACAGCATCATCTAACCCAAACTTGGCTGAATATTTTCATTCTAACTAACATCAAGTGAGCCGTCTGCGCACTGGAGACGAGTACCGTACAATAATTATTTGATTTTTTTTCTGCACCTCAAACAAGTGACAGGTGCCCCTTTGCGTACCTTGATTTGCTTTGCTGCCACATTCACACTTTGGCACTTCTAGGGCAAACCATATGGAGGAGTGGCGCTTAAATGTGTCTGAAGGGAGACATTTAGGTTTCTCGGGGTATAAAATGAGCCTGTGATACATTTCACTGCTTGCTGCATTGCAGAGACAGGAAACATTGATTTGATCAGAGGGAGCTTCGGAGTGAGAGTGGCTGAAGAACACAGCATGTGACAGATACGAAGTGAAACCCCATTACAGGGCCTCAGTTGTCAGAAACGAGAGCTAGCATTGAGAGCACATCTACTGTGGTATTTAGGTTAGTTTTGGTTTCCAGAGATTGGTATTGTTTTGGTGTTTAGGGAGAACGTAAGCATTGTGTTTTGTTTTATCTTTTTATTCTGAGGTAGTAATTATTATCAAGAGCTTGAATGATTGAGTCGGACTTTGACTGACTCAATACAAAGGGAAAATTATCTTTAGAGTCCTCATTTCATGCTGTTAAGTCCCTTGATTGTTTTGGTAAAATAATTGGTGATTTGGTCCATGAACCGAAAAAAATCTGACTGGGAACCAGTTCAGGGTGCTCCCCGCCTACTGCCCGAAGACAGCTGAGATAGGCACCAGCATGCCCACGACCGTCGTGAGGATAAGCGGATTGTGTGTACATGTACACACAGTATTATAAATCACCGTTAAAATCTGCCTGTGTATTATAATGTGTGGATCAGAGATTACAGTAACAGCTTTTTGTCACACAATTAATTGAGTTAATTGTTTGGCATTTAAGACCAGTCAACCCAATGGGACATCTGTTCAGAGTACGATTTAAATGTGTTGAATTGTCGGATAGCAATCCTTTGACCAAATCTCCAATGAACAGCTTGCTCTGTGTAGTCCCTCGTGGTAAAGGGGTTAAAAGTTCCCCCTGGGAGGTCAATGTAATGTTCGTATAAGTGGAGTGGAAATCTGTGTACGCATCCCAAATAAATAAATAAATAAATATTAATTCAGGGCCAGTTCCCAAAAGCCTGCAGGACTGTGAATGCATTTGAGAGATATAATGTGCGAGGTTGAACCGCCTTAAGCAAGGGCAACAGTGCAGCCTCCCACAAGGTTAGCCAAAATTGGAAAACAGTTCATTTCCACACAAGGATGTGTTTAAGTATTTGTGAATGTGCGCTATCCCCGTGGCCCCACCATAACCTTGTAACCTGTCCTTCCTCCGTACCTTAAAATACCATCACGATTTTTCTATCAATCCTCATGCCTGGCTTCATTCTTTCCTGCCATCTGTGTCGGTGAATGCATCTCCCTCTTTGCCCCCTCCTGCTGTGTTTCTTCATTCTCCCTCTGCTATTCACTCTTGATTTCCCTCTGTCTGGATGTTTCACTGTTTTCTAGTTTGTTGTCTCTGCTGCTGATTTTTTTCTCTCCTTCTCCGTGTCTCCAATGCCTCTGCCAGCAGATGAAGGACAGCCTCGTAGGGGCGAGTGGAGAAATTTTAAGATCTGACAGTCTCCTGGAGCTCACAATGAGATGACTCGAAAGTGTAATGATTGACATCCAATGGTTGTAGTATACTGTCTGCCTCTGACCCAAAAGTTTGTATCTTGCTCTTTTGCAAATGGGTATTTTGCACATCTCACATCTTAGATACGATGTGATCAGGTTTTGAGCTTATCACTCCGCGTGTAAATCACTCTGCAGTTCAGAGTAAATGGCGATGTAGTTGATTGCCACCATAAGGTGTCTAAAAGTATGGTTGTGATAGCTGTGTCAGGACGGTAAATAATGTGAAAACTGTGACTAATAAATGTAACCCCTAAATCATAGAATGTCATAAAGAAACGATGAAATATTGATAATGTAGAATTGCACACAGTTTTTGGAATGTGACTGATATTCACATGTAAACATTGCTAACTTGGAGGAAATTTTGTTCGCGCTTATCGCACTCCGTTCTAATTTTTGCATGGAAAATGTTGGTTTTCTGTCACCCATTCAGCAGAGTTCCATGCGCCTACCATAATGCATTTAAGGTAACATGATTGTCTGCGGAGGGTTGCCAAAAAGCCCAAAAATTCTATGAAGCAGTTAATCATCTCAATTTTTGAAATTAAACAAAATGTACAGAACTGGGCTGAACTATATTGGATGTCAGAATAAGGCTAACATGTTTGTTGAGATTTTTTTTTTCCATTTGCCAAAATTAAATGTGATCTCATCATCTAAGTACTATTTTTGCTGCAAAAATATTTCAAGTGAAGGATTTTTTTTCTTCCTTTTTTTCTTGAAATCATAATTTTGGTCGGAAATGACTCGTCGATTAATGGGAATATTATTTTAGTTTGAATAATCGTAGGCAATGTGTTAGATGCCTTCAAGCCTGCCCAAATCAAAATGAACACAAAAGATAAAACTCGAGGGTCATGTCTGAATGAATTGCCCCCGTCATGCTCCCTCCGCCTGCAGCCTTTTCTTTCGACTGTTCATTCCCGCTTTGTCTCCTGCTATTCCCCAGGTGCCTTTCTTTCCAACATTTTGTTAATTGCTCCTGTTTTCGGTTCACAACCTTCTACCTGTTGAACATTTTCCCTTGCACCACGGTTATTACTTATTGCCTAAATCCTGTATTACTTCTTGCCCTCTGCATTAAATTTGCCCTTTCCATCCATCTCATTGTCACACACATTGCCCACATTGTTTAGTGTTTAAAAAAAAAAGTCTCAGGAAAGGCCCCTGTTGCCATGTTTGAAGCTACCCTCATTTGTCAATGAATCCTTGGTGTTTCCGCGTTCATTCATCAAGCCTGGACAGTGAAACGTTTATTGATGTGTGCAAATTCAGGCACGTAAAAATGATACGATGAGGAGAAAATGCCTTAAGTCAAACTCAGGCCACATCCGGCCTGCCACGTCATTTTATGTGGCCCGTGAAAGCAAATCATACGTGTCAACTTCCATGAGCCTTGCTACAATCTGTACCAAAATGTTGAAACTGTCAACTGTAATAAATAACGTTGAGATGGTGCAATTATTTAGTGACCCTGTTGCCATTCCCTTGAGCAATAGCTGAACAAATTAATATCATTGAGTGATTTCAAAACTAGTAATCCATTCATTTGTTGTGTACATGTAGTAATGCGATGAGACGATTAAACATTTGTGTAGTTTCACTGCCGTAAGTGCCCTACGAGGGAAGACTTAAGTCTAACGTGGCCTACAACAAAAATGAGTTTTGACCACCATGGCCTCAGTGAACAAGAACCAAATGTTTAAAGTGTGCCATATCTCATTTAGTTCTCTGTATGGACCACAGCGTAGAATGACTCAAAATTCAAAGTATCGCAAATACTAGCACATTTAGCTAACTCTACCTTTGCTCTGTTACTCTATTCCAAATCCCTGACTTCCCATTCCCTTTAATCCAAACATTTTCATTTCAAGGTACTTATGGCATCCTTTGAGATTCCTTGTCCTCTTGTGATCCCAATCTTTTATACAATCAGATTACTTCACTTCTGATTTCAAATCACATTGCTGTTTTTTTCTTCTGTTTTCTAGGACCCTGACGTTTCAGCTCTGAGTCGTTGAAATCAAGAGCAGACATGAGAGAAAGCCAAGAAGAAGAAACCACCTCTGTCCTCTTTATCTTGTTTCCTGTACTCGTTGTTGTGTCATTTCTGGATTCGATTACCATAGTCGTGCTTGTGCCAATGGTGATTGACCACTTCCTGCAAGGCCCACTTCTTGGCAGGATCGTCTTTATCAGTTCAAATGGAACACATTGTGCACTCATAAATGCTGAATCCACCTTATTTAAGCGAAGATACAAGATAGAGTCAAAGTGGATGCTGCAGACTATACTGGATAATTTAAAAAAAAAGCAACAACAACTGAAAACGGTGGCAACAAATGATGTCTTGACATAAAATGCGTATTGAATATCCTGTAAATGACCTTCTCCCCCGATTGGACAAGTACCAAGCGGATGATGAAAGTAGACTGGCTGCCTTGAGAATCCCGTTCAACTTGGATCGACTTACATATGCTGACCACTGGTATTTTGGATGTAAAAAAAACTGCTCATACATGAATAACCCAGATTGCAACTGACATGAGGAGCACTGACAAATGCAAAATCAACATGTATTCCTTCTCCCTAAACGCAACATGTATTCCTTCTCCCTAAACGCAACTTTGCAAAAGGCCGATGTGCTGCTGTCAGATGGATTTCAATGTTGACGCAGCCCGTGTATCCAGCGATTCATTCCGGACAATTCATACTTCCAGAATGAAGAATTGACTCTCAGAGAAAGAGGAGCTTTGCCTGCGTCGTGGATGTGTATGGGAACTGTCCTGTCACTAACCTGGCACAAACTCAACTGGACTACGCCAAGCAGAACATCTTTTGTGCCGGTCAAAAATATTTTGATCTGGCCCTGCTGATTTCCACTGGATTGGACCTTCAAGGAACTGTAAAACCTCAAAAGCTCCCCTGCCACCCCCCGCCCCGTTTCAGGGTCCTCTTTAATCCAGGTGAGTAATACACAAATCAGCCCATTAACCCAAGCAGACAACTGAGCGGTTGTGTCACCCAAAGACTCAGGCAGCTTAATTAGTGTTTCATGCACTGACCCACTGACAGTCACCCTGTCCATGCACCACCCGTGGCTCGCATTCCAAAACACAGCAACACTTGCCGTTGTGTCCTGCGACAGTGACTGGACGGTTGCTATTTAAATGCCCTCTAATTACTGTCAGCTAGACAACAAAGGGAATCATTCTTGCTCAACGAAGTGTTGTGTTACTACGCTTCCCTGACAATTTCTCAACACGCGGCAAAAAAATGCGTTACTCCCTATTGTTTGGCTGTTATGGTGTCTGACTCATGTGGATTTCACACTCTCTTCTCTGTCTCCATGATTCTTGTCCATCAGATGTCTCGTTCTTGAATATTTTTTTTGTCTCGCACACAACAGTAACTGAGGATTTGAGGCTGAAAGTCTAGCTCCTCTCTTGTAAATGTGTCAGTGCAAAAAGTACCGGCTGCCTATTTGTGGTCACAGAAACAAATTGTGACACATTGACGGTTAAGACGGGCTACAGCAGATATGGCCGGACAGTACGAGAACAGAGTCTTGTGAAAAGACCTCTGAAACAGTGTATGCTCAATAAACACTTAATATTTTTCCCCTTTGTATTACTTTCCAATTAAAGTGGATCTGAACAAATACAACAATTCAAGATTATGTTTCAGACACAAACCATTCATGCATTGAACTACCATGTTCCATTGTCTTCGTTTAAATCAGAGGTCTCCAAAATGTTTGCAAAGTGGGTCAGATTTGGTAGGGTGAAAATGTTTGGTGGGGGGGGGGGGAGACGACTATTCAGCTTCCAGTTACTTTTATTGTTCTCTGTGTTTGTTTCCAGCCACCTTGTCATAGTTTCCATATTTCATCTGGTCGTGCCTCTTGATATTGAATTCCTTGAAAAACAGCTGCAGTCTGTTGGCGAATTAGACAGTCACAGTCGTTTCGCATTTCAGTGGGGGAAAAAAAAACCTTGCCAATTTCTACTAGTCCTGGAAGTGACAGTCCTCTCTATCAACTTTCCTTTTCTTTGCAGCAGTCTCCATTTTGGAAATGGGCTGGAAAGACTCACGCGAGGGTCATACAGCAAGAGAAACAGGTATGTTCCTAAATTCACTCTGACGTCCAATGTGACTCTGAGAGTGTTGTTTTCGGAGAGGCAGAACCCACTCTGAGAAAAAAAAAAGCACCTACGAGCGTGGCCACGGGTCTTCTAGTGAATTATGAAATAGCTTGGTCAATGTTGTGGTCAACATTGCTGACGGGCCACACATTATTAACTTTATGCCAGAGTCCAGTGGCCGAAATTGGACACTGGACCGGACTTTGGACGTGGATGAGTAAAATCAGTGACTATTTTGTTACAAATAAACATCAATTCTTTTTGGTTCTCATAAACGGCATTTGGTATTCGGCGGTAGTCCGAGCCACAATCAGGACTTGATATGAACACCCATCAAATGCGGGCGAATTTCAACTGTGGTAGATGACTGCGCAACGCCCATTCGCCACTTTGGCGGGTCGTATTGCAAATTGAAATCCCAAGATTGGCCGACTTGCCCTGATTACGTTGACGATCGCAATCATTGACAATTGATTTAGTAATCAATCAGTCATTGTTGAATTTTTTTTGGAAGCTTTGCCCTTCTTTCAAAACTGTGTCGGGAGCTCCCACCGTTGTCTGCCCTCCGTACTTGACGTACGTGCACAGTAGTGTGAACTACAACATACAAAACACCCCCTTATTGTCTCCGTTGTTGTTGAGAGCAACGGAGACATGCATTGCTATTGCAACCTAAATGTTGCGGAGGGCTCTCCCTGCATATGGTCTGATTGGCAATACCATACGACATGATACATCCCGCGGCTGAGGATGCACGTGGCTGTGCAAACACGAGTGAGTTTTTCCACCAATAGGTGCCTTAGTCTCTTGCATCGGCTCTTGCTAGGACAAATGTGCAAATAACATTGCGCTCTGTGGCTCACAGTGGATACACGCCGTTTTCCATGCATGTGCCCATCAGCAACGATCCAAGCTGAATTGATATCACACCCCAACATAATGACACGAACGATGCCGGAAGTTGGGTTGGAAGGCAAAAACAGGGAAAATGGAAATCATGTTTCCAAAAGATTGATTGAGGTTCATCTACAAACGACTGTCTGTACACAAACTTGCTCATTATAGATTGATATGGCCCCTGGTACTACATCAATGTATTATTACACTGTACATATGTTCCACTGATAGCTTATCCTGAAACGTGGCTTTATGGATTCAACCATGTTGCTGCGAAGTAGAATATAGAAGGAAAGCTAAACATGATAAGCAGCTTTAGTTCATGGAAATTGAGGAAAGAGAGGAAGATTATAAAAGCGGAGAGGAGGACAAGAAATAAGAAGCAAAGGATAATTAACGGGGAGTAAGATAAAGCTGCGCAAAATGGAAGAAAGCGTAGTGGCTAAGTTGAGGTGAGGACTAATGTGCCTAGTTATGTTCGGATGTGAGATACATCCTGATCTGGAAGCATATGGACATAATACGCACAGTACATGTAGTTACACCATATATAGTCTTGCGTTCCATCAACAGAATCAAAATCCACACTGTGTATGTCAATAATTTAACTGAAAAACAAATGACCAGTCACAGAAGAAAAAAAATAAAGACTGTCCAGAAACCGAAACAACAAAACAAAAATCAAAACCATGACAAAAAGAACATCCGCAAAGCTGTGAATTTACAATAACCCCCCCAAGTAGGGTTCTCAAACTCAATTCATGAAGTCGCTTGATATTCTCTGGATGCGTCTGATCCGAGGAAAAAGAAGTAAATAAATATACAACTCATCTAATCTTGTCAATCCTTATGAACAAGAGTTCAGAACTTTCATGGTTCTTCAGAACCTGAACAAAATCGGTGGCCCAGCCCTCCCTCTCGTCTCTTTTCGCAGACTCCCCCAGCACATCTTGTTGAGTCACGTCATCTGATCAACTTTCTCTGTGTGTTCAAGAAACGCCGTGCTCCCACTATGCTCCAAAAATAAATAAATAAAATCACATTCCATCGCTTCTTTTTCTTGAAATTGGCTGTAATAAGCCCCAACCTTTCTTTTCATTGCAGGTTTAAAAAAAGAAGTTTTAAAAAAAACATGACCGGCTGACAGGATATCTTTTCCTTCCTCTTGGTATCACTTCAGAATTACATTTCACAAAAGCTGTCATGAGCCTGATCTAGAAGTGATAAAATACATACACACACACACGAACCAGGGCAAAAGAAAACGAAACAAAAATGCAAATTCCCCCCCCAGGGCATGAGTTTGAGACCGCTGACCAAAAGCGACCTTGAAAGAAATGCAAATTTTCTGCCAGTATTGAGAAATAAAATGATTTGAACTGCTGAATTTTAAATCGTGGTATTTTCTAACCATGCAAACATTTCAGCACCTTTAGGATTTGTTATGAGGAATACCCGTTTGCATCACATCCTACTCACCCTCTCCTAAGACATCTTTTTTTTTATAGACACCTGATCGGAGTGAATGTTGTCAGCATTTTGTTTATTTTCAATTTTAGTATTAATTCTATGATTGTTCAAGTGCAATATTATGGTGTACTACTGATCCCCGCTATTCTGTAATTAGAAGGTTAGTATTTATACAGACGCAGTGCATTTGCTGATGAGCGGGATGAAATGGCCATGCAGTTTGCAGCATTTGAAAATGGAGCGTTGGAGTTCTCGAGCCTGCGACTGTTGTGGCAGTTTTAGAGTGTATATAGTAAAGCTGAGTTTGAGTCTAATGTAAAATGCCAGGCTGAATTGGACAATCAGGAAATTAGGTTACCTATTCTTCCTTCCTAACCGCTTGATCCTCACTAGGGTCGCGGGGGGTGCTGGAGCCTATCCCAGCCGTCTCCGGGCAGTAGGCGGGGGACACCCTGAATCGGTTGCCAGCCAATCGCAGGGCACACAGAGACGAACAACCATTCGCACTCACACTCACATCTAGGGACAATTTAGAGTGTTCAATCAGCCTGCCATGCATATTTTTGGAATGTGGGAGGAAACCGGAGCACCCGGAGAAAACCCACGCAGGCCCGGGGAGAACATGCAAACTCCACACAGGGAGGCCGGAGCTGGAATCGAACCCGGTACCTCTGCACTGTGAAGCCGACGTGCTAGCCACTGGACTACCGGGCCGCCCCGTTACCTATTCTTGTTAGTGTCAATTTTTGGGGGGCCCCATCATCGAGGCGGTGAGACCTTTCAAGAATTAGACTGGTGTCAAGTGTGATGATGTCAAGATAGCTCGGAAATGAAACCATCTTGACAACGTCCCCCTGCTGCTGACACAGGAAAGGCCAGTAAGGCTGAAAACGACAAAGACATGAAGATGTCAGCGGTGAGAGGGAGAGATTGCAAAGACAACCTTAGGATAGATCTCGGGTGAGAAAGAATCTGGACACGTAAAAGGAGACAATATACAGACTCCAAATGTTGAGATGTAATGAAAGAGCCAGACACATTCTGTCAGGATTACTGGGGGGGAAAAAAAACTAGATATTGTCTGGCAAGACGAGATGAGTTAAGATGAAGCTCTTAGAAAAGGATTCAAAGCAATGAGAAATGTGAATCCCAACTTTGTGATGTGATTGAAGAGATTGTGAGCAGCGAAGCAACTCTGCAATGTTATGGCAGCAATGCAAAGCAGACTTTTTGCGGTTACGGCGAGAATGCTAATCAGCGAAGGTTCACCGGGCTGCACAAAGGGTAACATTTAACCACTGTCCGGAACATAGATGTCAGGGAAGTCGATTTAATTGCAGACATCAATTTCTAAATGCAAAAAAACGCAGTTTCGAATTATGTTTTTCGTGGGCATTTGCATACATCTGATGTAAATGGAATGTTGATGTTGTACATATTTTGTCCACTTAGTTTGTATGAATCAATCGATGAGTATGACTGACTATGACATTACTATTCAAAAAAAATTTACGAGAGCAAAAAATGTACTCTGGATTAAACGAAAGCGCAATATTAATTCATCTTCTTTTTCTCTTTTCAGGCCCAAATCATCAGTCGTGTCTGAAGATAAAAACAGTTTTTAAAAAAATGAAATAAAGCTGGATCATCTTTCTTTTTAAGCCCCGGCCCCACTGTCATTCACTGCTGTTGAATCTTTTCAAGTGCGGGACAAATGTTTATGATTGCCATTTGTATGTGGCATTGTTTTCGGTGGCCTGGGCTCCATTAACATGGAAATCACATCATTATTGTTCCCATAGATTGCCGTGTGAGCGTCCATAATGAATTATCTGAAGTTCTAATCATGAGTTTCATTTGATTTCTCCGCGAGAGATTTCCATTTGAGCATTTTGACGCATGACCGTCACGAGCATCTCTTTCGTCCTCCTCATGCTTTGGCCCATGCAGGTGGAATTTATGATCAATAAGTACGGTCTCTCATATGTACTCCTCAAGTCTGTCTCCATTGAAATCATGGTCACTCGCTTCATCATCATCACAGATCATTTGGAAGAATATCTTGCTCCAGAGGAACAACCTTGATTCTTTTACGCTCTTGTTGAAGAGACTCACACAAAAAGTCTCCCCACTCTTACCAACACACCTCCCTTACAGTATGCGTGCCCTTTTTTTCTGCTTTGGTCTTTATATTTTGTATGTGTATATAAATCAATCTGAAATGTTATAGTTTTGTACATGTAATTTTTATGGTGTGTGAATATTTTAATAAAAAATGGGTGGACTTTGCAATTTAGGAGCCGATTGCCGTTTGTATGCCCTGCTGCAAAGAAACATTTAGATAGAGAATCGTATCGCCCTCGCAAATGTTTGAGTCAATTACAGTAGCTTAAAGTATATAAAACGTACTTACTATTAAGAAGAAAAAAACAATTTCAACTTATATACTTCAATGGGACTGAAAAAGCAAAACAAGAAATAAGGAGCGGGAAGAGCAGTAGAACTCACAATGCAAAGATTGGTCATAAAATATTAACCTCAGTTTATCGTTTCTTTGTCAAAGTTGGCACTGTAGGTATTGCATCTTGATTGAACATGATGCCGAGTCATGTGTGTTCCTCATTATCTTCTTCACAGGTGCTAATGACTACTGTGAACATCGCCTCGACGACAGCTACCTCCCCCTCTGCTCCTATTATCTTCCCCTCCTCATCAATTCCACTCAGCCTCTCTTGCATTTCTGTCTCATGTCTCACCCCCCCCCCCCCACCTATGTTTTCTTCACAAGTTGAATACACCATCAATGTGACAATACGCAGCTCCTTTCCTCACTGCTCTAAAGTTTATGGCTGCCTGCCAAAAATAGATCAGCTCTCTGCCACATTTGCCTCCTTTAATTTCCTTCATCCCCCCCCCCCCGCCCCCCACCTTTTTTTCCGTATTTAAACTAACAGTCAGGGTACTTTCGTTTTGCCCGCGGCACTGCCTCCAGTCATCAAGTATCATTTCTAAACCAATGTTGACAATCCAAATAGGCAGCGGTTAATGTGCATAATCTGACAAAACGAGGTGAAGGCAGTTATTAGATATTAAATATTCAGCAGATGGGAAGAAAAATAGGATGGTAAATTAGTTGGTGGATCGAGGAATGCAAACACCGGGCTTGGAGTTTGACACCTGTGCTCCACGGTGGATGCTTTATTGAGTATCATGATACTCGTGGGAAAACGGAATCGAGCCGCCACAAGGGTTGGCAGGAAGTCCGGAATGAGGTTCATTTCTATGGAGGAGGCAGAAAAACGTAAATACGACGGTGACAGCACAGAGCAGTGAAAAATCAATGCTCTTGGGAGTGATATGACAAACACTGAACTGGGTACCAGCCACAAAAGGCTTCAGGTTTTGTCGGTTACTTTTCATCGAAATATTTAATAAAATAAAACACAAAGAGTTGCAGTTAACATTTTAAACAAGGTTCTACAATGTCCTTGGTTTGAATGATCCTTATAATGAATCATTTGATTTGTTCAAGCGCAAACCTGCAAAGAAAGATTCAAGGAGAAGTAAAAAAAGTCTTTCCAATGTTGTATGCGCCCCCAATGGTCTGGTTATTGCGTTTGTGAAATATGAATTGAGGAGAAAAGAAATGTTTTTATTTATCTCAGAGGGTGGCCATTTTGCCTTTACCGCCACTTGCTGTCGACTGAAAACGATATCAGCGCCTATGGGCTGAACAAATGTCACCTGATTCAAACCAGAAAGCAGTGAGCTCAACATGACGGACCATTTCCTGCGCCCTTAGCCACTATGATGTCATTTTCAATCGACAGTGCCATTACAACCCCGTGAGATGGAGAAAAATACCTGTTGCACAAATGCAAAAATAATCACAATGCAGTGTTAAGACTAGTGGAGGTGCACCGAATGATATTATAAAGTAAAAATTGAACTTCACTTCTCGAACACAATCTGGGTATCAGTCAAATATTTAATGAAGTGACCTACTTTCTACTTGTCATTACAGACCGAGTTTATTTCAGAAGATAGAAATCAACCAGACAAAGTTACATACGGTATAATCAGACCATTAACAAGGCTCAATAAAATAGTTTCTCCGCATGATTCAATAGATAGAACTTTTTCAGAATCAGATAAGCAGATATGAACGAACGCATCTGAGTAACTTGGCCTTTTGCACAATGGCTACTGGTAATGTTTGCCATTACATACCAGCATGTGATAAGATAAATAATTTGATGCGTGCAGAATGACTTTTTCAACCCTATAACAAGCCAAACATACACTGAACAAAGTTTTTTGTTGAATTTAATCAAATTGATATCATCAAGTGGTTGCAGAAAATAAAATCATCTGGGGCCGGATACATTTTTCAAGGCTGTGCGTCTATTTCAAAAATTACAATTTAAAAAACGACAAGATGCTGTAATGGGCGGCCCGGTAGTCCAGTGGTTAGCACGTCGGCTTCACAGTGCAGAGGTACCGGGTTCGATTCCAGCTCCGGCCTCCCTGTGTGGAGTTTGCATGTTCTCCCCGGGCCTGCGTGGGTTTTCTCCGGGTGCTCCGGTTTCCTCCCACGTTCCAAAAACATGCGTGGCAGGCTGATTGAACACTCTAAATTGTCCCTAGGTGTGAGTGTGAGTGCGAATGGTTGTTCGTTTCTGTGTGCCCTGCGATTGGCTGGCAACCGATTCAGGGCGTTCCCCGCCTACTGCCCAAAGACAGCTGGGATAGGCTCCAGCACCCCCCGCGACCCTAGTGAGGATCAAGCGGCTCGGAAGATGAATGAATGAATGAATGAAAGATGCTGTAATAATAATCACTTTTTTTTGTTTGTTTGTTTTTTTCCATAGCCCAAAACCACCAAACACTCACCCACATCTGCGAATGGTTTTCAGGCCTATACTTATTTGAACCAGTCCATGGTGCAAAAAAATGAAAAAAATTTCCAGAAAACACTATTAAGCTATACATCAACAACATCCATAAACATCGCCTGTTTCTCAGGGCTCAAGTTCAAGAACCGAGATGAACTCACGCAAAGTGGAAATGTGTGCTGTGGTCTGACAAGCCCATATTTCAGATTGCTCTGGGAAATCATGGATTTGGAAAAGGACCATCCAGATTGCTATCAGCAAGTTCAAAAGCCAGTATCTGTGATGGTTTGGGATTAGTGCCCCTATCGTGGTCACTTCAACATCTGTGAAAGCACGTCTTATGCTGTGACACACACACACACACACACACACTTCTCTCTCTATGTATCTCTATCTATCTATCTCTTTCATGTGTGTGGGTGCGTGTCTGTATAAAAACTTTTAAAAATGAAACGTAAACTGTGCATCAAGCAAGAATGGGGAAAAATACGCGTCCACAGTTGCCACACACTTAGTGTTGTTAAAAGAAAAGGTGATTTAACACAGCGGTAAACATGTACCTGTCCCAACTTGTTTTGAATGTGGCAGGCATCAAATTCAAAATGGGTGAATACGTGTGGGGCGGGGAGTAAAAAATCTTTGTAGTGTATTCACAAATCATTGTATTCTGTTTTTATTTAATTTTACACAATGGATAACTTCATTGGAATTGGGTTTTGGAAGATCAAATTAACTAAATGGATGAAAAGGAGGAATCGAGATTTAATACCTTAAATCATAGGTGTTCAGCTCAGGTCCTGGTGGGCCGGTGGGCCGGTGGGCCGCTGTCCTGCATGTTTTCCAAGTCTCCCTATTGCAACATACCTGATTCAAATGAACAATTTCAATGTCAGGCTTGCGCAGAGGATGCTGCTGATCTGATCATTTGAATCAGGTGTGTTGCAACAGGGAAACTTGGAAAACATGGAACACACCTGATTCAAATGAACAAGTCGAATGTCAGGCTTGCGCAGAGGTTGCTGACGAGCTGATTATTTGAATCAGCTGTGTTGCAACAGGGAGACTTGGAAAACATGCAACACACCTGATTCAAATGAGCAGGTTCAATGTCAGGCTTGCGCAGAGCTTGCTGCTGATCTGATCATTTGAATCAGGTGTGTTGCAACAGGGAGACTTGGAAAACATGCAGGACAGCGACCCTCCAGGACCTGAGTTTGACACCTATGCCTTGAATTGACGTGATTTTTCTCCTAAAACAAATAGATAATAGTTTGGCGGCATGGAAATGTACTATCTTGACATCATTCATCTTCACGGTCCGATTTACTGGCAGAGGGTGATGACAGACAAGCCGAGATTTTCTGTCGGCCTGGTTCCTTTTCCTGTTTCTTCTTAACCTAACTGAGAAGCTGTAATGTTGCACGGTAGCTGAATTCAACGACAGCACCAACTTAAATTTCTGCTTTATCTCGGTGTGCAGATGTTCAGTGGGTGAGTGAGCTAAAAGCATCCTGCAACTTGAAGACGGGTTCTATGTGAAGGGGGACACTTGGGGCAATGAATTCATTTCCTCCCACGTTTAAGTGATGCACATGCAATGATCCCAACCGTGGTGTTTTCTCTCCATACCCATGTGCTCAACTGATAAACAGTTCACTTTAAGTTTTAATCAGATGAGCACACGTATTGCACTTTGAAAGCGCTACTGACTGAAATAAGGAAATTGGACGACAATTGATGATGAGAGAGAGCGGATATAATGTATAGAAAACAGAACTCTTTGCCCGTAAAAGATTTTGCTTCAATTGTTCAAATAGAAGCCAGAAGTAGACTCCGCCATTGCCTAAATTTAAAGATATAATTTTGGTGCCTTTACCCACAGTGTGTGTGTGTGTATGTATATATATATATATATATATATATATATATATATATAGGGCGGCCCGGTTGTCCAGTGGTTAGCACGTCGGCTTCACAGTGCAGAGGTACCGGGTTCGGTTCCAGCTCCGGCCTCCCTGTGTGGAGTTTGCATGTTCTCCCCGGGCCTGCGTGGGTTTTCTCCGGGTGCTCCGGTTTCCTCCCACATTCCAAAAACATGCGTGGCAGGCTGATTGAACACTAAATTGTCCCTAGGTGTGAGTGTGAGTGCGAATGGTTGTTTGTTTCTGTGTGCCCTGCGATTGGCTGGCAACCGATTCAGGGTGTCCCCCGCCTACTGCCCGGAGACGGCTGGGATGGGCTCCAGCACCCCCCGCGACCCTAGTGAGGATCAAGCGGTACGGAAGATGAATTAATGAATGAATATATATATATATATATATATATATATATATATATATCTACATACATTAAATAAATGATTTAAAAGCAACACATACAACATACAATGACTTTGCCAAAGTAGAGAGGTCGGTTTTTTCCCTTTTTTTTAATTTCATCAAAGTTCAACATTCTGATCATAATCATTGAGGAAGATTACATCATTCTCATCAGGGATGAGATTAGACATGGCAGTGGGGAGTTGATTGAAATGTACTGCCTGTGGATTCATGTCCTTTCAGCCTTTTTCTCGTGACTGAATTATCAATCAAAACGTCACAAACCGGTTAACATTCTGCAACAACAAGCCAGCGGTCAAACAAACGGCATGGAATAGAATAAACTTGTTGAATTTCAATTGAGTTCATTTGTTCAGGGTAGGTCGACTTTCACTTGTAAAAATCTATTAGAAAGCTGATGAAGCGTGTGGATGACTGGAGGATGAGAATGAAGTTTGGTATGAAAGGTTTTGGTCAGATTCCGAAGAGATGTCAGATTAAGAACTATCGAGGAAAAGTGGTTTTATTACAGATCAACAAGGCCAACAACGCCTCACTCTCAAGACAGTTTGACTCTCTTGTTAGCGAGCCATGAAACACATCGAGGTTTGAGCTGTACTAAACAAAAAATATCTATTTCAAATAGTGCTGTCAGTTTAACGCATTATTATCGGCATTAATTTCAGTCAATTTTAACTGGATTAATTTTATCGCGAAATTAATGCGGCACCACTTCACAGCGGATGTTACATTGCTCTAAAATAATCAAATTTGCTCCAAGTTTGAATAACTGCTCCAGGTGAAAAATGTGAATGTAAAATTGAAAATCGAAATTGTTGTTTCAGTAAATATTTGCATTTTGCACAAAGAAAACTGATCCACGATGGCACCATTAAAATGGGAAAAAAATAGGACAAAAAGAAATCAAAGGAAATTTAGAATAGATAAAAATGTGAGATTAATTATGAGTTAACTATGACATTTATACATTTAAGTTTAGATATTTTAATCGTTTGACAGCACTAATTTCAAACCTTCACTATAAGTTTTCCCTTCCAACGTGGACCAGAAGAGCAACAAGGCTGTCTACAAAGCGATTCTGTGCCATGTTCAAATCATGGCTCCTGACTTTTGTCAATGTAAAGTGTGGCTTCATATCAAGTTTTGCGTTTATATTTTCATTGTATTTAGAATACTTTAAATGACCTTTGGATATTCGCTCCACAATATGTTTTTTCATCTTTAATACAAATATACTGTTTCGTAAGTGGTGCGCGTAGCAGCTGGCTTTAGAAACCACATCATGACAACCACACAAGGAGATGAGGGGTTTTAGTGAGCCAGGCGCTTTAATTCGGGAGTTAGAAAAATACCCGCCAAAATAACTTGTATTTCATTAGAAATTAAATCGCAGTTGTGCCAAAGGTGACGTGATTATCCAAAAGTAGGATGGCAGGTCGTGTTGTGTGTCATAATGTGCTGGAGAGGTTTGAGAAATGTTGCATTATTCATGGAGGACATTTTAAGTACCGGCACTTGAGAGACTAAATTGTGCTAAAAATGTTAATATTGACAAATTCATACAGGTATTAATGTAATCAAACATTTTAGCCCTGTAAAATGTAACCTGCCAGTGTAACCCTCCCTTCCATATATGCCGAGAGTTAGCCCTTAAAATGAAAACTGTGACAGAAGTGCTGTGAATGGAGGTACGTCAGTATGTCATTAGAAATGGGAAATTTTGCAGGGTTACTGGGGGCTGGGGGGGGGGGGGGGATTTCAGTTTTTTTGTACCTTTATCCATTAAGATACCTTGTTTTAATCCAGTGTCTGTTCTATTGATCACATGGCTCATTTTTCATTCTGACGTGCTTTCGCAGCCCTCCAAACGCATGTCTAATCAATTAATTATTTCAGGTAGACTCTTATACGAATACATTCTGAATTCACTGCTTCAGGAAGAAGCATGAGTGATGTAGTGTGGAGTGTGGGTTGCATACATTTTATGCCATCCTTCTAATCCCCCATCGCTTATTTTTTCTTAACGTGCTGCACAGTCACGCACTCAAGACAATTTGAAAGGAATCAATCTATTTATACGTCCAATTAATATATCTTTTATTAGACATGACATTCGTCAATCGCTGACTCTCTTGCTCTCCCGTTCATTCCATTTCGTCTTCACAAACCACCAAATACATTTCTGTTTTCTCTGAACATTTCCTCTGCATCGGCACACTCACACACACACACACACACACACACCAAAGACATCCATATACAATGAAAGCTCCTCCTGCTGACTCTCTACTGATGGAGACTGTTTTTAAAATATGAGAAGACTCTCATTTTTGGCAAGCATTTTAAAATATTCATGACTTATTTGGCATCTGAATTTCCTGACTCAAAGTGCTTCAATAACAATTCATTTTGTACCGACGGCAGAGCAGGAAGATTTGGACCATCTTCTGAGCACATTCCTGCTTTATCTGCCTCATTTTGTTGACAGATCAATTTAGCTTTACCTGTATCTCCGACAAGAGGAAAGATTTACCCTGGCCAGGCCCCGAGCAAATCACACCGCGCACACACTTTTTAGAGGAGTAACAAGTTCACCAGATCATTAGAATGGGAGCTGTCAGGAAAAGAGTGCGGTCAGATCTTAATCTTATCACTAGAAGGTTACGCAATAGAGGTGCGGACTGACAGAAACCGGGCTGACCCTCCAAAAGCAGGCGGTTGCAATCAAAACAAATCTCTCTCAACACCGGCTTGAATAAACTTCATCTCCCTGCACACATTACTGTGAGTAGGGGTCTTAGATGAGCATCATCAGTTCGGTGAGTCGGTCAATGAGTTTCCGTCAGTATTTCAGGCCAGCCCACCGCGTCAAGAATTCACTTACCTGTCCTACGTCACACACAGGTTGCGCGGCGTCTGTATGTGAAAAACTATCCTAACTCCTAATAGTCCTGCAATAAGCAAGATCTGAAACAACAGAGAGTGTGGGAGGAATTTACTGGGGAATGTGAAGAATACCACATGAAGAAAATGCCAGATGATGAACGAGGGACAAATGAAATGAATTTCTTCCACCTATTTCTAAAATATATCGGTATCGACTGCACCATGATACATTCATGCTCTTAATCCATTGGCAAGTTCAGTGTTGCTGCTATGATTACACAGTATTTTAGGTAGCACATACTGAAGCGGCATCCCGCCTACACATGGTGGAGACGCAGGCCTGATAAGTATTTACTGTTCCAAACCAAGGCAAACATAATTCAACTGTATCGCCGAGTGGAAAAGGGGCTTAACATCACCCCACACAATAGCAGGGAGGGAATGAAGAGGCCTTTTTTTTGGTGCATCCACATTTTTAGGATAAAAATCACAGATTACCCTTTTTTTCACCATTAAATAATGATGTTTGCATAATAGAAAGGAGTGAGCGGCAAGAACCAATGCACAGTGGGAGGCAACTCCGCTAAAAACCCCATAGCTCCCCAGAACATAAATACGATGCAAGATATTAGTGTCTATTGGAATGTTAATCGCAGGAATCGAAACTCTTTACACTCGAAGGTCATTTTTAACGAAGAACTCATTTACAGGATGCAATTGGCACCCGGTAAATTTCCAGCCTTTAATCTTATTAAGTTAGTGCTGCTACAATGCCGTACTTCAAATGGGTTAATGACATTCGACTCTTTCACGGCTGTGTCTGAATGACAGCATTTGTAAACTGAGAGTAATTACATCTACGATATTACTTGTTTTTTTTACCCGAGAGAGGTATTAATTTGCATTTTATGGGAGACATTTTTTTTTGACAATTCAAAGCGGTTCGCAGACGTTTTAATGGCATGTTTATGACACTTTCATCAAAAATTACAGTGCATTTGACATCCCAGTTTGTGGTGCACTGTTTCACAAATTTGTGACTGCTCACGGTGCCCCCTCTAAATATTACAGTCATGAAAAACAAAATTGCAATTTCCTTTCCACATAATTGCCATTTCATTAACGAGTTTTTTTCAAGGTCCTTTTGTCATGTATTTTTCAACAATGAATCTTTATTACGTCAAACAATATCTGTATATATTAAGCGTTATGGGATACTAAGATAAAGATGAAGCATTGATTACTATATTTTCAGCATTATAAGGCACACCTTCATTGAATGGCCCATTTTAAAATTGTTTTCATACAGTATATAGAGTGCACCGCATTATAAGGAGCTTAGAATAAAAGCTACAATCGTAGCTGAGGGTGCGTTATGCATCTATAAAATGGAGCGATGCCTAAAGGATATACAATACAACAAAGCTTTATTTATCTCGAGTTTTCACAACCGCCGCAGCTGTAACAAAGCACTTTACAGAACATTTAAAATGCAGATGACATACATACAGGTACAGAGTGTTGAGCAATGAAAGAATACCAAGTTGTGCGGTAGGACTGAACAATGACAGCTATGCAAATGATGTGGAGGGTCAAGGACATAATGAAGTGATGAGTAGTGCACTAATTCTGATCCAATGAAAATTGTGCAGATGATGCGCTTGAAAGTGAGCAGTAGGGGTTTCATTATGATACAATGACGATTGTGCAAATGATGTACAGAGTCCTTGAGCACGCTAATGTGTCCGGCGGTACGGAATAGTGATCAACAACTGTTTTGCAAAAAGGCAGCATACCAAAGCCACTATTTATGATATTATATTAAGTGTGATATTATATTATGTTTTGTTTTTTGTTTTTGTTTTCCTCGCAGTCTTTGTCAACCCTTTGTCAAGCCCGTTGAGACTCTTTTGTAATTAAGGGTGAGATAAATACATTTGACTTGACTTAATGGCAAGACGGAAGAAGATTTTGGAATGCTTGCTGGTTTTATGTGTAGTTTGATAGGGCTCGCCTGAGGAACGGAAGCGGAAGAGATGTTGAACTCAAAATATGTCAGAGACCAAGACCGATCTCGAGAACTACAACACAAGTGTTTGGATTCATTTCATGTCACATTTTCTACTGTGGTTTCAAGGGATGTCAGTTCACTCATTCACTCTCAAAGACGTTTTTAAACGTCTTTTCAGACTTGGTCCAGAATTGGCTGGTACTGAATGAGTTAAGAGCCCTGAATAAATTATTCACCGTCAATTCAGTGTATCGTTAAAGTAAGATTTTGTTGCTGTTTAAAAAGGTTTAAAGTGTGGATGTATTTTGCATCTTCGCCGAGTAGCGAAGCTCGATTACTGCAATGCCCTTTACTTTGGAGTCAGCCAGTCTTCCATCAAGCGCCTTCAGCTGGTACAGAATGCCGCTGCTCGCCTCTTGACTGGTACTCGTAAGAGGGAGCATATAACCCCTACTTTGGCATCCCTTCACTGGCTCCCCATTCATTTTAGAATTATTTTTAAGATCCTCCTCTTTGTTTTCAAATCTCTGAATAATCTCGCGCCACCTTACCTCTCTGAGCTCATACGCCCCTACACCCCTGCCCGGCGCCTCAGGTCTGTGGACCAGTCTTTGCTAGACGTACCAAGAACTAAACTGAGGCTCAGAGGGGATCGAGCCTTTTCTGTTGCCGGTCCCTCTCTCTGGAATGACCTCCCACTGAACATTCGGCAAGCCTCCTCGCTGCCCATCTTCAAAGCCCTCCTCAAAACTCACTTGTATTCTTTGGCATTCGACTCAGCATGACTTAGATTTGTTCTTGATTTTACTGTTTGGTGCTTTCTACCGCCTATATTTCCGATTTGTCTTACTGTTTATCGTGCATGTTAAATTGCTCCATGTACAGCACTTTGTATGCAGCGATGGCTGTTTGAAAGTGCTCGAGAAATACTGTTGACTTGACTTGACTTGACTTCACTGTCCTGTGGCGTTTATTCACACAGGCGTCATTTCAAATGTAATTAGACAAACACCAATCTTGGAACGCAAATCTTTGAATATTTCAGCGTTCCAAAAATGTCCTACTCATTTCAATGGCTAGGATGGTTGACACATCCATCCATCCGTTCTTTGCACCACTTATCCTCGCACAAGGGTAGCGGGTGAACTCGAGCCCATCTGACCTGACTGGACTTTATTCAGCAACGTTTTGCACATTTTAATTGAAATAATAAAGATTTTGCTCTAGTTTTGTTTAATTCCATTAGTATTTATGGATGTAATTCGATTGGTGGACATCTCTCAGGCAATTCTTTTTGTTGTTTACCTGCTTCCAAGGTCATTCGGTTAATCCCCGGCCCTCTGAAATAGAAATCTGATGTCGGTCGGTCCAAAAGATAATGCGAATACAGCTTTGTCTCCTGCCTTCCACTAAAATAGTGCATGCGAGATGGTGGGGTTGGGGGGGGGGGGGGGGGGGCACCAGATGTATCTATATTTTTCTGTCTGACTACGCACTACACGACAACACGGAGCAGCTGGACAAAAGAGTGGAAATAAATAATAAAAGACTCCCCACGGAGAAAGTGGGAATGGGAGTAAGATATCTAGAGAGAGAGCGAGAGGGAATGCTGTGTTCATTCGGCGTGCATTTTAAGATGCAAAGAACCTGCTCTAAGAAAGCACACGGCCAAACAATACGGTGCCAAATGAAAATTAAAGTACTCACGAGAGAAAAGATGAGACGGTGGATAAAAGAGAACATTTGCCAATTTGCTATCGCAATGGCAAACTCAGAGCACCGGTACTTATCGGTAACATGTTTTGCACATTATACTTCTAAACCTGCAATCGGCTGGCACCAAGGCCGTAGTAGAATACAGAGACGGAACAACCATTGAACTTACCAAACGGCTTTATCATTGTTAAAATACATGTCACATGGTCTATGCATGCCAAGCTGTCAACAGCTAGGTCGACAGTCATGGGATTGTCTTGCATTAGACTTAGCCAGTCCTTTGGACTTTTTAAGTGGATCATTCAGTCATCTTTATTCGTGCATGCAAAACTCCAAGACAGAACTCCTTCATCCCCTCTCATTCTCACAGACCATTCTTTTCGACCGACAACGTTGGATCATTAAGTCAGTTCCGAGTCATGACAGCACGGAAGAATACACGAGGTGGAAAGAGGCATTATGGGGACGGGAGGACAGATTGTGTGTGTGTGTGTGTGTGTGTGTTTGGGGGCGGAATTTGACAACAGAGAGCATGAAGGGCCTGGGAAGAAAGTAATGAAACGTGATAAGACCGATAGGGAGAGACAGTGTTTGCAATGTGGGAGGTGCAAAAAAGATAAAACATTTCACCCATCATTAGTGAAGTTGTGCCAGTCTCTGAAGCTCCCCTGGGGCCTTGATATGGAGGTTTCTGCCGGGTCACATCTTTCAACTCTACCTGGCTGCCATCAGTCAAATGCATGTTTTTCGAGCTCAAGTTCCATTTTCGCCCCTCTTCCCATTGCTCTATTGTTTCCTGTGAGTGAAAGGTTGGCTTTTGCTTCCAGCCGTATCCCTTCCTGGGTCTTAGTATCGAGCTTACATGTTCAAATATTCCTTTCATGAAGTCAGTTAACCTTGCTCCATTGAAGCAGCTCAAAAGTGCTGCTAGGAGCTGCTAGGCCAATTCAAAGTGTGAATATTTATCCAGAGTTAGAGCACCATATTCATCTATTGGAGGTGGTCCTTCTCTGTGCGTGGTTCTTAATGCACGTGCACATAGCAAACGAGACATGACTCACAGAGACATGACATTCAGCCCGAGTCTTATGGAAAAATCACTCCCTCTCAACTATCACTGCGATATGTTAACCAACAACGATGAAATGTGACATCAAAGTCAATTCACGTGAAAAGTAACCTTTATAACACTAGTTTTTCATCACATTGTAGAACTAATAAAGCGATTCATATTCAAACGGTGTTATCTTATCGTCCATTCAACCTATCCGGTGGAGAAAGGTCATGCAGTCGTGCTATGTCTTGACACCCACTTCTGATTTTGTTTTGTTTTCCTGAAGGCTGCTCCGTGTCCTTTCTCTATACATCCTTAAGCAGCATTACTACTACTACGATTGGGGCTGGTCTGTACTGACCATGACTTATTTGGTGCCAATTCCATTTCGCACAAAAGGATGTGGTAGTCCTCTGACACCTCTGTTTCTTCATCCTTTAATCACAATTTCCAAACAGGGGTATAAGTACGATAATTATAGGTCAAATCATGTCTGTTGTGGGTCCATAGTAGAAGCTGACAGATGGGGAAGCTGATCTAAAAATCAGTCACAACCTGGGTTCTGTCTGCCAAATGCTATAAATTGCCACGCAGTTCAATTTGGATGTTGCGAGACTAGCACAGTATATGCAAATTGGTAAATTCAGCTCGTGCAATCTGAAACCTGAGACACATTTTATATTTAAATCTCACATCTATCCGAAAGCAGGTGTAAAATAGCGTGCAAAACAGTACCAGCGAAGTGCAGACAATATGAGAGGCAGCAGGTTGAACGTGTCCGCTCGTGTAAACATTGATGAAACGTCGACACAAAAAAATTATCGCGGCGCATTGTTCATTGAACTGTGCAATTTTTAGAGCTTCTGGCTCATCGAAAGTGCTGACTCTGAGCCAGTCACAAGAAGGAGCCATATAACTTATTACAAAGCTCAACATTTCATTGCGTCTGGTTCATTTTAGCACGACGTGATACCGGTAATTAGTGCTGGCCTACCCTACGGGTGTTTTCCAAGTGTATTGTCCCAAGTTTAAAAATGCAATGTTTATTAGCATTTTTTGAAACAGGGGCCAAGAAAAGTACAGATGTATTGAGAAGTGGTGTTTTGTCAATTAATTTCGTGACAGTGAGATTTGGGAGGACTAAAACAAACTTCTGCAAACAGGATCTTTTTAGTCTGACTGCTGAATAATGAAATGGTCGTCGGCAGAAAAAAAAATGCAACAGAAATGGTGATTTTCACGAAAACAGACAATGGCTCCCATAAGGTTTCCCTGCTACAAGGTTTTGCTTTTATAACACGGCATATTCAATCCAATCTACCGTATTTAAAAGAAGCATCTTATTGAGAAAACCTAATCAAGTATGCCCACATTCACATTCACAGCCTTTCATGCAATCATAGGCATCCATATGCATAGAGGGTAGCACATACAATAAATGGATCAACATGGCATGGCAATTGCAACCCAAACCCAACCAAAGCAGGCGGAAGCTCATCAACTGATGAGCTTGACAAATTGAATATACAGCATGGAGTCAGTGTGAGTACATGGAAGCCAAAGCAAGTGTCTCTTTTAACTTGTAAATGAGCGTTTTCAGTTCTGCCTTGGCAAACGTGTCAGGTAACGCAAAGCATTTGTTGTATCAGGAAAAGTTTGCGCACCGGTGTCACGACTAATACCTTGAAGTTTTTCCCCCCCATCAAAGAAAGCCCCATGGAGTCTCACACACTTTTAGTGACCTTCTCTGTCATTCCCTTTTGTACTCCTGAAGGGATTCTTGAGGGATCCTCCGCGTTTACGTCATCATGGCCATCTCAATGTCGTGCATATCCTCAAAATAGGTTCCCTTGATTGATGAGCCTCTTCAGTTTGGGAAAGATTACTACAATTACTACAATCTAGGTCAGGTGAGTAGGCACGTGGCTCCAATCTCACAATGGTCTTTTTTTTTGCCAGAGACTGTTGGATGCTCGGGGAATTGCGAGCAGAAGTGTTTTATATGTATTATATGAGGGCGGCCCGGTAGTCCAGTGGTTAGCACGTCGGCTTCACAGTGCAGAGGTACCGGGTTCGATTCCAGCTCCGGCCTCCCTGTGTGGAGTTTGCATGTTCTCCCCGGGCCTGCGTGGGTTTTCTCCGGGTGCTCCGGTTTCCTCCCACATTCCAAAAACATGCGTGGCAGGCTGATTGAACACTCTAAATTGTCCCTAGGTGTGAGTGTGAGTGCGAATGGTTGTTCGTCTCTGTGTGCCCTGTCATTGGCTGGCAACCGATTCAGGGTGTCCCCCGCCTACTGCCCGGAGACGGCTGGGATAGGCTCCAGCACCCCCCGCGACCCTAGTGAGGATCAAGCGGCTCGGAAGATGAATGAATGAATGAATGAATGAATGCATTATATGTATAACAAATAACTGGGAGTGCTTTGGTCACTTTTTCAATATTGTGCATTTGTTATGAGCATTTTAGATGGCTCCTTCGGCAAAAAGAAAAGTGCAGCATGAATGATGAAAGCAGGAATACAGTTTTGTGAACATGATTAGAGACAAAAATGTATTCCGCAAGAAATGGGACTTGCTGTTTTCTTATTTCCTGAAATGAGCCAGTCCTTAAAGCTGAATCCAATCACAATCTGTCATCACGTTAAATGGAAAAGTCCAGTTCTCAATGAGGCATTACACTGTCTTCTAAGCACCTCTTAGTGTCCGGTATGAAGTGAGTGATAAAAAAAAAAATCTAAATCATAAAGAATGTTTGTCACCCTTGGTTAGATTTTATTATGACATTTTTGTCCCTTTTCTGGAAGAATCAAAGCACTGTTGCCAATAAAGGAAGCAAACATTTATGTCAGTGAGAATCATCAGAGCAAGATGTATAATTATAAACAGCTGCTACCCTGCGTGTACTTATGTATGCTTGGTTTTGTGGGGGGTTGAATGGCTCACTGATATTTGAACTTGGTCGATAAAAAAGTTTGTCAAGGAAAAGTTGAAGTCAGGTGTGGCGTTTCAAAATGTATTTAGCCTTGTGACAGGACGAGTGTTTACTGCATGCATACTGAGTTGGGTGGATGGAGTACGATGGAAAATGTAATAGATTGACGATGGAGGGACAGAAAAAATGCAAGAGAAAAAAAATCAATCGAAAGCCAGGAGATGGAACAGCATGGCATTGTGTTATACAGAGAGAGGAGGAATATACCTGCTGATTATTTTATTATCAACCATTTGGAAATGTGTTATGATTGTTTATTTGCAAAGTATTTGATCAAAGCTAATGAGGATTTTAAGTAAACATTTGAACTCTCATCATTTTCTCACTGTGCAACACGCACAGTGGGAGAATGATGAGAGTTCAATATTCCCCAAATTGCGCTTCCAGTGTGTCTTCACCTCTTCCTTAACTTCCTGTTATGCAAGGACTCTCCTATCTTTCACTTTCCGGCTGCCTCTCGCACTCCTTCCTTTCGCCCCGCATGCATACTTTCATCTCCGCTCTTGGAATCTCTATATCCAAATTACAAACTATACATACGCGGCAAGCAGGAGAGTAATAGTGGATGTTTAATCCAACAACAGCACAACCACAACATTTGAGATACATGTGGTCTAAACATTTTTTTTTTCAAATCCCAATATGTTGTCCTGGAATATTGAGTCAATGACCATTGATATTTGAACAACCTTTAAGCATAATAAGAATAAGAAAACCTTTATTCGTCTCACAGTGGAGAAATTCCCAATTTCCCAATTTTACATTCTACATGCGAAAGAAAAAAAAAAATAAACGCTTTATCTCCATATTGCCTGGTAGCTACTCAGTTGTGACAATGGATGGTTCACATACTGTAAATACAAAGAAATCTGTTCAGTATGTGCCTCTTATGCAAATCTGAGCCAAAGGCTAACTTAATAATGCTTAATAACTCAATAATGCATAGGTGATTCAAATGATTGAATTCAACACAGCTGATTGAAATGATCAGATCATCAGCAAGCTCTGCACAAGCCTGACATTGAGCCTGTTCATTTGAATCAGGTGTGATGCAACAGGGAGACTTGGAAAACATGCATGACAGCGGCCCTCCAGGACCCGAGTTTGACACCTATGCAATATAAACTTAATAAAGGATATGTGCTTCTTTTTTTTTGCACCTTAATTTAGCTAGGATAGGCTCCAGCACCCTCCATGACCTTGTTCTGGATAAGTGGTGTTGAAAATGAAAAATTTATGGTTGTAGTTTTTTGGTGAAATTATTTATATTCAAGACCGTCTTGTGTTTGTTTGCGGGGCTGATTTGAATATGAGTAGGGTTGCTTCCTTTCATTATATATAGAAAGGCTTTGCACTTCCTGTACAGTAGGTGGCGGTGTACACCAGAGAGCTATAATCCGCCAATGAACCAATAAGGAGAAGGAGGAAAAGAAAATAAAGCAGAAGCAGATGACGAACATTTGTGTGTGTGCGTGTAGATAAAAATTTTGAATGAACTTCTGGAAGTGATCATGCCATCAATTAGTCCCACAAATTACTGTTTCCAATCAATGCAAACGTGTCAATTCATTGCGTGGGATTTTTTTTTTGCCAAGTGTTCTTTTCAAAGAACAGTTTACACTGGCTTATGTTAAAACAGACTCCGTGGCAAAGAAAACAGATGCACAAGAACAAGCCCATGAGCCCATGTGGTTTCATGAGTTCAAAATTATTTTTCTGGTGATTTAAAATCTCTAATCTCCTTAGTAAATGCGCAAACTCCAAACACTCATCTGGTGTATTTATTGGTTCTTTAATTAGCACAACCATCTCCAGCTGTATTGACTTCGCACAAGTGCTCTCTAATGACATTAGCCTTTTAACACTCCTGGATGTGTTAGCCAACCTACCATCATGTTGGACACAATTTAATGCAATGTAATGACTGCGATATTTTCTCATAAATTCAAATGATTAAAAAAACTCCCTTGTTCTCTACGGCAATTAAATTAAATATATGATGCCCCCCATTGCCCCCCCCCCTACTCATGCACTGACATTTACCTGAACTTATAAATTACTTGTACTTTACAAACTTACTTGTAAATTTCCCCAGTGTGGGACAAATAAAGGATATCTTACCTGAACTTATCACTGAGTCAGAAATTACAGTAATTTAACCCAATTTGAAAATCTTGTCACTTTTTCACTTCCATCATGAACAAATTGTCCTTGAATATTTGCAAAATCAATTTGATTGTTTTCTACATGTTCAAACAAATAAGGCGATAGTGACACGGTCATGTCTATAGATGGTATACGCATTAATAAAGTAATAATAATAATAATACATTTTATTTATAGGCACCTTTCAAGACACCCAAGGACACTAGAGTTCACTACATTTTTAGGAATCCATAATTCATCCAGCCATGGTTCCAACTCATTCCATTGTACTCTTTCTCTCACGTACAAAATACTAAGATGTTCCAATACTTCTTGCTTTTATGGCAGGAATGGAACCAGTGGTAACGTTTTCCCTTTCAGCGCATGAGGGATCAAACAGGAACTATGAAATCCAATATCATTGAAGAATTACCTCAGTCCACTCAACAAACTCTTTTCCAATAACCAACTAAAGTCGATTTCGATTGTTATAACAATCGTTACAACAATCCGTCGGCCAACACGCTGAATATTGAATGGAAACGACTCCATAGTCTACCTTTTTCACCAAGGTTGTGTTTCTATGTTTCTGTCTCTGCACCTGAATGTTGACCAAAGGCTGCACAAGTGTAGACTTGCTTTTCTCCCAAATCTGCAAAATCCAGTAGACCGCACCTTCGGGTACGCCGTTGGCAGAGTCAAACAACAACACGTGCACCAGCTACACAAATGCTAGCATTGAAAGGCATGAACCCACCAGGACACATGCATTTCCCCTTTAACATTTATCCGTACGCCCTCAGACTTATGCACACACACACACACATACCCTCGTATAGTCATATGGGAAAAGAAAGAGAATCTTTGATATGGATGGTTGCACAAGGTCAAACCCTGAATGTGTGTATGGAAACCAAACACGCGCATGTTCAAGTACACAGATGCATGCAAAATTAGGGCATACAAATGAATACTGGCACTTGGCTTTAGCTACGGGCCTGAAAATAGATAGAAAGCACAAGTGGAGAATAATGAGATAAAAGAGGACGATAAAAGATCAAAAGACTGGAAGAGAGTGAGATTGAGATAATTGGATGGGGAAAAAAACAACACAAGATTAATGAAGAGAATGATATGCCACAAATATAAGACTGTGATGTTTCAGGGAAGCTTGAAAAATATGTTAAGTCATTTACATCGACATGAAATTAGATGATTAGTCGCTCACATTTTTGCAGAGTCCAGCGTTTTCTCCATTATCGCATCAAGTAATTACAACATGTAAAATGTGTATAATGCACATTTGCCTCGAAAGGGATGAGCTGTTTTTATTATGTTGATAACTCGATCTTCTAGTTTTTCATGCATACAGTTACAATTGCAGTACAGTACTGTACGGCACAGTATTTCAAAGTCATTCCGAAGTTGTGTTCAAGTACTGTATTCTTAATATGCGAAACAGCGAGAGGTTGCAATGTAGTCATCAAGAATAGCCGTCTGGTTGTAAATAATTTGTTACATGCCAACTCTCCATTCAAGATTCATTATTGCTCTCGAGACTTCATCAGAAGAAAAATAAAACCAGTTGTAGACATTTCACAGCTTCATTTTCTAATCACATAGAGAGACTTCCCACACCAAAGACGCAAACATACAATAAACATTGTGTCAACTAATAATTTAAGCACATGGAACGCTTTTGATGGACAAGCCTCGGCCAAAACACAGCTGTGCCTGTGCCCTCCTTCTGCCAGAGTGCTTGCAGATACTTGCATCTCATTCGCTTCATTCACTCACTAAATCTGGATATGCCTTTCCCCATACTGTATTTGCAGTTTTTTCTTGCTAGGATGAGTTGGAAGGAACAAAAGGCAGTAACGGCGAGAGGCAAATGGAATAATAATGTCAATAATTGAGCTTTAGTTTGGCATTAATTTTCTTGGAGAAAGAAAAGGCCACTACAAATGACTTCAGAAATCAACTTCCAATGAACTTTCTCTTGTTGTCACAAAAAAAAAAAAAAACAACCATCCACATTCACACCGAGGGACAATTTTGAGTATTCAGCCAGCCTGCCATGCATGTTTTTGGGTTGCGGGAGGAAACCGGAGTACCCAGAGAAAACCCACGCAGGCCCGGGAAGAACATGCGAACCCCACACAGGAAGGCCAGAGCTGGAATTGAACCCAGTACCTCTGCACTGTGAGGTACTGGACCGCCAGGCTGCACAACAAAAACATAATGCAGCAAATTGGAATTTGCTCCTCCCTGAGCAATCACCTTACCGTGGTTGATGGGTTTGTGTCCCAATGATTCTCGGAGCTACAATGTTCGAGCTAAATGCCTCTCTTCGGGTCACCACGGGTACTGGGTGATTAACCAGACAAAGCATTGCTCGAACATGCCTATGATCGCTGGAGGTGAAGCTTGATGGCAAGTGTCTGTTCGCCCGGCCAGAAACAACTTGTTGCTGGCCACTGTTATAGAACTTTAAGACAAGATCAGCTTAGCTGTCTGGAACCCCCAAAGCTGTCTCCATATCTTGAAGATAATCATGCAAAGTGGCATGCTGTTTAGCAAGTCTCAGCCTGCGAATAATGTCTGCCACTGGCCCTTTTGTTGGGTGGGGACTGCGCTATAAAAAAAAAAAATCATTGCTTTTTTTTGCAGTTTTACATCAATTTTTTTCATTCAATTCAAACATTTTCATTTACACCGTGAAGTACTAAAATTAGACCCCTCTGGAAAAAACGAATGTGCCTTAAGTCAAGTCAGTATTTCTCGAGCACTTTCAAACAGCCATCGCCGCATACAAAGTGCTGGACATGGAGCAATTTAAAATGTGCAATAAACAGTAAGACAAATCGGTAATAAAGGCGGTAGAAAGCACCAAACAGTAAAATCAAGAACAAATCTAAGTCATGCTGAGTCGAATGCCAAAGAATACAAGTGAGTTTTAAAATGTAACCACAATAATTTTGAAGTTATGATCCTTCACATCAAAATATGATCAAAAATGATGTGTGATCAAAAAAATGACACGATTGATTGCCGCTTCTGTCCAGTGGCTGCCGGCTAGTTATGAGTGGCTAAACTATGAACGTTTACATGGGCAAGTCGTGCAAACTCTGCTCGAACTTTCATGCTTTCCACTTGGGTCCTACTTGTTCAATAAACTCAATCGGTGTTATTGCAATGCCTTGTTTTTTATGACATACTGCACAGCGTCTTCCTCTTCCACCACGTCGCTCTGGAGATACCGCCACAAAAGCGATGGTAAAGAACGTCTCTTGTCAAAATACCTTCATCTTTGAAAGTCATACTGTGTGCGTGTGTGTGTACGTGTTTATTAACGAGGAAAAACGTCACACGCTCAACTCAGACATGAACAATTTTAATCACCCTTCACCCCTTCACTGGAAATTGTATGTGTAATAGAACACAGTCTGTCCAAACGACCTATGTGGCAATGCTAACAGGAATTCAGCGATTTTCGCCATATGTTGACCTTTCTTTTATCTCTGCTGGAACAACCTTCACAGCGTGACTCACTTTTAAAGCGTTTGTCATGAAGACAGTGTGGCGAGCATCCCGCACACGGGAACAGTAACTGTATACCGTATGTCACTTATATCTTGTATTGTATGGGTCTGGCAGCAACCTAGTGACAGAAGAAATGAGAAACCCTCTAGAAAAGAAAAAAAAGTACCGGTACCTCTTCTTCATAGCAAAACGGCATTTCGGTGTCACTAGGGGTGGTGGTGATGGGGGGGGGGGGTAGCAATATAAAACAGGTTACCTAATTTTCATTCTGGTCCTCTTTAAATGTCTGTTTTTACTATGTCAAATCAGAAGGCGAGCTGGAGCCGATCCCAGTTGACTTTAGGCAAGAGGCAGAGCACATTGAGCTGACATTCATCCCATTGCTAAGCACAAAGTACTTCGCCGCCATTATGGCCATTGTGCAAACCACCATTTAAAGCTAATTCATATTCCATTCCTGTTTTTTTTTTTTTTGTCAATTGTAGTACCTGTACTACTATTACGTATTTCCGTTTTTACAGTCAGAGAATTAGAGTGAGGATCCGCTGACTGAGAGAAAGTCAAGAGGGAAGGACACTGCGGTGGAGAATTGATCACTAAACGGCCTGAGGTTGGAGAAAACATTTGGCAACACTTAAAGACAAAAAAAAAAAAAAAAAAGGCCTGAAGCATGCTTGTGATGAAAAAAACAAAGCCAGAGGGGAGGGAAGACAAAACATTGCATTGGAAGACTGAGAGCAAGAGAGGCACAGTGATGTGCGCTAACATGTTGGCGGGGGAACGCATTTTCCAGAGGACAGACAGACATCCTGTCACTGCAGGCAAAAATATGGTCCCATATCAGCAGGCGGCCAGAGAAAGAAGATCAGTGTAGGTGGACCGTGACATGCCATTCACACTCGGCATTAGCACGATGTCTTGAATCCGCTAACTGATAAACATTTGTATTGCCAAATTAAATGATCATCACCTTGATGTTTTACTTGTGGGGATCTAAAACGGGAAAGTGGCAAAGGAAAATTTAGTGGAAGGGAATCTCGTAGGAATTTCATTCAGGCGCAGCTATTACATATACGCTCAAACTGTCAGTTGCGAGCATAAATTGAGACATCTCACCATTATACACAATATCTCATTGGATTTGCTGTGGAGCTTTTTGCACATGCGCGGACAGCCCCAAAAGATTGCAATGCATAGGATGCGAGAATACATTCGGAATACGCACCTCTTCTAACAGATGAGTTTGAACGAATGCATTGCAGCACGTCCGCAGAAGTCTTCTATGCATATCGGTCTAGGCTTTCTTCTTTTGTCTGTAGCCGAGGGAATCAGCTTAAATATGAATGAATCAGGAGATGGAAAATGTAATGTGGTGCCAGAAACATTTTTAATAGAACTACACCGGTGGAAAAAAATTCCATCAATCAGCAAACACCCCCAATTTAAAGCATCCTCTACTTTCCAAGGCGTATTTGGCCTTGGCGATAATAGAATGTTTAATTAAAGTGTTGACTTGCATCCCTCATATTTTATGTATGCTGGCATAGCGGAAAAAAAACATCCCACTTTGACATTTAAGTACCTCCAATTGTGTACATGTGTGCGCGTGTGTGTGCGTAAATGTGGGTGTGATTGTGTTTTAACAACAAAAAAAAGCCTTCAGATTAAAATGTATTTTGCAACAGAACAAAATAAGTTGTATAGAAATGGCAACAGAGTGCGCTATGTGTCGAGCGTGGGGTCCAGTTTGAGTGGAAATGTGTGATCAATAAAATAGATCGGTACCTTTACATGCACTATTTTCAGGGCGAGTCCTGGCTTGTTTAACACCCTGGGCGAGACATACTTTTACTCAGAATTGCGTCCCACCCCCATCCCCCGCAAATCTCCAACCAACGATACCCCACAAGGGCAAAAAAATACAACAAACACCAGAACCTATATCACCTGTTTGTTCATTGCTGTATGTCCCTCTCTCCTTGCTTTACCACTCACTTGTATTCTTTGGCGTTCGACTCAGCATGACTTAGATTTGTTCTTGATTTTACAGATTGGTGCTTTCTACCGATTATTATTATTATTACCGATTTGTCTTACTGTTTATTGTGCATGTTAAATCGCTCCATGTACAGCACTTTGTATGCAGCGATGGCTGTTTGAAAGTGCTCGAGAAATACTGTTGACTTGACTCATCTCACAACCTGCTCACAGCTCCCACAGTCGCAAGTTGACAAGTTGATGAATTTTCCCAAATATTGTTGTTACGAACTCGGGTAAACCGAGTTAGGGAGGGGGATCCAAAAAACGTAGACAAAAACAAGGTCTCCGATGTAAGACAATTTAATGTCCAAATCGAATCGAAACTAAGCGAGAACATAAAGCCCTTGTCCACAATGAGGACCAGGAGGTAAATCAAAAACGACTAACAAAAGGAGCTTGCACAAAAGAGCAAGAAAAGGAAAGTAAAGCCACAAACTACGAACAAAAAACTATGTAACACTTTGTACATGCAAGAAAAGCCAGATCATCAAAACAAAATGGTACTTACACACAAACTTGGTACCGAGACTACACGCGAAAACACGACGAGGTCAAAAGCCACTAGTCAATGAGCAACAAGGTAGGCAATGCCATAAACAATACTCCCACAACAGGTGTAGAACGTAGGAGTCCTTAAATAGTGTCTCTATTGATTAATGATTGCCAGCAGGTGTGCTAGGGAGACCGCTCCTGCCACCTGCTGGCCAGACCGAAAAACCAAAATGTGACAATTGTATTGATGTTGTGAATAAATGTAATGGAAGCACAGACACAGCCTACATTGGATGGCTTGCTCTGTCAAGAGCAAGTTGATGTGTCGAGGGGCATTTAGCGCAAATACTGGACCAACTTGATGAGGAAATGAGCAGCAGCATAAAAAAATCTTGTTTTTAAAAAAATATATTTTAATGTGTGTGTGTGTGTGTATGTATGTTTTGGGTTTTTTTTTTTTTAGTTTTTACCGGGGCGCTCGTGTGCCCCCTGATAGATTGCGCCCTGGGCGACCGCCCAATTTACCCATGCTGATACAAAGCCGGGAGCCTAACGTATTGCTACGCTGGTTGAATCATTTTGAATTGGTTGGTTGGTTTGTTTGTTTATTGAACATAAAACATATACAGTAATAATTTGACAGAAAATAAGGTAGATAAAAAAGTAAAAGAAAGAAATTATTCAACACAGGTATTATGTTCAAGGGAGTAGGACAATTCATGTCAGATTCCATTTGTCCTCCTCCCAGTTGTTTGTGAACGCCTCATTAAAGGTAATTTATTGTATAGATGCTTTGTCAATTATTTTTTTTTTCCGCTATAAGATATATTTTGACTCACGTAATATCAAACCTTTTAGCAGGTTCAATTGAACAGCTTCACAGCTTGCAGTAATGTCCTTGCATCCGGGTGCCAAGCAAACATTTGTTTTGGGGTATTCCCATATTTTCGGGCCCGACCAGTCACCATATTTGTGATGGCTTCACACCGTCAATGTTTGTCAGGCCAGGAACAGTGGAACACATCTGGTCATTAATTCTTCTAGTTCCTTCATCAGAGATGGCTCTGGTTTCCCTTGCAGTCTGGACTTCCATATGTGCACCATCAATAAATCTTATCTGGATTATGTGCCGTTTAGCATTTAGTATCCAGGTTTGGTGTTCTCATTCCTCAGCACATAGTCATATGTGCCAAGCAGCACATTGCAAAATGGTCATTCATCCACTGCTAGGCTCCAAAAATAATAAAACGCACGGGGGCACCCAAGGCACCATAATTGTGTGTACTCCAAAGTATTTGACTGATGGTTTAGCTCAGTAAATGGTTGAAAACGGCACGATTTGAAAAGTACAGGCTGTAATCTCTTCCACTGCTCAGTGCGACCGCTCAGTGTTTGGATTACTAAAATGTATACAGAACACGGTGGAATCTCAAAACGTACTGTATATCCGGTACATGTCCGGATGTTAGTACAAAAAGAACAGAAAGGATGAAGATGAAGAAATGGTGTGTCGCTAAAACCCGCTGAAGCATTTATTTCCGGGGAGGTTTTGCGAATTGCTTCTTATTTCCACCTTATCTGTTCCTTTTGCACAAATGTACGTCAAATTGATTCGCAATCAATTCTACTTCCAAATTCAACAGCTTGATATCCAAGTGTGATTCAATTACATTGGAAGGTGTGTTACCTGATTTTTCTTTATAACGGTAAATTTGGCGATGAAGGTCCATCGTGGCAGGCTTTGTTTCGCCCAATATAAATTTATCTTAAACAGACAAAAAAAAACAAAGAAAGGAAGCACCAAGGTGTGCATCTGGCCTTCAAATTAGCCAGTGATTCAAAAGGGCAGATGGAAAGGTTGAAAGGCAAACAAGTGCAAGCTTATTACTCATGCTTGGCATATGTGTTGGAGAACAAAACAAAAGAAAGTTGAATAAATCAAGCACCTTTTCGCCATGCATTGTGTGTAATAAACTGTTTTATAATTTGATCATGGACTGAAGAGACCTTCATGCTTCTGCACTCACCAAGGTAGACCCGCGCAACGTCTCGAAATGAAATCCGAGTGTTGCATAAACAGTTCTGCATTACGATTGACATTTTGACAGAAGTACATGACTATCATGGATCTGAATCTGTCTAATCGTGTGTCCTCTCCATCCATCCATGCATTATCCGAGCCGCTTATCCTCGTGAGGGTCACGGCCATGCGGCTTTCTTCAGGGAGTCTGCGTGGTTCACCCTGAACTGGAAATCGGCGTTCAATCAATCTGCCCTGAATGTTTTTGGAACGTGGGAGAATCTGAGAAAAACAATGCAGGCACGGGGAGAACAATGCAAACTCCACACAGGAAGGCCGAGACCCAGATTCCAACACTTGACCTCTGAGCTGTTAAGTGGACGTGCTAACCAGTCGGCTACCAGGCCTCCCACAAGTGAAACAATATCAACAAATGAAAAACACATGCTGTACACTGCGAAAAGGAAAATAGCAAGGATTTCTACTCCAGCAGGGCTGAGACCAGGACAAATTAGTAGCGCACAACTGACTCCTCAAAACTCACTTGTATTCTTTGGCGTTCGACTCAGCATGACTTAGATTTGTTCTTGATTTTACTGTTTGGCGCTTTCTACCGCCTTTATTACCGATTTGTCTTACTGTTTATTATGCATGTTAAATTGCTCCATGTACAGCACTTTGTATGCAGCGATGGCTGTTTCAAAGTGCTTGAGAAATACTGTTGACTTGACTTGACTAATAATTTATGTATTTGATCCACAAACCAAGACAATTACTATTGATCCGAACCCAACAGTAATTATTTTGGCGAGGCGATTTATTTTTTGGGGCGAATATGAAATTGATAAGGTGCTTAGGGTGCAGTATACACGCACCCTATTTTTAAAAAATATTAGTAACACACGCATAGACACACAAATGTTTAAATGTTTGTTTGTTTGTTTTCCATTTCCCCCCTACACCCTTCGCAATCGACTTAGGACCAGTCCGCAGGCTCCCGGTCAATCACGATTAACGTATTGGGCGCCTCTGTATCCAGGCACCCTCCGTCCGCATTTGTAGAATGTGAATGATCTTATCCTTTTTCTGGTTCATCTCAGTTGAATGGGATAGGAAATTTCCTGGCCAAAAATGAGAATTGGAAGAGGCCACTTATTTTCTCACTCTGTCTTTCGCCTCCTGATTAACTTTAATGTTCAGCTGGTCAGAGCCACATTCTTGAACATCTAGATTATGTGTTGCTCTATGAAGGGGAAAAAATGGAGTCGTACCAGCCGGAAAATGCCCAATATGCCTGATTGCCAGGCCAGCGCTGTCCACAAAGTATAGAATGGATGCGCTTGGCAGCATCGTGTGTTGAGAATAAAAGCACGGGTTTTAAAATGTAGTGATCTTTTTTTTTTTGTTGGAATTTTTGGATGTATTTGGTTAGACTTCACTGATCACAAAAAGTGGAGACACTTGATGTGATAACTGTTCTAGTGCAGGGGTGCTCATTAGGTACATCCTGATCTACCGGTAGATCTAAGACAAGTCCCAAGTAGATCCGAGTAGTGTCGAGGAGAAAAAAAACAATCATTTATGTGTCTTTGTACATGTTAATAATATATATTTTTGTGTTAATGTACACTGCACCCTAATCATCTTATCAGTCTCATTTTCACCCAAATAATTGTCACGTTGGGTCCGAAGCGATAAAATGATCGCTTCGTGCCCAACAAGATAATGAGGTGGATCCCCGAAAAAGCAGACAAAGAAAAGGTGTTCCGAGAACAAATGAATTTTAATACAAAACACAAAATACCCGTCCGGGAACAACAAACAGAAAACGCTGGTCAAAATCAGGACCAGGAATAAAGGAAGTAACAGAAAACGCTTGCGAGAAAATGGCAAGGAATATAGTTGGTAATAATAGGAATAGACAATAGTAGATTTAACGACGCGCAATCACAATCACAAGGCTACACGGCAACGAATAGAATAGGGCAATAATCGAGAGAATTGGCACGGCGTTGAATACTCCGGCAGTAAGTCAACTGCCCGAGCACAAAGATAAAGCCTGTGTAATTAGTCCTTGATGGGTGACAGGTGTGTCGGCGGTAGGCAGGAAAAGCCTGCCCCCTGCTGGCAAACACGGGACGTGACAAAAATATTCTAAAAATAAAATAAAGCGTGTGTGTCTGCGGGTGCACGTGCGCGCCGGTAAGGGTAGATCCCGGGAGGTTAGTTGGTCGAAAAGTAGATCTTCGATCCCAAAAGTTTGAGCACCCCTGTTCTAGTGGAATCAGCACCAACCAAGTATTTGTGGCATTATGTGGTTATGAATGGTTCTATTCAAGGTCTCGTCAGTCAATTTGAAATATGATGAATATTTATGACGGAGAGATGGACTTGGGCCTTGACTATGATTGATTCATCTAAACAAACAAAAACAAGATTTTGAATTCCTGTCCACTTCTCAGCAATGAGAACACTTCTACTAAATGAATATATTTCAGTATTTCAACTTTCAGGGGGAAAAAAGTAGCACGTGAAAAATTCTGTACCACTTGTCATCCATATTTACTCTCCATTCTCCGGTTCGTGTTTTGCTTTATGTTAGCATCCCTACGGTTAGAACAGGGGTGTCAAACTCAGGTCCTGGAGGGCCGCTGTCCTGCATGTTTTCCAAGTCTCCCTGTTGCAACACATCTCATTACCGCAGTACCGTACTATAATTTTCAGTTAAATTTTAGCGCATCAAAATTCACATGGAATTACTCCAGAAATTCAATGTTGTCGTTGAAATTGGGGTTCTTTTAAAAAGTCCAAAGTTTTTATTTCCTCTTTCTTCCTTTTTCTCCTACTGTGTGTTTCTGCCAAGGGATTTGAAATGGATGAGAGCCCTAAAAACCCGCCAATGCTTATACCTTTCAATTCAGTAAATAAGTGACACATGGGAATTTATTTTTGCTGTTTGTTGTGTGATTTTTTGGGGGGTATTGTTATACCCATTGTTTCACTCACTTCAAGCAACAAGCCTATAGCAGGCCAGTACACTCAGCGGGGGGGGGGGGGGGGGGCTTCCGGTAGCCCAACTGCTATTCTTGCACGCGGCAGGAGATTTTTGCTGTTTCAGTGCTGTGCCTCTCGCTTCATAAATGCCAGCTTGACACATTGCGCAGTAATGGAGGTTTTGCTTTGGCAAATCAGGATGACAGGTGAAAACCTTCCAACAGTGACTCATAAATTATGGAGCGCAGGCATTGTGTCTCCTGATTTTGTCGTGTGCACCTGTATAATTGAGAAGCAAGATTGTCACGTGGATTTGTCGAGTGGTGTCGAAATGGTGTCTATGGTGCGGAGAGGACGGGTTGGGATTGATTATTTTCAATAAATGTGTTGCTGGAAAATAAGAATCGTTTGAAATATGTATAAACAAAGGCGGTAGGCCAAAAATAGCAATGCAATAAAGCAGAGTGGAGCCTCTTGCAGCACAGAGCAAGAAGCATGTCCAAGGTCAGTGGGAGAATGGAGCACATGATGGAAGCGAGCAGTGGCAGCAGCAACCAGCAGTGGAAAAAATGAGAGATTTTTGCTCCAATGACAATTTGCAAATGTTGGACTCAGGAGGGCTGAGCACGGGAAGTTCATACTGATTTGAGCCTTGCAATCGAGCTGGCCCAGTTTTGAAGAAAGGACTTGGCAGGAGGAAGTTGGAGGGAAAAAAGAAAAAGGCAAAAAACGGTGAAAAAGGTGGCCTTGTGTCTTCAGTGTGATGGGCGGGTGTGCTGCAGCTGGCTGATGAAGTCTTCAGCCGTCTTTGTAGGTACACCGCAGGTCGTTCTGGGCGCGCTTGTGTCGCCGACATGTTTGTTGGACTTGGTAGCAGAGTACGGGCATAGTTCACACCAGTAGCCTTGTTCTTGCAAGGTAAAAGCATGAGACTGGCAAGCACTGTGCACGCCGCCAAAAAGGAATACAACGACTCTTGAAAAGAAAGAAACGCGGCAGCTCGGAAAAAAAGGGAGACCCCCCCAGAGAGAGAGCCCAGTCGCTCAGACTTGAACATGAAACATATCTTCTGAAAATTGCACACACATACTGTAAGAGTCCAACTTTTTAATGGGCCTTGTCTGAACATCATATGACATTGGAATGTGTCCAACTCCAAGTTCGGGGTGGAGCGGAAGAGGGGGGCGGGGGGGGTGTTGGTGGACTAAATACTGTCGACCCAACGAGTGTCCTTTTCGAGATGACGGACATTTCTCGAGACTTGTAAGACTGCCAATATTCGTGACAGAAGCATGAAACTTGAAAGTGAACACGAAACTCATGACATTTGTTTATCTTTACATTCACACACGCCACATGGACACACACACACACACACACACATACGCGCACACACTCTCTCTACACTGTAGTTACATGCCAAGTTGATTAAAAAGAAGAAAAAAGACGATCTGGTATAATTGCATCGTCACATCAGCGAGTTTGTGCCAGAAACTGAACATGGAAGACGGCTGAGGCAACTGAGGCTTTTACATGAGACGTGAGTGAAATGAGTTAAAAAATTTGACTTTACCACTTTCCGTCTCTTATCGTCATGTTGCCCAATTCCCATCTGTCATTGTCTTTGAAGCAGAGAGAAAACATTGAAAAAAAATCATACACACGCATGCACACACTCATATTCCCCCAAAAATGCATCCTGCCATAAGGAAAATATCAATGTTACATAAACTGACACGTTGCAAAGCTGCTCCCACATAAACACATGCGCCCTTTCTTTTCATTTCTTTTTTTGTATTTTTGTCTTTTTTTTGTGTGTGTTCTTCCACTGATTCAGCCCTCTAATGCTGTATCAGATAGCCTCTTATCCCAAAGCCCTTCATCTCCTCTTTCATTCTGATTTGGACTTTCTCCCAAAACAAGAATTTCTCCTCTAAATGGGTCCTCCTTGACTCGCTCTCGTGCTCAGCATGGCTTTTGTCCTGCCGCGCATCAGTTCCTCTCATTACTGTAGGAAAAAAACACCACAAGGACTTCAATTAAAGCACCTTCCTCGTGTATTCTGGAAAGCGCTGTATTTTCCTTATTTTCTTGAGTGTCCGCCGCCCACAGAAAAACAGACAGTACGGCTGTATTATTATTTTTTTAATTAATTTTTGAAAAAAATAAAGCCGACAAACTTGACGTGCAAAGTGGCGTGGGATCACTGCATTGAAAACATTGCCTGTGCAGTTCATAATAAAGGAGACAATACAATACAATTAGCATAACAAATTACCGTAACTTAAATTCCATTTATTTCTTGTGTTCGGCCTGAGAGGTTTTGCCGTGTATCTGTCAGATTAGTTGTGACTTGAATAATCTGTTGTCAGAAACTTTGTTCATTCAAAACTTTGGGGATTAGTTTGTCAAGGGAGATAATGTTAAAAGCAGCAACAGCTACATTTCAGTGCCTAGATAAAAACAGCGACATGTTTTGTGATTTAAAACATCGACATTCACCACATGGGGCCAAATTCAGTAAGCGACAATTGTACCTTTTGCTTTACTGAGGCTCATTCTGAATTCTGAATTGATGCTGCAGCGAAAAACATGTTTATTAAAGTCTTCCATAAAACGCATTTACATCAGCAGCCATAACAGGAGTCTCCTAAATAAAACTGCGTCGGAGATTATATTCATGAGTAGCAACAGAAATAGTCAATTCCTAAGTCTGTTTACATGTTGCAGAACGCAGTAGGATTGTTGCGTTAAGCCTACGTTGTGTACTATGGATACTTGAGAAACTTCCCTCTGGAACTTGAATGTGGTAAAAAAATCACCAGATGATCACATTGCTTCACCCTGAGTCGACACTGCATCATGGCGTATACACGTCACTTTATAAAACGACTGCTTTTCACAATTAACTATCGAATGCATTCGTGGCTAACATGAGTTCTGACCGAGCAACCTTAAAAGGACAACCGAGATGTGAGTTGTACAGAATGTTGTACCTGTAGGCAGGATATGATTCTCGAGGAACCGGAGTTTCCTATTCCTTGTATCGTGACACACTCGCCTGACTAGTGTGCGCGCAGCATGGGATTGGTTCCCACTCGGTGTGAACGCGGGTGTGTATGTTTGTTTGTCTCTATATGTGCCCTGTGATTGACTGGCGACCGGTTCAGGGTTTATTCCGCCTTTCGCCCAAAGTCAGCTGGAATAGGCTCCAGCAATTCCTGCGACCCTCTTCAGGATACGCGATGCTGAAAATAGCTAGATGGAGTTGGAATGTAAACACAATATCACAGGAAATCATGCAGGTCAGGTTGAGTCAAGATTGGATTGGATTGGATACGACTTTCTTGTCAAATGTGCTAAACATACAGCACAGAAGATTTTGCCAATCAAGTCGCAAGTCAAAAAAATCATCTATTAGGGTGGATGCGAGTCCATCCCAAGTCCCCCACCTCTGGCCACTGGCTGTCTCCTTTATGATTTTCGATTGAAGTCTCCTCTTAGTAGCTTTTAAACTCCAGTATTTGACATTCTGTGTAATGTTTCTGTTTGGTTACGTTTGGTTTTCATTCCTCATGTGCCCTTTTTTCGCCACCGGTTCTCGTTATCAGTGTTCCTTGCGTGTAATCAATCAGCTCCATCAACCCTTTGTGTCTTGTCCTGGTGTTTCTCGTTGTCTCGTCACTTAGCTTGTATTTGTTTCTGTCAGTCTTTGTCGGGTCATTGTGAGCTGTGAGCATACGTGTGCTCCTGTCATGTTTTGTTTCCTGTTTTTCCATTTGTTTGATATTTGTGATTTCCTGTACTTCGACTCAGTGTTTTTTTTCCCATTGTAATGCTGTGTGTATTTTTTTGTTAAATACATTTTGGTCAATCCACCCTGCTCCTCCCTGCCTCCCTGCTTTTTGGGGCCCTCCAACTACCACCTTGCAAAACGTGACATTATGTCAAGGGTGCCCATTAGGTAGATCCTGATCTACCGGTAGATCTAAGACAGGTCTCAAGTAGATCCGAGGAGTGTCGAGGAGGAAAAAAAACAAACAAACCTTTGTGTGTCTTTGCACATGTTAATAATATATTTTTTGTGTTAATGTAGGCTGCACCCTAATCATTCTATCAGTCTCATTTTCACAAAAAAAAAATATTCAAAAAAATAAAATAAAGCAGGTAAATTTTAAATTTACGGTGCCGCGTGATTACGTCACCGGAAGTTGTTAGCGCTCAGCAGTTTGCAATTGCAGCTTGTGATCAGAGCTGTTGCACTTTATCTTTTATCGTCATGATTCTCATTCAGAGTTTGCTTCGTGTACAATTCTCCGAGGGCACGAGCAAAGAATAGGAATCGAGGAGGGCCCAGGGAAGCACTTTAAAACGGTACGTGTGAGCTACGATAGTTAACAGACTGGAAAAGTGCGTCGCATACCTCCGTTTCAGGCTGTTTCTCATTATGGTGTGTGTGTGTGTGTGTGTGTGTGTGTGTTTGCGCTTGCGCATGCGCATGCGCGTGCCGGTAAGGGTAGATCCCAGGAGGTTAGTTTATCGAAAAGTAGATCTTCGATCCAAAAAGTTTGGGCACCCCTGCATTATGTCTATTATTTCACGTTTTCCGATCACGAATGTCTTAAAGCAACTATATTTTCAGACTTCATTTCGAAAAGCCAAATTCTCAAGCAAAAATTAAAGTGTACTTGAAACTTCAAAGTCAAGAAGTTGGCGCATCCTTAATGTGACATATGTATCCGAGGTATCATTGGGTGAGGGATTTAAAATAAATTCTTCAAATGTAATTTGTTTCACTCAAAAGTCGGGCAAGACTGCACTCGCAGATGACTGCGCCTCCATCTCCCACGTCCTCGTTGTTCAGTCGGGATGCAGAGAAAAACTCTTTGATGTCACCAAGGTGTTTTGCCAGCTGTCATGAGACACTGTATGGCTCCGGTAGGTACTGTGATACAGTGAGGAGTGATACTTAAGGTTCTGTGATGATAGGTTTAGCAAGATCTTTATCCTTATTTTCACAGAAAAAGGCAATTATCATTACTCGAATAACACTGACAGATACAGTATTCATATAGCATCCCATCCATACTGCTTGTCGTCATTAATGGATTAATATCCTGGATTGGTCGCTAGCCAACATTTCGCATTACATTCCACTTGTCAACAGTAAATGTTCATCTGTGATGGCTTTATTTGTCTCGAAACGTGTTATTTTGCCGCTGATTTCATGCGGCTAATTTCCAAAATGCCTTTGCCTTTTTTTTTTTTTTTTACGTTTGACTTATATACGCTTGTGCAAGTTAGAATTTACCATGCATTGTAATTTATAGCTAGAATGTTCCAGAAAAAAAAATAACCCACCTGTTACTTATCTAAACCTTAATTCATAAATATTACTTTATGGATTACGATGTTACATATGATGATGATGATAGCACTAATGGTGATGATGGTTATTATTATTAAAACATGATATGCTAGCGAAAAACAAGGGTGAAATCAGCACAATAAAATATCTCGAAACATTTACTTGCATCTCTGATTTAAAAAAAAATTAAAACAATTGTTGATCAGAGGTATTGAAAAAAAAAGTAATTTGAGTGTTCTCTAATCGGAGAAGAAAATACTCATTAGACTGGGATGGGTATGTCAAATTCCTTCAATGTCATCTTGACAGTTGAAATCATTTTATCTGGGTAATTTCACCCTGCACGTGACCATTTGCAGCAGCTGTTCACTGCTGAAGATGGACAGAACATCTTCCTTTGTCAAATTGTGTCTTCATTTGAGCTTTGGGTGATTTGTTGACATGAATTGTCCTGGAGATATTCCAAACTTGACAATATGCTGCAATTATGTCTTACCCCGATGGAACCTATTGCGATGATCGGCGAGCATCAGGCAAAATTTTTCAAATCCTTGTTGCGGAGAGGGCAGTATTTCAAAGATAAGAAAATAAGTGCATGAAATGATGTGAGAAGGGGAACATACGCAGGCAAGAAAAAAGAATCAAGCGTGGCAAATTGAAATTGATTTGTGTCTTTGAAGAGCGCAGCAAAATATGATCCATTCAGGATATACAGTATGTACTAGGTTTCATCGATCCAATCTCCCTGTGACGTTTTCCCTTCCACCTTCCACCATTTATCTGTCACACTGATATACTTTATATCACTGCTCTGAAATGTCTTACTGTCACCTAGTGTTTCAAATATGAACCACAACCGCCCAGGCTGGTGGCACAAATCTGATCTCACACTCGTCTCCTCTCGTTTATTTTGAGACAAAGTAAGCCAGTGTCGATGTCTTTGTTTTGATTTCCAGTGGATCTGACATCAATCTCCCTCCCACCAAATGAGCTATTCTCAAGCTGTGTAGAGGGTGGAAATAGAGTTACTGTCATCGCATATGAACGTCTTTCCTTTGTGTTGAAAGTTTCACCGAAGGACTCACCTGGAATAAGAACTGAATTGTAATATGCTTGCAAGGACACAGTGTAGAAACATTGCACAAAAGAACAAACTTCTGGCAATTAAACTGGGCCTAAATATGAGGGGGGGTCGGGGGGTGACTCCAGACTGAGGCCTCCCTGCGTGGAATTCACACTTTGAAATCAGTGGTTACTTTTTATTCATCAGGCTTTAAGATTAAGATTAAGAAAACCTTTATTAGTCTCGCAATGGAGAAATTCCAGATTCACAGCAGCAAAGTTATGAAAGGAAGAAGTAGAACAACAAAAAAATAGGAGCTGCTGGAAAGGCAGCCAATCTCGCGGCACCATTTTGAAGTCAAAATAACAAAAGTAACACAAGACAACACATAGGACAGAGACAGTCGTGCAATCTTCACCACTTTTCTGCATACACTTAGTTGTCTGAAGCAGTTATAGATGAAAGAGGAGAGGATCAAAGTGTCCTTTCACCAGTGGATCAGAGACATCATGCTGAAGAATGTGCACACGTCTGCTACAAGCAAAGTTTTGAAAGCAAACACGAAGCTGTAGCGTCCATTGACGAAAAGAGATTAGTTCACTTCTCCTGTCCCACATAATCCGCTTCAAACTCCAAGCCGCGACTCCCAGCTCCAAATCCGCATCGGCACTCCGCGCCAACACTCCTTTCTTCTCATCGTCGGCTCCTCAAGACCTCTATCCATCCAGCCGCAGACCGTTCAACAGCACCGATCTCTCCGCTGAACAAAGCGGGGCTGTGAAAAATGCTGCCCATTACAGGCGCAAGACACAAGCGCCCCGGGACTGTCCAGCAACGACAGTCAAATGGCGCCGACATTCCTCCAGTCAAAAACAGTGCTGGTATACCCATGCTGCCGAGAAGGCGCAACCACCAAGCACAGAGTCTCCTCCTTGATGAATGTCGTGGCCAAAAAATGCTGAAAAAGGTCCACATCAAGTCCACACGACGTAACAACAAACACAAGTGACAAAAGAAACACAAGAACAACAAAAAAAAAGCAAGGCTCATGAGAGCACTTGCTGACGGCTGCCTACTCGGGCGCCATCTTGACTTCAAAGTCAAAGACTTTAAAAAGTCCATTTAAAAAAATTACAAATCGTGATTTATATTTTTTTTCCGTAGTCACGCAGTCATTTTTCTCGTATCAACCTGCTGTTCCAGGTACCTGATGTTGATTCGACAATTTTGACACTTTCTCACTTTATTTCTGTAACGAACTGTTTGGGGTATCAGATGCTGGCTGGACAGCGAGGTCATTATGTCCCGCTCTACTTCAGTGATCGACTGTTGTAGGTGTCGTGTCATCACTGCTTCTGATTTGCATTTTCATTCGCTCGTCTGTTGGCTGCTCTCTGCTTCATTGCGGTTGCTAGTTGAACCGCTTGACGTTTGGAGTGTTCCATGTTCTTGTCTATCAGTTCTGCTTTCTCGCAGATACGCTTTGAAGTGTCACTAACCTGTCTCTTCTCCCTCGAGTTTTCGGAAGGTGCGGCAAAAAAACATCTGCTACTTGCCATTGGCGGAGGTGGGAGTCTCAAATCGTAACCTTCAAGTCTCGGGAGCAATTCAAGCAGAAAAAACGTGTTCCGTGTCAAGGTGTCACACAGCCACAATGCAAACCTGTATAGCTTCAACAGCTAGAACACACAAAACCCAACCAACCGTTTTGCCATGAGGAGGTATTGATGGCTCTCCGTGTCTTACTATAATAATTTGACTTATTCATGAAAAATTGTCTTCTTCATGACGTAAAAAATATGGACTGGTTGAAGCAAATTATTCCATCGCAAGATGGCGGATGTGTGTGGCTATGACCAGCCCTATGGAGCAAAATCTGAGCTGAGCACTCAGTTGTAACAAAATATGATGATTGGGTGCTTTGCTCGGCTTAGTTCTTGGCCTGGAGGTACAGCATACAGATGCAGCCCTCAGAGCTATATGTGCCGACAACTGGGAATCTAAAGACACAAGGAAGCAAAAATGGGTCACCACAACCATGGAGGAATCGAAGTAAATTCATGAAGGAAAGCCTGCAATGTTTGGATGACTTTTGGGTGAATGAAAACGACTTGGTACCGTACCCAACGGAGAGTAAATGTGTGCCAACAAGACGAAAATAGTATCTGGAAAAAGCACACCGCAGCTTTCGTCATGCAGATTCTTGTAAAGGATGAATCCTCAAATAACTCAAAAACAAGAACTCAAAAGGCTGACCGGATTTCATCATTCGTGTAGTCACTCATCAATCAGTGGATATGTCAAGTATGGCTGCTGCACTGTAATGTGATATGCAGCTCTACAAGATCCCAAATGCAATTTTCACTGATGAAGAGGATTTAGACAGCTGCTTATTTCTTGGAAAAATGGGAGTCATCTGCATGGAAAAAAAGGTATACAGGTTCGGGGTAATACACCTCAAAAGTATGCAGTGTTTGTCAAAAATAAAATGTGGCCCCTCAAATTTTTCAACGAAAAGCTTGCGGTTACTTATTCAATTTGGCAACACTAAAATAACCTAAACAAACATTACAAAGAAATTGAACTGAGTAGTAATCCAAAGTTACATATATGTTGAATTTCACCATCAAAACTATTCAATTTCCAAGCCACTCACATCCTCACTATCGGATCTTATGTGAGCTGGAGCCTATTCCAGCTGACTTTGGGTGGGAGGCTGGGTACACTCTTGACAACATTTTATTTGACATATTTATTGTATTTATTTAACCCACTTTTTGTCATAAGTGTGCGCCAAGGGGATTCATTTTCTTGGATAAGTTCAGATTTTGGGCGGCCCGGTAGTCCAGTGGTTAGCACGTCGGCTACACAGTACAGAGGTACCGGGTTCGATTCCAGCTCCGGCCTCCCTGTGTGGAGTTTGCATGTTCTCCCCGGGCCTGCGTGGGTTTTCTCCGGGTGCTCCGGTTTCCTCCCACATTCCAAAAAACATGCGTGGGAGGCTGATTGAACACTCTGGATTGTCCCTAGGCGTGAGTGTGAGCGTGGATGGTTGTTCGTCTCTGTGTGCCCTGCGATTGGCTGGCAACCGATTCGGGGTGTCCCCCGCCTACTGTCCGGAGATGGCTGGGATGGGCTCCAGCACCCCCCGCGACCCTAGTGAGGATCAAGCGGTACGGAAGATGAATGAATGAATGAAAGTTCAGATTTGATGCTTTGGAAGAAGCACTTTTTTGCTGACATTTAATGCCTTTAACTCACAACTTGGTTTACATTGAATATCATATTCATTGTATCAGCTCCTATTTTTTTGTTGTTCTACTTCTTCCTTTCATAACTTTGCTGCTGTGAATCTGGAATTTCTCCATTGCGAGACTAATAAAGGTATTCTTAACTAGATGTTATGCCGTTAATAAATGAACTGCAAGCAGACATTGTATGTGCAATCAGCAAAATATGTAAGCTTTCTGACATTTCTAGCTAACGTTAGCACGTTATGAGCACATGTTGGGCCTTTGTTGATCAATGTGTGTGTTTGTGTGTGTATATGTACTGCTTTCTAGTTTGTTTGGTCATGAATGCGTTTTTCCTGTCTTCAATTTTTTTTCCCAATATTTATCAGTGCTGATCAATAATTCTTGTCGAAACCAAGACTTTTTTAAAGAGCCACTGCGGCTGCCATCGCTACCTTTATTAGAAGCAAACAGGAATAGGTTTTTCAAAGGTGCGATGCAGGTGTTCGTCTCACTTTTGAGGGAACGTTGTAAATAAAGCTTCAACAATGTGGTTTAACACCAATCAAGGGTGCCAGAACTTGGCAGACTAACACATATGCCAATTGAAAGTGATGAGGAAGGACATGCAAAAATACAAAATGTTTGCTATGGAGCCCCCCTTCCACTGTTTGTCAGTTTCTTGCAGTACTGCACAAGCAAATAATGTCTTCCACCCACAGGACTCCTGAAGGTCCTCCTAAGTCGAACACTCTGCATCCTTAGTTACTGGAACACAGCAGTGCAACTGGATAATTGGACCTTGAACATCAGTCGGAACTTCCCTCTCCATGTTGTCTTGCTTTCATGTGAATAGAACACGCATTTTCATATAGACAAACATGCTGAGGCTCCGAATCAGGTCACGTAGGTTAGGACCAGGACAACTACAAATGTGATCTGGTTTATATATTTATTTGGGCGGGGCAAGTGAAACTGTGCCATCTGGTGGGAAGCAACCCTCTCTTGGCCTGGTTGAGCATAATTACGTCTAATATCAAGGTGCCTTGCTTATTGACAAAGCCGGACTTAACAAAATCATCAAATTGCAGCTCCTGCATACATTTTCCCTTTTTGTGAATAATGGTATCTGTAAATTCATTATATGGAAGTAGATGGAAATAATTGGCCCCCCGAGGAGTTAAATCCATGGTTGCTGTTTGGAAGTGGTGTTTTCAAAACCGTGACAGAAAGGTCACGTTAGGATCTTGGGTGGGTTATATGCTGAAAATCAGTAAATTCAGCTTGAATGGCATATTTATGATTCCGACGTGAACACTACAAATGGAAAGCAACACTGCAGGATTTGTGTTCAGTTTTTTAAAATACTTTTATTTTTTATTTTTTTACATGTTATTTTTTTTAATCTTTCGTTTATTTTTATTTCCACTCCCTGCCTCTTCTTCAGACCACTGTCCCCTTGTAGCTCTTTCTTGGCTTGACATCCGGGGTCATTTTCAGCTGAACCACTTCATTTTTCTTACAGTTTTAACCTTTCTTATTTCAAACGTGCTCCTTTAACCACTAGAACTAAGTTGTCGTTTAAAATTATAAAAATGTTCGCACTTTTTGAATTGCCAGGGAGCATATGTTGCAGAGAGTCTTGTGCAACTCTGACTCAGAGCATTATTGCTGATGCAATAACAAATCCACAATCATTTTGTGCTCAGTGGTTAATGCAACAAAAACCTTTGACACCACTCATTCCTTTTCATAACCCCTCACGATATTCTCGAAAGGAGTCGCCTGCGGACTGGAACCAACGATGGGAAATTTTGCAAGAGCCTTCTGGATGTTTACAGAGAACGCTTTTGTATCATGGTTTGAATGTGGATGTGTGGTGTGGATGTTGTGTAACTCCAATATGTCATGTCTGATTCATGCATCCTCAGATCTGCGCGAGTGTTTTTCAGTTCGTTTAGGAAGGGGCGGTACGCTGAAAAACTGCGGATTTGAGACACCGTTCCATGCCCCCCAGCGTATGAACAAACACCGCCAAACAATCAAAGTCTTGGAGAAACACCATGCGGGCCAAGAGAGTGTGGGTAGAAGAGCAAGGGCGCACCCACAGACACATACAGTACAAACACTGAGTAATTTCTGTTCTTCCAAGCAAGTCGTAACACAAACGTACACCATGTGTTGGAATGAAATAACAACTCATTCTATGGGAACTGGAATTGGAATGCTGCTAATGGTTTAGTGATCTATTTTTTTGAATAGCTATACTGTCTGACTGGGAAAGACAAAATGGTTGTAAGACTGTAAGAATTTGCATGATGGTCATTTACACCCAAAAAAAAAAAACAAACAAAGTAACTTATTAAGTTACTTACTTTGATTATTAAGTTATTCATATCCCAGATCATTTTGGAGGAAAAGGGGCAATGATCCTGATTACTTCAGAAATGTTTAAAATGGGATCGGTACTGCTTCCTCACACATCCGCAAAACAAGTATATTTGGTTAATTAAAGTCTTTCTTTCAATATGTACAGCACGTGATCTCTCTTTTGTCCAAATAAATCTCGCAAGGATAAGTGGTACAAAAAAGGGATGAATGGATCACAACACATTTCACATATTCTGCCGCTCAACTGTCAGTTCCAGTTAAAAGAAATGTTGTCAGTGCGTGAATGAATTGGTTTCTTTTTTTGTAGTATTTTTTGTGATGAAGATGTGTTTGACCTTCCTTGAAATCATCCTTGTCTGTTTTGTCTGAGAATTCCTGAGTGTGAGCCACAGGGGGCAGCAACACATTAGTTAGTTGACAAAGAGAAGAGGTGAGTGTCTTGTACTACATCATGTGAGAAGGCTTTTAAAAAGACCCCTATAATTATTCTCCTTCTCCCCCCCATGGCCTTACAGAAGTGTTTAAAGTTTCTGTTTTCACATATGACTCGAGATGGCCATTGCTCTTCATGACTACGTTGCTTCACTTGACTGTAAAATCCAGTGACAACCCCGTTTAGTGACTTAACAATTCTTGTTAGTAAATCACTAGACTAGACTTACACGGAAATTCCATGCGGTGACCATCTTTAAATCTAACTCGTATTTTAATTAAATGCGTACCGTTTTGAATTTCAAACCCCTGTTTTATTCCTGGCCCGAAGTGTGTCTTGCCTTTTAGATGTTTAAATCTGCGGCCATCAGATGATGATATGCTCTTCTTGCAGACATCGGGTAAAAGCTCAATGGTGTATAGCAGTGGTCACCAACATTTTTTTTTTTTGAGACTGAGACCCACTTTGTAGGTATTGATTCATGAGAAGGGCTACCGGTTTGAGACACACTTCTTCAATAACGCATTTTCTCAAAATACCATTAATGGCTGTATCCTTTATGTTATTATTAATAAAGTTTGACTGTCATCGCTCTACCACAACACATCCGCAACTGTACTGACCTCCAATCCTTCAAATCATCCCTAAAAACTCACCTGTTCCGCTATGCTTTTAATACCTTTTAATCTTTTTTACCAATTTTTCTTTTGTTCATCCAAATGAACTTTTGTAAATTATGTATGCTTGTTTTAAATGCACATTTTTATCCTGTGTTTTTATGCTCTTGTAAAGTGTCTTTGAGTGAGATGAAAAGCGCTTTCAAATAAAATGTATTATTATTATTATTATTATTATCTAAATGCACTTGAAGATATTAATCATCTGGGGTTTTTTTTTGTTTTTACGATCAACAATAATTGAACTGTACATTTTCGTACATTTAATTGTTCAGTCCTATAATATTCCTACGAAAGCACAATGTCCCACGACTAGCCCACGGGTTACTTATGTGGTCCTTGGGGCCTACCCAGCCCGCGGACACCACGCTCGTGACACATGATGTGTAGTTTGGAGATGGACCCGATAAGAAAGTATCCACACTTTGGCTGCACTTTACTTTGGTTGCGCTCCAAACGCTCTCCTAACCGTGTGTTTTCAGTGCTTTAAGAATGTGTTGAGTCTGGCTCTTGCTCAAGCAGAACTATGCCTCAGACAGACAGGAAATGGAAAGGCTTCACAAAAAAGGAAGTGAGGCCCCTTAGTATGCAGTAGAGGAAGGTTTCAGTGGGTGGACAAAATGCTATTCAAATCACTTTGAAAGAACGTTATGGAACATGATGTACGGGCTCAGGGTCACAGTTCAGCTCACAAAAACAATTTTAAAAGAAATTCAAGCTGTCATTCTTCACTCTATACACTGATGATAAGAGGAGAAGCTTTCTGTTGACTTTTTGGTGGAATGTCTTAAATCGAATAGACCACGGGTCGTACATTTCAAAATTTAACCCGACGTTTATTTTTAAACTGCTCATGTATGACGTGGCATAAGACATCAGCAAATCCTGTGAGACTTTACATTCGGTAAACATCCCAAAAATAGAAAGAAAACTAATCCTGCTGATGTGTTTTTGTTTTGGCTTTTTGTAGCTTTTTGCAGTTCACCAAAACAAAAAAAAAGTGCAGTTTTGCAAAGAAAAAAAGGGGGGGGGGGACCACCCTACCCAAAGACTTGTGAAATAAGTTATTTGTTTTTTTAAGGCTTTATGAGGCAGAAACCCCATTAAAAATGATCTCAATAGATTTTTTTTTTGGTTGGTTTGTTTACGTGTGCGGCAGGCTTCAATTATCCAAGTTTTAAGAAGAACTCGTAATAATTTTACAATCACAAATCGACATGTATTATGTGTTTTTGAACAACGAACGCGCTTGGGCACAGCTCTCAAACCCACACACTGTACAAATTCGACAAGGGAATCAGCTGATATAATAAAACACACCAGTGTGTGACCACACAACCACATAAGTACCCAGAAGTAAAGGAAAAGTGTGGCTGTAGCAGCAGGGTCATCAAATCTAACTCCAAAAAAAGAAAGAACAATCGTAGTAGTTGTAGCTAATGGCCCGATGATGAATGTTGTATGAGGACAGAAATACTGTATAGCCATTAACATTCTTGATGGATATTTTATAAACATGATCTAAAAGTGTAACCTAATAAACATTTAGCGATCATCGCAATCAAGAGGAAGTTAAGATTTTCCACTGCAGCGCTTACAATTCGGCAATCAATTTGTGCGTGGGATAGGACATAAATATACTGTACGTTCGGATTAAAACGCACCAGGGTGGGTTATTTATACCGCAAATAAATGTCAAGAGGAAGGTGCTACATCACAGAAGTTCCATGAGGAGGTTCCCTCAACACTGTTCTGACTGCAGTCTCGCTGTTGTTTTTGACTGCGAATCATGTGGCTGACATTTTGGCTCACTGAAGGAAATTAAACACACAGCTGCCTGGTATTTTTAGCTTACGCTTTGTGGTGCTGATTGCATACTGTCCTTCCTCATGAATTAATAAAAGATTCCGAGTACTACAGCTGAAAAAATGAACATGAAAAAGAAGATTATCTGGGCAAAACAGTGTTGTGATCAAAAGCAGAGCAAGAACCTTCGGTACTACTGTATATCGCCATTTTCCAAGATCATTTGTGTTATATTTACAGAATGAGCAGTAAGGCACTCAGTAATAAAAGCTATCTTGACAGCTTTTCTGTCCTCCCGGTCACGCAGACCGGGGCGACCAACTGACCTGGGTCACCCAAAAACCAGCACCAGGAGCAGCCTCCTCGCACACCTACAGGCTCGCTGGATTCACCACAGCACCCGCAACATGTAGCCGTGACCTGCCATTGGAGGTTCCCACATTCAGGCGGACGGTTCCCCAGGCCTGCTGGTCACTCTCCAGTGCTGGGAACCCCTGCGAACGAAAGCGCCAGCATTGCTCGCTTCACCATCCGACTACCATGCCCTGCGGCATGCCTTTCTGCGGCCGTCATGCCATTCAGCAACCACAATTCTGCTGGTACGCGCTGCTCCCTGTCTGTCAACCAGCGTTGGTTTGGAGGTAACATGGTTGATGATCCATCCATCCAACCATCCATCCATCCATCCATCTTCTACCGCTTATCCGGGGCCGGGTCGCGGGGGCAACAGCTTTAGCAGGGAAGCCCAGACTTCCCTCTCCCTAGCTACTTCTTCCAGCTCTCCCCGAGACGTTCCCAGGCCAGCTGGGTGACATAGTCTCTCCAGCGTGTCCTGGGTCTTCCTCGGGGTCTCCTCCCAGTGGGACATGCCCGGAACACCTCACTAGGGAGGCGTTCAGGAGGCATCCGAATCAGATGCCCAAGCCACCTCATCAGGCTCCTCTCGATGTGGAGGAGAAGCGGCTCGACTCTGAGCCCCTCCCGGATGACCGAGCTTCTCACCTTATCTGTAAGGGAGAGCCCGGACACCCTGCGGAGAAAACTCATTTCAGCCGCTTGTATCCGGGACCTCGTTCTTTCGGTCACAACTCATAGCTCGTGACCATAGATGGTTGATGATGCTATCGATTGTCCTTTGGTTTTTCACAGGACAGCGATGATCGGTTTGTCTCGATGCAACGTAAGTCTAAGTATGTGCGGCCTGTAACCTAAACTTGAAACCTTCCAAGCCTTTGTATGATTGCAAGGTTTTGTAATTCTCCCCATCTGACATCACGTTAGTTGTACAAAAGCGCTCCTGGCACTTCAATCTCATTAGGTTCTTTTCATCAAAGTGAGATGTGAATTCACTTGATGATTGACAGTTATTACATAGATATTTCACTAATATGTGTTTTGCAGGATCACTGACGATGTCAAAGTGCCTTCCTTGACGGCTGCGTTGCGATCGGTATCAGGCTCCCGCAGAGCTCGCTGATGATTTGAATCAGCTGTGTTGCAGCAGGGCGAGATAGGAAACATGCAGGATCGCAGTCCTCGAGGACCGGAATTTGACACATGTTGCGTAGCGCTACTCTCGCCTGACTTGAGCGCAGTTCAGTCCACACTCATTGATGGTGGGAATCCAAGTGTGAAATCTTGTCTGTCTCCTGTGCCCTGTGATTGATTGGCAACGAGCCCAGGGTCTCGTCCACCTTTCACCTGAAATTGGCTTGGATAGGCTCCAGCTCCCCGTGACCTTCGACAGGATATCACTGGCGTCGGGCAGAAACTTCGCACGTCCTAAAGCAACACTTTACAGGACACCTCCATAAGCGACAGAAACATTGCATCATCAAAGAGAGCAAGCCATTTCCAAAACTTTGGATTGGTCAATAATTTGTAATAAAAAATAACAAGTACACAAAATGGATTGATAATCGTATAATTGTTTTTCTCCAATCTGAAAAGCACAGATTTGAACCCAGAATCAATTGTGTGTAACGCTTACATTTTACAGAAGTAGATGGGGAATATAAAATAATATAAGTAATGCTTCCTCCACATTGAACAAGTTTCCCATGACTGAGCAGTAGCTAAAGTCATTGAATGTCCCGCCATGAAGTGAGTATTCTACCGATTGTGTCTTGGGTGTCTTCAAATCGAGAGGTTGTGGTTGTGAGTCACGTTAGCAAGTTCTTTGAAGGTACCGGTACCTTTCCTCCTCATGTGAGTGTGAGTCACTGTGGTTTGACACTGCAATCACAGGACACACACTCTCATCACAAAAGGAGGGGGAAATGGACAGCAGTGGTGCGAACAACAAAATAGTGGGGGCGGTGGTGTGTTGTTGTTGTTTTTTTTCAAATTCAAGCGTCATCTGACAAGATTGCTTTGTTTTCTAGATAAGCAAAAGTCAAATTTCGCACGTCATGAACTGTCAGTTGCTTACAAAGCGCCACACCCATGTCACCTGTCACGTATATGTACTCGCAACTGCTTAACTGCTATGCCTCGCTTTATAAGGGAAAAACAACCAACAGAGAAATAGGCCAGGTGGCAAACTCTTTCCTGCATCCATCACATATCCTGGAGATAACAGCAGTAATACTTTATATGTGCTTATTTCTTATTATTTCTCATTTCTTATTAAGTATTGAATCACATACAAATAAAACACATAGTGTTGAATAGGGGTGGTAACCGTCATACATCCTAAATAATTTTAAACAGTTTCTCTATGCAATCAGTATATTTGCATATTATATTTATATGTTTGTATCCTGAAAACCTTTACTCTCACATTTTAAGATGCATATATTTATGTTTTATGTTATATTTATATTCATGTATAAACTTTTTGTCTTCTACTTTCTCCCTTTCATAATTTTGCTGCTGTAAATTGGGAACTTCTCCATTGTGAGACAAATAAAGGTTTTATCTTATCTTAAATTAAATTAGGTAGGAACAAGTGATCAAAGTTATGAAAATGGTAAGGTAAGTTCATTTTAAAAAGTGAGGGCACACATTGACTTCTTTTGGACTGATGAAAAGGTAACTTGACCTAAAAACTAAAAAGGGATTTCACCTTTCATGCCGTCAGGTTTTCAACATTTGTGAACTCACATGCAGTTGTTGTAATACTGTAACGTGAGTAACTAGGTCGCATTGGTTGACACAGACCCTGTCGCCCACGTTATATCTTTGTGAAACATGACCAACATTTGGACTCAAAAAGTCAAAATAAGAAACTCTTTGGGGGTGGGGGGGTTGTATTTTTTTTTTTTTTTGCTATTACCATAATAAAGTGTGATGAGGTTTAGTGGTACATTTGCCGCACTTGCATGAAGGCAGCGTGGATTCGTCTCTCACTCAGTGGCGGGCTGAATGTGAATGTCAAGAGTTGTCTGTCTCTTTGTGTCCTGCGACTGTCTGGAGAGCAGCCCAAGGTGTGAGCTAGGCTCTCGTTCCACATCAGCAAAACCAGAATAAGTGGTGTCGTAAACGGAGGGGTGGAAACTCTTACGATACACCCAGTGAGTCACTGTTTTCAAAACTTCATTTTACGACAGTTGAGTCCTTTCTTATTGTCAATTTATTCCAGAGTCCGTATCTCTCCTGATGATGACGACAATGAGCCTTCTATCTTTACGTGAGATCGCTGACAGATAGGCATGCTTGAAATCTGGCTCGGCAAGTAATATCGTTGGACAGAAAAGTTGTTTTACAAACTACGGTGGTCCATAGTGGTCAAATTCAAAACACAAATGACAGTGGGGAGTAAAATGTCACAATTGGATTATCATCACAGGGGATTATTAAATCACTGTGTGACCATTCTAGAAATCCAAACAGTAGCTATAATTGAAGGAAAGAAAAGCAACATTTGGCGACAAGAAGAAGAAAAATCATTTTAACCTGTTATGTGTCACTGAGATTGTAAAAAGGTATCATATGAAATGATTAGTCGTGCCTTGAATTACAGCAATACTGACCAATACTGTTCCGAACCAACATTTCACTGCGTAATCTGAACAGGTCTGCATGCGGCTTTTAACAAATCTAAACACATCTAAACAATGTCTGAGACAAGCAACCAAAGCTCCACGTCACTGCAAATTTTGTGCACAGAGCTAATGAAACGAACAAAACAGTCCATTTGGGCTGTATTTTGCGTTTGACTGGCTTTTGACTTGGAACAAAAATATCAAGAGTTTAAGATTGATCTGGCATTCCTCTGCTCTCGTCAAGCCTCAGCATGAAGAGTCCCAGCTGCTTTTTTTTTCATGCCGTACCCTCAGCTCTGCTTGGACCCACATAGCACGCATTCCTCACTGACTCACCAACCCTGCCAGAGTGTTTGTGTACAGACCCATAGCACAGGTCCGTGTGTGTCATATAAACACTTCGATGACTCAAAGCTCAATACAAGATGTGGTCTGCCTAACCACGATTTTAACAGTCAGCCAACGGTCCTTCAACTCAATTTGCAAGGGTCCACATTATTGCCAGTGCGCACGTAATCTAGCATGTTATCATGTGTCTCGACACTAAAAAACTTTTGACTTTTATTGTGGAGATAATGGAGCAATATTCTTTTTAATTGCTGTCTAAAAAATACACACAGTTCCTGGATGATTTGTGAAACTGGTTTCACCTGCTGATGTCATATGACCTGACCTATTTTAATTTATTTTTTTACTTGAGCTTACATAAGGCCACACCTTCGAAATTCACCTCAAACTTCAGATATGCATCCAAGCACCTACCTGGGCCGAGATAGAACTCTGAGAGATGTGACCATCGTTAAGCGTTTTCTACGTCACGTGTTCGTATTTGGTCTAAAGAGAAAGAATGTTGTATGCACGAACAATTTGCATCATCAGATATACTGTACATGTACAACAGCCTGATATCCACGACAGGAGCTATGAAAAAAGAAATGCCTTTACAAAGAAAATCACCTTTAGCTGTGATTGACACTGTCCCAGATGACTTTTAGGATTTGCTTGTATTTTGCAGCAGTGTAGGATGTGTGTGCCGGTATGTGCGTGCATAGTTTCATTTCCGGGAGAGAATTGAATGATGTGTTGAATGAAGGATGTAGCCATTTTAATCAGAGGTGAGCAAAAAAAAAAAAAAAAAGGTTTTCACCCACATTTGACTTGGGTCATTATTTTAAGAAGTTGATGATATGCTTTTTCAGTTGTTTATTATTGTTGCTGGTTTTTGTGCTGTATTTGATCAATATAATAAGCAATCTTCAGCTACAGTGCCACCCATAATTACTGACACCCCTAATTAAGATGTGTTAAAAGCCTTGAAATAAATGTGTTTTTATTGCAAAAGCATACTCTGACACTGAAAATTTTAGGAATGGTTAACCAGACATATAATCAAGCTTCTCCCATGGCCATCTCAGTCCCCAGACCTCAACGCCGCTAAAAACCTGTGACGTGAGTGAAGAAGGAAAGTGCAGATGAGAGGAGCCCGGTCATTAGGCGATTTTGAGAGATTGTGCAAAGAGGAATGGTCAAAGAGCCTGCTTTCGCTATTCACCAATCTTGTGAAACATTGTAGGAGAGGATTAGGTGCTGTTTTGAAAGTATTAACATTGGGGTACTAATTGTGGCACACGTGATTTGATGTAAAAAAACAAAACAAAAAGGCTTCTTCAGGTGGGCCCCCCCCACCCCAAACACACGCACGCACACACACACACACACACACACACACACACACGCACACGCATACACACACACACACACACATTACATCTGAACACATTCACATTCAGAGAGCCTTTCAAAAGTGAGGAGTGAGTGGCAGTAGACTGTGTGTGTGCGCGCGAGCGTGCAGCCGTATGAACTTGTGTATGTCAATAGTGGCGTAGTGGGAAATACAAAGTGTATGTGAGAGTGGAGGACAGTTGAAGCATTGAATGCGGACAGAAGAGCTCCATTGTCCCTCATTTTTCCCCCAGGTAACCCTTGTGCTGGCAGTCTATTTATTTGTACCAACCATGACACTGAGTATACAGTGAGTTGTAATAATTTCCTTCTACTTGTGTGTTATGATAAAGTCCAATGCTGAATTTAAAATCTTGAAGTCATAACTGCTGTGTAAATCTTCCAGAGGAGATACATGGTGCATGTTGTGGACATTTTAGAATGTCCACAACAGAAGAATTTGGACGCAACAGTAAAATACTTTGAAAAAGGCCAGTCATAGATGTCGCCGACATAGTGTAAACAACCAAATTCTTGTCACTGCCATAAAATGACCACTGAGTCATCTCTTTAAGAGAGCCACAATGAGGAAACTTGGACATTTTCAACATAAAGAAACATTGGACAAAATTGCCAGTAATCAATTGTTGTTGTTTTTGTTTTGTTTTGATTTACGAGTGTGTGTCACATAGACTGTATTTTTCGTGAGAACATTTTTGTCTGGATTTTTTTTCTTTTGCCAAATAACTTCACAGACAGAGAAAAAAAAAATGTGTGTGTGCTATCGTAAATAGAAATAACATTAATGACATCTGTGTCTTCCCCTTTGACTGGAACGCAGCATGAGGTGCCTTGCTCTGGAACACCACAGCTGTGAATGCTGGCTGTGGGGAAGGGCCCAAATTCTTATGCCAGTCAAGGGAATCCAACCTAGGTTTTATATAGGTGAAAGGTCGTCATTCTGGGGTAGCCACGGTTGCCTCATAATCCTCAAATCACATGATCGGCTTTCAAAAATCGCACGATCTATTGCTACTTTGTGAAAATTACAGCCCCAACAGTAGTCAGACAACAGTTCCGGGGTTCAGTCCTTTCTGAACATTTTAGAATGCGGCGAGCACTCATTTCCTAGAAGTTGCTCCTGCTTGAAGTTCAGGTCATTTTGTTTCATTTTCCAACTGCGGTTTCCCAACTGTCCCTCCTCCCTCTTTCTCCCGGCTCAGAGGCACTTGGCCCCATTTCCTTGTTTGAAGGAAGTGAGCATTGGCTCCAGAGCGGGAAGGGGAAAACAGAACTGAAGCACATTCATTAAATCAGAAGGTGACACACGAGGAAACCATGGAAGGGATACGGCGACGTAATAACAATAATAGCAACCACCAAACAAAAACTGGCTGTGTCAGAAAACTCATTTGCATGTAAGTGCAATGGTGTTGCTCAATGCGGAAGTTTTGTGATCAAAAGAGTACAAGGTTCCAAGATTTTTTCAAACCCTCCCAGAAGAGTTCAGGCCAAAGATTTCCTAATCCAGAGTCATTCCTGGCAGTACAACCATATGCAACATGCCAGGGCAGGCCTTTTTTTTTCCATTTAGTCATCATGATCTGGTATTTTTTTTTCCCCCCCCTTGGAGCACTTCATGTCAGTTTTGCTCACCACATTGTCGCTAGGGCCCTAAAACAAACATTTTTATATAACATAATGCAGCTAAATGTTTGCTTTTTCAGTCATGCTCCCTTCCAGCTCGGCCATGCGAGCACCGTTAATTTATGTCCAAAAACATACCGAGCACAACAAATGCAAAGATCTTAATGTTCTCTGAAATTTGGAAAGAAGCCATAGAACGGAGCGGGAAATCACCTCCACGCTGGATGAGTCATGAGCGATGACAGTTGCAGAAATCTGCTGAGAACACTTGTCCTTCAACTAAGCAAGAACCTGGAGCTCATTGTGTACACACACGCTGACACGGCATTAGTACACAACTTGAGACTTTTTTTGGTTTGTTTGTTTGTTTTTTGCGGGGGCAACAATGAGGCATTTCAAGCAAACTGACAGTGCCAGAAGTTGCCGGAATTATTTCGCGATTTTGCAGTTTGTTTTGCTTTGCTTGCATGAAATCATTTCAAATATGCTTTACTACAGTGTACTCGAATTGCATCCATAGTTTCGAACAGATGTTGTTACCCCTTTGCCGCAAGCAAAACTGGACTGAATTTAAGTACAGAATCGAAGCCAGATATTTGCATCACACACACACACACACACAAAAAGATACATGGGACATTGCCTGAGAAACACCTATCTTAAGAGTGAGGGGAATGAGTAGCATGACAGGGTAGATTATGTACTTTAACTTTTAGCGTGCAAACTGATGTGACAGCTGTTGCAAAATCACAGAGAAGATCTTGCAACACAATTCAGATGATTATCTCTTACACAAGTAAAAACATCTCCAGCCACCAAGAAAGAACATCCTCAATCTGGCGCAAGAGTGTGAGTTCCATTCACATTAACTCTTTTGTTAGAACTGATTGTAGAAAAGGCAGTGTGCTCCAACGGTGAAATCACCTGAAATTGTCTCGAGCAAAGATTCCTTCAGAACAGAAACATCTCACAGTTCTGTATGAATTACCTGCAACACATTTCAGATTTCACTCGAAGGAAAGTCCACTTTTGGCAAACCTGGGACAAAAATTTCTGGTGAACACTCATTCAAGTGCAGTCCTTCAAAAGTTGTGCTTTTTGCTGTAAAATTACTGTAAAAAAATGGATATTTCTCCAATATCCCCCCCTCTCAAAAAGGTGTTGACTTCCAGTATTAATGTTTACAATGTTTTAGAGACCTTTTTCCATGCCGTTCTTATTTTATGGACAAATTCTCCACATATTAAGGAAAAACGCTAAAACTAATACTAAAACCAAACAGAAATGAAGCATTTCCAAAAAAAAAAAAAAAAACGAAATAAAAACAAACATACCTGCCATATCTAACTGAATTTAAAAATCAAACATTGAAATTAAAAAAAAATAAAGAATTATTATTGTATTGAAACATCTCAAGCTATTAGAACAGTGATTCCGACACAATCTGAAAAATAGTGATAAATCCTTTGCTGCAATAAATCCTTGTAGCTTTGGACTTTGTACCTGGAGAACAAAGATGGATGTGTGTTAGATGTTGGCCACAAATAAAATCACGCATGCAAAGTGTTGCTTGTGAGTGTTTTGGACATCTAGAAGAAAAGCTGAAAAAAAAACAGTTGAACTAGTCCAGCATAATGCTGATCTTTGCCACAGGCTGCACCTTTAATCCGTGTACAATTTTCAACCCTGAGCTTTGTCTGACATCTTCAAAACAAGGAAACAGCAACGTGAAGTGTTATTGTCAAGGAATTTGTAGTTCACGCTAGATATTGCTTCTTTAATATTTCAATTTAGGGGGGTCGACATGGTGGATGCCCTCATGTCTGCCTCAATGTCAAAAGGTTCCGGTTTTCTATTTTGGCCTTTTGGGGTTTTCCACAGGTGTGCCCTGCGATTGATTACACACACACAAAAAAGGTGTGTCGAATTGACTCGATCTTATTTCATCAGTTGGTTGCAAACAATAAAATAATCTGGATCCAAATAATTTTTTAAGTATCGCTATGTGTATAGTCTAATTAAAAAATGTATAGTATATTTAAAAATATATAGTGATTACACGTGATTTTATTGTTTGTAACCTCCTGAAGAAAAAATTTTGAGTCAATTCAACACATATTTTTTTCCAGGATAGCTAACAGTCCAGGATCTATGGTGCCCCTTGTCCAAAGGCAGCAGGGATACACTTCAGCTCAGTTTTGATCTTAGGGTGGATATATGGTAGAAGACGAAGCAATTGTCTATTAAAATGTAGGTGACATTGAAATTACGGAATGAATGTACCGGTATGAATAATCACAAACATTATTCAAATGGCCCACAAAAATTCATTCAGATAAACAAGAAGAAACCTTTGGTCAAATTTCGGATCCAGCAAAATTGGGTCAACGTGACGTTTAGGAAATGAAAACAAAGTGCAAAGATTCATTTGTTTTGTGTTTTCCTGAACATGAAAGTCACACTTTGACATGCCAAAATATTCAGTGGCGCCACCAACAGGTGACGGCACACAATGTGAAAATGATAATGATTCTCAAAACATGAGACAATTTGTCAAACACATTCCGATTGCTGCTAAAGAACACGACGAGTCCTTTTAATCGTTGTCGGTACGGGTACTTCTGTGTTGGCATCACAATAAAAGCCAAAGAAAAAGCTATGCTGGCAGCTCCATATATGTGGAGATCATCCTATTAAGTGAGTTTTGCTGAGGTCCCTCATGATGGCATATCATTTCCAATTGTGGGGGTTGTTTGCCTTTTGAGGATCCACTGTACTTCCCACACAATGCTGTTTGGTAAAGTATTGGAATTTTGATGAGCATTTAGTTGTGGAAGATCTGATGATAATTGCAGGGAAAAAAAATCTAAAAACTTGATTGCGGATTAATCAATATATCCGAAATTAATTAATTAAAATTAATTAAATTAATTTAAAAAAATCTCAACCCTTGAAGAACAGCACATCAAATGATCTCATTTTTAGTGGTGCCGTTTTGAGTGTTAACTTGCCCTGTAGACGTGAGTACGAGTTACAGCTATGATAACTTATCAGTGTCTATAGGAGTGTCCCTGCAGTCAGAAAGGCATGTACTTCCCCTGGCCATGCCGTCAAAAGTGACTCCGGGTGAACTCAATGTACACACTCATATATTTTTTTTCTTCCTATCATTCTGTACAATATAGTATTTCATGTTGGTTTTTTTTTTTTTTTTTAAACGGGGTGGAAAAAAGTTTACATTTCTACAGCGGCCATGCTCTTCTCACAGAAGTGTTGCTAAGAAACTGCTGGAACGGTGCCTGCTTACGAGCATAATGTTGCAATGTTTGACAAGTCTCCATAGTAATGTTTCAATGGGCACGGTTAAATATTTGCAAACAATCACTTATTAGAGCAGCCTTGTCAAACAGTAAATCTTGGTAGGAAAGGGGAAAAGGGAGGTCATAGAATGCCTGTGTTATATTCAAAAACATGAAAAAAATGTTTTAAAAGACCTTCACGAAGACTGTCAATGAGAAGAAAATATACCTTTCGTCAATACCATAATCCTCCCTTGTCATCATCCAACTTTATTTCTGTCTCTGGACTTTTTCAACATTGTTGTTGTTGACATCACTTTGCCGTCATCACGAGTGGCAATGATGATCAACGCAGTGACTAATTTCAGGATGAGTTGGACTTTGGGATTTTTAACATCCCCATAATACTTTGGCCAGGACTTCTGTGGGATTATGAAAATATGAGACTTCTTTCTTTGAAAGGAAAGAAGTAGCAGGGTAGTAATTACAGCTAGAGTACTTCTAAATTGGTCTTAATTCGCGAATGCTCTTCAGTGATGGAACGAATGAAGATAAACATATTTACAGAGAGGAAATAAAACAAATAATAATGGGAGGCTCGTGTTTGACACCAACGCGTTTTGATTTCAGCACAACAAACCAAATTTGGGCTAATTGAAGAAAACATGGTGGGGTTTTTTGAGGTGTGGGGGGGGGGTGTTTGTTTTTTACTCAAAGGACCTTGTCCAGAATGAATCATACATAGATGAGAGCATATTCTCAAAAAAGAAACCAATTATTGTGATGTATTTAAAAATATTTTAGAATGCAATGACATACAGTTTGGTCCCCCTTTGCAGATTTAATAGCTTTCGTGTGAGAATTTTTGTTGATTCATCCAAAAGAACATTTGTGAGGTCAGAGATCACTGAGGTTGGCTCATAGTCTGTTTCAGTTCATGCCAGATGTCTAATTAGGTTGAGATCAGGGTTCTGTGCAAGTTCATCCACACCTTGTGTTTATGGGCCTTGCTTTGTGGAATGTGGCACAGAAATTTCGGACAGATGAACAGAAAAAGGTCTTCCACAAACCTGTTTTCACAAAGATGAAAGCATAGATTTGTCCTGTAACAATAATCACGATATGATTAATTTCCAAGCAGAATAAGTCACTTTCGCATACACATACTGTATATTTGGCACCGTTTTTACACAGGATGACCTTCCAGATGCAGCCCACCCATTTTATTGGGACTGGCAGTGGTAAATGGGGCATGGCTTCCCATCTGGATGTTCCCTTTTGCCCTGAATGGTATTTGAACCCTGATGGGCATTTGGAGAGCCATCCAGCCACCACCACCTTCCTCATCTGGGAATGTTCATCTAATTACATCAACTTTAAGTTACACTTGCCCAAAATGGAGAACATCTACGGCTCTTTACCGCCCCCAAATGCCATTTTCAACCCAATCAGCTATGTCAACTTAATCCATACCTTGGGTGAAATTAAGCCAATCTGCTCAAAATCCACGGCGACCCAGTGAGTGAACAGCCGCCCAGCATTTTTTTGGTGTATATCACAAAGTATACACGTATAATTAAATAACATCTCCTAACATGTATGGCTTGACAAGAAAAAAAAAATTACTCTTCAAGGAAATGTGTGTGCGTGTGTGTGTGTGTGTGTGTGCGTGAGCCCCTCCCTGTTAGGGTGACTTTCCACATATCAGAGGTGTGTTGCATAAGAGAACTGTGTACATACATCTACTGATGCCTAGTCTGGACACATCATCAGTGATGTTCCTGGATTCACTGGACGTTTCGGGTCTTTCAACTATCAGACGCCCTCCTCCAGGTGACCCAGCCGGGGTTGATCAAGTCCCGGCTTGTGTCCAGACAGCTAGCTAGCTACCATGACTCCATGGATCTCCTCTTTTGAGCCACAGCCATCTTGAGGCTCTTTCTGCCGCTTCAGTGGTATTCCGGATGGCTCTCCTTTTCCTCTCTCCATTGATGCCTAAGCTACAGTAGGCTCTGGCCAAGGAACGGGCTGCGAATCCTCTGCAACCAACCTCCACAGGGAAACACCTTGCTCTCCAACCAGCCAGCTGGCAGTCGCTGACCAGTCCTGCGTACTTGGAGAGCTTCCTCTCAAAGGCTTCTTCCAAGCGATCTTCCCACGGCACTGTCAGCTCCAGCAGCACTGCTTGTTTGGTGGACTCCGATACGAGGACAATGTCAGGTCGTAGGGTGGTAACTGCAATATGGCTGGGGAACTTCAGCTTTTTTTCAAGATCCACCAACAACTGCCAGTCTCTTGCAGATGTCAGGATGCCTGCAGATGATGTTCTGCTGGCCGCGGTAGGCTTGTCCCCAGCTCTGACAAAGGCGATGGTTTTGTTGGAGGGGCGGAACTGTTTAGCCCATGCCAGCCCTGCGGTAATGGCTTCCGCGATAGTCTTAAGGACTTGATCGTGCCTCCACCTGTACCGTCCATCTCCAAGTGCCCTTGTGCAGCCACTGAGGATGTGTTCCAGGGTTCCTCGCTTGGAGCACAGTGGGCATGCCGGTGTCTCTGCTATGCCCCATGTGTGCAGATTTGATGGGCTTGGGAGCACATCATAAACTGCCTGGATGAGGAATTTAATGCGTTGCGGCTCTGCTTTCCAAAGCTCTGCCCAGGTCACTTTCCTCTCAACTGCGTTCTCCCATCTTGTCCAAGCACCCTGTTGTTTCATTCCCACAGCCTTGCAGGTTCTTGTGTCCTCCACTGCTGCTCTCACCTCATCCTGGACAAGACGTCGCCCCTCCTTCCCCTTGGTGTTCAGCTGGGGAGATGGAAAGGATCCTAGCCCAGCTCGACCTCGTGTGACCACTCCAGTCAAGCACCTGTGCCGGAGCCTTGCATCTGCCTCTTCAACCGCTTCCTGAAGCAAACAAGTAGAGCAAGGTAACCACTAACACGCATGGGCACAGAAATACACATGACATACTCCAAACATACATGACGCTACACCACAAAAGACTTCAGACTTGTGCCAATTTGGTTCCACGCCCGGCATCATGCTACAGTTTCCAGAGAGAGTAATAGTATATGGTTTAAATTTTGCCTTGCTATTTATACCTTGCGACAGTTCGAAATAGGCAGACACGAGAGGCCCGTCTGGCCTCTGTCAGTATGCCACTCTATCCATACGTCTGCATCAAGGACCTGTAAGTTACAAGCAAACTTGTTTGAAATGTTGACGGGTTGCACTTCAGACAATGTTGTACGGCCCACTCTCAAATCTGAAGAATGACAGAGTAAAATGTTCACTCATTGATCAAATCGCGCATTGTTCAAATTTGTGACTGTCACTGTCATTTCATTGTACATCATTTCTGACATTTCTCCCCCGCCCCCTCCACCCCCACAAGAACAGGTAGTAGGTTATGAATCCAATCTTTTAATTGCGCGTATTTACATTCGATTCTTTGTTCACTAAGCTTTGATGACTAATCTGCCAACAGGTTTAGTGAGCTAATTTGGAGTGTTTGAGAAGGGTTTCTGTTTTCTGGACCTCTAACTGGATGATGCCTTGTTTGTTGCTCTGAGGTTAATGAGTAAATTCTGGAAATGAACATACAGTCTGTGTATGCGGTCGCCACTTACAAAATGATCAGATAACAGAAATGCACACACAGTTTAAAAGCAGAATTGGAGACTGAGGGAATAGCTGTCATTTCCCTGAAATGACCTGAGAAGCAAAACAAAAAATCATATCTGTGGTAGACTCTCTTTTGAAACTGTCAATTAAAAAGAACACATACAAAAAAGAAACCCACTCACCATGATAACAATAATCTTCTGGGAAAGATCTTCAGCTTTGTGGGTGGCTTTTTTTTATTTTTTTGCTCGCTCTCTCTCGCTCTCTCACCAGTTAAAGAAAATGGACCGCAGTTTTATTTTCACTTAGGTCCGTCCGTAAGGTTAAAGTGGGACGCAAACCTTCAACCAAAATACCCTCAGAAATGTGGTTTAATGTGAACAATAAGGCAGCCTTCTCTGGCTTCATTTATTTATTTATTTTCTGACCAAATGTTTCAAACATCGGCTCATCAATGAGTGTGTTTGCATACTAGTTTTGCTCTTTCTGGTGAAATAATCATGGTCTGATCTAAACGTAACAGAAAGTGAAATTCTGGGGCAAATATTACCCAATGGATTCTGGTAAGGTTCTGCGTTTTCAGTTCTGAGTGGGTAAGAACACTCAGAAGCTATACAGTAAATGGTCACGTACACAATGATTTACGGCACTTCCTGCTACTCTGTCATTAGTCATGAAGAAGAATGGATTCAAATGTATGATTAAGTGTCTCTGTCTGGGCTTTTACAATAAAAGTACTTTTGAATTGGTGAAGAATGAAAATGGCAAAATGGAAAGGCTGCTGAAAAATGGTCTTTTTGCTTTTTCACATCTGGGTGCCTAAATATGGTTAATTGTGTTTGTCACTCTTCATGGGCAGGACGTCTGGCAAGTCACAGGAATTGTCGTATAGAACGGGGAGAGATACTGTAAACTGGCAAAACAAATCCACTCACATTTGGGCAGCGGGTTCGAAGGGCTTTCATTTCAGACAACCATAAAACCGACAAATTTGACACCGTTTACTAGAAATACATTGTTCTCTTCTGTGTGTGTGTGTGTACGTGTGCACGCATATGTTTCTGCTGTGTCTGTTTTGTAAAAACGCCCAACCTTGAGCTCACATGAAACTCGAGTTGGAGGGAGGGACATCCGGGAACATAGCGAGTGGAAACTCCTCCTAACTTGAGGAGGAGCTTCGAAGGCAGTCATAAAAGTGCAGCACACCAGTGGACCTCAGCATACTTGGCTCTGGAAACAGGTGTCGAACAGTGAACAGAGGATCTGAGTTCACTCTCCTGGCCTAAAGGGTACAGCATGTCTGATATGCATGACAACATTTTCACAAAGGTGAGTCAGTGATTACCTGAATGTTCTTTTGAATGATCTCGATCCGTAGAGGAAGACAGCTGTTGGATTACCAAACTATGATTAGACGGTAAACATGCCGAGTTTTACTTGGGTTAAAGAACCAACGAAGCGATTTCGGTTGTGTTGGAGCTATGTCTTATGCTCATTCATATCTTCTGGTCAAAGAATATCAACGTTTGTCAGTATTTTCGGGATGCGACTAAGAAAGACAAATCGTTGTATTCACTGAAAGAACTCATGCGTAATTGTCAGTCTTTTAACAATCCACTCCATCTGCAACAGAACTTTTTGAACTTGGCGCTTGATGATGCCTTGCTCCCAAGACCATCTCAGCTCAAAGTCCCAGGACAAGGTCGACTGAACCGGTCCACCTCGTTCTTCGCACCCTCCTCCTCGCCTCCCTCCTCCAATCTCAGTTTCAGCACTGAGCAAATCAATGACGAGGACAGCAGCGGCTCGCTATGGTCATCAAACATCTGGAGCCAGAGTCCTAGTCTCCAAACTAAGGCAACCCCTCTGCAGGTGCGCTCCATGAGCCTGACCGAGTCCAGCATCTCGCTGCTCTCCTCCATCGGACAACTCAAGAACCTGGAAGCGTTTCCTTCCGGACCTGTCACAACTGTGGCTCCTCCGCCAGGCTTCCCCCCTGGATCCAACCTGCCCGCCCAGGTGCCGCCCATGCTGTCCTCCAACCGTTACAAGACTGAGCTGTGCCGTGGCTTCCAGGAGACGGGCAATTGCAAATATGGCAGCAAGTGCCAGTTTGCCCACGGTGAAGCGGAGTTGCGCGGAATGTATCGCCACCCCAAGTACAAGACGGAGCCTTGCAGAACCTTCTACAACTTTGGGTACTGCCCATATGGATCTCGCTGCCACTTTATCCACGAGGAAAAACTCAGCGGGGGTCAACTATCATCGGGCAAATTCCAGACTCAGCGCCAACCATCTCTCAACCCGAGCAATGGGCAGAATCAACGCCACCAACTCCGCCAGAGTGTCAGCTTTGCGGGGTTCATGGGCTCGTCAAGGACCTCCCCTCCGCCATCATTCCCGACATCCTTTACTGATCCAAACCTGGGCTTCAGCAGGGCCGCCTCTGTGTCTCCCCCTCCGGCAGATCTGATATCCCCGGTGTTTGCTGACTCCCTCACGCGGGAGGTAGCAGCATTCCAGTTTGGCAACCATCAAACCCGCGCCAGCTCCGGAGACATCCACAACATTCCTCTCATCGTCGAGCCAAAAGCATCGCGCTGCATGTGTGGCCACGGGAACGACTTCTCTGTTTTGCACAGCAACAGTGGCAGAGGCTTCGCCAAGATGACGGATGGAAACCAGCAGGACAGCAGTGCCTTGTTTGCCGGGTCCAGCCACGGTGGATCGGCGAAGCATGCCAGTCTGCAGCGTTTCTCCTCCGAGGACTCCCTGGAAGACAGCTACAGTAGCAGCAGTGGAGGCTCCAGCGGGTCTGAGTCTCCAACCTTCGATGGATCGGCCACCAAGAGGCTCACTGTATTTGAACGGCTGTCCTTGTCCGACTAAGGGAAATTACGGAAGGGAACTGCGTCTGTCTCGTTTTTCTTCACAACCAGAACTGATCAGGACAAGTCAACTTTTGATGACACGATAACACATAATGTTCTTAATCCATGTATGTTGACAAAGTGATTTACTCGAGCGATATCATTACAAATTGTCACCAGGGTAGCAAATCGGACCTTTTTATGTGGTCTTCCGTAGATTTTGACCAGACCGGCAATCTGGCTGGTTTGCATATTTTACAACTGTGGCGATCAAGACGGCTCAACAGTTGAGACAATCAATAGTGTCTTGCCTTAAACATTCTCCCTGCCTCACAAGACATTGCTCCTCAGTGCCGAGAACAGTATGTTTGATTGCGTGACCTTCATGAGAAAGACCTCACGTGTGTAATTGATGCCATTTTATCTGTGACATGCACTTTACAGCAAATTTGAGAGGGGGGAAATTGTCTCCCGGTAGCATTCAACCAAAGCTTCATACTTCACTCTACTGTGTGCGTGCGTGTGTGTGCGTGTGTGTTTGCGTGTAACAGTCTCTTTTTTTTTCTGGAGACCAGCGGTGCAAGTGGATGCAAGATCAAAGTTTGCAACAACAGAAAACCATATGTCAAATGTAAATAGATGACCCACTTCAACATTTTTTTTTAATCTTTGGTGGTTTCTTAATGTCACCCTCCTGTACGCTCCTTCTAAGGTCCCCTGTTTGATTGACAACCTGGTTCAGGGACTTGAACGCAGTATTCTTTTGGTTATTGGTTGCCTCGCTTTGTTTAACTTAAAAGTAATATATTTATTATGATATTTATTTCTGTTTAAATAAAAAAAAATTATTTTGTACTTTATTTATGAAGAATTATTCCAAGGTCTGTGAATTACCAATGTGTGAAAAGGGAGTTAAAAAAAAGAGAATGTTATATTTTTAATTGTCCAAACTTGTTGAAATAAATTTCTGAATACCGTAAGGAAATGGCTTCACCTTCTGTCTCCTTTGTTGTTCTGGAAGAAGATTCCACAAGAAATATGCAACACTTACACAACAAACAGTGCACAGATTAATTTTCATTTGCATTTTATTGAACACATACAGGGTACATGTTTTGTTTTTCTGTTAGTCTAAAGTCATAAGAATCAGGAGTCTCAGAAAGGAAAATTCCAGCTTCCATCATTCCATCAATCAATTTTCTGGAGCCCTTATTCTTATTTGGGATGGATGGTGAGCTAGAGTCGAATGAGTTGACTTTGGGTGAAAGAGGCGGTAAGCGTGGAGAACTTTTCAAAGGCGGGTACTGATTATCATACGATTGAATTCCTATACCGTATTCATAAAGTAAACGTTACTGGCAAATAAGATGACAGGTGACTAGAAAAAATATATATATATAAACTGTATACTGTCACTGACTCTTATCAAGTCGACACATAGAACAGCTAGTTACAGTACGTTATGAGAGACAATCAAGTCAAGTCAACAGTATTTATAGAGCACTTTCAGACAGCCATCGGTGCATACAAAGTGCTGTACATGGAGCGATTTAACATGCAAAATAAACAGTAAGACAAATCGGTAAAAAAGGCGGTAGAAAGCACCAAACAGTAAAATCAAGAACAAATCTAAGTCATGCTGAGTCGAACGCCAAAGAATACAAGTGAGTTTTGAGGAGGGCTATAATATAGACAATAACTAATGATGCACCGAATGGGACTTTTTTTCCTCAATAATTATAGCTCTGAAGAGGCAAATAGATTGAGATGTATGATGAATACACCTGCCATTAATGGTGACCTTATTATTTCATTTCAACTGAATCTGACCTGCGAATGTTGGAATTTCATGAAGGCATTTTGTTCATCAGCACAGTTCTCGACGCAGCTTGGCAGCACTTGGCCCTGCTTGCAATGATTCGGGACAGTTAGTGTTCATGTTGTATTACCATAGGAAATCGATCATGACTAGAGTTGCGAAAAGACAAAAAATGCAGACACGGTGCAAAGGGAAAGGAACAAAAAGAGTCAGAATTGGGTTTCGAAAAGTTTCACTTCTCTTCAAATGGTGTTATTTGCTTTGCTTGCTTTTCATCCACGTGAATCAGTGCTTCTCTCTGGGCTGTATTGCCAGTGTCAGCATTTATTATGTCTCTTGGTTTGGTTTTGAAATTTCATGACAATTGAGTGTCGAAATTTCCGCTTAAAAACTCCCAGTTGAACCTTCTGTTGAGCAAGCAGCCTTCAAAACACAGCAAAGCCCAGCTGATACTGTCAAAGCACTGAATTGCAACACATTTTAAAACCAAATCGAAATACCACTCAGCGGTTCAACATACAGTATTTTGAAATAACGTACCAACCCAAGGTGCACGCTGCACATTTCTTTGATAGATACATTAGAGGTGTCAACTGTTATTTTGATGAATCACAATTTATCGGTTATTTTAAAAAAGCTTTTAATGACCTTTTTTTTTTTTTTGCTCGCCGCGTTTGAAGAGTACCTGTTATGTGTTAATTATTCATTCCGGAAATTAATGTCACGAGCACACCCTCAACATTTTTTGAAACACTGCCGCACTTTGATGCTCCAGTTTTTCTAATCAGTTCATTACTTACATTATATAAAATAACTAAAAAAGGAGCCCAATATAAATAGAGTGATTTAATGTGTTAATACTTGATTACTACAATACAATTTATTTTAAATCTAATGTGTCACCCTTTAACCTTGACTCTATATATATATATAAAAATGTGTGTGTGTATGTGTGTGTGTGTGCGCGCGCGTCCACATATACTTGTACATTGTAACAGCCTCTCGCATGGTTAAAGTTCACCAAATGCTGTTAGCAAAAAAAAAAAAATGAAGCAACATTTCATTTATATGACGTATGGTATTGTACACTTTGGATCATATGAAAGTCAGTCTTCAAAACGTCCATGGGACTCACTTCATCTTAGTTCTTCTCTCACGGAATACTGAATTTCATAAACTGTCATTAAGGGCAGTTATTTTTGCATATATTCCTTTCTTGCTCCATACGACATAATCTAAACAGTGGACCTTATCAACACAGTGCAAAGATTACCAACAGCCGCTGCGGAGCTGTTAATGATCAACCACTAAACTGTTACTGTCAGAACCTTTCACCCATGTCAGCTGAGCCTGTATGCATGCACTACACAAACGCATCAACAGACACACGAACACTTGCACGTACACGTAATCAGTTGAACACTGGATATATATGAAGCTATAGGAGATACAAAAGTAGAAATGACAATTAGAAATGAATGCAATGTCTAATACGCTTGACACCAAAAAAAAAAAGACATAACAGGGACTGATGATGAAAGCCTTTAACATGTACAGTACATGATTCAAATCATGTTAAAAGGTAGCGAGCCAGAAAGGATCCAAAAGGTTTGACAAGGGAGATTAAAGGGACGGGAAAAGGAGATTAGAAAAACTGTGAAAGTACTCCAACTCCTCTGGGGGGAAAAAAAAAAGGCGAGGAAGAGCATGACTTTGTGCGTGCCAGCAGGTGAGAATTCCTCTCGGGAATTCAGTCAATGCTTTTTCACCTGAGGCCATGACAAACCAGGATAGCGGTTGCAAATCTTTGGGCCTGTTTATGCCTGTGAATGTGTATATTTTGTTTATTGACTGAAGTTCGTCACAGCTCGGACACTCCCCTCAGTCCACCGTCATCGTGTTGCATACAGGGTTGAGTAATTGTTAAACGTCTACTGCCGTCAACCCTTCAGAGAATGACTAAATAAATTAAGTAACTTCTTCTTGACGTACGAGGGTATCTGACATCAGTTGCCTGCCGTTATTTGCTGGAAGATACTAAAGAAGTGGGAGGTTAATGCACCTAGAAACGGGTGCCATGAACTTTGGCACAATCCCTTTTCCCCTCTGCTAATATATTGCCTCTGCATCCCTATAAAAAAGGTGGCACTCAGTTCCTTGCTTCCTTCATGATGAGAAGTTTACTTTCAGCTGATTGCCACATCCATTTCAATTGATTTCTCTTTCCGACGCATGAAATACAATCCAATTGTTGAAAAAGATAATAATTCGAATCACTCCGTTGTGATGAGGTGGTGTCTCTCGAGTCTTTGAATCAATGTACTTTGCATACGTCTTTTGATAATCCCCGTTTTTGCCTCATCGCCGACTTATTTAGATGACGAAGATGATGAAGTGAGCCAAAATTAAGAAGGGATTATAGAGAAAGTGCTATGTCAACAAGTTGGACTGGTGGTGAAGGAAGGAGGAAATATTTGAGAAGTGACATCACAGCAGCAGCAGAGTGGAAGTGCGATCCTTTTTTAGCCATGTTCTCTCCCTCTGCCACATTCCTCGTCACAGGCCTGAGCTCGTCCCGCCTCCTGCTCTCTCTCCCTCCGACCTCACTCCTGCACCACTGCTATGACGCAAACATTGGGAGGAGAATTCGGAGGGGGTGGGGGGGTGACAGAGGGAGGTGTGTGGCGAGGGGGTGGGGGGGCGCGAGGGTGGAAGGCAGTCAAAATCCCTGAACTCTCCCCTGTTGACAGCTTCACTTTTTTATTTATTTGGCTTCAACCCTCACTTGCCGGTGCAATTTATGAGATTCAACAAAAGCAAAAACATTCCATATTTATTTATTTTTCCACTCGACATAAGTGGAAAGCAAACTTGTATTGAGAACAAAAAGTTCATTTAAGAAGCATTTCTGAGACACACTATACTGTACTCTGTGGTGAGCTGCTCGCCTTAAAAAGGAAGCACTGACCTACATTTACAACCGAGTTCTAATATTTGTGCCATGAAATTGTTATTCGTACCAGTCCATGCTCTCATGCGAGAATGTGGATGTTGGCTTTTTTGTTGTTGTTGTTGTTGAATCAAATTTCTGCCTCAAATTGTTGCCATGTCAATCTAATCCGGCCTAGGCCTTCCGAATAAAGTGAGCTGCCCAGTGTTAATTTAAACTATATTAGCAATTGATACTGTACCAAATTCAACTCAGCGGTCCTGTCCGTGACCCAGAATAATGTTAGCATTTTTTTCAAAGTTTCGTGTAATTGAACTTTTGCCATTTCGTTGTTGTGTATTTTCGGGTATTAAAATGACCTTGCCATTTGCAAGTGATTTTTGATCGTATTGTTTTTTTCCTAGTTTTGTGTCACCAGCGCTCTCTGTTTTTTTATTTTGTCAGTCTTTTGTTTTTCTGTAAATAAATATTTGTTTTGTACCGTCATTTTTAATGAGTCTGGGAGTGGATGACTACGTCATGACAAAAAACATCCTTGATATGGTCAACAGAGTGCCAGGTTTCGTTAGCCTTCCAGGAAGAGATACTCCAAATGACACTTCATATGGAGGAGGATAAACACCTTAATTGGCATCCCAAGCCACAAAGACTCGTAGCCTCGGGTGGCTGCGTGCGTCATCAAGAACGTGATGGCAGCTTGGAGCCGCGAAAAAACAGACCGAGGCGATCACCTCACAGTGAGGCGACAAAGCTCAAGTTTTGAAAGGGTTAATGACTCTATGTAACCATCGTCGCTGGGGAATGTCGGCGTTGAGGGTACAACAACCACCAAAAAAAAAACATGAACTACTTTGCTTTTGGAACAGTGAACTTGGTTATACTTTTTTTCAGTGATGAACTATGAATTATGAACTGAAGCTTGCTGAGGGCGAACCTCAAATTGGTCTAAATTCGATATGGTATGTATTGATATAATTAGTAAATAGACAATTTAAGCAGAATTATAAGTGGTCATTAAAATTACATCTTGTCACATTTTGTGCACCAACAAGGAAATTGTCGCAAATTGTATTACCAGGGGGCGGCCTGGTAGTCCAGTGGTTAGCACGTCGGCTTCACAGTGCAGAGGTACCGGGTTCGATTCCAGCTCCGGCCTCCCTGTGTGGAGTTTGCATGTTCTCCCCGGGCCTGCGTGGGTTTTCTCAGGGTGCTCCGGTTTCCTCCCACATTCCAAAAACATGCGTGGCAGGCTGATTGAACACTCTAAATTTTCCCTAGGTGTGAGTGTGAGTGCGAATGGTTGTTTGTTTCTGTGTGCCCTGCGATTGGCTGGCAACCGATTCAGGGTGTCCCCCACCTACTGCCCGGAGACGGCTGGGATGGGCTCCAGCACCCCCCGCAACCCTAGTGAGGATCAAGCGGTACGGAAGATGAAATGAAATGAAATGAATGTATTACCAGGTTCCAGGTTTGGGTCACGTCTCCCAAATATGTACCGGTAGGTAAGTTGGAAGTACAATGTGATATATCATGATACTGTGATGACTTATAGTACACCCAATATGTAGAGTATATGAAACTGTTGAGGCAGCTTCAATTCCAGCTCCGGCCTCCAGGTGTGGAGTTTGCATTATTCTCCCCGGGCCTGCGTGGGTTTTCTCCGGGTGCTCCGGTTTCCTCCCACATTCCAAAAACATGCGTGGCAGGTTAATGGAACACTCAAATTTGTCCCTTGGTGTGAGTGTGAGCATGGATGGTTGTTTGTCTCTGTGTGTCCTGTGATTGGCTGGCAAACGGTTCAGGGTGTCCTCCTTTTACTGCCCGAAGACAGCTGGGATAGGCTGCAGCACCCCCCGCGACCCTTGTAAGGATAAGCGGACCGGAAAATGGATGGATGGATAGATGGATGAATGGGTGAATCTACAGAGCATTTTAAAGCAGCATTTTATCAGGCCAAACCTCAATCCAGAAGTATACTTTACTGTACTATACTATAAAGAAAATGTGGGTGTTGACTTCCCCTTTAACAACCAGTCCTAATTTCTCTGCAGTGGAATTGAAACACCTTATGGACTGACACCCCATGGTTTTGTTTTGACTGGATTTAAATCACTTGTTGACACTTTGATTCCACCTTCACATCCTTAAACCTAAGGCTGCCTTTTAAAATGAAGTCCGGTGAGACATGAGAAAGTTACATAATTGTAAAAGACCTGACAAACTAATCAATTTTGTCTCCCGTGTGATCAGTTGCAATCAGGGCGTTGTGCAGCAAAAGAAAGTCCCTTCAGGCTGTTTCACATCTGTTTGCGTTATTAAAGCAGATCTTTCACAATGGGCCCATACATGTTCACTGCACACTTCCTGTTCCCCCCCCCCCCCCTCACTCGCACTCCGTGCGTGCTTCTCCTTTTAGACTTCAAGCTTCCTGTTTTTATGTACTTTTCGTAACTTGGTATGAAAATAAATTAGCCCCGTGTCAGTACGCTTATTACGAACAGATGTGTGTGAACGCACATGGGAACACAGTGTTCTGTGCTGAAGGCAAAATAAAACTTAAATTCAATACGAGCTAATCTGAAGTCAGTTTATGGCCAAATGTTTTAAACTCTGATTAAAAGGAGTCCGATCACGGAGATCTTTTACAACGAAGAATTGGGGTTACAAGTTACATGTTTCCCGAATAATTACTTTTATTTTCTGTTTTTGTGCAGTTTAGCCTCTTCTTTATTTAGTGTTTACCGCCTCAATTTAGAGCTGTTATTTACAAATGTGTGATATCACTGTGTTGTTAATTTTTGTGATACACAATGCTTCAAGTGGGGCTGGTACACTGCGGCACGGAGTAACCGCACTTCTCAATTTTAGCCACTAGCGTACTGGGACATTTTGTGGCGTACCCGGACATCGCACGAGCCCACAGTACCTTCTCTTGTTCTATTTCCCAAAATCTCAAATCTGCTCTCCGCTTCAGTTTGTGCTACTGCAATGGATTAATGCAACTGGAATGAGACTGAAAGTTTTTTTTTTTAATTCAAAATACACATTCAATCCAATTTCTTCTGGTGTGATGTACAGTATGTTCTTATTCCAGCAAAGCCAAACTGCTGAAGTCATAGCAGCTCAGCCGCTTCCTTTCAGAAAGTCTGTTGTTTCAGGTCCACTGCGTTAGTTTGACGCAAAAATCAGCACTGAGCTTGTGACCACTGAGCCAACTCATGACACAGCACACACGTCTGAACCTGGAGGACAATAAAGCCCTCTGTTTCAGATTGCTCGCACACATATGCACATACTGTACATGCACAGCTATGTTTAAACAGGTGGATTGAAAGTTGAGTAGTGAGAGGTCTGTGTGTGTGTGTATGCGTGTGTGTGTGTGTGTGTGTCGGTGGGTGTGGTTGTGTGTGTGTGTGTACATGCAGTAATTGGGGAGAAAAGGAATGACTTTTGAGCATGTGTATTCTTGGCGGTGTTCCCAGGAATACAATGTGACACCAGCACAGTGCAGAGTAAAGCAGAATTCCTGCTCATGAAAATAAGCATCATGGAAAAGCAGAGGGGGGAGCCACATGAGCCAACTTGCCGGCTGTACCTTGTCAGACTCAATAGAAGGAGGCAGCTCAGTCAGCAAAAATCACATGCGTTGTCTTTTCAAACGTCACATGATGTAAAGCACCGAAGCAAATGCATTCATTGACCTGTCGAGACTTTTCATTTGCACCTTGAGATTACGGTTTACAATTGCCTTTAGAGGGTGTGCAGAATCAAACCCATGACCTCTACAATGTGCTAACCAGTCAACCATTGTGCCATATGTGCCTATAAAATAAGTTTTAGTTTGATTCATTTGTTTGAAACATTATAAAGGGCCCACAGACACACAAAAGGGGTAGAAATTATTCCCCAAAAAGTGTGAGTCCCATTTCTGTTTTTCCGTTTTCACTTCCTAAAGCTGTTGTGGACACGTGTCTCAATACTTTTGTGCATGTAGGATAGCAGTAAAAGTGGCTTGGAAATGGTGGAAACATAATACAGTGGCCTGGCTGCATTTTCTAAATTGCCACACAACATGTGGGAAGTGGTTTTGCTGCGTGATGCGGGTTGGCAGTACTGACGACTGTCAAGAAAGAGGAACCTGATTGACGTGTGATAGATTTTTTGGCTTGGTGGTCAAACAATATGTCAACAAGCAAGATAACATCGAGAGTTTTTTCACGTTTGTTGCTGCCAACTAGCAACACAATGAAGGGCAGTCATTGAGCGTGCTGTTTTTTTTGTTTTTTTACAAGCACACAAACACATACAAGTCATCATTGACAACAGCCTAATGTTTGCACTGTACCAGGTAAAGCATACCACTGAGAGAAAAACAAAACAATTGCAAATCCAGCATATATGCAATCATGTTTTTGACTTTCAAAATAAAATAACACGACATGGATGTTAACCTTGTCAATACTCAATTTTAAAAGAAAGTGTTTGTTGGGGGGGGTGGGGGTTGTGGGTTCGATTCCAGCTCCGGCCTTCCTGTGTGCAGTTTGCATAGCTGGGGGAAAGCTGGACTTCACCTTGGACTGGTTGCCTGTCAATCACAGGTCACAAAGACACAGAAGACCATTCACAATCGCATTCACACCGTTACTGAGTAGGAATTCAACCCCTGTTGCCTGCAGGGAAGTCACAACTGTACTGCACTATCAGCAACTGTCACTTGAAGCATGCAGTAGAAAGCCATTCTATAAAGAGGTCTTCGGTCAAGAGGTAAACAGGTCTGTGAGGCCGCTCTGCCTAGTCGGACAAAGAGCAGACTGCTACACGGGTTACGGTAATTAAATGTTGCCTAGACACCGGTGAAGACATGTTTGTAAAAGCACCACATTCATCAATATACGTCTGATCAAACAGTGATCAATATTTTGAATGGTTGCCTGGAGGCGGTTAAATGTGTGCAGTGTGAGAATACACACGCTGTGAAGACACGCATTATCACAGAAATTAGCCTTACTTTCCATCAGAGCTCAGCAGATAAAATATTTTTAATGCAATTGTCTCTCCCCAATAAGTAGCTGCATGTGCTCCCACATATGGGTGCGTGGATAGAAGACAGAAGACAAAGTAAGGTTACATTTTCATGGCCAACACATGCACAGTTTGTAATCGGGTTGAGAGTAAACTATGTTTTTGCAAACATGGTCAACATTCATTCCAGCAGAAAGTTCACTCACAAACTTCCTGGCCCAAACTCTCTCTGGATAAGAGCAGGGCCAAACAGTGATAAACATGTGCGATCACATATGTATACAGAGCTACTTTGTTTTTAATTTGTAAAAATGTGTTGTTATTGTTGTGAAATGTTAGTATTGAGCAGCCTTGACTGTTGCCTTTTACTAGGAAAACAAACACAGAGGTTGAACGGAGTGTAGGCAAAAAGTGTGTTAAAAATTTACTCCTTCTTTGACCCACCCCCCCTTTCAAGATGAATTGGTTGCATCCTACTGGCACCACCAATTTAGGAAAAAGGCAGGTGCATTTTATACTGACCATCTCCGATGGACCCCAGACAATCAGGTGAGCTACTGTATATTATATTTGTGGTTGCTCTAGTGCAGTGGTGAGCAAACTACGGCCCGCGGGCCAAATCCGGCCCATTTGTCTTTTTAATCCGGCCCGCCGAAGGTTGGTATACAATTAAGGTTTGATGTCAACGACTGCATTCATTTCATTTGGACTTGTAATGACAGGCATTCCAACGCCAGGTGGCATAGTTACTTGAAGTTGTAGAGCATGGGAAGGAAAGGGGAGACGATACGGAAACCCGCAGGAGCGCCAAGTCAAGCAAATCCCGTTCGATACGACGGAATAATGTACTCTTAAACTCTGAAAAACGTGCCAAAAAATGCGAAATACTGCTTTTTAAATAAAGAAATCCAATTAATATTATGTCGAATTTACCCTTTTGATCCGGCCCTCCATAATATTTTCTGGTTCTCATGTGGCCCTATGCAAAAAAATGATTGCCCACCCCTGCTCTAGTGTATGTTTAATATGTTCAAATGGTCTGTCAATTGAATTGAATTTGAATTGAATACAACATTATTGTCAAATATGCTGTATGTGTGCGTGAGTGTGAGAACTAAGTGAAATGGTACTTGACGGTAGTCTATTCAAGGTAATTGGAGGTTTGTGGAGGCGGCGCATCAGTACTATCTACTGTAGCTTACATTGAGGAATGCTGTCTGGCTATACTTGTTGAAATTTTGAAAACAATACATTGTAACGTCTGCCAAAGTTCGGTCTGCTCTCGCTCTCTCTCTCTCTCTTTCTGCAACTGCTCAATCTCAAACAGCCCAGAGAAAAGTGAGCTCCTATAAAGACAGACATTTTAACTTGAGGAACGAACATCCATCCATCCATCCATTTTCAACATTGCTTATCCTGAACATGGTTGTGGGTAGTTTGCTGGAGCACATCCCAGCTGAACTTTGGGTAGAAGGCTGACTACACCCCGAAGTGGTCGGCAGTCAGTTGCAGGTCACGTACGGCCATTCACTCCCACATTCACACCGTCACTGAGCGGGAACCGATCCCACGCTACTCTCACACAAGCCAGCGACATAGGAGCCAACATGTGATCACTAAGTTGCTGAATTAATCTTGTTTGTGGCGTGCATATAGCACAGCACCAAACATAACACCCCCATCCTCTCCATCAAGTCGACAACTGCGCCTCATGTTGAAGTTTAGGCCTATTATCAGGAGGAAATGCTGATTATGCTTTTAGTTCATGCTAATCTGTGCTAATACCGCTGTTCTTTAATTGAATGTTGCTGGTCACTCACAGCCTTTTCTGCAACATTAACAAAGAGACTACAATGGAAATTCCTCTACTCGGTGAGCAGTTCCTATTACGTGCTTGCCCTCACGCATGTTGGGACACTTGTAGACAATGACTAACCCCCATTTTACAAAAAAAAAGACATTTATACTTAAAAAAAAAACATTTGTAACAAAAAAAACCATTTCTGTACATGTATTGTATTTAGCTAACCAAATGCTCCTAATATTTCTCTCTTTTTACCACTACTCCTAATTCTCCTCTGGAGTCAGTGTTCTATTTAAAAGCAAAACTAAATCAGTTTTTTGGCCCGATGCTGATGACAGGTAAAAAGTAATACAGGAGAGTTGGATAAAGAGTGTGTAACAGTTTTATTTGCAAATTATGTATTCGTTCCTGGGCTGATTAGATGCCTGTTTACATAACCCAGTCATTCATTAAGTAGACAGAAACCTACAGTGGTATCAGCCTGTTATCGAAACAAAGATTTGCCCGTTTTGTTTTCGGTTCAGGAGATTCTCCAGGACCGGTTGCTCAACAAACACAAGTTGTGTGGCTCACTTTCAAGGACAAGGATTCTGTACGGTGTTTGAAAAACTTTCAGTTCTGACTCCCTTCCTTTCGTCTCGCAGCAGGCATTTTTTTCAATGTGTTTCGCATTCATAGGAAAAGACAGGAATGGCTGCACAAACACCGTAATCGTGGATTTAAATCCACGTTTTCATCGAATCAAATGAAAATGTGTCTAGAAATGGGGCAACAGCTCCCCCTGTCATTCGTTTAAAACACAGAGAAAGTTTCCTGTTCAGATACAGACGTTTCAAACTATTACTTCGTTTTTAAGATGAAACTTGAAAAAAACACGAAGAACTGATAGTCAGTGTCGTAATGAAATTACTTAGTAACATTAAATCCTGGGTGGCCAGTTCTTGCCAGGTTCATGTTCATGTAATAGTAAATTAATAAAACAGCATGTTCCAGCAGGGGGCACTATAATCCATCCATCCATCCATCCATTTTCTGATCCGCTTGATCCTCACAAGGGTCCTCCACGATGAAAAAGTTACAAGGAGCTTCACCTTCTAACAGAATCAACAGGAGAGAATTCCAGTGAAGAGCAGCAAAGGGGAATGACAGAATGATGTCAGAGGTTAGAGGTTAGGTTGTGAACTGGGACCTATGGGTAGAACCCTACTGTGCGGCGTTTGTGGGTATGCACCTTGCGTTTTGTGCCTGCCTGAACAAAAACAAGAGGGAGTCATACATGTTTTGTTCATACAACTGCCATACTTCTAATGACGCAGTGTGCGTTTGCCAAATGGAGGAACTCTGAAAAATTTTTGAATCCCTGGGTGCGTTGCTGGAGGAAATGTATAGTACTTTGTAAAACAAGTCGTTTTTTTTAAATGTTTCATTCACTGTACAGAGAATACATTATCAAAACGATTTCTGAAGCAATGACAGAAAATACTTTCATGATTAGTTATTCATCAATTTGTTGTGTACGTGTAATATGAGGTGATTGTACATTTATTCGGGTTCACAGTCATAACAGCCCTTCAAAGAAAATCGTAAGTATAATGTGGCATCTGTCAAAAATCAATTTGACACCCCTGCTCTAAATGGAGATGACAGTTGTTCTGTCTAAAGACTTGAGATGATCTACACGAGAACATAGTTGTACACCGCTGTCGTCTGTGCATTAAAATTCTTGAAGGCTCAAAGGAGCAAAAACTCATTACAACGAAATCTCATCTAACTGTACCCCAAAACCAAACTTACATTGAACATTATGGCGATATACTAGACAGCTCTAGCTTTTTACCACTGGCACTATGAGATTAAAAGAAGATTCAAAGCACAGAGTTAGCAAATTCAAAATTTTTGGCTCTTCGGGTATCAAAATGTATCACTTTTTTAACGTGTGTTCAGTTCAAAATGGTGTCACATAATTGCCCCTCAAACCTAAAGACTCTTGAAAAGTAGGAACACTCACACACTGGCGGGTCATTATTGAAAGGAAGGGGGTGGGGGGTGGAGAGGGCGGGGGGTTGGGTCAGGGAAAGGAAAAAGAGAGCAGATGTTCATCAGGTCTACTGACCCCGCCCCGCCCCATCCCAACACATGCCCACCAGACTCCCCCACCTCAGCCACCATATTATGTCATTGGTAATACCAGCCTCTTATCTCATTGTGGGTCTGTAAAGGAATGACTTCACTTTCACACAAGAGAATTTTCTCGCCATCTGTGCAATCCAAGAAAGAGAAACATTTCTGACTCCGTTTTGCATCAATTGCCGGTGTTTTGTGTTCTCCATCAAAGAAGCTTTTCAAGTTCTCTTTCCTCCACGGAATGCTACAGTGGTTATTGAGAAAATATATTCTGAATATTACTTCATCATTTCTCCAGATGTGGTGTAAAAACACCACACCCTGCAACACTGGTTTCATTGACGTCACAATCGCAGCGTCTCCTCCGATGGCTTCCCATACCAAGCGTATGTTGAAGAGGCAAAAGTGCCTTTCAAACAACCTGGTTAATCATTTCACGGTGGTAAAATTAGCTCGACAAAGCTGACAAATGCCTCCACTGACACATTTCTGTGCATCTGCCTAATATATTCAATATATGGCAACATTCATCCATCAATTGTTGTCCTCTCTTTTTTTATTTCTCTATAGACCCTCCATTCCACGACTCTCCCAACAACCCATTCCTCCAAACAAGCCCTCTTCCCTCCAATTCACTCATCTGTATTTAGGCCCATGAAATGTGGGTGGGTGGGGGGCTGGGGGGCTAGAGTGGTGGAAGGCGGGCCATTAGTTTGTTATTTGGGTCGGCAGCTCATTGAGCTCATTGTGCAGCAAAGGTACTCTCGCCCAGCTGGACTCAGCAAGAAGCAAAACTCTCTTTCAGGATTTTCTTCTTCTTTGTTCCCCTTCCCCCTCTTCAGATCCCTCCTATACTGCTCGGTAATCCCAAAATAACCCGAAGAGATTTGTTTATAGAATTAAACTCAATTTTCCAACCAAATAGCTTGTTTGCAGATAACGTGTGTTTACCTCCAACATGTCAGCAGAGGGGCAGCTTGCCTCAACGCACCGAATGTTGTTGACTTTTTTGTTAATTGCGTGTTAACAGCGGTGGTCTTAATCTGAGGCTAAATGCAGAGAAAATGTCTTTGGACTCTGAACTAATTACAGCAGTGTGTTGTTGCCTAACATAATTAGCCGTTCTCACGGGGCAAACATGCCACTGTGGTTGGACCTCTGAAGGTGTGAACACATCCAAATGACAAATGCTCAATGTACGTGACACAATCGTACACGTAAATACACATCCCAGACGTGAATGCAGACCAACAACAAGGATGGAATCACAAAGTATGTCTTCGTAGAGACGATAATCACCTGTGAGTGATATTGTTCGAAAAGTACTCATACAACATCCATGTTCTAATCTGCTTATTCTCACTCGGGTCGCAGGGTGAGTTGGAGCCTATCCCTGCTGTCTTCTGGCAGTCGGGGTACACCAGCCTATCGCAGGACAAACATGGACAAACAGCCATTCACGCTCACAATCACACCTAGGGACAATTTGGAGTGTTCCATTAACCTGTCATGCATGTTTTTGAATGTGGGAGGAAACAAAAGTACCCAAAAAACATGCAAACTCCACATAGGAGTCCACTGTGAGGCGCACATATTGACCAGTCGACCACCGTGACACTATTTATTCAACTGTATTTTTTTTTTTGTATTTGTCATTTATTGTTAAGAAGAACTGCATCCTATGAACAGCTCCCAATTATTTTTGTTCCTTATGCTAATACATGTATACTGCTTGAGGCAGTGCAGTTCAACACCACTGCAAACTACAACTACAATGAACGTGTGGTCATGTGGCTTTCCCCGTGTGTGGATGAAAACACAATCATACACATTCATTGCTCTGTTATGGACATTTATCAATCGCACAAAAAAAAAACATTTGGTTTTCTTTGATTTTTGTTACATACTTCAGGTGTATCATTGTACAAAGCAAACAGAGTGTACATCTACTCACATTTCACTTTAGGAAGAGTAACTGTAGATTAGACTAAGCCTACTTACAGGCCCGATTTACAACTGGTGTCCTGGCCAGTCAAACCACCCCTAGGGGGGAAAGTGTACAAATATATCAATACTGTTGTGTGCGTGTGTGTATGTGTGTGGGTGTTGAGGGGGGAGAGGGGGTGGTGATCCTCTCATTAAATAGAAAAGCAAACACACACTAGGAATTAAACACACTTACACAATTAATGGAGACCATTCTACGACTGTCGATCAAAATAAACTCTTTGCCTTCATTGAACTCATTTTTTACTGCAGAGTTTGAGCACTGATCCAGATTCAAGTGTGACTTTCCGGTTGATGGAGATATGCTAATTAAACAAAATCAATAATGTGCATGACTTTTTGCTGAATATGAAACCTTGGTCCTTGAATGGAGTTTTGTCAATGGCACTCCAGTTTGAATTACAAGAGGATTTGAGATTTTTCAGTTCAGCGTAAAACATGTGTTTGGGATATCCTTTGGCTTTGTTTATTTTTGTTTTGACATCCATGATGCATGCTGGTGAGTATGTGATAAAAGACACACATAGTCTTGCAGGCCCAGTGAACTCAGGTGCTGTATTGCCATAGCTTTTCTCTGCAGTGGAATATTTCACACATTTAACTTTGAAATCAAAGTCCCCCACTCCTCCCAGTCTGTGTCATAGGGATAGGCTGTCTCCAAGTTGTCCCTTCAACCCATATGGTTGTCTCTCTATTGTCTCTCTGTGCTTTAGGGCTCACATTTGCATTGTCAAGTAGTTCAAATGCACATCTTCACCATGCTTTGTCCCGAGAAAGTAGAAACATCTTAAAACTGCTCATGAGAACAACACGCTGTATTTTAAAACATGTTTGTCACTCAATATATAAATGTATTCAAATTAAACATATACTTTCAAAAATGCTGGCATGTTTGATTAATGATTGCCATCATTAATGATCATTGGTTCTATGATATGGCTTCTGTCCCTGTGCTTTCTGTCATGAAACTCCAAGAAGTCAATCAAGAGCTCAATCACAGTTGGCTTTACCCCTTGTCATATGTGGAGATTAAAAAAGTAACCAGCCTTGACAAAGTAAAGTAAATTAAAATGCACATATCTGGTTCCAAATATTGGCAGTGAAAGTAAAAAGTCTGAGAAATTAGACTCAAGTAGAGCATAGATGCGTCTAAAATCGACTTTGATAGTAGTGAAGTAGACCACAATTTACTTAGAGCCCACCACTGCTGCATTCGTCGACGGTAGGAAATTTGAGTTTTCTAAATTCCGACTCGGAAAAGCGCAGAATTCCCCTTTCAAATGGAACCCCGACTTCACCGATTTACTTCAATGAGACGCCACTCGGCATTGGCGACACAGACCACGAATGACAAAACATTTAATTGACATGATTATACACTTATTTAGCTTTATTTATTTAGTATGACATGTATTTTGTTATTCTATAAAACTTCACGTTACGTCGTGACATAACGTGATTTCTACTGACTGTGTGAAGATATGCCGTTACGTCTCTACATGAAGTTATGTGATGAAATGAATGAAATGCTTTGAAGATATTCCTTTATTTATATAAATAAAGGAAATTATGAAACCGGTTTGCTGGAGGTCAACATGTGTTGTGATGAACCACAACAACAAATCTTTGTTGTTGACATTCGCCTCGAACCTTTGTGGTCGGAACTGGGACAATGTAATTTATCCGACTTCCCACCTTCCACGAATGCAGCACAGTTCAGAACAAACTTTTTCAACTCGACTGAAACACTTTTACTAGAGACGCATGCTGCGTGCTTCTTTTGCCTGTTTGACTTGAGACGTTAGTTTCGTAGTTCCGTGTTTATTTTGTTTACGTTGGCTTCTGAAGGGGGGACTGGGTAGTTAAATCAACTTTTGGGCTGAGTGAGTCCCGAATGGGCGGTGTGGGAGTGGCCTGCAGTAGCAGTGTCCCGTTTTAAACCCACACGTGGTCGGTGTCTTGAGCTAGTTTTGCACTCCACTCACTTATCAGAAACTTCCGATCGACTCATGCTACACACTGGGCCGCATCCATCGCTGCGTGAGTGGGCAGATGCAGACTGAGATTTCAGCAAGCATAATGCCGTCTTACCATCTCGACCAGTTTGGTGTCCTGGACGAGATGATGTGCAAGGTAAAACAATAATAACAACAACAACATACGCGCGCACACGCACACAACCTGAGCAACTAAAACAGGAAATCTTTGCACAAGATGGCAGGTTTGGCCATGGCTGCATGAACGCACGCTGCAACGTTGCAATGTTTTAAGTTTTTATGTTTGTCGTCTTGGTCGTAGTAACTTCATTATCAATTTGTAGCGTTCTCTGAGGTGCGTGTGACAAATGAATGGCGTCAAAGTTAGCCAGAAAACGAACGTGTTATATTTGGTTGCCAATCAAGTGTTGCTCTTATGCTGAATTCCACTTAAAATAGTTTAGGCCCGCGTGCAACAATTGCAAACGGATGAAAATTAACGTATATGTCAAATCTATTATTTTGGAAACATTATACATTCAAATGCAAGATGTTAAACTGTTCATCACGTGGTTTAATGGCACTAACAACCGTAATTCCTGTCCTGTGTACCTTATCGGGTGTTGGGGGGAAATTATCCAATTCAACTGAATTGTTCTGTAAATTATTGACTTCAAATAGTGTAGCCTTGTTTATCTATGCGAGGTAAGTCTAGTGACAGCCGGAATGACTTAATTCTCTTGCATTAAATAGCAATGAGTTCATCTGTGTACACAATTTACCTGTATACATTTTTTTTCTGCTTCGTTTGATGGTGTATTGTGAACATATTTTCTTTTATTATAATGTAGTAAAATATGGGACAATAGAGATGGGAAACCACTGCTTTATAGTACTTTTTAACTTCATGGGTGAATATGAATTAATCGCCTGTGCTCCTATTGCCAGTTTTAACAAAAAGTGATCCCTAACAAGCTTATGAGGTCATAGTTACACGATTTGTCAGCTTTTCCAAATTTGGAAATTTAAAAAAAAAGTGATGTTGAGTTTTTTTTTTTTTTTGAGCAATGTGGTAGTCAGCTGATTAAGTGCAAAAAGGGGGAAAGAAGTGAATTGGTGCTCAAAGTGCACTTTCAATGTAATAAACTTCAACTGGTACAGTATATGGAAGTAGGTTTTGCTGTAGTTATTTAGTCATGCAAATGCATTTTTAAGGCTTTTTCAATAACAATTGTGTAATTTTGCTCTTTCCCTTTTTTTGTGCAGCAGTTCCTGAGTATTGATCTGAGAGGGCATGACAGTCAGCCATCATCCCTCAGCTCAGCAATGAAGACACCAGGCTATATTGGACGGGAACGTAGTTGTGACACATCCTTGTCTCTCAGCACCAGTCCGACAGACAATGTCCATGTGTCCCCCACTATTTGGGGGCAGCGACCAGAGAGCCACCAGGCTTCCCTTCATGTTAATTCCACCCAGTGGCGAAAGCAACGCTTCCTGCCTCAGCGCTCGGTCAGCATGGTGGAGACCTCCAGTGCCACAGCGGCAGGTCTCGGCTGGCCTGATTCCGACATGAAGGACCCTCAGGAAGGCATCAGCCCCACCATGCTGAACCACAGCATGACCACCTCCGCCACTTCCTCCGCCTCGACCCGCTACAAGACCGAACTGTGTCGTTCCTTCACAGAGAACGGCATGTGCAAGTACGGTGGCAAGTGCCAGTTTGCCCATGGGCCCGAGGAGCTGCGGGACCTCAGCAGGCATCCAAAGTACAAGACTGAACCGTGCCGTACGTTCCACACCATTGGCTTCTGTCCTTACGGGATCCGCTGTCACTTTGTCCACAACAATGAGGAGGAAAAAAATCACTTGCCCAGCTCCTTTTCCTCCTCGAGCTTTGCACCCCTGCGTCTTCCCTCCACGCGCTCTCGCAGAATCCCGCTCATCAGACAGAGCGTCAGCTTTGCGGGATTTCCTTCTGCTCCCCAGCAAACTCTTCCTCCTCATCCTCCCCCTGCCCCTTTCTCACGAGCGCCATCTGTCTCTCCTCCTTGTGCCGATATCACCAATCTCCTCTCTAATGTCTTCTTAGAGATGGACTCTACTACCTTCGAGGTCTCCCCTGCCCCCCAGTACCAAGGCCCCACTGCCGCGGAGCCATTCTCTTCCTTCCTGCCCTCCCCAGACTCCGGCTGTTCACCTTCCGGTTTGTCTCCTTCGTCTCCATCCCTGAGACAGAGCCCTGGTGCGTCTGCGTTCTTTTCACGCTCGCTCGGCACGAGATCCCTGTCCTATACCTCGCTTTCAGATCAGGACCAGGATGGGAGCAGCTCGTCCGGCTCACTGAATGGATTGGAGTCATGTAGCGGCATCAATGACGGAAAACGCCTGGCCGTATTTAGTCAACTCTCAGTTCCTGAGGACGCTGGAAGGCTCTGCCTTTAGGCTGCACCACAATTCGCATACACTTTAACACGGGGGCACACGCAAATCCTCCCCTGTCTTGAAATGTTAAGAGTAAGTGCCATATTGCAGAAAGGATTTCCTAAGGAGTACAAAAACATCGCAAAGATAGATGGATCAAAAGTCTGCTCGGATTCCCACTGAGATTATTTGTACGCGTGTCAAAGCCAAAGACCTTACATTTTGTAGTTGAAAATTGAGTGTGGCGGAATCGGGACCATCGTATGGCCTGATGTTTAAGAGGCACTGTGTACTGTATTGTTTTATAAGCTGCTCGCTCTTTCCGCCTAACCGCGCAGTCTGAGGTCATGGGGCGGTCAGATCAGAGGCATTAAAGCTCATTGTTGTGTTTTTAAACAACTTGAAAGTACCTGTCGTGTTGCAGGTCACGTTGATTCCAGAGAGATGTGTCGAGGGAGGTTTTTTTTTTTTTTTTCTGTCTTTGTGAGTCAAAGGTGTTGCAAACAAGCTCAATTTAACTCTTCAACCAGATGAGACTCCAAAGTTGGCTAACTGATTTTGGTTGTTATTTGCTGACGGTTATAACATTGACAATGGAGCAATGACTTCAAGAATCTTTTCACCTGGTGCCATCATAAAGTTTTGTTTCAGTTAGGACAAACAAGTGGAAGATCCGACTTTGGGCCCAGATTTTTTTTTTCCCCTGCATACTGATGTTTTGATGGGCACAACCATCATTTAGTTTTCTGTCATCCAGTATTGGTTCTCACTGTTCATGCTTTGTGTATTGTAATGATAGTGTAGTGTTTTGGGTTTTTTTTTTCCATCACTTAAGCAGCAAACTAAAGTTAAACCTTTTAGAGCTGTTACTAGCTTCTTTGTGTGTGTTCAATGTAGTTAGGTGATAGCATCTTGTTGCGCTATTTAAAAGGGTGTTTTCATCGTTTCTCGTTTTTGAGACCTGTTTAGTGGTGTAGCTCTTTAGTAAATTAATTTAATTTATTTTAACCTATTTATAGAGGACTTTGAGTTGGTAATGCTTGTATCAAGTTTAATATATTTGAGGGTTTTCATTTTGTTGTTGTTGAAATAAAGTCGTTTCTAAAAAAAAAAAAAAAGTCTGACTGACCTCATTAAAAAAATAAAAAATAACATAAAAATAACACTAGAAGCATGTCAGTAGTCCAGGATACGCTCCAAAAGTCAGCTGGGATAGTCTCCTGCTCACCATGTTTGTCCATAAATATATTCAAGGGAACTTTATAAAAGGCTGCAAAGATAAGAGTCTGGAGTAGCAGCATGAATATTAAGCATGCAGATGAACAAGATGGGATTGTTGAAAAATGCCCGAGATTCAATGTTATAGAAATGACAGCTACATAGCAAGTTCAAGCTGACTTCAGTAGAAATGATTGTGTATGGTACAGTACATGTACAGTATCCAACTAAAGCAAACTGCCGTACGAGTGAGACCTTTATGGTCTGAATGCATTTTGATCAAGCTCTTGTTCAACAGTGATTATATGCAAGTGTACGTGACAGCTCTGCTCACATGTGGAGAGTTTTGCGAAAATGAAGAAAAGAAACAAAACATTTCCCAAGGCCTGCTTGGAGCCTGTGTGACATCAGCATGCTGCCATGGAGATCTCATGCGTAGATAAGAAGTCTTTTGTTTGAGAGTTTTAATCTGACCGAGTCTGGTCCCCCACCCATTTCCTTTCTCTCTTAACTCACCACCAAGACAGTCCAACCCCACCACCCTCTTCGTCTTCCCTTTCTTTATTCAGTGATGTCCCCCTCACATTGTAGCCTTGGTAGTTTATAGGGCTATTGGCATCTATTGGCTTCATTAGCACAACACTGCTTACGTTGGACTTCATCCCCATGGGCAAATCTCTTTTCACAAGGTTGTGTTTTTGTTTCATTCTTCATTCATCCTTCGATGCAATACATCCAGTACACACGCAGAGGGCCAATCCACGCGCACATGCACGATGACTTAGGCATGCAGGCAAGGAGAAGGCGGAAAATGTTGGGGGTGTGCGGGTGCCTTCCTCAAAACACTTTAACAATGCTTTGCTCTACTTTGTTGATTTGCTTATCAAATAAGCCCCCCCCCCCCCCCCCAACAAAAAAACAACAAATGCAGATGGGCCAAAAGCAGTTTATTGATAGCGGGCAGCTATAAATGACTTTCATCCGCACTCATTTAAGCACTATTATCTTGTCACTTTTAACATGAGGGGTGTCTGGGAGTGATTAGTGGAAGTAAAGGGGCTGAAGGCGTGTATGTGTGTGTGAGTGTGTGTGCGCGCGTGCGTGTGTGCTGTATTGTATCTGACAGACATTCTCCCACACTGTTGCCCTGTGGGGCATAGGAAAAGGCCGGCAGATGGCCGCATTCAGGTCCACCACGGGTCAACATATGGCCCAGAGAGACAAAGTTTGTGCTTGTGTGTGAGACCAAGAGACTCATTCTCAGTATGCATGAGCGAAAGAGGTTGAATGACAAGGCTAATGCGGAAAGAAGTAATCTCAGAAGTAAGGGTTGGAAAAAAATGAAGCCATGGGCTCAATAAAAGGATAAAAGTGAATGGCATCCCATGAGATCATTCATGGAAAAGACAGCAAAAGAACACCATATCACACTCCTGGGACTTTAAAGCTTCCCTTTATGCAATTTTGAGAAGAAAAAAAAAGTCATCAACCAAGATGTTCTGGAGTTAGTACATAATCTCTTGCATGATAGATCACGAACGTATGTGCACATTTATTGAATTTGAGAATTTAAATGAAACCCATTTGAATGATTCTCTCAATGAGGCGAGCCAAAGATTTCAGGACACTTATGTTTACATATTTTCTTTCTCTCTATCAGAAATAATGGAAATAGAACTCCCCATCAGAAATAATGGAAATAGAACAGTATCTGGGATGAAGAGTCATATAAGCATAGAAAAAAGAGTCTTGTTCTTTAATGTAAATTAAATAATCTAAATTGTATTTTAATCTAAATTAACAGGACAAAGTCAGAAGCTGAGCCGTTGAGAAAGTGATGAGAAAATGGAAAGGGGCTTGCTGACGGTGACTTGACTTCATGTATCACTTTTTTGTTGTTGTTGCAGTTCTTAGTGTACCACAGGTAACCTGACACAATGATGAATGCGCGCCTGAGAGATGCGTTTCTTAACATCAACGAAACACATCTGTACTTTCGCTGCTTTTCAAATCTTCCAAATTTGCTTAGATGACCAAATATTCGGGTTAGCAATGCCTTATTTTGTTTTTCAAAAATCTGAATATGAGCATATTCACATTTTTGCTCGTTTATGCGGCCTTCCAAAATCAGATCATCGTCACTGATCGCACTTTGGAAGGGTTTATTGACTGCACATAAACAGAGTTGAGGAGAAAGTACTGTACATTCTACTTCCCGTTTTCAGGCCGCCCTTGTCTTAGGTCACTCACACCCTCCTTCGGTTTCTTCAAGCCATGCTTCCTGCCTACCCCCAACTCCCTCCCAGCTCTTGTGAACTTACATTTAATTTCCTTCAAGCCTCCCATAGAGGTTTTCTAATTCTCTCCATCTCAGCTTCCCCGCACTCAAGTCTCCCTCTCTCCACTCCAGTTCTGCAACTCCCGCCCCTGCCTCCATCTTGCTGGCTCTCACCCTCGCTAATCCTGCTTGCAGACGTGTGTGATTTTCAGAGAGGATTTGTGTTTTCAAGGTTTCACTGAGTTGCAGCACACGCATACTCGGATTTGTTTCAATCAACCGACAAGAGAATTGCTGTTGTTCTGTTGTTCTGATGCACAGTGACTAATTTAACTTATCTCAGCTCACCCAATACTCCTGTTTCAAATGCTTCATCCCTCTTTTTGCACAATTACAAGCAAGAGTTTCAAACAGAATAGCAATAAAACTATATATTATTATGGTGACAAACTATTTTGTTAACATTCAAAAATTTGAGAACAGACTGAATGAATGTAAAGATGGTCAATGGAGGTTGACGTTTGTGAAAGCAAGAGACATCTGAAATGCATTGAGTTGGGACATTGCAGTGGAGGCATCTTACAAGAAAATAAAAGAGCTGTGGATCCCTCTAGTGGCTGCAATCACAACATCCACAATAGGAGGGAACTTCATAAATACTGTATGATCAATTGCATAGAGCATGGTCCCCAACCGCCGGGCCGCGGACCGGTACCGGTCCTCGGGGCATTTGGTACCGGGCCGCACAATAAGAACTTACATTAATTCCGTCGTATTTATTTTGGAATACGTACTCTATTTTTATTTTGAAAAATTACCGGATTCTCCGTTACATCCGGCTCCGTCACTTGACACACGTCAAACCACGCTTCTCAGTCACGTGACTGATTACGCTAAAAACAAAACACCTGAGCTTGCTAAATGAGTAAAATAAACTGCTGGAGAACGCAAATGACAGCTACCTCAAAAGTACGTTCGAGACAACAACTCTGCCAGTGTTCTGGATTCAAGTTATGGCTGAACACTCTGAGATAATATCAATAACAATAGCACTGTTGCCATTTCCGACATGCTACCTGTGTGAGGCGGGGTTTTTTGTGCAGCAACGGCGACTAAAACAAAATGACGAAGTAGACTCGACATGAAGCACACACTCCGGGTGTCAATGTCTCCCATTACCCCGAGATGGGACCGCCCGCTTGCAGAAAATAAAGCTCGGCGCTCGCACTGATTCAGCATTGTGGTGAGTTGAGATTTTCATGCACTTTGAATTTGTGTTGTATCGTATTTTGAAGGCATTAAGACCGTAGCGATCAGATTGTTGCGGCCAAATTGGACCCTCCTCGTGTTTATCTCGAAAACTCCCCAGTGTTCATGCAGCTCTTAGCATATGATTTTGCAGTGTTTATCCGCCACACCTTAAATGACGGTCCGTGAAAATATTGTCTGACATAAACCGTGGGACAAAAAATGTTGGGGACCCCTGGCATAGAGCACCTGTAGGTATGAAGACAGATCACTTGCTGTCCTCAGAAGATCACATAAAAGAAGTAAATGTGATTTTTGTCCATCATCAAGAGTGTTTTTGGCTCTTTGTTGTTCACCTTTTCTTTCATTTGCCACATAACGACAGTGCTGAACAAAGTTATTTCACCACCTGTGATTAAAGTGAGGAGACCATTCAGCATCAATAAGTGGTTTAATATGAAATCTTTCAATTTCAGCAAAGTGATGGCATTTTATCATTTTGCTTTTTATACTCAAATATGAGTGGCTTTTTCACAAGTCAAAAATTAATCAGGAATAACATTCAACCACAATACTTTTTTAAAAAGAATTTATTAAGCTGTGTATCTCGCTTGCTGTAAAAAAGTTAACATGTGAACACGGTTTGAGTGGGTACAGAGATGTATCACAGGAAGGTGTAACACGCAAATTACAGGAAGCATTTTTTTCATTTACTTGCAAATATGTTTATGTGGCACAAACACTGAAAAAAAGCAATGTACTGTCAATCGGGACTTAGTTTCACTTGTTTCCATACAATACATGGAAAAAAAGCAAATTGCTTACATAAGAAAAACTCGGCAAGGAGAAATGCCGCATCTGCATCTGATTTCTACAAGTAAAAGTCTGCAAGCACCATTTCTTCCCATTACTATGAGCATCAGAACGTCTCGGGCTCTTTGGGAACCACGTCGGATTGTTTCTGGTGTTGCAGTAATGAATAGAAGAGAATGGGAGTTACTTTACTTTTTGAAAAAACAAGAGAGCATGACATGAAGGACAACGGTGCTTGAGAACTCCGCAGCAATGTGGGACCTTGTCATAATTTCTGGATGACCACTTGAAACTTACCTGCAAAGAGAACAGAACAATGAATCTTTTCATTTCATTTACTGTACAACACGTCCCTTGCATTTGTCACATGAATATGACAAATATGAATATTTTTTTCCAAGATGGCGCCCGAGTAGGCAGCCTTCGGCAAGTGCTCTTCAAGAGCCTTGCTTTTTTGTTCTTTTTTGCTGTTTTTGTCTTTTGTTTTGTCACATGTTGTTTGTTGTTTCATTGTGTGGACCTGATATGGACTGTTTTCAGCGCTTTTTGGCCACGACATTCGTCAAAGGAGCAGTATCTGTGCTTGGTGGTTGCGCCTTCTCGGCAGCACGCCTGTACCAGCACAGATTTTGATTGGGAGGAATGTCGGCGCCATTGACTGTCGGTGCTGGACAGACCTGGGGCGCTTGTGTTTTTTGCGCCAGTAATGGGCAGCATTTTTCACAACCCCGATTTGTTCAGTGGCTATGTCAGCGCTGTTGGACAGTTGGCGTTGGTGCGGCTGGATGGATGGCTGCTGAAGTTGAGGATGAGGAGAGAAGAGCGTTGGCGAAGAGCGCCGATGCGTATTTGGAACCGTGAGTTGCCGCTTGGAATTGAAATGGATTTCCATGGGACAGGAGAAGTGAACCAATCTCTTTTTTCGTCAATGGATGCTAAAGCTTCTTGTTGACTTTGAAACTTAGCTTGTAGCCGACGTGTGCACATTTTGAGCATGACGTCTCTGATCCACTGGTTAAAGGACACTTTGATTCTCTCCTCTTTCATCTCAAACCGCTTCAAACAACAAAGCGTGTGACGGAAAAGTGGTTAGGACTGCACGACTGTCCGTGTTTTATGTTATGTGTTGTGTTTATTATTTTACTTTATGTTAACTGTTTTGTAAAGCGCTTTGTTACAGCTGCTGCTGTTGTGAAAGCGCTATATAAATCAGCATGTATTGTATTGTATTGTATGAATAGCAACAGTTTGGCTACCTTTAATACACAGTGGAGCCTCTGTGTCAAAGAGCTTTTTTGTTGGTGGTCACATGAATTTTTCTTATTTTGTTAAATATTTTTTTTTGGGGTGTCCTTTTGCCATGATGATCAAAATTAAAACAGAGGCCTGAAATAGTCTCCTTAATGTATGTAGTTTCACTTTTTGAAACAAATTATTGAAATAAATGGACTTTCCCTCACTGTCAAAAATACCTCTGGACATAACTACGAATGTTCATGCAACTTGAAAGAAGAAGAAAGAAGTCTCCATTATATTCCAATTTAGTGGTTCCACTGCATTCCCCATGATCCACAAAAAATGGTTGATACTTACATGATGGCATGATAGAGACCTCAGCTGTAACCACACTTTCAAGACCGAGATTTGACAAAGCTCCCCTCACGACACCACATGAAAAGGCCAAGTACTGGGGGGAACAGAAACTACAATCAGGAGTTTTGTCAATAATTTATGACGAATGACTGAGCCCCCAACTCACACACAATAATATAAAATTTGTATTGATGTGCACTGACCTTAGGCGCTTGATCCAAGTACTGCTTACTATTAGAGAGCTGTGTCAGCAAATTAAATTTGTTATCCTGCAGTACATAGGTGCCCTAAAAAAGATACAAAGACACATAAGATTAAGAAAACCTTTATTAGTCTCGCAATGGATACCTCATAAATCAACATCCATAAAACAATTCCATTTTATTTTCACCTGATGGTTAGTTCTTAGATTGTCCACCTGCCTCCTGAAGACTTTAGTCCAGAAGTCTTTACAAATAAATTTCATTACATCCAACTCATCCTTGAAGCAAGGAGAGTCCCTCGTCAACCTTGACAAGACAAACAAGTATAACATATAAACACGGATTGTAAACGTTTACAAATTAAGAATAATTATCTACCTCTCAATGAGCCCTTGTCCCACTCTGTAGCCCATCCCCTCCAAAATAGAAACACGGGAGGCCCTGTCCTGTATTAAAAAGCAATATTCACAGTGTGATATGAATGGCTAAAAGCGACTTGAATCGTTGAACAAAAATCATAACTCTTGAATAGAATACGTTTTGATGGTACAAACCTTGTTGTCGGTCTCTCCTTTAATGAATTGCAGATCCCTGTAAACGTGTGCCACAATCTCCATATGGAGAAACTCAAAGAGAGCGTCGTCTGCCATTATTGACAACTATGTAATGAGAAAAGGAATTGAGATAGTTACAGACTTGACAAAATTGACAGTTGGTAGGAGTCCGAACTAAAATCACAGACGGAAACTAGGACAACAAGCGGCGACCCTAGCTTAAGATAGTGACCTATTAGCTGTCACTAAACAGTCGCGTTCATTGCGCATTTATTAGGTCACTTTAAATTAAATGCAACGCCGATGATTAAATTGTGAAAATATAGTACATTCATTTAGTGATGTTGTCTTAAATTCAACCACGACAGATTACGCGGCAAGAACAAATCTTTAAACATACTCGACAGACAAACAGCAGTTACGATGGTAAACAGAGACACTTCCGGGGTTCACTCGTAATAAATGCAAGGGCAGTCCAAGGATTAACTCCGAATGAAATATGACACAATCTACATGAATGGGATGGTACAATACAGGGGTTTTACAGCAGTGAATAAATACATTTAGAATTTCCTGTTTACGTCTTGTCTTGGGTTTCAACAGAATGCATTTCAGGAGGCAAGTGGGTGAGAAATATCCCCACTACTAAACCGGTGTACGCCGTAATTTATTGAAGCCTACCCTTTTACCATCAGCTGACAGCCTCCAACCAAACCTATTTTCCACGTGACATGCATACTGCTTTTTCATTGGACTTTAGGAACAAACTATTTCCTGTCTGCTCATGTGATGAGCATATTGCGTTGACAACCTGAGGTTCGTTTTACTTCTTGTAGACGTTTTGCGTGTAATTGGTATAAGCGGTAGAATATGTGACCGCGTGGCAGTCGTCTATGATACTTTAATGTAATCAAATGAAGGATTGTATTTTAATGTTGATTATTGTTCTTCTGTGCGGAGTGAGTGGTCATGTCCAGCAGGTACCCGATAGTGGTGCAGGGCGAGGCATCAGAAACAGACTCCGATGATGAGGTTTACATCACCTCCCTGCCAGCTCCTCAGGCGGCCATTGCGGGAGCCAAGGTAGTTTGGTGGTTGATGGATGTTGAAAATAAAAATCGTTCCTTCAGCTCCTGATTCAGAAATCATGCTGATCTTCCAAGGTTCAAGGGGAAGCTTCTGAAACGGAGAGCGAGGATGAAGGGGAGACGGCGCACCGAGGTTCTGCACTGAATCACGAAAGTGCTCAGATACTCAAAAGAGATCTACCTCCACTTATTGTTTTGAGAGATCACCCTGATATACAATCAGTTGTGGAAGACAGACCAAGCCCTACACATAAAACTTTTGGTGAGCAATGCTAAACATAAATACTTCATTAAATAGTCATTGTTTTGACACAAACCAAAACAATGACTGTGCAGGTTTATTATGGACGTCCGAACCAGTTTGACGAAACGCATACTCTTTTATTAGTGTCTCACTGATTTATTGTGTTCACTTTCCAGGTGATACATTATTACAGCAGAAGTTGCAGGAGTCGAACAGCCGGCTCTATTCCGATGTGGGACAGATGTTGCGACACGTTTACGGTAGTGCCAGTAAAGAGGTACTGCAGTGCACACCACTACACTAAGTGTCATATATGACCTGTTGCACACCATAATGGGGTCCAATACAAGAGCTTGATCAAAATCTACATATAAAGATCATAATGTTGAGTTGTGATTGACATTGTCTGAGCAGAGTCAATTTACATGATATGTCAGTATATTCGGCGTGTTGTGTGCAGTCAAACTGGACTGCATCACACTGACAGGTGTTTTTAATGTTTCTTTGTTCTCTTTCATGTCGCTAAACAAAGTACCGAAAATATCACCAGAGCTAAACACTGGATGTGTTGTGCCATTATTTACCACTGTGAACTACAGCCACGATACTAAAAATATTGTTAATATAATACCCCGCTGAAAATCAAGAACAGCATTTCAGAGATAGAATTTTACAGGAATGTACAGTATTAAATTTCAAGATACAAGTGTGTAAGTGGTCAGTGTAGCGTGTCTATTTGGTGTTTTATGAAAGGGTAGAAATCTGGATGCTTTTGTACCTTATTCAGCAACTAAATTTTCTCGTCAAAGGTACGCAGTGCAACAGCACAGCTTAACACATCACAGAGCGCCATCATCAACGCTTCCCACAGCATCCGTCTGATTTTGGATGACCTGAAGGCCGTGTCTGAGAAGATTGACATTATCACCAGCTGTCAGATATTACCTGAGATTAAGATGAGTCATTCAGAGAAGAAAAGCAGTCCTGCATCCTGATGAAAAGAATAACTACAGATGTTATGCATTTGAGCTAGTGAAACTGTTGAGCAGCTTGATTGGTTTGCTTATCTTGTTTGCCAAGGGCATCTATTATTATTATTATTTGATATGAATTGATGCTGATTGGAATATTTATTTAATAATCTACAGTAGCTCAAGCATTCCTTAAATAACAGTAGTTAGACTCTAACTGCAGATCTTTTTCTGTGTACATTGTTAAATTATTTTTTATTTTATGCATCATGCGATAACATTACCGGTATACAATGTAAACTTGAATTCATATAAAGACATAACAAATGTAATCACTGTAGTATTGTGTGCATCCCCACCTCCCTAAAAAAAACAAATGGAGCATTTTTTTGAAAACACTTCTTAGACTTGATGTCTATTGTCACATTTATTTTTACTTAAGACAGATTCGTGTTTTTCAGGGTTAAAAAAAAGTGTGCTGTACTCATTTAAAATTTCAAATACAAGTTAAGCAGTACTATTTGTAAAGATACTGGTCTGTGGCTCATAACCACAGTATAGAACTACATGTACAGTATGTTAAACACAATACAAAGGCCGAGGATTTTCAATTCAACAAGTACCGGTACACCTAAATATACAAATATTGGCTGGGAACCAGTTCAGGGTGTCCCCCGCCTACCGCCCAAAGACGGCTGGTATAGGCTCCATCACGCCCACAATGCTGATGTGGTACAGGTCGACTATACTCCAGCCAATGATTCCCGTGCGTGTTTGGGTTTTCTCCAGGCACTCCTGGGGGTCAGCTCCAGCAGCCATGCGTCCCTTGTGCGAATAAAGCGGTTCATATAATGGATGGATGGATGAATAATTTACATTATAGGTCATTTGAGCGAATTTGTAATTTCCAAGTTTCCAAAAGATTAATGACCTCTGACTCCCAAAATCATCACCAACCCGTTCGACACATTCATAGTGATGGTGTAGTGACTATTCTTCCCACATGATGGCATTACAGATACAAACATTTCAAGTACAATACCAGACTCCTTTGTTTGATGCTCTACGCTGAGAATGAGGTTTATTGAATTTACTCACTTTCATTTTCTAGAGTGCACTGAGAAAAACGGAGTGTTGACTTTACTCCATTTTATTTTGTCAAGTGGTTGCAAAAAAAAAAAAAGAATCTCAGCTGTCCTATTTCTATGTCAGGCCATGGATCCACACAAAGAAGTTCATGTGACTAGAGTCTAGTCCTTAACGTGGTGACATGTTTGTTTCGCTTTTGTAATCATCACTTTGTTCATGTGTGTGACAGATGGGATTTGACACTGTCGTTCAGGAAGTGATCATAACATCCCTAGTGCAGAGTGATTGCAATTGAAGAGCTGTCCTAATTAAGATCTATATCTACAAAGCGTATGGACAGAGATGTTGGGGGGAGGGGGCGGTCTACAAAGGCATTTCTTCAAGTAATTTGTCAATGGCTATTTTAAATCCACGTGAATAAAATCCTCGCATATTTATAGATCTTAGTCTATATTCAGAATCTCAGGAGAACCAAATGGCTGACACATGACCCTTCATATGTAAATGAGCATTAAATGTTTTAAAAGTCATTCATCATGTAAGATTTCACACTTGTCAACATTTTCTTTCCATATTTGCATTTTGCAGACTTGATTAAACGTCTCTCATCCCTGGTTTAAATTGCTGCACAGTATGTGAAAGGGGACAGAAGCACAACAGAGAGGAAGTAAAAGAGACCATTAATGCATTGATCAGTTTCAATGTGATAAAGATCACACGAGTAGAATGAGATCTCAGGGACACAGGATTCTGGGAGCTTAATTGGAGAGATCAGCTTTTTAGCTGAAGAAGCATTTCTCATACTCCGTGGTATCTATTATCCTCCTCTTAATAAGAATCGATGACCAGCCTGTGTGTGATTATCACCCTGGCAACGCTGAATGTCTGCCAGGATTCGATCTCGACACGTGGGATTTGGATTATAGAGAAGCCCCAATGTACTGTAAATGAACTGATCAGAAACGTACTTCAACCTATTCGTTGAGCATGCCAAGCATGTCACCTTTTGGAATGGAAATTATATCATCTCATCAATAACTGATTCAATTACCAGCCACATTTTTCGGTACACTTTATTCATCTCATGTATGATTGCTATAAAATAGTTACATTAGGGTTACAACCCGCGCTCTTTTCGTAGTGCTTATTTTACCTCCCGATTCATGCGGCAACAATAAGCCACCGCGGTCTTGCACCGAGTGGCACATATATTGGGAAATTAGCTTGCGTCGTGTCATTTTGAATGGCATGGCATTTTGAATGGAAATAGTCTTCTGTAGAGAACCATATTCAGTGCGTTTAAAAAGTGCCAATTTGAATGGCAAAATGTGTATAAGGCAAAATATATCTTTGTACTTTTGGTCCGAGAAGAGGTTTTGCTCTCAATAATTGTGCTGCAAATTGGATGAAACTGTAAGTGGAGCAAACATGCAGAAAAAAATTGTGAATCACTCCAGACTTTCTTTCGAGGCTAAGTTGACTTCTGAGGGCATCTCCTCTTAACGCTTAACAGGCAAATGGGGCATTAGAAATCAGTTTACATAAAAACAGATTTCCTGATTTCAGTGACAGTGGCTTGCGGCTCAAAGCTAAAAATGAGCCTAATGCTTGAGCTGGCCATCTAACGAAAGACTAAAAAGCAACTCTGCAAACTGGAAGAAGACATTGAGCAGAAAACATTAACAGCATCATATCAGAGTTGCATCGAGGAAAGACACATGAAAGTGTGTTGCTACCCTGAATTTAGGAGTGCAAATTTTGTCAGATCTATGCTTCGAAAGGCTGGTGTGTGTGTGCGTTTTGTTGGCTTGTGAGATATTGTGTGTGGTTCTGTGAGTGTGTACGTGCGTGCGGGTGTGTGGGAGAAGGGCATTCACCCACATTAGCCAGGTCATTGGCTGTCTCATGGAGTGCCTGAGGATACACTCTTAGTTTATCTGGCTGACTGAGCATGGTTGCACACAACGGCACAGGTCTTCCAAACTAACGGCACGGGGGGGGGGGGGGGGGGGGGGGGGCTCTGTGGCTAATACTGTTAGAGCATTCACAAAAGCACACAATTAAGAAGCATCACAGAAGTAATACCTAGAAAGGTATTCGATTATATTAGCCTCATTTTTAATGTTACATTTGTAAAACTCGCCTGCCTTGGTTGTGAGGGAGGGGTGAGGTGATTTTTCAGGTTAAATGAAAGACAGTCAAACCGCTACGGTCGAACAGATTGCATTCTAGAACACGTTTGATCAAACGGGTTTTTATGAATAGCAGCAACAGAAAAGGCTAAATCCCCTCTGAGCGTCCGCTTAGTTCTCAGTCCGTCGAACAGTTTCTGGTCCACAGATGTCTCCGGAAGAATCCGGATAAGAATGGATGCCACAAACGCAGACAATGGTCAGTTCAGTAACAAAAATATGTATTTACAAAACACAGGACCGACAAAGTACAATGAAAGACGCTTGTAACAACCAACCAGGAAAAAGCGAAACGAACCAAAACTGCTTGCATAAGGCAAGGAACAAAATAAATATAAATTGCTTGTCGCTCAAAGCACAAGGAAATCCAATACACAAGAATACCAACCAAGAAATAACAAGAACTACTTATATGAAAAATAACAAACACAAAAATTTGACTAGAAGTTAAATGGCAAAAAGACGTCTAGAACAGGGGTGTCCAAACTCGGCCCTCTGTGATGTTGACATTCTCTGTGATATTTTATGGATAAATAAATATATATACTTTTCCACAGTAGAATAATGTGGCAATTGTAATCATATAATATGGATACATACATTTCTCACAATTATAATGCCGTTTTGGGAAAAGTTGCCTTGTCTGTTTGACTTTTCCTTATTGTGTTTCCTTCTGTTCCATCTGTCCTCTCTGTTCTGCTCTGACGGCAGCTTGCCAAGTCAACAGCATCACGAGCAACCCTTCTATGAATGCTGCCTAATAACAAGTGGCTACGCAAATGTGTAGTGACCAGAAAAAAGAATATGAGCACCCGGTAGCTCCTTCGTCAGGTCAGGTGTGTGGTTTAGTACAGTGCTTAATGCTCTTTTTGTTTTATTGTGAAACAAACACTTATCAAAGCCAACTCGTCATCATATCAAATAAATTGTCAAGATCTGAATCAGAGTGTTGAATATGTAACATTAAAAGTTTGTAATTGCTGCTCCATCGTATTCATTTAGAAAAAAAATATATAGAGGACACAGTTTGTTTTCATACACAATATAACTTTTATTCATGACTGAGGAAAATCATGGCCACACCTTTAACCAGTTATGAGAAATTCAGAATTATTAGGCTGAAGCTCTGGCTGATTTTTTTTTTTTTTTTATAGGACCGTAAGTATGAATCTTCTTTTTGAAAAATCAAGAAACTTCCTATTCCCCCCTGACCCAGTCTCAGAGAGGCTTAGTCCAAGATGCCCTCTCAGGCTGAAAATCAATTCATGGAATGCATCATCAAAAATTGTGAACATTTAATTTTATCCTCGCTGACAGGCTCAGACTCGGAATCAACATTTTTGAATACAGATGAACAGTGTAATGCTAATACTTCAGTCTTGCGCATGCAGTCCAAGGTGGGCACAGTTGTTTTTCCTGTGGTAACAAACGCGCTTTAAAAATAGGCACCAATATAAACACACAAAAACATGATTTTTACATTGAAAGTGTTCGTGTGTGTGTGTGTGTGTGTGTGTGTGTACATTGATGGGGTGGCTGGGTGTCTGTGGATACAGCAGATGGCCTGGACCTGTCCTCTGGGCTTTCCTCTTTCATCAACTTTGAGTCTGTAATGTTAAAAATTTTCTCAACCAAATTTGACCAAACAAATTGAACCTGAAATCTATGCAGAAAATAAGAGTGATTATATTCCTAATATACTTAAATTGCAGACCTGGAAACAATGAGTGAGAGTCATTTAAAAAATAATAATAAATCATTAAGTATCAGAGAAATTTTGTAAATAATTCTGAATATTTTGGTCATGTAAACATTGGTAACAAGAGCATCACGGCAATTGCTGTTATTTATTGTTCTTCTTCTAAGCTTGTGAGAAGTCTTCAGAATTAACCATGGCTTAATCATCCATCACTCAAAGTAGTAGGGATAAAAATGGAAATTTTTGAATGTGAAAATGCTCAGATTCACAAGGAAAATATTTAATTTTGAAAAAAAATATACATATACATTTTTTTTTAGTCTTTAAAAAGTCACATTGGTAAGAACTTGGCTTTTGCTGGTTAAATACTTTATGTATTAGCTTTTCACAATTCAAGACGACTGTTTTTGTGAGATATGATACGATCCAGTGGCTTTACTGTTGCAACTTTAATTTGTTAGTATTTTCATGGTTTCATATAACGTACGATGATCGCAATGTAGCAAACAGTCAAACAAATGCACAACATAAAATAACACAGTGGATGACGAAAAATTGACCCCTCGACAATAATGAATAAGCGTTAAAATGTCAACATAATTGTCAAATTATGATCCTACTAAGGATGTTTAACATTGTTGCTCATTTGCAAACATTCTGCACCTTTAAGTCGTGTTGCAGAATCACACGATCTTGATTTGTGTGACATTGTTTCATTTTCAAACGCTCCCACCGCTGACAGTCCTCCGTGACTGCCTTAGAGCTCCAAACAAAGCGGCATGGCAACAGGAAATTGCCAACCATTATTCTCTGACACGGAGCATCCGTAGCGGGATCTTTGCTCTTACGATGAGACGCTGCGCACGGTGACTTGTCAACAACCTCTTGTTCCATCTTGCTGTGTTTTATCATTTGAACATGAACAGGCATATAGTACAAAAAAAAACACAAAACAAAACATGAATTTAGTTACATCTGTCAACTTGTTTCGAGCATCGCTAAGGTCAGCAAACGTGTCATGATGTTCCTCTTGATTTTTTCGATTCAACCTGAAGGGTGCAAAACTTCAGTCAAAATGTCCGATACGTATCGAGGATATGAAGACCTAATTTTGAGATGCATATAATGTACATATGAAATTCAGTCTTTGCTGAAGTATATATACACGCTTACAGGAAATATGCCTTGTGCACAGGAATCACATGTGTTTTGAAGAAGCAGTTTCTCAAATGGATGTGTAGATGTAGACAAAGGCAAGCAGCAAGAGATTGAGCATGATGCCGATGACCCCGAGCACTGCCAGGAATCTCTCCTCTGGTGTGCTCAGGTGTGGACACCTTAGATCCATGGAAACGTTTTTTAATTATTATTATTATTTAATTTTAATGCCGCTCACGACAGCAACTGCTATTATGCGTTCATTTACAACTTTAAAGGCGAGGCACAAAAGTCCGTCCGTTGATAGTTCTTCGCGGCTGTTTAGTTAGTCTGCTTACATCTGTTTGGTTCTTCTGGGTGAATATTTATCTGGCAGTGAAACAAAAGCTCACCGTACTCACATGAGCTACTTTTTACAGTCTCGTGTGGGGGGAAAAACAGCATAGTAAAACCCACCATTGGATCAAATCCCAATTACATGAAATGCTGAGTCATGACTACGACGGGCAGTCAGTGTCAGCAATGAGGCTTTCTCGAGATGACAAGTTCGATAAGGAAGATGCCTCGTGGAACACCTCGCTGTCGGGATATTTGTCAGTAGTCTTCAGTAACTCGGCAAGGACTTTTCTTCCAGCCGTGAATTGACACACTCATAGTTGGCCACAATTCAGCTGTAGACGCTGCCAAGGATCCTTCTGTCGTAGCGCATCATGATCTGATCCTCCAAGCACATCAATACTTGTAGAGAAGTACGGCGGAAGGGACGTCGGGTGGACACCGGTCGTTCTTGTTCAAATCTGTCTGAAGGTCTTAAGTGACAGAGGTGTAGATGTAGACGAATATGACCACTAAAAGATTGAGTACGGTTCCGATGATGCCCAGCACCGCTAAAATCCGCTCCTCTCGATCGTTGGTTGAGTCGTCCTCTCTTGCGTGACTGCTGCAGATATAGTGGCTGCCGGTGATCATGGTTACCATCACAGAACGCCACCGCCACTGGGCGCCACGCCTGGATGAGACATAGCAAAGATTCAGCTGAGAAATGTATTCAGACGAAATAATTTAGTTGTCTAAAAGTTGCAGACAGTCCCATGTTGCATATTCTCGTTCACGCACACAGACATACTTTTGCTCTCTGGACTTTTCCCGCAAAGTATTTCTTGAAAACGAGTGACTACTTTAGACGGCTTTCAGCACAAGGTGCGTCAATCCGTTTTGTTCACCGGCATCGCTGTGTTGTGACACGTGTATCTTTAAGTATTTAAAATCGCTCAGATGGAAAGACTCCTCTCTAAAAGGAGACATGAGTGCATATTTTCAATAAAAAACTGATACTTGAAATTATTTTGACTGGTTAATAAAATGACCTTATCTGCGATCTGTGTACAGTAGAATCTTCAGCGTACGTAGCTCAACGAGTGAAAACAACGGTCCTCACAAGGGCCGCATGTGTGCTGGAGTCGAACGCAGGTAACCTGAGCAGGAGGCGGGGAACACCCTCAACTGATCGCAGGGCACAAAAAATGTTTCATGATTGGGCGTACGGTGAATACGATGCATCCATAGAAATGTGTTCTAGACTTTCATTCATTTTAATGAACCAAGTGTCGAGCGTGGATAAAACCAAAATGTTTTGAGCAGAAAATTGCCAAATTGCACATCATGAATGAAGTTGATTTCAATGGAAATTATCAGTGCAACACTTTGATGACGTTGTGAGCTTTATGCAAACCAATCATTTTCCTCTCACAGACACGCCAAGATGTATGTAACAACTAATCCATTGCATGACATTACTGGTACATTCATTCCAAATAGGACAAGCAACATTTCAACAGTATGAAACATAATTTGGTTTGTGGTTTTATGAAATACTTAGATGTGAAAATAAATAAAGGGTCAAACTTTTTGTTTCTACACCGCTTATTCTCACTATCGTCTCAGACTTCAACTAACGATTACTTTAAGAATCGATGAATATGATGATTATTTTGTCGATAAATGACGGAATTTATTTTATTAATTTCCATCCCGTTATTTAAAAAAAAAACTTGACGTTATTTCCTGTTGACGTTGCAGAAAATGTGCAAACCTTATAATTGATGAAGTTCTTGGTTTGGTCCATCACATGACAGAAAAATGGCCGACATTTTGATCATTGCATTCCAATGTAAATGCAGATTTTTGAAAATTATTATTGGTTATTTTTATTATTTTGAAAACAAAAACATGTTCAGGATGATCAGTATTCATTCATGGAGGACTATAGAAATCTGAATATTTACTCTTGAGAGGCAGAAATTCAGAGGATACAAACAATTGCAAATGAAACAAGATCTCTGAACGATGAATCACTTATCAATATACTTATCGATCAACTTCACCATTGATTATTTATTGCACTTCTACTAGGGGCACAGTTGAGCTGCAGCGTGCCCTAAATGTCTTTGGGAAAGAGCTTCAAACTCCACATTGAAAGACGAGAACCCCCGGATTTGAACCCCAGTTGTCCTCTGTGCCGCCCACAATGTCTCGAAAGCTGAATGCATTTTCCTTTTTATGCGTTTCTGAGTGACTTTAATTTTGCCCTTAGCTGTGTGAGTGAATGTAAATGGGTGTCTGTCGATTGTGATTGACGGGTAATCTGTCTTGGGTGTCACACGCCTCAAGCCTTCGCCTGGGATAGGCTGTTGTCCCCCAATCTCCTGCACGGGATAAGCGGTCTGAAGGAGAGATGGACGGAAGGGTGGATAGATTTCGATCAAAACCCCCGGCCTTGGAAATGTTCTTATATTCCATTGCTGTCTTTTCTTTCTCTCCTTTTTCCTCCGTCAGTAAGCCTTTTGGGGTGATGGGAGATCAGTTCTGCATCTGTTCAAGAAATTAACAGAACTGGATTGTGATGAGAGAATCGTGGGGTTTTCGGAGATAGTTTCGGTGTGAAATGGAGGAGATTCAAGAGCATAAAGTGAGAGCATGTGCTGTGCGTGCATTTGCGTCGGCTGAGATGAGAATGACTGCTTGGCACAGAAAGGCAGTCTCTATTGAGCTGCACCATCAGTTCAATAGCCTCGCCCGGTTCTGTCAATCATTCAGCCACTACCGATACGCTTATTGACGAATATAAACTTTTTGCAAACCGTGTGTACGATTACAAGGCAAGTCGTGTTCCTGTTATGCAAATACAAAGCTATCAAGCTACATGATAGCTTTCAAGTTACATGAAATGATGCTCCAGAAACACACACACACACACAAATGATTTTTAAATTAGAAATTACAGCTACCCACCTTCGTTTCCAATGAGTGCAAGAAGACTTTTGTTTATTGAGTGCCTTCTCTGATCTCCTCCGTTTACTCAGACAGAAGTCGTAAGTTGTTTACTCAGTTGTCCCTTCCCTTCTTAATTTAGGCTTTTAATAGCTAGCCACCAGTGTCGGGTTCAGGAACTGATCCAGTTTTCTCTTTGGGTCAGAGGCAATGCATACCAGCACCTTCTTGGTTCATCATAATCATTTGTCCATACATTTGGGTTTGCTCCGGTTTCCACATTCCAAAAACATGCATGGCAGGCTGATTGAACACTCTAAATTGTCCCTAGGTGTGAGTGTGGGTGTTCATGGTTGTTTGTGTGTGTGCCCTGCGATTGGCTGGCAACCAATTCGGGGTGTCCCCCCACCTACTGCTTGAAGTCAGCTGGGATAGGCTCCAGCACGCCGCGTGACCCATGTGAGGATAAAGCGGTTCCAAAGATGAATGAATAACATTTGGCACTATGCATTCCTTTTGAAGATTACATCATGCATGTGCATAAATGATACTTTCATGAAAAACACCACGCAAGTTGATTAGTAGCTTTTCATTTTCTTTCAACACTTTTGATTAACATTGCAAAACATTAGACTGCCTCGTGGTAACCTTTCAGCATAGCTGTTGCACAGACACTTATTTGAAATGTAAAGACCAACTTTGTGTGTTTGGTTAATTTATGTTTGGTCCACTTGAATAAATTTAGTGAGATTGCTGAAGGACGATACAAATTTCAGCACAACACAAGCCTCAATATTCAACAGCTGAACAGTTCTCTTTTTTTGATTTTCTTCACTCAAGGGTGTTTTTACAGTACAGTTGATTGCTTGATTGCTGCCTTTGGTAGTCTAGTAACTTTGACACGATTGCACCTGGTTTCTTTGGCGTTTCTTGACACAGTCAAATCAAAGCGCACCAAGATGTGCAGGGGTTAAAACGGAGCAAAGGTGTGGAGTAAAGACGAGGGAAAAGCATTGTCTTTTGATGCAGTTCAGTCACTCGGCAGTGTCATGTAATTATTTCCAACCCAATTACAAAATGTGCAGCGCACGCCTTAAAAGTCATCGGAAGAAGGAGTTCATTGATTAAAAAAAAAAGGAAAAAAATCACAGAAAATTGTCAGGAGTGATATAAAGCATCAGCAAGAGCATTCATTGTACCTTGATAAAAACACTTTGTGCTTGTGTGTGTGTGTGTGTATGCATGTTTATTAAATACAGTATGTGTAAAACGGGGTGAGTCAATGCACTTACTCCCGATTGATTAATCGCAAAGATGTTTAGCCCGCTACTCCAAATAAATCATTCTCAATAAATTCTTTTCCAAGAACGAGCTCTCAGTCATGTTGCACACTCCCTCATCCCGCTCCACCACCCTCCCTCTTCAAGATCACACATCTTAATGAGCAGAAGCCGCTCAAGCGTGAAGTCAACTCGAGTCCATATTTGAATGCGACCCTTCCATTTCACAATTGTAACAAATTACCATGTCATTAAAGCACAGCCGTACACAACAGACACAAGACAACTAGAATGCGACGGTCTTATTAATGTTTTGGGGATGATTGGTTCTGCTTTAAATGGCTGTTATCTGAAACACTGGCACATTTCAAGGTAAACGAATCTCAAATACCCAATTTATGCTGACAGACTAACCGTGCAACTCTTGCTATTCATTGTGGACACATTTACTTTGTGAAGGAAACCAGATATCTTCCACGTGAGGTGGGAACTCATTTCCTCTCCGGGAGAGCCAGCCGTCCTCAGAGAGCGTTGGCCTATTTTTGGGAGTTGCTGACACCAATCATATTTCAATGGGATGAGGACGACCACACATGCGCCTTCTCATCTCCAATTAAGACAATGTGTTCATGCACTCCCCCAAACTAGTGACCTTGTGACAATTGATAGTCCGAACACCCACTGAGAATATGTCGGAAGTGATGCTGAGCATACAGACAACGGCTCTCTTCTTGATTAAAGAGCGTGACAATAGCTTATTCTAGCATCCGCATCAGTCATGCACCCTTATCAGCCTATGACAATGAGATATTTCCAGCAACTACACTGAAAAAAACTAAAAAAAATCTGGATCCCCATAACATTTTTTTTACATAGTTGTATAAGCGACTTAAAAATGTATCGGAATCCACATGATTTGTTTTCATGCAAATACTTGTATGCAGATGGGGTAATGAACCGCCCGTGTGTGCACACAGTATATATGCGCGCACACACACACAGACACACACAGGGAAGGTCCAGCTATAGCCTCGGGGGCTGATCCGGTTGGATTCATCATGATGCCAGCGTCATCATCGTAAGCCATCGCTACAGAGTGGTCGTATATCCAGCGCACGATCCCTGGTGCTGAAAACGGATGTCTACAACTGGCTGAGGTGTTTTATTTCTCAGGGAAACTTGGTTTAACCTGAGGAAATTGGAGGTTAGAATGCAGCTAAAAATCGGTAGGAGCATACGCAGACGAACTAACCTGAATTTGATGCAAGTCCTTCAAATTAAAGAGGAAAGTCTGCAATTCAAGCACAGTATGTTTTCGACTGCTTTTGATTGTTTTTGCTTCAGAGGCATCCGCGCACCAAATAGGGCATTCATTCATATAAGAAAAAAAGAAAATATTTGCAAATTATTTTTATCTTCTTTTTGGGCAGCTACAATGACGCAGAGAAGAGTGATGGTGTGGGGACCGTCTCCTTATGACACTTTGAACGTTCCGCATTCTCATTATGAGCGCGTTAAGCCAACGCTGCGAGAGTACGAGGCCGGCGGCCATGAAGAGACTGTCACTTCTCCTCAACCACAGCTCAGCTCCCCTCGCCCCCCCCCCCCCCATTTTGTGTGTATATGCTGTATGTTGTTACAGTGTGAGAGTTCATGAGAGGATAAACAAGCATGACAGAGTGAATGTACATATATGAACTGTATGGTTTCAGCAAAAGGAGGAGATCACGTATCTACCGTATTTGAGGGATTGAGGTGTTTATTTTCAATCGGTCCATTGCTACCAGTTCTTCAAGCTGAAGAACGAGAAACTCTTAACTTCAACATCTTTGATGAGCCAAAATTGACCAAATAGACACAAAGTCCAAGGGCAATTCCGTCAATGGCACAATGGATTGAAACACATCGCCTGGATCAACTCTAATGCTAAAAGCCACTGTGGCGATCTTTCAGGGATAGCGCATTCCCGTGTATCGAGTTGCTATGTTGTTGGGAAAAATGAAACCAACAATACGCTGGCACCTTTGTTGTAGCCGGTGTTGCGATACGATATATCAGGTACACACCGATGACAATGAATAGCCACACCTCCATTTGTCATGTTTCGGTTTGTGACCAACAGGTGGCACTGTGGGGCTTTTTCCTGCAGCTGCACACCTGTTGGTCGTTAGGTAATTAGTGGCTTTAAAAGTCATGGTCGGGTCATTGTTGCTCTTTGCTGCTGTCATGTTTGTTTGTCAGTCAAGTTGAGGTCATGTTTTTGGTCATTTGTTTCTGTTATTGATCGTTTTGAGCTTCAGTCATGGGTTTTTTGTTTGATACTTTGGACTTTGTTTGTTTTGGATTTAGTTTTCTGTGTTTTATCAATACACTTCTTCAAATACACCCTGCTCCTCTCTCCTACCTGCTTTTTGGGGTCCTCCACCACCGTGCTTCGTGACACCTTTGATATCGCTACCACTGGAGCGCTAACAATGTAAAATGATTCCCCCTTTTTTTTTTGGACCACATTTTAATCACGCGCCATGGATGTACATGTTCAAATTAAGTCATTCCAAAGAACATTTTTTTTTCTTTTGGGTGGACCTCATACTGAGAAGTGTTTTCAATATTTTGTCTGCTTTATTTAGTGAACAGTATCTTTGGAAAAATATTGTAATTGCCTCTGAGCAGGATGGACAGCTGTGCGCTGCAACAAGCCACAACATCAGTTGTGAATTAATGTAACATTTCTGGCAGCATTCAACATATGCCACACACACACACACACATGCACACACACAAATGTGTACTCACCACACATTGCACCTGGGGCAAACAGAAACTCTTTTCTTTCTTCTGTTTACCCGAGCATGATGTCAATGTTTTCCCATCCTTTCGCCTGTTGGTTTCTTTCTCCTATCTATTTTCTTCCTCCCAGTGCCCCCCGCTCACCACCGCTGTTCAAGTCCCGCTCTGTTGGTAGTAGGCGCAATCCAGGCAACACATGCAGCTCTGAGTGACTTTGGGGATGGGGGGGAGGGAGGGGGGTTGTTCAGACACAGCGGGCTGCAAAGCTTGGCTGGCACACACAGGTCTACACCATCATTCAAAGCATGTTTAGCAGAGCTCTTCGATAGTCCTTGCACCAACGTTCACCAACACCAAGCTGGTCTTTTCGCGGCTTCAGGAGGAGAGACAGTTTTCTGTCCTGCTTTCTTGTTTGAGGAATTAGATATGGTCAGAGCCTTGATGACAGAAAGGCCCATCAAAACTGAAAGTGATCCATCGTGAGTGATTATTCAGTCATGGAAGAAGGAAAAAAAGCAATATTCTAAATCCTTTGGTTGCTGTGCATAAAAAAAAAAGTGCTGTGCTTCCTAAAGCTTGATAAGCAGTCCAACTCTGGATAGATTTCGAAAATCAGCCCATTTTTTCAGAGCAAGTCAGAAAGGTTATGGTCAGTTCAAGAAGAAATGAAAAAGTAGGTATCTGCCAGCAATTGGTAACTCCAAGTTGATTTCAAAGCAGTTTCTACAAAATGCAGTTGTCTTTGTAAACCAAAAATAGATTCAAGTCAACATAGAATAGATATGGCTGCAGTCTCCATGTAATTTTAATGATCTGCCAAATGTGTATTTCCTCCCTCCGGATAATCGCAGCTTCAGGTCTTCTGCCAGTCGTCATTCCCCTCTCCTCATGCCTGGCCGAACCCCTCCAGGAAGCCGCGTCCCGGCGAGCACGGCGTGGTCCCGTCTCAATTTGCTGCAAGATGTCAGCATAACCTGACACACTTGCCAACTTGTCTCTTGTAAAAATCCCACATGATGAAAGCAGTTTTCTTTCCCCTCTGTGGAGGAGGACGCAAGTTGTTTTCAAGAGTGGCCCGTCAGCATGAATATTTAACCGGAATCTCTTGCTGTGTCGTTGTCACAGTTCAAGTTTCCGCGTTGTCCTCGGCGTGGCGCACAGAATGACATGTTTTCTCATCTGCAGCTTTTCTTAGTCTTTAACGTTTGTTTCCTGCCAGGACATGTTCTCTGTGGCATGATTTGTTCCGCTTATGTCACATTTTGGGTTGGTAGGAGACTCTCCCATATACAATCATCCAGTCTCTCCTTAGAGGAAACCAGCCAGTCTCAAATACCGTTTAGCCTGTTCTGTCCTTTGCAATACGCTTTCCAGTGTCCATCGGGCAGCAAATCTTCTGTGACCCTTCCCGTCACTTTCACAACTCTGGTCCACCTCTCACCTTCCTCACCCTCCAGCAAGGTGATTCACTTGGCCCACTGTCTAAAAGTCACTGGCTCTCGCTTGCTCATCCCTTGCTCATCCCTGTCCGAAGACCGTTCACGTCTTTCAAGGTCCGCTCTCTTTCCTTCACTGTGTCTCTCTCATTTCGCCTCGATCTCACTCTAGCCCCCTCCTGCATACAAAACACACATTATTCGAACTGCTGTGAGTCATACTGATCTCTCCTCCCTTTTTCTTCCAGGAGCTAATAACTGCCCATTTTTAAGGTCTCCTCCCAAGAACTTGCCCGCAATTGTCAGGATGTATTTTATTCATCCCATGAGCCACAATGATGTCTTTGCATCCGTCCGAACCAGATGGATTGAGTATATTTCTCTCTGTCTTCGTGTTTTTAAGCCCGTCGGGTACATTATAAGTGGTCTCCTCCTCTCTAGTCCACTCTTGGAGTGTTTGTTCAGTAGTACAAGTATTCCTTTAGTGCCGCTTCACTCTTAGGGAAAACAGAAGAAGAAGATAGAGCAGTGAGCAGCGCTCGATGAACAGCGCAGCCGAGAAACTCGAAATATATTAGAGTTGAAGGATGTGGAGATGAATAAAAGAAAAGAGAGTCATGCCCTAGGGATCTGTGGAAGTGACTGAGAGAGGAGGGCGAATTCAAGGGTGCAGGAGGCATGCTCGTGTGGGTGGAATGTTGAGGAGATTGTAAAATGGATATGAAGAGAAGAGAGAGGGGGAGCTTTCCTGCCAGCAGAAGGAGAGCGACGGATAGATCTGTGAGGTTGGATGAGAGAGGGAGAGATGAAGACATATGCAAAGACTTATGGATGGATGGCTACAAGTCTGGATAAGTTGACTGCATTTTTTACATCCGAGCAAATCCATAAAATACCATAAAATACCATAAAAATCCATAAAATAAAATATAAAAGTATTCACGTTTTTTTTTTGTGGGGGGGGTAAATGTATTGAATATTTTACCTGAATATGAGTCCTGTCATGCTCTCTGTCCTCATAGCTTGTCCTCATCCCGCTGTCTGCTCCTGCAGCGCCAGTCTGTGCTATCTCTGAAATGCAGCATCCCTCTCCCTGCCTCCGCTGCCCACCCTCCTCTCAACATCTCTTCCTCTCTCACTTTCAACCCCACACATCTCATATTTGCCCCGCTCCGCCTTTATTTTCTCGCCTCTCCATCCATCCGTCCTCCGTCACCTTTTATTTGTCTTTCCAGCAACCGCTGTCCCTCTTGGATCACAATACAGCCTCAACCGGTCCATAGATACACCCTTTTGCCCGCATTTTTGGGCTTGATCATTCCACCCGCCCCTTTCCTGCAAGCGAGGAAGCTTCTCGAACAGCGGCGGTAGGCTCTAAAAGTGGAAAGCTTTCTGAACACGTGAACACCATTCACAATCCTGCCACATGAATTAAACACTCCCAATACATTCACGTTGTAGTTTATGCATGACCATGCAGAGTAAACACGAGCTGACTGCCGCGTGCTCCATCTAGCATTCCAAAACAAATGGAAGCGTAGGAAGCGGAGTTTTTGTAACATGCCGTATGCATACTTGAGCAACCCTGTGGCAACCAACATCCATAATGAAAGAAGCTTCTCTGCAGCGTGAGACCACAAATCACTGAAAGAATACACTGATGTGTACATGTACATGTAGAGCGCCATCATATAACACACACGTGCACAAATACATACTATATGTTCATTCTACAGTACATTCAAAATGGAAATAATGTTTGGCAAAGATTGATGAAATCATTGAACAATTAAGTATTAGCCCCATTTGGGTTCTCTGACCATAAAGTGTGTGTGCCTATGTTTACGGTATGTGTGCATGTGCATGAGTGCTTTTGTATATTTGCTAGAAATGTGTATTTCCATGTGTTTGTTCCAACACTCCCACTAGCCTCAAGCATCACACAATACTACCATCTGTGCAGCCAGTCAACCAGTGTGTGTGTGAGTGTGTGTGCGCGCGCGAACATTTGTGAGGATGCAAGGGGGGTTGTTCAGGTTTAATCTAATTTGTATGAGCAAAGGATGATTGATCACCCTCTCGCAATCAGGTGGTTCGCTTTAAAGTGTAGTGGATGTAAAAGAAGAAGTGTACAGTGCATATCAATGTTCGAATGTAAGCTTTTATGTGGCGAGCAAAAACCTTTTTTATTTTATTTTATTTTGCTTTTTTTTTTTTTTTTTGCACCATGAATGGGTCCTATAAAATGCACATTATTGAAAAAATAATCTTTTCGAGGAAGGACCTCCTGATAATATTGTCGTGTGGACGCTTGATGTGACCACAAATTCTGACATGAATTTCATTGGTTTTATCTTTGTTGTTGTTGTTTGTAAATACTGTAACTAGCAAGCCAGCTAACGTACTGTAGGTAATAACACTGTAATTAGTCTTAGCACGTGGGCTCTATTGTTCTCATGATAGTTTTTTCCAAAAGCGAGGAAAAAAGCGATTCATAGCTGCTTTACAGATGACACTTGTGATAATAATAACAATGGCTGTAATTACTCTTGTTACTCTTTTTTTTCCACCATCCATGCGCTATTAACTATTAACTACCTGCTGGAGTTATTCAATGCAACATTGGCATGCACGAACTGCACATATGGGAGGACAACGGCTGGAAAATTAAGTATACAATCAAATGCGTGCGCCTCTGTGCATATTCATTCACAGAACAAATTGCCAAGTAGCAATTTGGGTCAGTACACAATCATGCAGTTACAGATGACTATTCAGTCTTGTGGCTCTCCCATGCGTTGCTGTCTGGGATTGCAGCATTTTTTCTCCAAGTCAAATTGGCTCATGGGGAGTGTATACTCAATGTAATCAATATATTTAGTGAGTCCAAGTGGAATGTAGTCTAACATCTGCTTTACTATGGAAAATGAAGAGGGCATGTTGAAACGAAGCAATTGGCTCAGTAGAACTTTATAAGCAGCTTTTATATTGAATCATCTCGTTATATAGTGCAAGTGGTCATGATTTTACTGCAGGTGTGTGTGATGCTAGCTCATAAAGGATTTTTTTTAAATGCATGAATGGCCAGGGCAGGGTTTGCAAACTCTCATCCTGTTTTAGAATAAACAAGAAAGAGAAACTGGGATACATTTTGCAGTAATCTTTATTAACATCAAAAGCACTCTTAGATCAGAGTAGAAATTACATTCAAGATACAGAATGTCCCGCATTTTCCTTTTCATTGAATTTTGTGTCTTACATTCATTACAATAGAACATCCGATCACAGAAAAAAGAACCGCTGAAAAGCGCTCGTCCCTCACAGTGCAGAGGTCGTGGGTTCGAATCCAGCCCCGGCCTTCTTGTGCTTTGTTTGCATGTTCTCAACGTGCCTGCGTGGGTTTTCTCCGGGTACTCCGGTTTCCTCCCACATTCCAAAAACATGGTAAATTGATTGAATGCTCTAAATTGTCCCTTGGTGTGATTGTGAGTTTGAATGGTTGTTCATCAATGTGTGCCCTGCGATTGGCTGGCAACCAGTTCAGGGTGTCCCCCCCGCCTACTGCCCGAAGACACCAGGGATATGCTCCAGCACGTCCCGCGACCCTCGTGAGCTGAAGCGGATCAGAAACTGGATGGACGGTTTCTCAACTTGTGATCTGATAGTGGTGGTATTCAGAGGTGGATTCAGTCGGCTAAGCCCCCACTGATGGCCCAGGCAGATGCCTGGCCCGCCAGTTTTCAACACGGGGTGTCAAGTATGCAACTACTTCAAAAGACTCTTTCAAGAATGTGGATTGGTTGTAAGAACAAATATAATATTCATCTGACAGCTTCAAAGCAGTTTGGAACCGCTGTAGTCCAGTATATCTACAGTGCTATTCTGCGGTCGCCGGTCTCCGCATTCAGGCTAACCACAAATCACCCCCACATCTTCTGCGTGCGAACAGTTGTGCTTCCCAACTCTGGATCGCTTGCACTCAAGCAGCGACCTCTCGTCCCCCTCACATTCCACGTCATCCAAGTAGATCCTGACGCTGCGATCCGCCTGGCCCAGAACGGCCCTCTTCAAAATAGTGAGTGCAGTCCTGAAGCCGAGCTGTCGACACACGACTGTCCCTGCCTTGGTGGAGAAAAGGTCGTCGCACACCGTCCCCCACTCTCCACGGATAAAGATCTCAACTCGGCCTCGGTCCGATAGACCATCCGTACTGACCAGACGAACGGAGCCAACGCGCATCCTTCCGCCTCCTCTTACTCTTTTGTAACTGTAACCTCTGCCACCTTCTCTGGGCCTCTTATTCACCTGGTTACCTTCATCCCCCTCCGTATTGTCCGTCTTGTCTCCTAACCCGAGCTTCTCCTCCTGTGTTTTTGTTGGAGTGGTATTTATCACGGGTCTCTGAGGCTTATAAAATGTGGGCTTCGGGCTCCAGTATGATGGCCGCGGGGTTGTCCACCTCCTTGGATGTTCAGGATAACGTGCAGTTGTCACAGCCTTGTAGGTTTGCTTTTTGGACGGAGGAGGAGGAGGTGGAGGTGGTGGGAAGGTTAATGGTCGGGAAGCGGCAGTGGGATGGGGTGGAGGGGGTCTCATGTGTCTCCTTGTTAAAGTTGCGGTTGGGGTTTGAGTCCGAAAGGAGGCTGCAGTGTAGACAGCCGAGCGATAACCTGAGGGAGAGACAGAGTCACCCTCTTTATTTTAATATTGGTAGTTTAGAAAAACACACTCGATTACTGACGCGCCTCACCGAAGCAATACGACGTAGCATAGCCGAAGAAAATACGTAAACACAGAGACACACAAGGATCAATGTCCAAACTGAAGCTGATGCAGAAATATTTATTCCAAATAAATAATGCCGGTAGACCTGATTTAAATTAAAGTCGTGCAATCTTCAACATAAATAGGGCGTATACAGTGTCCTTGAGACTCGTGTACCAGCCAAAGGTCAGCACACGGTTAAGAGGCGTTTACACTGCAACTGAATCGAAAGACAGCAAAACCGAGAGTACATCTGCAGTACATCCACTAGATCGCCTGCCTTGAAAATGACAACACTAGAAAAGAATGCAGTTGAACATCAGAATATTTCTGACTCATTCATGCTAATATTGAATGATGAAAATACAAGCAATATCTGCTCTTTAGCAGAATTACATGCCTGTGATTGGGATGGTGAGTTTTGTGCAAAGTGAATTCAGGGATTTGCTACTGGCGCAGCGATGGAATTAGATTGACTAGTTGAGTGGGATGTGGTTTAGGGGCATTCAGTGGACACGCCCACAGTACCTGAGAGCTGAAAGAACAGCTTCTGTTTTCAAGATTTTGAAGCCTCAATTTATATGCTTGATGATTTTTTATTTATTTTTTAAGCATTCAAAATAAGTCGAGCGGCACGGTGGATAACATGGTTAGCACATCCGCCTCAGAGTGCAGAAGTCGTGGGTTTGTACCCGGCCTTCCTGTGTGGAGTTTGCATGTTCTCCCTGGGCCTGCCCTGGGTTTTTTCTGGGTATTCCGGGTTCCTCCCACATTCTAAAATCATTCATGGCAGGTTGACTGAACGCTCTAAACCGTCCATCGATGTGATTGCGATTGGGAATGTTTGTTTGTCCAATTGTGCCCCGTGATTGGCTGTGATTGGTGTACCGTGCCTCCTGCCCGAAGACAGCTGGGGTGGGCGTATAGCGGGGGTATGCAAACTCAAACTACGGCCCGTTGGTCTTTTTAATCCGGCCCGCCGAAGATGCACAATTAAGGTTTGAGTGCATTCATTTCGTTTGGACTTGTAATGACAGGTATTTCAACACCAGGTGGCACAGTTAGTTGCAGAGGAGGGGAAGACGAAGAAAGAGGGGGAGAGTAATGACCATGGAAGGGAAAGTGATATGTATCTGATTAAATGAAGTGGGTAACAAAGTACAAAACATTCAGGATACGCCTGAAGTCAGAAAAACTCAAATCTAGGAGACTGAAAAACAAGGAAGCGATTCTTACTCCATCCGATTCTGGCAATTTCCATGCTCAGAGTGAATTGCTTGTGGCTCGAGTAAATGAACATTTCCTAGAACGGTTTGATTGTTATCATGTTAAAAACTTTCCGCAAACTGGACCGGTAATAAGAGTCGGAGAGCAGTCAAATGTGTATAGCGTGAACAACAGGGGGCTCAGTACACATCCTTGAGGAGAACCGGTGCTGAGTGTGATGGTGGAGGAGAATGTTTCATTATTACTGGCATACAAAGATTATTATTATTTTCTATTTCTATTTCTAACTTTTGGACCAGCCCTCCACAATATTTTCTGCTTCTCATTTGGCCCCCCCGGGAAAATAATTGACCACCCCTGGTGTATAGCATGTCCGCAACCCTTGTGAGGATATGATGTTTGGAAAATGAATGGAAATCAATCAGGCTTGTAAAGAACATTCTTTGCTGCAGCATGTCGAATTTAGAGACATCAATTTAACGGAAAGAAATATAAGTCATTAAATTATATGTAAAACATGAAGAACTTCAGTTCTTATGTTATTTTAGAACATATGTTTAAGATTCTGTGCAATATGAACCATGTGTCTGATATTCTTGATCAGATTTGAGTCTTGAGAATTTTAAATCTACCCCAAATCACATCCAATCACAAATAAAAAGTAGAAATTTAAATTTCCCCAAAATATGTATATCATCGAAAGAAAATCGTGAGAAAAACTCCCAAACTATTCCTATTAATTCATCATTCACTTTTTAAATATATCTCGAGATTGGGCTTCTGAGATTTTTTTTTTCCTTCTTTCAATTCTTTGTTAGCGAGACAGATCGCAGCTGGTTGAAATCGCGGAGCTAATATCTCAAAATGTAAAGTAAATTTAGAGTGGTGCAGAAGAAAATGCCCAGTGTGACCCTGATGTGCGCGGCTTGACTGGTGGATTGAAAGTTGGTCCTAACAATGGATTTATTTTGGTAGACGGCTGTACCGGTAAGCCTACCGGTGGGTGTAGCTTTGATGAAGGTGGTGCGGGCCATTGTCGATGGCGTTGTTCTTATTCTTGGTGGAGGCGTCTGTTTTTTTCTCGAAGGTGCAGTTGGTGGTGGGTGTGAGGCTTTTCTTGTTCTTGATGACAGTGTTGTAGTTTTTCTTATTGTTTTGCTTGTTGGTGGTATTTTCCTTCTGGTTGTCGTGGGCGCAGGTGTTGTCGTTGGTTTCTTATCGATCACAAATTCTGCCGAAAAGAAAAGCAATAATGCGTGACACAGTTATCGACCGGGGCGGTACAATACACTTTTATACTATGATGGATTGATGAGTAACCAACTTTGCTTATTAAGTTCTTTCAATGAGTTTCCACTTTGATGTGCAGTACATTTCTGTGCACGTCAGTTTGGCACGTTGCAATTCAAAAAATGGACGGCAAAGTACCTAGCATTGACTTCCAACCAGCTTTGCTTTGCAACCAATACCAAACTGAAGGGAAAATGGGACGTTTCTCATTCAACCTGAAACAAATACTGGAACCCTCAGTCAAGTTCAGTCAAATCAAAAAGTAGCGCTCTGTTAAAACTATGAATTTTAGACAAAATAGGTCGGTTAAAATAAAAAGCAAGAAAGGGGTTGATGGGCGGAGCATATGCGAGTGTTGCATAGGTGTCAAACTCAGGTCCTGGAAGGCCGCTGTGCTGCATGTTTTCCAAGTCTCCCTGTTGCACCACACCTGATTCAAATGAACAGGTGCAATGTCAAGCTTCCACAGAGCTTGCTGATGATCTGATCATTTGAATTAGGTGTGTTGCAACAGCGAGACTTGGAAAACATGCAGGACAGCGGCCCACCAGGACCTGAGTTTGCCCCTTATGGTGTTGTAAGTTTAGTTTACCTGTTTTAGGATGGAAGTGAAAAAGTTTCCCCTTGATCTTTACTGGGGAGGGCTTTATGGCACATCTACCTGGAGCTGCTCGCCTATGAAAAAGAAAAAGAAAATTATTTAATGTATTCTTTTTTTTTGCTTCTAGTGTGTGTGTGTTTTTTTTAAATTGTATTATTAGAGTCAGTGTGATTAAAACTGTCACTGAAGCTCACAAAATAGCGGATTTTTTGTTGGTTTGTTTTGTTTCTTGTTTGAAGCACATATTGAAGCTGAAAAACAGCAGACATTTTATTTTGACCACCCCAAACAGGGAGTTATCGTTATATGCACTAAATGTGGTCCGCTCATCCTCACATCTGATCTCTTGATGAGACATACAACAGCAACAAATGCCTGAAAGTGGAATGGAAGGTGTGCGACAGTGCTCACTTGGAGGGATCCACTATTTTATAGATAATTCCTGCTCTGGCTGTTGCACTTGGGGCACCGGTGGCAAGAAAGTACAATTCACCTTCAGGGACAGAAAAGAGGGAGACAAAAGAAAAAGTGATCAAACATTCCAAGACAAAAAAAAGGAAATTCAACACTCAAATGTATTTACTGTTTGTGTCCATGCAGGTGTGAGATCATTTTTTCATTCATCCACTTTATACATTGAACAAAAATGAAAGAAACCAAATGAGCAGTGGTATTACTTCAATATAAAACAAAAAGTCCTTCAAGATTAAGACCATTAGTCGTGTTGGGGAGAACGTTGATGGGAACGTTTTATTCCTGTTATGTTGTGGATGGGGCCAAATGACATTGCTTTCTCGGGCTGAGGAATAATGACAATTCTCCTTCATTTTTTAATCTTGAGTAGACCCGCGCTCCACAATTAATAACCGGAAACTAATTTAGGTACATCCTCATGGTATCCGAGAGAAGGAGTTCTTACCCGCCTCATCCTCTGCAAATGAAATGATGTATTTATAGTAGCTGTTGATGAGTTTGGGGAATCTGCAGGTCTGGTCTCTTCCCATACAAATTTCATTGTACTGCCATTCACCCGTCATCACATTCTCCTTCAAGGACATCAGGCGCCTGGGAAGCAATGAACATATTTTATTCATTAAACGCACACATTCAAATAGCTTTAATCCAAAGCCTGCAGAGAAATGTGGAAGCGCGTCAGAAGTGCGCACCCGCTCATGAAGTCTCCAAAGATGTAGAGTCCATTCAGGTTGGGCATCTGGCAACCTCTGTAGATGTAACCCCCCGTCACTGATTTGCCCAATTTATGGGGGTAGGCAAAGATAGGCAAGATGTCATCTGTGTAACATAAAACACATCTGTCTTTAGAGAGAAGTCTTTGAATAGCGACTAAATGTATTCATTGACACACGAAGAGCAAAATATTTGCTTATAATGAATAGTCATATTTAATTGTGGACCTTGTTAACATTATCCATCATTTGTTCGTTATATAGTTTATCTATACGTCAATTTTCTAGCCACTTGCCCTCATTCTGTTGCCGATATTGAGTGAGAGGAGGAGTACACTCAGGATTGGCCGCTATTTATTCGCAGGGCACGTAAAGACAACCACACACACTCAGATTGTCACCCAAGGACAATTTAGATGATTTATTTAACCTAAAACGCGTATTTTGGGGAATGTAAGAGGAAACCCACTCAAGGGCAGGGAGAACTGTGCTGACCTTCATCGTTTGGAATTTTAAATAAACAGAATCTTCCAGATTAGGTTTCGATATTGCAATGTGTAAATATTCATAACAGGTCAGTAGGATCTATTTTTTTTCTTGCATTGTAAGGGAATGGAATAACTTTTCGTGCAACTAGCACATGCAACAGCATTGATAACATGAATACATTTTACACCCTGCAATGGAAAACCTCCCAGTGGATTGCAGCAGCTTTCTGCACAGCATAAAAAAAAAAGAAATCAAATCAAATCGCCTCACCCAGCGATGAGTTACGACAGAGTTTGCGATCGTAGCAGCTGAAGCCTTCTTTTGCCCTCCATCCATAGTTGCCTCCTTAAAACACATGGCATCGTTAATGGAACACCTTCTGTCAAACTGCATTTCTTTTCCCCATTGCGGGACAAATAAAGGATATAGGATATCTTAATTCCTTCATAATGAAAAAAAAACTGCCTCATATCGTTGATGCATTTCTATGAATATAAAACGGAACTTTTTGCGCAGTTGGTATTCTCCTTTTTCAACAGTGCTTCTTGCCATTATATGTTATGCCGTTTGGAATGCCCGTTTATTTTTCCATTTGTGAAGACCACACATTTATGGAATGAGGGGTACATCATAGAAGGGTCATTGTACCCATATATCATGACACAGTACTACCAGGTGACTGAATATATGATGATGTTGTCAGCCAGCATCTCCATCATCATCATCATCGGAATCGACAGGGCTGTGCGGTTTGTGCTCGAGTGACCAACCCCAAAATCTCCACGCAAGAGTGTGTGACCAGGCGAGTAACCACCATGAGGAAGAAGTGCCGGTTGTTATCGCGGTCTTCATCATTCACTTGAAACTAAACCGGCTATACTAAAAGTATGGAATATATTGAAAAGCAGCATTCTTACAACAGAGATGTACTGAAAACTTACATGAGCACTCTCATACATTATTAATCAAGCATAACATTCAACCACTAGATCAATTTTTTTTCCTGTTCAGCAAATAATGATAATTTGACATTGATCGAGAAATAATAATGTGCTTGATCCGAATATTTCGTCTGCTTGTAAAACAAGACATCTAAATTTAATGGTAAAAGTAATAATGCCAGCATTAAAATTTACCCCCGAATATCATTTTGGAGAGCTTCTACAACATTGAAGGAATGTGAAGAGGAGCGCTTGGGGAGCACGAAAAGAATTCCACATAAGTGGATCACTATTTCTGGAATAAAATGCCCTATTGTTGTTGATTTGGAGCAGCTGTGGAAAAAAAACTCATTTACTCGGTCTGATGGTCTGACAAATAGAATACGTAAGCGCTTTCTTACAAAGAGCAATAGTTTGGATAACAATGGGACAATCATTTCAATGTACCTTTGAGAATGAGGTCGATTTCTTCATATTTGTTCTGGCCGACATCGCCACAAAACATCCTGCCTCGGCCAAAGCCTGTCTTCGGGTCTCCGCGGTCAATGGAGCAACGCCACATGTTGCGCACGCCGTAAGCATAAATCTCTGCAAGGGGACGTTTATGCATACAAATGAACAGGGCGGACAAGTGAATGCAAATGGACTAAAACCTCGATATCATTTCAGGAGTAAATAGACATTGTCAAATTAATTCACACAATATTTGTAGCATGACGATAGGACTGCCACGCATGTACCTGGGAGGCTCCCCTTCTCTCCCAGAAATGGGTTGTCTGAAGGGACGCTGTAGGGCGCACCATCATCATTGTCGTTAATATCAACACGTAGCACCTTGCCGAGGAGGGTTGACCTACGAAAGCAGAGTAGAACTGTAAGACTTCGAAGAACATGGAGAATGTGTCTTCATGGCGTTTTTATTTTCGACTTGAACGAAGTGTGTTCGCCATCCTTTGGCTTGAACCACCCGGCAACGGTCAACCCGGTCAAACTGAAACATCTCTTGGGATTGGATTCTCAAATTTCAATTTCGATGCACTGCAGCAAACGCTTCTAAAAGCCTTTTCTCTCTCCCGACGCTCCTCTCCTCACCACCTTCCAAATTCCAAAGTGTGGCAGCCCGCAATGTGTCGTGTCAATATTAGATTTGGCCAAGTGTACCCTGCTTCATTCCCCACTGAGTTAAACTGCATGTCAACACAACCACTCAGACAGTTAAACTGTAGCTTTCTGGAGAGGCGGTTTCACTTTGCAATCACTGAACCACAAAAAGAAGTTCATTAGACTGAGATTAGTAACACAGGCGATTATACGGTATGAAGATGTAATATGTATGTGTGTATGATTATTTCAAACTATGTACCGGTAGTTTTTTTGGTTGCTATTTATGATGCGACACTGATGTGTCATTCATTTTCTATTATCCTCACGGGGGTCGTGGGCATGATGAAGCCGATCCCAGCTAACTTCGGGTAGTAGGTGGAGTGCACCCTGAACTGGTTGTCAGCCAATCGCAGTGTTTATGTGACATTATTCTTCAAATACGAGCAGATGAGTCACAGCCACATTGCCTGCTTTTGCCAGGCGTTGCTGTGGCTTGATCGGAGTAAATGATGACATCTAATAGCATTCATTGGTTTTTAAATTGCATACTGCATCATATGAAAAAACACCCAGAGGAAATATAGTCCATTATTGAATAGGTAATGATTTGACCAGATTCCAGAGGTGAGTTACAATGTTTATGAACACAGGGCAGGCAATTATGTCTGCACTCATTTTTCTAAATCCATTTCAAATGAGATCGGGGACCCTACTTTTTTTTGCCCAGTACAAGTCCAGCACAAAGTGAGGTCTAACTGTGGAAATTAGTGGTGTTTCATTTCTTTTGCTATTTTCGTAGGGGGAAAAGGGCATTTGCGCCGTTATGGGGATGCACGCAGCTGGTTTGTTTCACGACCAATGGAAGTCACTCCTCTTGTTCCCTTTAAAAATCAGAACGGAAAAGTCACGCGGTCTAGATCCGTGATCCCCAACCTTTTTTGCTACTCGTTTTTACAACCTTACATGCTACTCGTGGACCAGCAACCATTTTTTCATTGCTTTTAAATTGGCAGCTTTAAAGCACTGGTACAGACAACAAAAATCATTTATAGAGTAATTAAACTTTTTATGAACAGATTTTTTTGTTTATTAATTTCAAACGGTGTTGTTCTATTGTACAACAAATGTAGAATAAAATAAAATAACTCCCTGAACTTTTAAGAAATGGGCCAATCAGGCCTTATCGTATAACATAATAATACTTAAGGTATTCTACATACTGTACATAGCACCCAAGTAGCAATGATGCTAGCTACTTGTTCAAATGATTCAGCAGATTTCTTGTATTGTATTTTGATCAAAACAATTACATGAACGTAATTATAATATATACAGTATATGAAATATGTGGTACTATTAAGTATCACTAATGCAGAGAGATTTTTCTCCACACACATGCGTGAGACACAACGATTTGATAATACTCACTTGTTCTGCGAGTTGCCAAATTTTCCAAAGGGGTCCCCAGCTCGACCACCATCTCCAATGAAGATATACAAATATCCGTCATGGCCAAACAAAAGCTGCCCCCCATTATGATTGGACGCTGGTTCTACCAGCTCTAGGATGGTTCTACAGTTCGTGGGCGAAAACAAGAACATGAGCTCGATTCATAAATTGTGCATGTGCAGATTGCACTCAGTGTAGAAATATTACCCCAAAGTGATGTAGGACCTCCCCCCCTCACCTCTCTGAGTTGTGGTCAAGTTGGTTGTCATCATGTGCCGACAGTGTGAACTCGCTGATACGTATCCTTTCCGACCTCTTGACAGACACCGAGTAGTAAACATAAGCTTTTCTAACCGTAGTGAACCTGCAGGTAAGTAGGATACGCAGTTAAACACTTGAGGATTTAATTTTTCTAATGGAAACTTGACAGATTAACATTGAGATGTGTGTAACAACTTTGGGATGAACTAGGGCTAGAGATTTTGTCATTCAGGCCCCCTATTCCCAACGTCGGAGCCCGCTGACTTAATACAAAAGGTCTTCTTGATGAATGGGCAAAAATAGCCACAGATTTTGGGCAGAAAGTCGCCCGAGATGTGAGGAATTTGTTTTAGTGTGAACAGCCCCCATATTTTCTTAAATGTTCATAGCTTGAAAGGTGTGCAGAAAAAAAATGGAGTGAACTAACCTCGGATGCAGGGCTATGCACAGGAATCCTCTCTCATCTCCAGCCCAAGGTGACGTCAGCACAGCTTGAGTGAGGTTGAGGAACGGACGATCGATCCTGGAGCCGTTAGGCAGATAGACCCACACGTAGCCCAGCTGCTCGGCCACGAAGAAACGATGTGTTCCGTCATCCGCGTGGATCATAGCCACCGGGTTCCGGAGCCCGTTTGCAACTTCCTGCAAACATATCTCTAGACAGCCCTCGGTGTCCTCTCGAACGGATCCCAGATTAGCATTTAGTTCTGCAGATGGGCCACAAGAGCGTCAAGCTAACAACGTGAGCATATTACAAAGATATTTTGAGCAATTATTATTGAAACACTTCCGCTTTGAAGGCTGATTGCTAGCACACATGATTTTGACTATGAATTTTTTTTTCTTTTCCATCCTGGAACATAACTCTATTTTTCTTTGTTAGGAGACCGAATCCTTTTGATTTGCCGTCTTTTGTGATTACATTACAGGGACATGACAAGATTCTTTTCTGACAAATTCTCATGCGCGTCTGATTGTAACTGCGTGTCCGTTTGTGTCGACATACCTGCATTTGTCAAAACATTAGGGTAGCAGTACTGTTTGTCCTTTAGCTCCAGAAATTCACAGAAGAGTCTGTGATCTTCCTCGAGTGTGGCGGTCAGATTTGCATACTGTCCTGGGCTGCCCTGGTCCTCCAGGAGGAGACTCAACGTGTATCGACACTGGTTCCAGTAGTCATTGCAATAGTTGCTACACAGTCCAGGCAAAATGCGCATGGGTGTGTTTGCATCCTCTGCATCGTACAGGTGGGCGGCATATGGGGAACACTCCTGCAGAGGGTTAGAAATTTCAACAATGACATGGCAATTTGAAAATACATTTCCCCACGGTAATGTTGTTCAATTCTTTTCAAACGCTATAATTATAGCACGAGACAAACGAAACTGGGAATCCTGAAATTTGGGAAACATACTGAGATATCCCGCATTCACAAGAATAAAAGTACACAGTTCTGGTAATGATTGTGTTTTTTCAGTGCTTTCAATTTAACGGTATGGGTCATCTATATGCCAAAAACAAATAATTTAGAAATTCATCAATGAGCATAATGTATTTTTAGCAGCTCACTTTTCAGTTCACTTTGTGATGTCATCAGCTTGCATCAGAAAACTTGGCTTCATGCCAAGACAATGGATGAATAAGCGACCTTCTTATGCTATTTATATTAAATCATGCAAACAGAACACTGCAAACAGCTGTGGCAGAGAAATACCTAAATGTTGATTTTTTTTTTATGTTTTCTTTCCACTCGACTGAGCGAGGACCAAAAAAAGCTTTTAAAAATTTAGAGCATCAGCGACATTTTTGTGCCTTAATGTCAACGATAATTTCCTTCGTTCTCTCATGGGGGGAAAAAAAGAGATCATTGCGCTGTTTTGGCAATCTGGGTGCCTTTGTTCAGGCTTAATAAATAAGCACTGCAGTCACGAGTAGATTTGACAATATACCCTAATTGATCTCTGGAGTGAACGTGAGTAACGTACATAAATAGACGACGTGCGTGTTTATTTCCCTGCAGCTGCCTCACCAACGTCCAGCCAAGTCTTTGGTTGGTGTGTGTGTGTGTGTGTGTTTGCGCTTGTGTACGTAGCATGTTATAAATGGATACAAGACAAGGTTCAGCCGGTTATTAAGTCAAAACCGCTCTCTCGACCACACCCAAAATGGTGAACTAAAGGCACGCGGAGACACAAAATCCAAACCGTGGTGTGGTTGTTTGTGGCTGTGAATCGGACTTGCCTCTCTGACAAGAAAAGAACAGATTTCACGGTCGTTGTTCTTGATTGATGACACTTTTGATAAAGTGCGTCGTCATATTTATTAGCTCATGGAAAATCAAGACTATCTTCTGATTGTATTTACCACCTCGGTTTTATTTTTGCATGAAGAAATGAAATAGGTTGAATCGTTTGTTTTGATTATTTTGGGGTTCGGGGTTGGTCATTTTTATTGAATTTTTTTAGAGAGAGTGAGCATAACACATCACAGTTTTGTGTGGATCATATTTACAAATAATGTTTTTCGATTTGGAGATTTTAAGAGAACTTATGATGTCACACGAGCCAACAATTGAGTAAGAGGACTGTTTGACACTCAAGCAACTTCACTGAAACTGCGTCCATCTATTCGGCCATGCTAAATAAAACACAGAAGCAGGAAATGGACAAGTGACACAACCGTAATCATCCAAACGGAGAATAGTTTGATTACAAGCCTCATAAAGCTGTGTTGTGAATCCAGCTCATGGAAGAAGGAATAAAACCGTCTACTTAAAATTCTTCTGTTTACCGAAGCTATATAAACAGAACTATTTTCGTATATTGTGCGTGCTATTGAAAAATGAAAAGGAAAAGTCTATGTGCTTGAGTCACTCCGCTACTGTTGTCGGATGTCGGTCAGGCATGTGTGAAGCGCCGGCTTGACTGCAACGGAAAACGTGATGTGAACGTCAACGTGTACCATTGGCATATGGATGAACATTACAAATCAAAGATGGGAGCGCACGCGGTAACTCTTCAATGCTAAGTGAATGCAACCATCATTTCGATTGCAGGTTTGGTGGTTTTAAACACAAACGCACGCCCACGGAGATCCGACCGCAATCGAAAGCTTCTCGTTCCGTTTTTATCAACATCATTGCATCCCCTGTGCAATGCATTTCTTATCTCATTGAAAATCTTTTCTTTGATTTCTTTATCCCTCATGGAGGAAATTGAAATATCCTGTCCCCCTGGCCAGAAGAGGATGTGGATGTTTGTTTGGTTCATGAAGTTTGTGAGGGGGGACAGGGGGGGGGGGTCTCTCACTCTCACTGATATCAGTGCCAGGAGGCTCCCACAGTGTCCCTTTGAACAGGGACGGACTCTCAGTGGAGTGCCTTCATCAAAAGAATTGTATCCGGGAAGTGGTCAAACTTTTACTCAGTGGGGGTGGGGGGGGGGTCTCCATCAATAAGTGACAAAAACTTTTTGAGAAAAAAATAACGACCAGCATGCCATTAATTTGCGCGGCCTTTTTTTCAAGCTCCACCAAGCTAACGGTTAAATCACTCCAAAAGCACAGTGCCGCTTTCAGAGCACCTCTGCAGACTATAATTACCATCGTGTTCCAAACCTGTACTTAAAAGAGTCGGAGGGTTCGTCATTGTTTTAACATCGTGCACTTTTTGTTTTCTATGTTAAGTCAAAACATAGCCAAAAGTTGTAAAAATATCACGGTTAAGGGTAAAGTATGGAGACTTAATGGAGACTTCTTTTTTCTTCCTTTTTTCTTTTCTGATTGATATAAAAATGATTTAGTAGATATCAACACATAACGGGGTAGGACTAGATAAGTTTTTTACTTTTTCCTACTTCCTTGAACATAATAACTGTGTTTAATGAAGACTGATTTCTTTCTTTTTACTTTATCGACCTTATTTTCTGTCAAATTATTACTCTATATGTTTTATGTTCAATAAACAAACTCGCAACATGAAGTCCTGTCGGGAGGTTTATGGGCCAGTCTTAAGCTGAGCTAGACAGCTTTTAATTCACACTTACGTGGTTAAGAGTTCGGAGTTGCACAACCAGGATTCGATTATGCAATCGGCAGTTTGGCGGCTCGCTGTGCCAGGAAGTGAGACGTGGGAGTTTGAGGGCGAGCAAGGAAAGCTCCGTGTTACTTTGAAGAACCACTCAGTCCAGAAAAGAGCCCGAAATATCGCCTCGGCGGAAATGGGCAGCTGTTTATTAGGAGTGCGAGTCCTCTGCGAGGAAAGTGCAGCAGACTGGTGCAGTGTGAGTCATTGTTTTGAAAATAGCTTTAATTGCTACTCATTCAGACCACGTCTGCTGCCTCTCAAGTTAAAGTCATGTGTATGTTGATGTGATCGTTCAGTCCTCTAATGGGAATGAACACACTCGAAAGTTCTTGACCAGCGTAATTTTCTCTTTCTTCTTTCTTCTTTCTACATACATACTTGCTGCTGGAGGCTGTAAATTTCCCCAGTGTGGGACGAATAAAGGATATCTTATCTTATCTTATCTTAATTCCGACGAACATTTGATACGGCGCTGAACAACGTGTATGACGCGGGGTTTCTTTCAGTAAAAAGTTCCATGAAACATTATTTAGCTCATTTGAAAGACGGTACATTGGTGAGTTTTGCTTTCTATTGCAATTGTGTCTAATTGACATTTATATTTTGAGCAACATGATAAGGGGCGGGACCATTGTGTCACGAATTTTTGTTTTTTTTTGTCAATTATACAGCATAATTTGGGGGCATGAAGAGTGATATCAATTTGGTCACAATGTTTAAATTCAAAGCAGCACAGTTCATTGGTTTGCAAGTCTGCCTCGCGGTTCTGAAGTTCGGAGTTGAAATCTCATCAACAGCCGCCATGAGTGAGCATGTTCTTCCTGCGCTTGTTTTAGTTTTCTGCCGGTTTCCTAAAAACACACTAGCCACTATCGTGCTCATAGGTGCAAATGTGCGTTGGTTGTCATCAATATGGACCCAGCTATTGACCAGTTCGGGGTGTGCCCCACTTTTGGCCCAAAGTCAACTGTGATAGGAACCATCTCACAAGCGAATGAGAACAACGTAGCAAAAGGATGGACGAGTAAACTTTTTTTTTTTTTTAACGACTATGACATGCTCATCGTGTGATGTTCAATGTCTCGTATTATTATAGAGTATAATCATCTATTCGGTAGTCAGAAATGACAATGTATCTTAACGCTCACCTGGCAGAGGATGCTGCGTATGTACCTTCCACAGGTGACGTAACCAGAATGATCAAAATGTTCCATGATGGAGTAAAACTTTGCCGACAGCTGATGATCCTTTTCGTCGTCACAGCATCCGAATTTGGCATACTCTTTGCAGAAGAGCAATGGCCTCTGGGGCTCAAACGGTGGCTTGTAATCCAAACACTGTGGATGACAGCCCCCCGACCCCGCTTGGGTGATCAGGAGAAGCACGGTAAGAAGGAGATGAGGCGGGAAGTCCCGTTGCGGGATCTGATGCAGGTTCAGGATGCATGTTAATAATGTCATTTTTTTTTAATGCAGTTCAGTAGGGTTTGATTTAACCTGCTGGTAATGTGGAAACTCAGCACAGCTTGTCAATGGTAAGTGTGAAGTTCGATGTAAATAAAATCATCAATGTAACGTGAACGGGCGTCATGAGAAATTAGACATATTTTAACACCGACTTTGAGGTTCGTTCAATTGACGACGGATTGTGAATCATTGATGTTCCTGGAGTTTTGTTTGTGAGCGTGTACATCAAACACGCTGACCACTCATCACACCTGTTTGCAAATTGTTTGGCGGCTCACTCCAGTTCAGTCTGAAAAATATCCCCGCATATCACACCTGCATGACAAGCTGTCAGAGAGTAATAAAGGAGTAATAAAAGAGTAATAAAAGAAATAGAGGGTGCAGTGATCCAGGTCCAGCGCTTTCTGCGATAATCTGCTGCGCATCAGCCCAGGTGATTTGTGGATGATGCCCCCCAAAGTCCTCAACGTGTCAATCACTGATCTTCTGTCAGTCAGTTCTCACGTCCGTCACATGACAAACCGCCCAAAACGAAAGCAGTCGCTTGATGCTGAGCAATCCTTACGAAAACAGCCTCATGGCAAAGATGCAATCCAGCCTCTTGGAAGAGGTGCAAACCGTGCAATGAAGGAATCGTCCGCCTGCTTCGGCCCAATGTCGCCTATTTGTCTGAAAAAAACGACGCGTCCTGTTTCCGTTTTCTCAGCGCGTGTGCTCGCTCGCTCCGGTGAACGGACAGCCTGCACGCAGACAGCACGGGAGGAAGAGAGGGAGAGAGAGAGAGAGAGAGAGAGAGGTCCTTTCATTCAGACATGCAGCGAGCCAGCCACACTGCAGCTGACTTGAGAGATCCTCCCTCTTTACGTCTTTTCTCCACCTCTATCCCTTTGCTCGCCTACAAAGACTCACGCATTCCTCCTCCAAGCATGTGGTCGATGTTGCCCTGAAGTTGCAACTTTCAACCCCCCCCCCCCCCCCTTTATTTCTACCCTCCTCAGCATTCCCAGACCTCCTCTCCTGTCTCTGTCATTTCCAGACAGACGCATTCACATGCGTGTGTGTGTGTGTGTTGGGGGGTTGTTGTCGGGCTGATGAATCAGAACGTGTCTTGGGAGTCGAGGCAAATGGAGTCTGGATGCATTAGTCGTGTGTTTTTATTGGGAGAGTGAGAGCCCTTTAGTTTCGCTCTTTACTGTCTGTTCTTCGGTAACTGCCGCCTGCCGCATCATTCGAATTGACGATATTGTCGTCGTTATGAGATGAGTTTTCATCACTCCCATACGTCATCCAACATGCTTACCGATTTGAGCTGGCGATCACCGTGAACTCAAAAGTTCTCATTCTTGAGCTTCATTAAGGAATGACCAAAAACTGCATCTGAATGCAAATGTTATTTAGAGCTGGTGAGTCGCGTTTTCTAGAACGGATCAAAGAGCATTCATTTGCGTGCGCACGAGGATATTTATCCCCCCCCCCCCCCCCCCCCCCAGTGTCTAACCGGCAGACACTTTATCAGTTTACAGATACTTTCTTCACGGCCTGGCGCTCACTGCATTCGCTGGAAAGAGGGACACGACTCTTCCATGATGTAAAACCACACCAGCGGCTAAGTCACTGTTTTGGAAAAACGCGGTTTAATAAGCAACTCTCACCGATTTACAACTGCGATAGAGCCACATAAATGTTGCACGGTCATTCGATGACCAAGAGCGAAAACACTTGCCAACTTGAACATGGACAAAAATGGCGTGTTAGCATCTAACAGCGCGCGTGGGTCGTTGTCATCAATTGACGATCAAATCAATGGAAATGTAAAGTGGGTTACTATAGGAAATACATTGTGTTTACTTTCATCAGGGATCGGCAGTGTCGTGGTTAACTCGAGTTCATGCGGCAAAACCGAGGAAATTGACGGAAATACCAACCAGTGAGAAATCTTGCGAGAATTCCTCAGATTATTAGTCACCGTGTGTCATTAGATTGCGCAGCAATGCCTGGCCGGTGCCCAACACTCAGCCGCGGCCTGCTCAGAAACTATTCTCCGAAAAATGGATTTGACTGCGGCGACCCCTGATCGGACAAGCCAAAAGTCACAACAACAATAAGATTGCACTTTTGTCTCAAGGCTTCAAAATTATCCTTCACTTTGTGTTTTATGTTGGGTTTTTTTCCCCTCCCTACTGTTGTTGAACTGCAGTAGGCTGGCAGTACAACCTTGAATGCAGGTGGCCGGATATTTGAGATATTGCAGATAGTTTGTGACGTTGACAACTCTGCAGCTCAAGGGCATCATCAGTTGTTTGGGAATACATTTCTTGCTTTTTGTTTCCACTCGAAGATTGTATTTGACCTTGATAGACATTAAAACACACCAGGGGGTGAAACTACCACAAAACTGAAATGTTTTTCTTTTCGATACTCGGGTTATGTTTTCATGTTGACTTTAACGACATTTATATAACAAAATAATATGCCATATACTTAGAAAGGTATGACTTTTTTCCAATAACAAGAATTATGGGAGGTTCCCATTAAACTGGGAGGGAAGGGGGGAGGGGCGGGGGGCGATCACTGTTCTTATCTAGACAAAAAAGGATTAAATATTTTTATTTTCTTGGATTGATATCTGAATTATTCGGCCTAGAGAGGCTCCTTCTCATGTCAATGTTATTTAAAAAAAAACATTTCGAGGCAAAAGGGGACCTCATAATGATGATGCCTATGTGACTGCTGGATTTGAAAAACAAAAAAATAATAGCGTCGTCTAGTACCTTTTGTTATTTGGCCATTCCCAACTAGTCATTCCTCTCCTTCTTCATCATTTAGACTCCTTAAGGGGGAATGGTGGAACTCAAGAAAATTCCGTGAATCATTACATGTACAGTAGCAAAAATCCTATTAATAAGTAGCGTTAATGTCAAATGTCAAACAAAAGGAGGAGCCTGCCCTAAAGTTGCACACATTGTCATTGAACTGAAAATTTTCAGAACATATGCTGGAAACTACCATCGGCATATTCCGCAAGACCTGAGCAAAGCTTACGAGTCCATGAGTTGAACTCTCCACGTGTGTTTTAATCTCCCTTTACCTTTTTTAGTCTTTGAAGTTTTATGTGGTGCCTCCACAGTAGGCTGCGCCTGGCAAAGAGGAAAGAGGCACACGTGTGGTGTATTCTGGATTCTCAGAAGAATGAAACGCAAAGTCAGCTTTTGTCTGTGTTCATTTGACAAGACTCTGCAGACTCAGTGCACGTTTTGGGGATCAAACGTACTTCACAAGTACCGGTAGTTTTTTTTTCTGGATTAGTGCTTACTCACTTTTACTTAATATGGGGAAACAGAACGATGCACATTTTTCAAGGAAGGACAGGAAAATTAAAAGGCAAAACGAGCCTCTCATCTCACCTCATGATTTTAATGAAGTTATTTTACAGATGATTCACAAAAGTGCATCGCCAGCGTAAATAAATCTCAATGTGTAAAACCTCACCAAAGTCGAAACACAGTTTTAACAAAAAAAATGAATACATCTCTGAATGTGTTTTGTCCCACTGCATGTGTAATTATGACGCGTTTAAAACATAAAACAAAATGTTGACGTCCTTAGATGCGGCAAGAAATAAATGAAGTCATATTTTAATCATGCACATTAAGTGGAAATCATAAGATGATTCGACCAACTGCATTATTCATTCATCGCATGTCACAGTGAACTACTTTATCGCCACTGCAAGAAAAAACAGGAAGTAAAAACATATATTATACATATTAACATGGACTGTAGATTTATCATTGGTTCATAGTTTAATTGACTCAATTATGCAACAGTGTGCTGTCAGTGTCTTATTCATAAATATTTGTCAGCCATCCGGAAAAGCTCTTTGTTGATTGTTACATTGCCAGACCACAATGTTTTCATAGTCCTCATTTAAAGAGACCAAATAAACGTGTCCATTGTCCATATGGATCTGTGATGCATGGCGTCACTCTTTGTCCGGACCTTTTTGAAGAAAGATGCTGGACGTCTGGTTAGTGGGGCAGGAAAAGAGATGATAATGCTCATGTTAGGGAAATATTCATCATTGCATTTTGCTACCCGAAAATGCAAAAGTCAGGTAGCAAGTCATCAGGTCAGCTTGCTGTAATTAAAGTCATGATGCTGCCGTCTTGGTTTATATTCTCTATTCTAGTGACTTTCTGCACAGCAGCTTTTGCATGAAATGATCTGCCGTGTGAAAATTGATCCAACACTGCCCCCGTGGAGATCAAATCCAGTTGACGAAGGAAGATTAAACGAAAAGCAGTACAAAAAACTGCATTCTCAGAGTGAATGGCGTCACTAAAAATTTTCTCAACAGCTTTAATGCATTAATACCGACAATTTTAAGAGAAAGTAGAGGAGAAATCACTGAAAGCTCGCCTCACTTCCGCACAGCCAGGCGTGTGTTCAGTGCCCACTAAGTGAGAAGGTGTATCAACTGTAAATGTGGAAGGTTGTCCATCTCTCTTTGTGCCTCTCGTCCAAATCAACCGGGAAAGGCGCCAGCTCCCCGCAGCATCCCTGGACAGAATTAGCAGCATAGAAAATGGATAGATGGATGGATAGAGTACAGTATTCTCCTAAAGTCTGCCTAATATACAAATTGAAAGTAATCATGTCCACACAGCTTGTATTTAAAGTGACGGCAACATTTAAATCCTACTCACTGAACCTCGATTGAGTAATAACATGAAGAAAATCAACTCACATTTCTTTCGAGTGTTGCTTGGGAGGTCTTTCGTAGCAAGATAGGGGATAGTTTGGGATTTGGCGGAGGGCATAATGTCCCCAAATGTCTTTTTTTTTCGCCCATTGTGGTCCATGCTCTCTTCTTTGGGGAGTCCAAAAGGCTGAAAGTTCTACAGAATACTGACTTGGGAGACTGAAAAGGTCATGGACAAGGGCCACTTGACCTTTGAAGAGTCGCAAAGTACAAAGCCACTGTCAGAGGATCATTGTGCACTTGTGCATTATATGAACAAAAGGAGGGGTGGACTATTAATAGGTTCCAGAGTAGGTCCAGTGCCTGCGGAGCTGCCAGTTTGCTCAGAGTGCTGCAACAAATATTGTGTAATATAAACAAACCCTTTTGATCAACTCAGTGGGGAAAAAGAAAACCAGAAGTACCTTTTCATCATTTAGCAAGTAATGATACTGCTTAAAATCTCTGAATTCCTGTTCTCTGACACGTCATATCATATTTCATCACCTTCTTCATGTGTTTTCTCCTTCTACTTTGTAACCCGCCTTCTTCAGCCTCAACTTTGAAGTGATTATTCTGCCAGTCATGCACATGCGTTGAACTCATCATCCCTCTTTTTTCATAGACCTCTCGCAATCATCACCGCGACCTCATTTCAACCCATCTCCTTTTACTGCAAGCTCGTTTTTGTCTTTGAAGCAAGCTTGGTTCTATTCTGTCTGCAAAGTCATCTAAGACCAAAATCAACGTGACAAGTTCAAATCCACTCTAATGAGCTCCACGGGGAGGCTTCCCTCGAGCGCACACGCAGTGCCCAAACTTGAGATGGAAAATAAAACACTATCGGAAGCTGAGACCCGAGAACAAGAGGCATGTTACAGTTTATTACGCTACAGAGAGCTGACAGGATGATGGCAGAGTTTACACAGAGTTTAAACTCAACTAAAATAACTACAACTCTTTCATATAGCCATAGCAGGCACTGTACAGGAAATTGCTTATTATTTTAATCTTGACTGTTGTTGTGGCATTAGTAAGGGGTTATATCGTACTGACAACTGACATATTTTCTGCTTTTAATTCACTTTCAACAGCATATGAGATTTTTCATGGGACTCCCCGACAGGTAGCAGTTATACCTATTGTGTCCACTAGAGGGCCTCATAAACAGACAAAAAGAGCTTGACTTGCAAACAGAATTAGATAGAATTAGCAACGTAATTAACCAAAGGAACATTTCACTTTTTACGGAGGTGGAGGGGGGGGGGGTATTGTATTGCTGTTAGATTCGAGATGATCAAAGTGTTTGCTTTAAATGTTACTCAACAGAGAACTTGGGTGACATTTGCTGTGGCCTAAACTGAGTTTTATTTTCATATCCAGTTTATATCAACACAACAAAAAATATTTTCCCCCTCTGAATTAGTATATACGTTTGTCACTGTGAAAAAAAAGAAGAAGGCTATTGTCTTCTCATTCTAGAAAAAAATATCAATTATATTCATTATATACAAGATTTCCAGTCCTTGATAATCCTCGTTCTGCAATCCCATTTTGTCAGAAAGCACAGGCGCAAACAACAGCCACCACCACTATGTTGCCGATGGTTGCCAGGACAGCGATCCACAGCCAAATTGTGTCACTGGATACTTTGCCATCATCTTCCGTCTCTGACGGTCGGGAGTAGCCAGCGTTGAGGTTGGAAGTAGACGTCTGCAAGGACGTGTTGCCATTGTAGGGAGAATCCATGCAGGCACCGCTCACAGCCGGGAAATGCTGTCGGGAGAATGAGGGGGTGGTGGTCTTCATTTTATGGGGTCAACAATTTGATCCTGAAACAGATTCTTGTATTTTGTAACACCGTTTCAAAATCAAAAGACAACAGTTAAACCGGTGATTGTCCTCATACATGCTTTATGGGGACATGAGTTGAGCTCTGTTGGTTCTAATTGAGCACATTCAAAGTTTCTCAGGGCTTCTGCCCTCATAAGCACAAAACAGTAATCAAAACAACATGATTGAACAATGCTCCATTCAGGGGATTCAAACTTTACAGCTGCGCCAGGCTCTGGATAGTTTTAGTTTACAGTAAACAGCAATCTACAGAGATTCTCAGTGGGTTTAATTCTCAGAGGAGTAACTTAACTGCTTAGCTGGATCTACGTGTGTGTCCATTGAGATGGTAATCCACAGTATCCAGTCAACCAGTAAAGAAACAGGGGCCATATTTGACATTTCATAACCCAAATCATGCACACACACAAACATTCCCACACAAGACCCCTCCAATATATTTACTTGCAACTACCAGCTCTTTACTCAGGAATGAGGCTTATAAAGAGGTGTTGAGTAACACTTATCTGTTTTTTTTTTAAATACAGCTTCAGCAAAAAGACAAGATGACAAACGCAATCTGCAAAACACAACAATATGGCACATTCAGTCACTCAGGCTGACCAGAGACCATTAATAACTCCAGCTGACTTGTTCAACCGAGTTTGACCCTTTAACTTGGGGGCTTTTCAGCAAGTTAAAGGCCAATTTCAACATTAATTCCATGACTATTAAGAAACTCAAATTTGGATGTACTTAATTTGGGCATAAGGACAATTTGTGCCTGGAAATTTTTTATAGTTCGTCTGCACTTGAACTTGGGGGGAGGGGGGGGGGGTGGCGTGATACTTCTGAGGGCCACATAATGATAAAACAGTATACAGTAGGACAGTGCACGAATTGGTGGTCTTGAATTGATTAGGGAGTTGGCCTTTAAAAACAAACGCCAAACAAGTATTTTCAGATATGAGCCTCATCATACACACACACACACACACACACACACACACGTCTCACGTCTATGACTTATGTTCCGGTATGTGGGAGAAAGAAGCGCATAAGCAGTGCAAAGACCAGGAGGAGCTTTATGGATGGGGAGAGGGAAAACTTGGTCATAGTTGCAGTGAGATCAAAAGATGGAGAAAGCAGGGAGGATGTAACGGGATGATTTGCTGTAGCAATCCTAAAAACTTCATAAATGCTTCATATTTGTGTTTATTTGAACATTTTCTTTGCAAGTTGCTTTCTGGTTGGAGCTAACCTAAGGAACCATTCAAATGTGCAGTTTTGATCTGAGTGCGTCATATTCATGGCACACTGAATCTTTTATTTTTAAACTGCTTATCCTCTTCGGTTAACCGAATTGAACTGGAGGCTAGAGATGCCAGTCAAGATCTGTGCGTCATTTGGAGCCTCCAAATGACCCATCAGACAGGAATTCTAAATAGTCTTTTAAAAAAAAAGTCCTTGTCTGCCTTGCCCAGAATCTTTCAGCCTTTGCCCCAATCAAATTCACCAAAATCAACGTTAGACCCACTGACACTTAGACGTGGTCTCAGCAGGCGTATAGATGGAAGAGTTTCGGACTAAATGTCAAAAGACATATCCTTACTACGCTAGAATGTGCAGAATGGCACAGGACAAATTCCCAACCAAATAGGCGCAGTAAGACTTGTGCATGCATGAAAATTAGGGTACGCCACAATTTCCTCATGTGCCGTCCACAAAAGTAGAGCTATGGCTCTTCTTTGCTTCAGAGTTCGTATCAGCGAGACTCACGTCTCCTGCCATCCACACAAATGCAATTAGACATTCATAGCACTTGGACCATTTTCTTACATCTGCCACTTTTTTTTTTGTTAAATGTCATGAATGGGAAGAAAGATTCTTGCTCAAGGGATTTTTATGCACCAGTGTCTCTCATCCTTCTTTGCACTTTCCATTGTCTGTTTTCCGCACATGAGTCGCGCATGTCACAGTGAAGCATATCTAATGAGTAGAGGGAACACACACACACACACACACACACACACTGAGCTAAATGGAGGGGTGACAAGCTGTTCATTCACAGTAAAGTTACAGTTACATAAGACCGATGGAACGTCTTACAACACCTGTAAACCAGCACACATACAGGTGCATCACAATGAATTTGAATATTATCGAAGAGAGTTAGTTCAGGAATTACATTTATGAATAAATCTCATGTCATATAAATTCATGAAACATATGAAAAATGTTTTTTTCCGCTCCAACCTTGTAATTTATATAAAAAAAGTTGTTTCTGTTTGATTTAACATTCTAATTCCTTGAAATAGTACATGTTGGTCGACCGGTTAGCGTGTCTGCCTCGCAGTGCAGAGGTGCAGGGTTCATATACGGCTCAGCCTTGCGTTGTGGAGTTTGCATGTTCACCCCATGCCTGTGTGGGTTTTCTCTGGGTACTTCGGTTTCCTCCCACATTCCCAAAACATGCATGGCAGCTTAATGGAACACTTGAAATTGTCCCGAGGTGTGAGTGTCAGCGCGGATGGTTGTTTGTCTCTGCAGCATGACCCTTGTGAGGATAAATTGGTCATTTACGGTACTTGCTTTTAGATGATTGTAATATTTTTAGTTGAGACTGAAAAAGATTTGTACTATTGAGAAATACTTTTTTTTTCCTGTGAACATGCATTCATTAGCCGGTCTTTTTTACTTTGACAAGAATCATAGTCATCACCTTGTCTTCTTTTTTTTTTTTTTTTAGCAGCCAGAGCAGCGACACCAGCTGCAGGAGTCGCACAGCATGCACATTCGAAAACACCGCCAGTCCGTTTAGGACAATCAAAGGGAGACTGCTCAGTGAGACGTGAGCAGTCATCATCGAAAAATAACAAGTAAAATTGTACAAAGGAAATTATGTAAGTGAGGAAAATGTGCTGATGGTGAAACAAAGAGCCGCAGCGTGGCAGTATCACAAATGCATTCATTTCAAATGAGTCACTTCAATCCTTAATAAAAGCTCTCGCTAAAATCAATACAGAAGGATGGTAAAACTTAAATGGTAAAATACGGTCAAATTTTTCATAAGGCGAAAAAGTGCGACAAAAACATTATCACAAGGAGGAAGGGAAGATTGAGGATGAGAAGTAAAAGCAAAGTACCTCAGGGCTCTGAATGCGAAGTAAGAAATAAGGTCCCCCGCTGTCCTCTTGCTCAACACTGACTGAGACAGAGAACGCACACGAGAGCAAAACATCACTTTAGTGAGACCTTGCTCAATGTTATGGGGAGAGAGAGTGAGCGAGAGAGATAGAAAGAGAGAGAGACAGAGACTAGATGATCATGCTGTCTCTGAGGACAAAGTGTGTGGACTATGTGTGTGTGTGTGTGTGTGTGTGGTTGATGGGTACAGGTTGTGCTTTGTGATACACACAAGGACATGAAAGTGAACAGACGCAGCATGGAGAGGGTTTTTTGTGTCTGTCTCAGGTGTGAGTCCACCTGAACAGACAATACAGCCCTCGGGTAGAAGCCAAAATTAAATGTCAGAGAGGAATGCACCTGATGGGGGGGAATAAAAGAAGGATGAAAAGGAATACTGTACAAAAGTGAGCTGGAGGTGAAGAGGCAAAATAAGGAGGATGAAATCATGATGGAAGAAAGGTGGTGATGAGAAGTGAGGATCAAGGGATGAGAGAATATCATGAACGAATGGTGGGATGCGGGTATGGATTAGAGATGAGGAAGGAATAGGGGTGGGCAGTGGTCAGAGAGATGGCATGTCAATGGCGAGATTGAGTTTCTGTATAAATGAGAGTGAATTAGGATGATGAGCAGACCACGGGATGGGGTGGGAATATAAAGGGATGAGTATGGAGGTCAGTGGGAGACTGGATGAGGTCAAAATTGCTTATGAGAAGAAAAAAAAACAATGGAGGTGTAGATGTAGCGATGAGGATGGATGGTTGATGAGATGAGGTAACGATCGGCATGAGAATCAATGGATGATGAAAGATAAAGATAAAGATATCCTTTATTTGTCCCACAATGGGGAAATTTACAGCCTCCAGCAGCAAGAATGTATGTAGAAAGAAGAGAAAAAAAAAACAACAACAAACATCTTTCAATTAAATACAATATGAACACAATGGATAAATCGCAGTACTATTTACAATTGTGACAGAAAGGGTGACAGAAATGAATTAGAAGGATGAACGGCCGATCGGATGAGGTCGAGAGAATTAGAAGGCTAAACGTGATGAGACGAGGATTGGGAAATGAAGGGATTATGGCATGAGGCAGTGATAAATAGCAAGTTGAGCACAAAGGGTTGAGGGAGAAGAGATAGATGCAGTAGGGAATGGTTGGTGGCACATTTTGCCGCTGAATGGAGCATTATTATATTATATGTGTTATAAGACAGAAGTCCTTTGAAAAATTGCTCGTTTGTGAAACAAGATGGCTAAAATGTGATTAGCGACTTAAAGCTTTAAAAGGGGGCGGCCCGGTAGTCCAGTGGTTAGCACGTCGGCTTCACAGTGCAGAGGTACCGGGTTCGATTCCAGCTCCGGCCTCCCTGTGTGGAGTTTGCATGTTCTCCCCGGGCCTGCGTGGGTTTTCTCCGGGTGCTCCGGTTTCCTCCCACATTCCAAAAAACATGCAGGGCAGGCTGATTGGACGCTCTAAATTGTCCCTAGGTGTGAATGTGAGCGTGGATGGTTGTTCGTCTATGTGTGCCCTGCGATTGGCTGGCAACCGATTCAGGGTGTCCCCCGCCTACTGCCCGAAGACAGCTGGGATAGGCTCCAGCACCCCCCGCGACCCTAGTGAGGATCAAGCGGCTCGGATGAATGAATGAAGCTTTAAAAGTCAATAGTCAACATTATTAAAATAATACAACTTTATTTGTGCTAAAAGGTTCGATTCATTGAAATTAGAACCACAACATTTATGGCAACAATGTAAATTGGTGCAACACAGCCAGCAGGGTGTTTTTCCGAATATTTTTAAATTGGGGTTCAATAAAAGGGGCAACCCTTCTGAAAAATCTCAAATTTAAAATTTGAATTGCCCATCTTAAATTTTTTTTTTAAGTTTGTCACCTTGAAATTTTGAGTTCATGCAACATGTTTTTGTGTTGTCAGGCTGGCAGGACAGCGCAGAAGGATTCGCTTTTCATCCATTTAGTAATAAGCCTGATTCTGATTTGAGGATATCCAATTTCATGTCACTTGAACCATGTAGTTTGAATCTTTCTAAAATCATTTGCTGGATAACACAGATGTAAATATTCCAAAAGTGCTCCTAAATTCAAAAGGTCAGCACAGTATTAGTACCATTTTGTCGCTCACTCTGTCATTGTGTTATATAATCCACCAACAATTGGATGTTTTTTTTTTTTTGGTGAAAAATTTGGTCATTTATTTATTTATTTTGCTGCATGCATCCTGCAATCTCTCAAGCCATCGCTCACATCACAATTGGATGCATTCAGGACATCCTGGAAATGCATGCGGCGGTGCGTGACTAGTTGGGATTAAAGAGAAACATCACTTCAATCCTCAAAATCTCATGAGGAGGAAATCCTTGCAACATGACACTTCAAGAGCACGGTACAATTTTGATACGTCATGAATGACAATTCCTGGATTGCCCGAGTGTGGGGACGTGTCCTTTGCGTAGAGCCTGAAGGGAAGAAGTATATTTCATCATTTGTGTGCAGCTTTTTCTGTATATGAGTTGTCCATACACAGGTGAATGTGAAAGGAGGCAGGGGGGGGGGGGTATTGTGCGTGAAAGCCTACATATTTATGGACTGTACTCTCGTGTGTGTGTATGCGTTCATGTGTGTGTGTGTGTGTGTGTGTGTGTGTGTGTGTGTGTGTGTGTGTGTGTGTGTGTATACATACATTTGTGTGTGCATTTGTGTGTGTGTGTGTGCAGTGGCTTACAAAGTTACATAATGTTCTCTTAAGTTAAGAGGAGATTCAGAAACCGCTTGTGGTGATTCCCCAAGCACACACAACACGAATGGATCTGCACACATGTGCACCAGCAACACGCATCAATATCGATGTTTGAAAATAAATCACTGACTTTGGTTCATTCATCATTATTTAAATGGTTAAGGAGTTTTTTTTTCATTCATATATTTGACTATATTTGACTAAAATAACTGAATATATATATATATATATATATATACCTGTATATATATATATATATATATATATATATATATATATACTACTGTATATATATAATGGGTTTTTTTAGGGCTCTAAATGGGATTCTCCATCTGTAACTGCTGAAATGAAAAGAGGGAAAGAGAACCCAAGTGAAAAAAGAAGGGGTGAGTAAACAGCCCGGCTGCAGCCAGCTGTTCCTCTTCCCTCTAAAACATCTGTTGGGATGGTAAAAATTCAGAATTCCAGGAGATGAAGAGAAACAAAGGACTTAGGATATGGTTGTATAAAAAATGAACGTGCAATTCGCTGGACACTTTATTAAATACACCCGAGGATGTATTTTCCAAAGAAATCCTGTCAAGTGCTTGATGCCTTGGGAGTCAGTCGCAGAAGTATTCATGAAACTATATATATATATATATATATATATATATATTCATTCATTCATTCATCACTTGGGTCGCGGGGGGTGCTGGAGCCTATCCCAGCTGTCTCCGGGCAGTAGGCGGGGGACACCCTGAATCGGTTGCCAGCCAATCGCAGGGCACACAGAAACGAACAACCATCCATGGTCACACTCACACCTAGGGACAATTTAGAGTGTTCAATCAGCCTGCCACGCATGTTTTTGGAATGTGGGAAGAAACCGGAGCACCCGGAGAAAACCCACGCAGGCCCGGGGAGAACATGCAAACTCCACACAGGGAGGCCGGAGCTGGAATCGAACCCGGTACCTCTGCACCGTGAAGCCGACGTGCTAACCACTGGACTACCGGGCCGCCCTATATATATATTTTTTTTTATTTTATTTTTTCAATTTAATCACGAGTCTTCCTTGCTAGCAGCGGCTGTCAAAGAGATGTGACATCACTTTTTCTTGTCTCCTGGGTGAAGCTCAATTGAACTGGCGCACGATGACTGTTTTTCCAAATGAAGTTTGGAGAAAAAAAAAATCACATCATAATGCCTTAGTTATCGAGCCATGTAATGAAAAGAAAATACAACATCTTGAGCATGTCTGCAGGGAAAATAAGGCTGACTGAACTTATGACGGAAAGGGAGGGAGCAAGAATAACAGAGAGCAGGAGAAAAGGTACGGCGAGGAAAAGTGCGAGGGGTATAAAAGTGACAGAGTGAGACAAAGAGAGGTGGGGTTGTGTTCCATGGGTGGCTGAATCTTTGCTTATCTTTGCCCGAGGCCTTCAAGCTGACAGACGAGTAACGAGCAGCATTCACTGACATCACGGAGTAGCACTGTCCAGCTCTCATTAGACCACTTCATATGTTCTATACACACTTATACTGTAACCGTGGATGCACATATTGGATGCATCCAGGTGCACAATACACAGACATTCCATTAGAACACGTTTTACTGGGTCAACCTACACAAGTAGGTCCAAAGGTGGTCAAACTTATTTCTGCTTCAGGTCTTTCATCATATGGCGTTCTCTTCCCTTCTGTTCCCATCTGTCTCCTCTCCCGACATAAATACTGCACTCGCTTAACATCGGTATTCATTGTGTTCCAAGCCATGTAACATTCAGGATGTGAAAAATACACTCACCTACTCAAATATTGGGTAGACGTAATTTAATGATCTCATGAAATCCATTAATTGCCCACACAAAACAAAAAAGACACGAGTTGTTGTTTTGATTGCGTCATTGGTGAGCAGAATTACACAAAATACCAAAGGTTGGTTACGACAGTAAATTTTGTCGGTCCAACATTCACCACCTGTCCGTCATCATTATTTCAAGCCAAACCAAAACTCTCATCTCAGTCCGTCACTCCGTCATGCTTATTTTTCACTGCGTTTCCGTCATCGCTAAATTACAGTTCGACACCACTATTTTAGGTTCATCTTCTTCCTCGGTGGTCTCGGGTCATATTCACCAATCGCGGTGGGTATGAATAACAATTAATTCTTTTGGTGTCAAATAATACAAAAAAAAATCTCCTGGAAATTTCATCGAAGTTTCAAAATTTGATTTTCAAATACAATTAAATTAGTCGGTCATATTTGTATATTATTTTACAAAAATGGAATAAGGTTAAAAGTATCAAAGTCCTTTTCTGTGTGTGTTTGGGGGGGAGGCTTATTGCGCCGCGGTTTGAAACCCCTGCATTAGTGTGCGAACTGATTCAAAAGAGTTGTGTGTCCCATCTGCACGCAAATTACATACACGCACCTCTTAAAATACGTGTGTGTTTCATGCGCCGTTAAGCTCAATTTCATTAGCTTTGTGCTCCACTGAACAGACATATAGCATCTCTATTCCTGCCGCATGTTGACCTGAAGTATACACTTTGACTTAAAAAAAAAACCCTCGTCTGTTTCTCTCATTCCAAAATATAAGACTTGGACTTGATCATTTCGAATTTCGAATGGTTTCAGCCATGCAGTTTTCGAGCCATTGTGAAATCAAACCTCGAATAGAGTCAAAATATGAAATGATGAAATGTAATTTCTCCAATTGTAACACACCATGACATTACAAAGCCCCCCCAAAAACAACTTGTACCAATGACTCCCCAAGTAACGTGTCGGCTGAAAATTGACACAACTTACATAAGAGCCATTGTTTCCCTCCACATTCGTGTCATGACTTTGTTTAGCGTTCTCATCTGTCATGCTCACCCCCGTCCTGAATGAATAAAGCATTACGGGGCCTTACATTATGCGTGCCATGACTCATGAGTCATTCGCCTGTGTGCCTAATGTGTTCAGCAGTAACATGTCCTTAGGTTATCACTAGAGGTTGGCTCAACGCTCTACATCCGTATGATGACATGCACTGTGAGTTTCAAAATTAAGTCTGAAGTATGCATGGATGTGGGAACCTTGGTGAGAACATCTACAATTGTAATCGTCTCCAAATTATATGTATGGATTTCTCAAATGACAAGGTCAGAATTTACATTCGGCTCATTTTTTTGTGGTTCCCTGTTTATGATCACCTGCCATTCGTATTTCGGCTTCAGCACGTAGGGCACTTTGAGAGAAAGACTCCTAAAACACTCCAGAATACATGATCAGGTTATTGACAGTAATGACAGATGGTCTTAAAAAAAAAGTAGCAACGCAGATATTGGGGTTACATAATGTGAATCCCATTCAGTCAATGGGCCTTATTTTGGTCGAATGTCAAATGTGCATCTGCAAATTTGGTTAAAAGTCAACTAGATTTTAGACTTGCTAAAAGTAGGTCAAACTCGTAGCATAGGTGGTGTAATATATAGAGTTGGTCTTTTCACGTTATTTATTGCTGAGAACCTTTATTAGAAAACACAAACTCATTGGATTGAAAACACTACTTTTATTAGGTACATGTACAGCCTGAGATACAATACACTAACACGATTGGTGTAAAGAAGTTACATTTCCAGCTAATTGACATTGTCAAACTAACATCATTTTTGCGATGTCCATTTTTTAAAAAAATATGCATGCATTAGTTTGTGAGTCGGATTACAATATTATGCATTATTGACCAAAGAGGTGGCCAATAAATGTGGGGTGATTCTTAAAAGTTTACATAAAAAATGGATAAAGTATACAGTATATTCATTAAATGACCGAAAAATACAGACTGGGACTTGCTCATCTTGTGTTTGGACTAAGGCAATCCATGTACTGTAGTTGAACCTGATTCCCAAAGACAGATCTCCCCTAGTTTCTCCTCTTGTCGACAACGTAGCTAATAGAACAATTACTACTGCATGAAAAACGACATCCTTTGTATCCCTTTTGAGTGAGATCAAGAAAAAAAGTAGCTTGCGTGCATGTACATGTGACACAGAGGCAACGTGTGCCCTTTTTGGGCACAGACAGTCCATTTGGGAGAGACTCATTTTCCCCGAGGTGCACGAAGTCCAGCTGTCAGCATGGAGAAAGACAAAGTCACCATGGAGACATTTAGTGAGAATGGCGAATGAACTGTATGCTAAAGTAAATTACATAGCACATTTTCAATCCTATATCACCTGGGGATTACAATTCATTACGGTACTTGGCCGATTTAGAACGAGTTGAAAAAGCAATAATTTGTGCAGATAAAATAAGTACACAGTTTAGAATTTTTTTTAAAAACACACACACAAGGCAGAGTCTTAGTTGGTTTTCCAAAATGCGAGCGTGCACTTTAGTCAAACTACAGTCCATAGAATTAGACGTCATGAGGACACTAAAGGGTGACGTATGACTGCGCTGCCGCAGATGTCTGGTCGCTCGAAACAAAAAAATGACGCAAACGAAGCGTGTTTGTTAAGAGACCGGCCGAGGTAAAGCTTTGTTTTAAAAACTTTAATCGATTATTGGTAATAATTATAATGACAGAGACCGGCGAGGCCGTCCCGGAAGAAGTTGTCAAGAAACTTGCGTACAGCTTCCCTATCGTCAGGCACACGGACATGCCAGAGGAAATGAAGGAGGAGACTATTGCGCTGTGCATTTCAGCCTTCGAAAAGTGTTCCAACAACAACGAGAACACAGCGAAGATGGTCAAGGATTCCATGGACAAGATGTTTGGAACTGCGTGGCATGTAGTGATCGGCGAAAGTTTCGGCTTCGGCGTCACTCATGAGGCGAAGCATCTGCTCTACATGTTCTACGGAGGGAGCTTGGCCATCTGTATTTGGAAGTGCTGCTAGCACTGATAATTGGTCCTCTTTCTCATCACCTCTCGCAAGCTTCTATTTGAACAATGAACCATCATCTGATTATTTGAATCATAAATTATTTTGTTGAAATGTTTGGTCATCCAACGGGCAACGTAGACAACTTCCTTGTTTACAACGTTATTCATTTTCAGGTAATTTCGGAGCGGGAGCATTTGGTTTAGTTTCTCATTATCGCCATCTACTGTCTCGAGGTTGTAGGGAACACTTAAAACACAAAGACTTCTAGTAAACCTGACAATACTGTACAGTACACAGCATAACGCGATATTATTTCATATTGTTTTTAAAAGTGTATGGACTCATTACATTTTGTTTTGACAACAAATTGTTTAATCATTGAAGATACACTTTGCTAAATGAGAAGTCATGTAAAACATGAGCACCGCTGTCTTTTAGTAACACGACGACTATGTCCATTATTGAATATATTAATAAATTGCTCATACTTGCGCCTTACGTACAGCATCAAGGTGTAGTTTTTTTCACTGACTGTAACAAGTTGGCTACTTATGATGAACAATTTTAACTATTAAATGACCACGAAAGTCACAGCCTTAAAATAGCTTCTGCGCCCCCTTCAGCGCACTGACCGCTATTGAAGTTCTGAAATGACATTTTCGTTCACTTGTTCAAAAATCATCGAGTTAAGCGAACAAATGAGAGTACGCATTGTTTGAGTTAAGTATCGCCTTGTATAGTTTTGTCTGCTTCCATACGTAGTGTTGTCGTTAGGGGCAGTGTTCGATTCCGGCTCCGGCCTTGCTGTGTGGAGTTTGCATGTTCTCTCGAGCCAGCATGGATTTTCTTCGGGTACTTGTTCAAAAAACAAAAATAGGCAGAGAAACCCTCAAGACGACAAGTAGCAAACCTATCCACTGGAGAGCAGCATCGTAACCACTCACGAGCCAGCCTGCGAGAAAGTGAGTAGACGAAGAAGTTGCCAGTGATCCGAAGCCGCTAGCTTGCAGATAAGTAACTGGACCTGGCCGACTGCACTGGTAAGGGGTTAGCAGTTGTCCAAAATGGATTATTCTGCAACCCAGAAAGATTTCAGACAGCGTAAGTTACGTACGTGTTTTCATTTATCAAAATCGTTGCCCGCTGCTCACGTGTTAATATTCTACTGCTCATGGTAGACGTGATTGAATACTACCTCGGAGCACTGCTGTCGATAAACGGAAATTATGAATGCATATTTGACTGAAATACAAGATAATAAATCTGATAACAAAATATACTGGACAGCTCCTCTGCTCTTAATCATAAATGCAACAAAGATAGCAAGCCTGACATGATGATGCACTCGTTCGTCAATGCATTTCTGACTGATCTCGCTATTAATCATGTCAATGCTCATCGTTTTGGAACGTTCAATTTATCCCAGTCAACTATTTTGACTGCGTTTTTCAGAGACAAATGTCACAAGCCGAACGAGAGTTCATTTTCAAACACTGTCGTTTAACATTCAAGCGCACTGATTTAATGCCAATTTTAAACTGGTTCCCCGTGAGGATGTGATCAGTGGTGCCTTAGGGTGGAGCACAGAAGCGAGCTTGCTCCTGCAATCCTCAAGCCAGTAAACAACACACGATGTGTCAGATGAATGCTACAAATGTGTGCATTGGTTGTTCCTGCGTTGCATTTGCTCACTTTACCAAACTAACCCCTGTTAACTTGGCGAAGAAGAAACAGCATTGGATTGGATACAACTCTGTCAAATGTGCTGTACAGAACAGATGAAATTTCTTCCCTCTCAAGTAGAGCTGTCAAACGATTAAAATATTTAATCTAATTAAAAATGCAACTGTCATAATTAACTCAAATGAACAAAAAAATTAATCGTAATTACACATTTTTATAGTTTCTGAATTTCCTTTTACATTTTTTGTCCTATTTTCCCCCCATTTTAATGCTCTCATCAACATGGAAACATGAATCAGTTTTCTATGTGCCAAATGCAAATATTTACTGAAATAACAATTTAGATTTTCAATTTTACATGAACATTTTTCACTTGGAGCAGTTATTCACACATAATCTCTCACACAATATTACTCTCCATCAACAACAGTGAAAACAATATTTTGTCACAAAACAGCTGCTTTAACAGCTTATTTTTAATAAAATCAAAACAGAGCAATATAACATTATAAAGTGCACATCTAAGGTAAACTAGTACTCAGCCTATAGTGCATTTAAACCATGATTGCATACTTCGTTTTTCTCAAGTTTGCTTTGAACACAGCAGTCTGTTTCTGTATGTTTGTTGAAGAATAACGAGACACCAGTGTTCATTATGTGCCGCTGTATTCAAAACTGCCCGCCGTCCAAAAAAGTGCATGTACTTCCCTCGTGCTGCTGGGGCAAACCATTCTGAAAGGGGGGGGGGGGGTCACTCCTCCTAACACAGTCAGGCTATGTTGATTGTGTTGGTCCTTCTTGTGCGGAAGTCTCTCCACGGTTTTTGTGTAGACTCATTTCGAATGACTACACTTGGTTCGATGACAACACTGGAGACGTTTTATTTTCGCTAGGTCGCTACCACTGTCAGACAAACAGAAAAGCTCCACCAGCTCTATTTATATGGACGCAGAACACTGTAACCTTCCACACAAAAGATTTCCAAACAAGTAACAATCGTGTCAGTGGCATACATCGTATACCTGTATGATACAGAGAGAGAGAAGAACAGATAACTTTGGTCTTGTCAGTGGAGCAATCGGGCAACTTTTTAAAAGTAAACTTTCCATTCATAAACTCTTTAAGTATCTGTTTTCGGTGTCTCCTTCTGCCGTGGCTGGCAAAACAGACATGGGCGTGGGCTTCTGCAGCGCGCTTGTTGTTTTGTTCTGGTGTATTTATAGAGCAACGTAACATCCGCTTGCGACATGTGCCGCGTTAATCTCGCGAGAAAAATTGTAATCCCGTTAAAATTCATTTAAATTAATGCCAATAAAAACGCGCTAAACTGACAGCTCTACTCTCAAGACAACATAAAACAAGAGGAGCTACTGCGGGTGTCCGCACCGCCATAATGACAAAACAATACAAAACAACACACGAGACACAGACAATCGTGCAATCTTTAACCACTTTCCTGCATACACTTTGTTGTCTGGAGCAGTTATAGATGAAAGGAGCGAATCAAAGTGTCCTTTTCACCAGTGGATCAAAGACGTCATGCTGCAATGTGCACACGTCTGCTACAAGCTAAACTTCTTCTCTTCATCCAGAGCCTAATGTACGTCTACGAAATACTTCCGTGGATGGTTCAAATGGCAGCCAGTTGTTTGAGGACACAAGTGGCTGTGGTACGCAGACATCCTACCACAGGTGAGGCCCACCAGACAGGCTCATCATTAATATCTTAAATCATTCCGTAGGGAATATTAAAGACATTGTGCTTGTGTGTGTGAGAGAGAGGGTGGGGGTGGGGGGGGGGGGTTACAAAATTGAATGAGGAATTCCAGTTGCCGGGCGGCCCGGTAGTCCAGTGGTTAGCACGTCGGCTTCACAGTGCAGAGGTACCGGGTTCGATTCCAGCTCCGGCCTCCCTGTGTGGAGTTTGCATGTTCTCCCCGGGCCTGCGTGGGTTTTCTCCGGGTGCTCCGGTTTCCTCCCACATTCCAAAAATATGCATGGCAGGCTGATTGAACACTCTAAATTGTCCCTAGGTGTGAGTGTGAGTGCGAATGGTTGTTCGTCTCTGTGTGTCCTGCGATTGGCTGGCAACCGATTCAGGGTGTCCCCCGCCTACTGCCCGGAGACAGCTGGGATAGGCTCCAGCACCCCCCGCGACCCTAGTGAGGATCAAGCGGTTAGGAAGATGAATGAATGAATGAATTCCAGTTGCCGAGAGCTAATGTGGCTCTCTGTTGACAGGAACCAACATGGTGGACGTCAGGCAGCAGGCTCTCCAGGCCAGTCCATGCTGTCAGACCCCATGTCGAACCTCGCCATGGCTTATGGCAGCTCACTAGCATCTCAGGGGAAGGAAATGATGGATAAGAATGTAAGGTTGACCCCAAAAATGTTTGTCTTGCATTGTTAAGAAGGAAACGTTGGTGTGGGGGGGAAAAAAAGCATGTTTATGTTTTGTAGCTGGACAGATTCATCCCCATTTCCAAGCTGAAATACTACTTTGCTGTGGACACGTTATACGTGGGAAAGAAGCTGGGTCTTCTAGTTTTCCCCTACATGCATGAGGTAGGTGGGCTAAATTTAAAGCATCCTATTCTTAGAGCTGCTCCCTTGCTGGTTCTGGTTCCTTCCGTGACCTCATAATAGTGTGGTGATTTGAATTAACGGCCTGCGGATCTGCGTTTGCATGAAAAATATTTTCATGCAAACAGGGATTGAGCGTCCCCTTTGCTCACAAATAAAGATGTTATTAATTTCTTTTCCTGCAATGAGAATCTGTTGCGTCATGTCGGCAATCCCATTTTGTCATCCACATGTTGCAGAACTGGGAGGTGAGCTACCAGCAGGACACTCCGGTGGCCCCGCGCTTTGACGTCAACGCTCCCGATCTGTACATCCCCGCCATGGCTTTCATCACGTACGTGCTGGTGGCTGGGCTGGCCCTGGGCACACAAAACAGGTACATGTGAACGTATACCTTCAGTGGCACTAAACTATGAAAGAAGGTGTGTCATTTTCCCACAGGTAAACACACTGTATGTTAAGGAAATGTTGAGCTAAACCGCTTCCCACTTGATTGATTCCGATTTCCGATTCCTGTTTTGTGGCCCTTCAGGTTTACTCCTGAGCTGCTGGGGGTTCACGCAAGCTCGGCGCTGGTGTGGCTCATCATGGAAGTCTTGGCAGTTCTCCTGTCACTCTACCTCGTGACCGTTAGCACCGACCTCACAACCATCGACCTGCTCGCTTTTGCTGGATACAAATATGTCGGGTATGTGCACATTGGTGTTCTATTTTGCTTTTGTCACGGTAGTTGGCAGGTAGTTAGTTTTGTGTTTTAAGTATGACACGAAAGAAACTTGAGGTCATAGTATAAATCCATTTTTTTGTGTGTGTGTTTGTGTCCCTTTCTCAGAATGATCGTTGGTTTAGTGGCAGGACTCATGTTTGGGAGGGCAGCTTACTATCTCTCTTTACTGTGGTGCTGTGCTGCCATTTTTGTGTTCATGGTAAGTCAACCGTCCTGTCAGAAAAGTAGAATTCAGCCCTTGGCCGAAATGTGGGATTTTTCTTTCAGTCTCAGGGGATGTTAAATCCGTTGTTTAAATCCGTAGGGCAGATCACATGCATGACCCACAACAGGTGTCATTTCAAATGGCAACTTTTATGGCTTTAATAAACGCAAACATAAAATCAATAAAAAGTACTCTTCAACAATTTGGCTCCAGGCCTCTCGGATTGCTCTTGCCAGATCAGCTTTGCAGGTTGTAGCCTTGTCCTGCACTTTCAACTTCTACCAAAGATTTATTTTGGACAACTCGGAACAAATCCAGGCAGCGTAGTGGTGCATTTTATTGAAATCGGTTTGTGGTAGAAAACATTTTGGAGACTGCTAGACTAAAGAAAACACGTGTGAGTGATGCCGAGCTAGTACAGACCTGAAATTCAGACATGCATGCATGAACTAATTGCCGTTTACGATGCATTTTCAGACCCGCACCCTGCGTCTGAAGCTCCTGTCCGAAGCGGCGGCGGAAGGAAAGCTAGTGAGAGTAGCCAGAAACCAGCTGAGGATGTACCTCACCATGTGTATAGCGGCGGCCCAGCCTGTTTTCATGTACTGGTTCACCTATCACCTGATCAGATAAATGCACCCACACTGGGGGGGAGGAAGAGACATGCACACAAGCACAGAAGCTGCCTTCGTGTGTTCGCGGTCTGTCATTGTAAAGCATAAGGTTGTGCTCCATCTTTACACGGAGGAGCACCATACCGCATGCGATGAGCAAGAGGGAGAGTTGTGTGTTTTTAACGCCTGTAACTCTCATACGATAGTTTTTTTTTTTTTTTGCACAGTACTATCATGGTATTGTCTGAACAACATTCAACGTAATAGTTTTTCTACACTGTGTAAGTACCTGTTAATTATTGTTTTTTTGTTTGTTTGTTTGTTTTTTAGCTGTATTTAAATGTCCTGTATGTTTATTCGACACTGTTATTGTCTATGTTTCTTCTGAGTGGACTGCACAAACTCCGAGTGACTGAACGCGCTTCCTTCATAATCACTATAACCAAAAGCACACTCAAAGAGTGACGCGCACAATTCTAGCAAATGTCTACCTGTCATCATTTAATCTGGACTAAAAAGTAGTCCTTCAGGTCTGCGGGCATGATTGTGCGTCCACCTCTTAACTTTTGCGTGCTTTGTGTCATATCTACTACACGCTTGCCTGCCAGGTCGTGAAGCAGTGTGAGATCGCACCAAGTCGCGGTGATGTTGTTTTGATATCCTTTTAAGAAATAATGTAAATTATTTGTTGCTTTTCATATTGAAAGTCAGATGGAATAAAAGAAAAGATTAATTACCGTTACTATACATGGTCGTTTTTTTCCGGCTAAAAACGCCTGACTATACATGGTCGTTTTTTTTCGGCTAAAAACACCTTATTATACATGGTTGTTTTTTTTGGCTAAAAACGCCTGACTATACATGGTCATGTTTTTTCGGCTAAAAATTTTGTCCAAAAACGCCTTACTATACATGGTCGTTTTTTTTCGGCTAAAAACGCCTTACTATACATGGTCGTTTTGTTCGGCTAAAAATGCCTTACTATACATGGTAGTTTTTTTCGGCTAAAAATTTCGTCCAAAAACGCCTTACTATACATGGTCGCTTTTTTTCGTCTAAAAACGCCTTACTATACATGGTCGTTTTTTTCCAGCTAAAAACGCCTGACTATACATGGTCATTTTTTTTTTCGTCTTAAAACGCCTCACTCTACATGGTCGTTTTTTTTTTCGTCTAAAAACGCCTTACTATACATGGTCATGTTTTTTCGGCTAAAAATTTTGTCCAAAAACGCCTTACTATACATGGTCGCTTTTTTTCGTCTAAAAACGCCTTACTATACATGGTCGTTTTGTTCGGCTAAAAATGCCTTACTATACATGGTAGTTTTTTTCGGCTAAAAATTTCGTCCAAAAACGCCTTACTATACATGGTCGCTTTTTTTCGTCTAAAAACGCCTTACTATACATGGTAGTTTTTTTCGGCTAAAAATTTAGTCCAAAAACGCCTTACTATACATGGTCGTTTTTTTTTCGGCTAAAAACGCCTTACTATACATGGTCGTTTTGTTCGGCTAAAAATGCCTTACTATACATGGTAGTTTTTTTCGGCTAAAAATTTCGTCCAAAAACGCCTTACTATACATGGTCGCTTTTTTTCGTCTAAAAACGCCTTACTATACATGGTCGTTTTTTTCCGGCTAAAAACGCCTGACTATACATGGTCATTTTTTTTTTTCGTCTTAAAACGCCTCACTCTACATGGTCGTTTTTTTTTCGTCTAAAAACGCCTTACTATACATGGTCGTTTTTTGGGGGGCTAAAAATGCCTTACTATACATGGTCGTTTTTTTTCCCCGTCTAAAAACGCCTTACTATACATGGTCGTTTTTTTTCGGCTAAAAATCTTGTCCAAAAACGCCTTACTATACATGGTCGCTTTTTTTCCGTCTAAAAACGCCTTACTATACATGGTCGTTTTTTTTTCCCGGCTAAAAACGCCTTACTATACATGGTCGGGTTTTTTTTCCGGCTAAAAACGCCTTACTATACATGGTCGTTTTTTTTTCGGCTAAAAATTTTGTCCAAAAACGCCTTACTATACATGGTGGTTTTTTTCGGCTAAAAATGCCTGACTATACATGGTCGTTTTTTTCGGCTCAAAATTTCGTCTAAAAACGCCTTACTATACATGGTCGTTTTTTCTCGGCTAAAAACGCCTTACTATACATGGTCATTTTTTTCGGCTAAAAATGCCTTACTATACATGGTAGTTTTTTTCGGCTCAAAATTTCGTCTAAAAACGCCTTACTGTACATGGTCGGTTTTTTTTCGTCTTAAAACGCCTCACTCTACATGGTCGTTTTTTTCGGCTCAAAATTTCGTCCCAAAACACCTTACTATACATGATCGATTTTTTCGTCTAAAAACGCCTTACGATACAAAAAATGACTTCAATAAGCTTATCATGTTGGTCAAAGAAAGAAGCGATATGGTTGCAACATTTGAGGATTGAACACGCACTCGCTAGTTTGGGACATGGCTTTTCTACCCCGGAGCCACACCACCACATAACTTCTGTTTTGTTTTGTGTTTTCTTCAATTAAGCTGCAAATCGTGGTTAAAGAAAGATGTGACCTTGTTGCAAACACTGGGAATCGAACACCCAACCTCTGGATATGGGACTTGAGCTTTCTACCATTGAGCTAACACACCACAATGAACCTTTGGGTTGTTTTGTGTTTTTCTTCAAATACGTTGTATATGGTGTTTAAAGAGTAGACATTGTTGCAACAACCAGGGACCGAATGCGGCCCACATCATGGATGCCAGACGTGGGCCACTGCAGGACCGTCATTCATTGAGGTATGTGGGCTGAGTGTACGTGCTGTGTCTGCCCCAGAGCTGGGCCAGATCAATTTTGCTGACTGGGCAGCTGTGCCAGCTTCATGCCGAATCCTGGCCAGATGCCTTTGCTGAGTGGGTAGTACACTATACATCTGTTGCAAATATTACCAAGACCAATTACCAATTTTTTTTTTGAAATGACAACTCAACCGTCAATGACGACAATTGTTCTAAAACAAGAACAAATGAGTGGTCAATCGAATCGACTTAAATTGTCCGTGAAGAAATTGTAGCGTATTAATTTCTTTACCCGCTGAGCACAGTGAGCCAGCAGCACTGTTTTTCCGGCACATGGACCTCCTGTCAGCAAAAGTGGACGCTGGTGGTCACTCTGCTGAACATAGGCTCGGACCTAAAGAAAATGTACCGTCAAGATCACGTCTTTTGAAAGGGGAAGTCAAACCAAAAGCTTCGAGCTTCATTCGAAAAGTCAAGGTGGGACTTTACGATCAGATCAATTCCATCAATATTTCAAAATGACTCCGATCACAACCACTTCTTATGCTTGGTACAAAAGAGGGCGTTTGTTCATGACACAAAATTGGAGTGTACATTTCCATAACAGGTGGTGCACACGCATCTCCACAGTGGGGAAGGCAAACATTGATGCACAGTAAGATGACGGCAGATGCTGTTTTTCCAATATTATTTTATTAATTAACATTTGTACACAATAAATACAAACTTAGCTTTTTGTACAGCCAATAATACTATGCAGAAAGACATCTGCACCCGTTCTCGTTATTTGTCACCATGGCAACAATCGACCGGAGAGAAGGCCAGTGGTTTTGACCACTTTATCAGTAATTAAAAGAAAGTGTGCTGCTGATCCAAACTGGTGGAAGCAACATAAAAAAAATTATGCACTATGGCAAAACAAAAAGGACCGGTCAAATAAAGTTAAAACAAAAAAAAAAAAAACTAGTCTTTGTATAATGGAAACCGCAAACAAAACATTTCACAACAGGACCGATTGAGTCTTGAAAAAAGAAGCTGCTGAGGGACGCCGATGTAAACGATAAACTTCAAAACAAGTTTTAAAACCATATAATAAATTAAGATCTCAGAGAAATCAAGGAGGAGGCTGCCATGCTCGTTGCCTTGACCGCACACCGCTTAAGATTGCGATCGGGATTACTTCTAACAGCAGGGCGACACAAGTTTTGGATCGAAGACTCCAACATATGTGAAGACATTGACAACCACAATGGTTGCAACTCAACATGTTCATGATGAAAAAAAGGAATTACGGGAATCTATTTCCGGCAGTAACACATTTTGATCAATGTTAGTCCCATCCCAGGTCTTAACTGCATCTATACTATCCGTTTGTCTGTCCAACGTAAAAACACAACAAATCAATTAAATACTCATCATTTCTCAAATTCTGATGCCGTCTCAGCACAGATTTTTTTTTTTTCCTGGCTAGCATTTTCAGATAATCACCATTCCGTGGTCTTTGTAAATGTCAGTGTTTGCGTTTGCACTCGGAATGCGGGAAAAAAAAAACCAACAAAAAAAAAAAAACCTACTTAAATGCCAAAAATTAAAAATGAATTAATATGTTCTTATGGAAACCGGTTCCACATTTTGTTGGTTGGGCTATGGAGAGGCATTTGACAGAACTAGTTTGGGTTATAATGATGGGATAAAAGGTGCTTTTTGAACACAAGAAATCTAAAACTTATCTTTAAAAAAAGACAACACAACCGCAATAAGGCTTCAAGATTAATCACCAATCAATCCCACCCAATTATATTGCTCAAATGATCGTTCTCCCCATCTCTCATTCGAACACAACAAAACATTGTCATGGTTAGTTTCTACACTCAAATATTGAAGCGACACTGTGAGACAAGAAAATGTCAAGTGAAATCAATATTTCATTTTTGGTGTGCACAGAAGCGGTGAGACATCGGGCTGCCGCTGCGTCTTCCTCAGTGCCGTTTGCAAGAAATTTAAACGAAAACATCAATCGCAATGAAACCAAGGAGTCCCCACAGACTCCCAATGAACAGAGTATCTGACTCCAGTGTCAGCTCTGAAGTGGAGGCGCTACTTACTACTTTGCAGGGGGTGTAGAAATAAATAAAAGTGCTACGCTGCCATTCGGCAAGGACTTTAAAGGCTTGAAGGGTATTTAATTAAGGGGCTTGGAGTGAGATACACAAGAGAGTCAAACTTAGCGCCCTTTTGAAATATCATCTGTCCATTGGGCGCTTCTGTTCTATTTTAGCCAGCACTCGTCGTGCGCAGGAAGAAATTGATGAAGAATGATGATTTGTGCCGCTAGAGGCAAAAAACACAAGGGGTGTGGGGATGGGCAGATGTGAGAAAACGATTCATGCCGATGAATCTGTCGCTCCATAATCAAGCAGTCCAGAAAAAGCAACAACGCAGTTGACCTCTATGCGGGAAATACCGTCACTCCCGTCACCCTGTATAATTACAATGACAACAAATTCAATATCAAATCAGTCTTTCGGTGCTTTTAACGTCAATCGGCGTTCAACCAATTGGCGACGCCAAGGAAGATACATAACGGGTGTGTAACATGACATCACTGCATACAGCACGCTCATGTGAATACAGTGACGACCACCGGGTTGCACTCACTGCCGATGAACAGTACGGACGTGAGATAAAAGTTAAGAGGGGGGAAGAAACAAAGGACGGGGAAAGAGTTGGAGGGAAGAGCAGAAGGCAGGATCCAGCCTCTCCTTTCTCTCTTTCCATTTCTCATCTCCTTCCAGTTGTCTTTGCGGGCCCTCCTTCCGACTATATTTACAATGCCCTTTAGGAATAAAATATGACGTTCCTTTAGCCGAGTACTGTTATATGAAACATTCCTACGACAACAGTAATGTACTGTACTAATACACATGAAATACGTACTGGAGGACGACGAGAACTATAAGCGCTGGCATATCCTTGCTTATTCTCCCGAAGTTTACTTTTTATGAAGCCTCTGTAAATTCACTCACGACTTGGGGGAAATACTTTGCATTTACCACCAATCAGCTGATGAAAGGAAATTTGACATTGTCATGGGCTAAGAATTCCACGCGCAGGTGTTTTTTTTAAACATTGGAACGTTAGCATTTGATCATCTTGAGGGTTGTCAAATTTTTATGAAAAAAAGTCGCACACATCCATTTTTTGTTATACACAGCACACAACAGTGTTCTGTTCTTGTTGCTTAAGATTAGCAAAGCCACATGTCAAAAATCAAAGTATGAAATACGCGCCGTGTATGTGAATAGTGTGAAGAGACTCATGTAAAACTATTTTTTTTTTTTTACATGCAGTGATTCACTTCTTCTTATGTGCTCATGATACGCGTATGACTGCCTTCCGCAAGCCTTCCTCTCCACTAACATCCCGTATATCGGATGCCTTCTGTCATGTATGAGTCAATCAAGAACTTTTAAGAAGACTAAAACGTTTCTAAAATGTTTTCACTGTATTTGGAATCTTCATGAACATAATCAGATGTGTGGTCATGTCAGCGTTAGTAACCTCAAAACAAGGCGTTCGACTTAACTCGTTCGCAGCATTCCAACTCTGCCAGGCCTCCAGTTTCCACTTCAGAAGCGAGCTAATTCCTGACTCGACATCAAGCACCCCACCCGACACTGGTGACATGCATATTGACAGCGAGCCAGGAAAAAGCCCGCTTTGGTGGTCAGTTTGAAAGTGGCCAATGGCTACAAATGTCAGATGCAAAGTACTAATGAATCCTAGTCAGGTTTGCAAGAACTCAAACAGATCTGATCACGTTCATTAAGTGATGGAGGTCATCCGTATTCCATTTACAGATTGGTGGTAACGTACAAATCATTTGCTCCAGTCTCCACACGCAATCGTTTATGTGTCACAGTCAAACAGCGGTTTTGCAGCTTCAAAGAAAATGGAAGTAAGCTTTACAAAGGCCAGAAACACTTGTCCAACACTCTCCTTCCATCCCTCTGCAAACATTCTTCCTCATCCTCCCCTTTCTCCTCGTCAGTGTGCATTGGGGCTCCGCCCAATGAGGTGAGGGTTTTTTTTAAGGCAAGAATGGAAAGAGGTGGGAGGGCGCAGAGGGACCGTCGGGGAGGCTACTGCTGCACTTCATTAGGAAGCAAATACAGAGGAAATGTAACTGGAAAGCGTGCCTCCCCCGCACTCCTCTCTTCCTTCTTCCACAAGTTGAGAATAAAAGAGAATGAGGGGTAGCTCGAGTTGGGGACGGGCTCACTTGATGTGGTTCAGCTCCGTTTTCATCAGGTTATTTCAGCTAAGAGCGGTGCCACTGGCATCTAGGCTGCCATCGGTTAATCATGTTAGGGGAGTGTGCGTCTAACCGCGTGCCATCTTGCGTCTTAGTTACACCAGCGTGATCTCCACTTCCTCCGTCTTGTCACTCTTCCCGTGTTGCCGGCGAGACTGCTGCTTGGGTGGTGGAGGAGCGGCACGTACCTGAGAGACAAACAGGGAATGTAAGACTGAGCCTTTTAGGTTGTCAGCCTGAGTGAAAACATTTTAAATCGATATCCATCCATCCATACGTTCCACTGTTGTTTTTTCCTACTGTGCATACTAACAGGTCGTAGTTTGCCTGGACCACCTTCAGGGGGAAATCGAGGCGGCTGTGTTTGAAACCCGGGTGACACGGGACTCCTCCCAGAATTTTGATCTAAAGAGAAAAGAGCAAGGTTCCATTCATTTGAAAAGCCCGTTCGGAGTGCAGTCATGTTACTTTACTGCAGGAAAGGTGTGGCTTGTATTGCTTACTGGTGGTGGTTAACGATGACTTGTGTGATGAGGCGGGCAGGGGAAGCTTATGATCCCCGTTGAGTGCAGCAGAGGGTGAGCGTGGGAGAGACGGTGGGGTCGAGCTCTCCGGGCTGGTGAAAGGGCTTATGGGAGGTTGATCATACAGCGGAAGAGGTGGAAGAGATGACGGCAGCTTTGCAGTGGGAGAAATCTAAAGGTGGAAGGAAATCAGGGCAGCTACGATTACAAATTGCGGGATAGTAAACCTAGCTATCTGGATTTTTTTCTCATCACAAGGTTCAGCCTTTACATTTGAAGCAGTTCTTGTTTTCAAACTACGGCAACTGCCATTTTCAAATTTCCCCTCTTTTAACTTGTTGGCTGTTATGTCTACAGACATCTGGGAGGGGAGAGGCTGTATCCTTCCTGTCACTCTAATGGGGCAGTGCCACAGATAAGAGTGATTGCAGCGTCAGTTTTCTTTTCATCAGCGGACGGCAAGAGCACGGCAGCTATAAGGCAGCGCTCGCGAATCTCTTGCTGACAGAAAGGACAAACATTCATGATGAAAGCAGATTGGCGCGGCGGGATAAGCTGCTCGACTGATAAAACCACCTACAGTTGTGCAGAAATGACGTGTTTGTGTGTGTGTGTGTGTGTGTTATGTTTTGGATCTGACATAAGACATCCCATTTACGTATGTCACCTTGACATACGATGGAATAAAATACTTTAGAAAGTAAATCACTGCCTTGTGCTGTGTCGAAATGCAGAAAGCCTAAATAACCAAACGGACACAAAGAGTGTGCAAGCAATACTTTACCTGTATGTCAGTGGTCCCTCCCAATCCAGTCTCTCCATTCTCTGTCAAGTCCTCCACCAAAACAGAGGGGAAGACGCCCACCTTTCCGTTAAGCTCCCCCTCCCAGAAACCATCATCGGTCTGAGTGTCACGGCTTAAAAGGCGAATGACCGCTCCCTCCGAGAAGGAGAGTTCCTCCTCCGCCTGGCCTTCGTAATCGTAAAGTGCTCGTACATACACCACTGGGGGGGGGGGGGAGATAATGGACAGCAATTAGACACACAGTAGGAAAAGCTATTCTAGATGCAGCTTCTTGGAACAACGGATCCTGTTATGGCTCGTGTTTTCACTGTGAACGGCGCAAGCATGTTGTTTCAGGTTTGACGGGTGGCTTTTCTCGATGGCAGGGTTCAGCTCCTTGGAGAGGTGCTGGATAGGATTTACATCGGGGTTCGTAATAGGCCATTTCAGACGAGTCCAATGTTTTGCTCTTAGCTATGCTTTGATGTTTTGCTTAGCCTTTCTGACACTATGTAGCAAATTTATTTGCCTTGAAGTGATTGAGATTTTACTCGACCACTGTACATAGATTCAAGATACCAAAGGTCAGATCTATCAAATCAGCGGCTGTTTGTCATACAGTAGGTATCGTGTTCTTCTCTTTGGATGTACGGCAGTGACAAAATTGTTGGTGCACTTTTGTTGAGAAAAGAAAAAGCCACAATGGCCAGAAGAACATTGTCCCAGAAGAATAGTCGCGTGTCAATATGCATTTCAGCAGTCTCATTATTTCCAAGGTGTTTCAGTGGACTGCGTGTGTTTTAGTTTTAGTTTTGTTTTGTTTTGTTTTTGTCCGAACACTGCAATCCATTGTATTGCTTTCATCTTTTTTGTTGTATTCAATGGCATGCTGTGTCGGTGCTATGAGGCCACGCAGCTGTTGCCATATTAGTTACACTATGGTGGAAACACAGGATTTGTCCGGGTGTAGTGCAAAACCTAAGTACAGTGAACACCAATTCATCGCAGGGATACGTTCTAGACGCACCATTTATACAGTTTGAAACCCCCCACACACTTACTAAAACACACAGTAAAAACACTACAAATATATTTGAGAAGATACAAATAATGCAAACATATAACGTCTCGAAAATAAAGTTCCTATTGTCGGGTCAATGTGCTGGATATGAGCCTTTCAGAGGTGGGGTCTGGTGTGGTGACATGTCAGCAAGTCTACGTGTGAACGTTTGATGTGATGGGGCTGACAGCAGCTCCAAGGGAATGTGCTAATTGCGTTTCACATTTAGCGTTCTCGACAGCGGCTCTCATTTCCTCTATGTGAGGCCTTTACATTTAGCAAGTATACACTTAAAAGCATTTTAAAAGTGCAGATTACTGCGATACAGTGCGGGGCTTGCACAGAAGACAAATACAGATGAATACCCCCCCCCCCCAAAAAAAAAAATCTGTAATGAAGCTGGACCACAGTAAGTGAACCATATAGCTGGAGAGGACTGTATGCCTCTTTCTAGATAGAGGCATTAAGGCAAAAAAAAAAAAAGAATTCAAGAAAAGTTGAGTTTAAAATTACAGATGAAGTCCAAACAAAAGGCATTTTGTTCACAAGGTTATAAAACTTACTGTTAGCATCACCGTTGACACAGCCGGAGAGCAACTCTGGTTCGGTTGAGTTGGAAGAGGTGTGTGACCGAGCGTCCAGAGTTGCCAGTGACTGAAGCATGCTCAGCAGGCTGTTGGACGCGGGGAACTGGAGGTATTTCTCAGGAACATAACCTACTTGGCCTGTCTTATTGCGAGCCTGTGGAGGACAAATGAGAAATCCACACTCAGCAGGTTTACCACTACCCACACACACCTGAAGAGATAGCATCTTGTTTGTTGTTACCACAAACTTGACGCTCATTTGTTGTGAACGTTACATGTGAACTCGCGCACCTTGACCCAGTCCTCCATGTCGCCATCCTCAATAACCTCCAACATCTCCTGTTCATCGATGGTTAACTCATCTGGCTGAGAAGCCTGGCACGGAAGGAGAGACGGTGTGTGATGTGTGTTTCGAGCTACAGAAATATCAAATGAGCAACACGTCCTGCACATTTTAGCTTCACACAATGACTTTTTTTTGCTGAGATAGCATTTATACATTTATAGTTCTGCACTAAAATGTGGTCCTCGAAGGAAATGTTTTCGTAGCGTTGTGTGTATTTGCCCGCATTGTTTCATACCTTGTATGAGAAGAGGACTTTGCAGGTCAGTGGGTAATTGCGAAGGGTTCCTGAAGGGCTGGAGCTGCTGTCGTCAAAAACCTCCATATTCTCTTCACACTCGTCGCCGTCCTCACGCTCCAAGTCAACTGTACCCTGTTACAAACACAGATCCCAATTCGAGTCAAAAACAATTAAGGAGACATTTTGTCTGTTTCCCCCGTTCAAAATGATTCAGCCGTTCCTTCCTGTGAGGTGATATGCACTTTTCGATACAGGTGGAGAGCAGTACATGAATGACGCAGTCTAGCCTCTCCCACTTTTGCTGTGAAAGCCTTTGGCTGGCTTCTATGAAGGTCATGTGACCTTGTGGCAGAAGGAGCCACCATAGTGCGCTGACACCTGCCCACAATGTTTGTGTGCATGTGTGCTTTCACCTTTGTGTCGGTATGTACTCTGTGTGTGTGTGTGTGTGTGTGTGTGTGTGCGTGCGCGCGTGTGTGTGTGTGTGTGTGTGTGTGTGTGTGTGTGTTTAGCCTTTATTAAACTATTGTGTTCAGTTATCAGATTTCTATTGACTCGGTAAACATAATACAGTGTTGGAAGTCAAATGTGTACAGGTCACTTAAATTCAGAGAATAACGATTTATTATTTTCGATGTTGTTATGATTTTTCAATAACTGGCATATATATCATATCATCATGTCATGCATATGGTAGAGCAACAGATTTCCAAACTGAAGATCACATAAGATGATGCAGATACAAGAAATTATGTTGAAGAATAAATTTGTTCTTCTAATTAGTCTAAAACCTTTAAACCAATTGTAAAATTCTAATTAGTTATTGGTCGTTTGTAAAAGTAGGTGCTCAAAAGTAAAATAAAACAAAGGATCAAAGTGATGTTTCACCGGATACCACTTCGATGTTATAATCATCTATGACTCAACTCCCTCGCTGTTCTGGCTGCACTCCACCCCCCTACCCGTGCCTCCTGCCACAGACTGTGACCCTCCCTCAGCATCTGACATCCGCTTATTGCACTTGAACAATGCACTGCCTAACTTTAAGCCACAATAGTGCCTGTGGTTATCTGTTGACGGTACTTTTTCAGGCAATGGTGGCTTGCCAATTATCACTAAATATCACTGTTGTGAGAGCCAAACATTTCTTGGCTACGTTATGCAATAAGAAGTAATTGTAATCATAATAATAATAATAATAATAAGCTTGTGGGAAATGTACTATGGCGTGATTAGCTCATGGACTTTTCCCAAAACAACTCCAGAAAAGTTTGGGGCTCACAACAGTGATATTTAGTGATAATTGGCAAGCCACCATTGCCTGAAAAAGTACCGCAGACGAGAGATACTGTATCTTCGTTTTCATCAGTGTAAATGAAGGTCAATATGGAACTGTGAATCAGTTTACACAATTTGCACTTTATACATCCCTTTCTCTCTTTTGTCTGACCTCAGCATCCAAGTTGACCTTTTCATTATGACTCCACCTTTACTACCATGCCACTTTAATTCCTCTACACCTGCTATCTTTCATCTAAGTCTCTTAATACTGCAACCGAGTTACATGAGTTAATGGTTGCAAAGAGATCATCTTTTGTCCTGTGAAGTTTGCTGCGGAAATTGATTCTTATGAGTTACTTATGTGCTTGTTTTTCATAGGCTGGCTGGTCAGACAGATAATTAGGCCATGCGGAGATCAATCAATTATCTTTGCATCATTCAGGAGGCGATTTGTCAGGAGAGCTATTTTGGCTGGCTCGTTTATCATGAAATCATAAAAAATGAAAGCCTCTGGTTGCCAGTCTAAAGAGTTTTCATTTCTGAACATTTCAGGCCAGAATGCTTAGGAGAACATGCTTAAATTTTTCTACAATATTAGGGCTATAGAAGGTACACAATATCTACGCTTTAGAAATAAAAGAACCACAACATCAGCTTCAAACAGGAGTGAACATGCTGTTTTGACAAAGAGAACAGCAACACAATGAGAGTGAGGTGTTGTCTCACCGACAGTGAGGGATCGTGGGAAGTGCAGTTGGCCCAGCGCTCATTCTCGAGCTCCTCCATCACCTACATGCACAGAAAGAGTGAAACGTGGAATTCATGCAAGCGTTCTTAAACCTACATCATATGCACAGAATGAAGGCAAATCATGCAGCAAGAACTATCGATGCACATTCGGTACGTAGACTGGATCATACCTGGTTCATGGCACTCTTCAGCCAGGTGTCCACAGCAACGCCCACTTGCCGCAGCAGGTCCAAGCGAGCTTCTGCTTTTAACTTTATTGTCTTTGAGGAAAGAAAGTAAACAATTGTGACACCCATCCAACATATATGCTATACAGTACACACTGATCTGCTGGAACATACTTGTTACTTTCCTGATATGAAGAGGAAGCAAGTTATGAATTGGTAACATGGAACTGTAAATGGATAGTTGTATTAAGACTTGGAAGAATATCGGACAGTTCGAAGCTGGCACTGACAAACAACATATACGGATATGTTATACAGTATAAACATTTGATTCTTGCAAAATAAACATTGTTTCAAGAAGAGTCAAAAAGGTGCGAGTATGATCTGTTGAACTGTGTGACCTGTGTCATACTGCATATCGGCTATGGCACAATTAGTTTTGTTGTTTGTCATTCAATTCATTTAGCTCTATCCAACAGCTCGTAATCAATTAAAGTTAAACTCAACAAAGGGATAATGTATTAAAATCAGACAGCTCACTTCTTATTTCTAAACTTACTTTTAATGAGCTGACAGCACTATGAGGTCCGCATATGTGCTATCTTCTTTACTAATGAGACAATATGATGAAGCGATAAAAACACAGTAGGAAATCCCTGCCTGCCAGCCTCTTTTGCTCAACTCTCTCCCCTTCATCTGTAATCCTCTTGTTGTCTTCTCTACATTTTATTGCTGTTCTCATTCATTACCTGCTCCTTCAGTCTGTCTCTCGTGCTGACACAGCACATTGAATGCTGGTGGATCAGAGTGCGTATGTCTGACTGCAAACAAATACTGACAGCGCTCCAGCTCTGCTTAATAAACGCTTAATAAACACGCTCTATCTTATTTTCTGTAGGCATAGATCAAATGCTACAGAAGAACATAGAGACCTATTTTTGTGCCCAGCATAGGTATAGAATAAAATGCAGTGTAGCTGTGTGCATGGGTGCAGTTTTCTCGTTTTTGGTATATTTTCCCAGACAGTTGCGGTTGGAAATGGGTGTTTGCGCCATTGTGGGAGTGAACACAGACATCTTGATTCCCAGCCAATCGAAGTGGCTCTTCTTATTTCCTTACATTGCGGAAGCATAAACAGACTCGATGAAGTCTGAGATCACCGCGGGTAAAGTACATTTATAAGAAACTGCAAGAAGAGCTCCACTTGCATATGATGTGAACAAGTTGCCATTGTGCAGACCACATTGAAACAGTCCCAGATTTATACTGCGGAGAACTCCTTTGAGTAATTCACACTTGCCAGTCGTAAAACGCGGATCCGAGAGAAAATTGCTATAATTATGTGAATATAATGCTATCGTGAAAAATGGATGAATGCAAGTTGTACTACTTTCGTTTCCTTTATAAAGCTCTGATAAGAGCTCTACAATGCAGTCATTTCATGAAATATGTATAAACTCGATCAAGGTAGTGCTGGCAATGCAGAGTAGACAGACAATTTCAGCATTGTGAAAAGGGCTGCGATTACACAGCTGATTCTTGCACCACCTGTGTTTGCAATACGTTGGGTTGCACATTATTAATAGTAGATTCTTGTCAGGTGAAGTAGACATTTGTGAAAAACTGCCAGAAGAGGGTGTCAGACATGTGCGAGCAAAAATAGAAAGTATTCTGACTGCAGTGAACCTTTTAACTGTCGGTCCTTTTCAGGCACCTCTAAGTAAATAACAGCTGCAAAAATGTTTTCAACATCATGCGGCGTTAAGTGTTGGGTCTGTAGGGGACAAAAAGTCACAAACCTCAGCTTTGCGTATGTTTTCTTTGGATTCTTCGATCTTCATCTCAAGATCCGATCTGCCCTGTTCGGTGGGGGGCATTCCATGACTCTCACACTCCTCCAGTGACTGAATAAACACACACACAAAACATATACTAGAAATCATGATTTATTGTGTTTTAATATACAGTATGGAATATATTACAGAGCTAAATAATGTTTTTTTATTTGGTGAAAGGGTATATTCTGTCTGGAAATGACAAGAAAGTGTTAAAAGACTCAACTAAGTTCGGAATACATCTTTTCATCTTTACCCGTTGACCTCATTAGGGTCGCCAGTGTACTGGAGCCTTGCTTGACACCTTGGACTGGTCCGCAGCCAGGGAAAGTTCATCTATCCATCCATCCATTTTCTAATCCGCTTATATTCACAAGAGTCTGTTGCCTATCCCAGCAGACTTCGGGCAGTCAGCGGTGTACACCCTGAACCGGTTGCCTGCCAATCGCAGGGCACACATAGACAAACAACCATTCGCGCTCGCGCTCACGCTCACACTAAGGGACAATTTCAAATGTCAAACCTTGCCATGTTTTTTTGGAATGTGGGAGGAAACCGGAGTACCCGGAGAAAACCCACGCAGGCACGGGGAGAACATGCAAACTCCACACAGGAAGGCCGGGACCGGAATCAAACCCTGCACCTGTGCACTGTGAGGCGCACGTGCTTAGCAACTGACCAGTGGTGCCGGCCCACCAATAATATTGATGAGTGAAAAAAAGATATGAAATTGACCAAATTGTGACAGGAGGTTTCTGGCGGACACCAGCAACTTCGATTTAGACTTTGAAACAGTACGAATAATTTATGAAAAGGAAATGTTTTCTCAAAATTTGAAAAAAATAATGAAATGAAAATGCGTCTTGTAACATCTCTTGAAAGTCTTTTGACAGTCCAATTCCAACTAGTCACAATATTCAAAAGAATTACCCAAATTAACTGCAGATACATTAATACAAAGTGTTTATAATGTATATTATGCACACAATACATTGTAATGTCTCACTCTCTTGTAATGGATGATATTCTTGTGTTCCCTGGCTACTCGTGTCGCCCATTTCCTGGCCTCTTTGTTCAGACTGTGCTCCTCTGTGGTCCCCATTTCTGATTCCAGCTGACGACTCTAACAAAACAAACACACAATCGTGCAGGCAGAATAAACACACAGGCAAACATACGCAAATGCAAAACAGAACAGAAACAAAAGCAAGAAAACTGAAACAGGATTTGTAACATGCAGAAGCTGTTCATGTTGCTAATGAGAGGAAGAAAGGCATTTCTTCTATCTCCTGTTCGAAATTGAGGATGTGCTGCAAAGCTGCTAGTTATTCTACCGCCATCAAAACCACATGTGTGGAAAAACACTGTGTTTATTTGTACATTTTTATGCTTACTGCCAATTGCGTGTCTTGGGGGAAATAATGTATTATTCTTCAGTAGAGCATTACATTATCTGTTTGCATGTCCATGCAAAATACCGATTTGTTTGTTTTTAAGCACAAACAGACTGCACCTTGGTAAAGTGCGGGGACTGACAAAAAAAAACGTTGCATTTTATAAGCTAATAATGAATTTCCTCTTTGTATCTCAACTGTGATAAAAAATTGACATCCTAGTTCTTCATAGTGAGCGTATGGGGAGAAAAGAGGTGTTATTTATTTCACTCTGGTATATTATGAGCCATACGCAACACCCGGTTTTACATATTTAAACCGCCATGGGATAATACATTCTCAGCGGTAAATTACAATCGTTGTTTCAGGTATGTTACATCTGGGAGCAAGTCATATAACTCGAACTGATCCAGTGTGAAGCATTGTCTTCCACAACTGTAAGTATGTGCCGTGTTCATGGAAAATATATTCATGTGATTTGTGAAACTGTTGTAACTGTAAAGAACTGGCAAGGCTCTGTGGATGAAAATTAACCTCGTGTTTTTAGTAAGCCAACCTTGAAATTCCAAGTAAAATCGGGTTCACTTTACCCAACTAGCAGATGCAATATTTCACACGTGACATGAAATGTTACAATGGGAGCGTGAGAGCAGACGCCAAAGGCTCCAAAATGATGATCCGTGGCTTCTGAATGCAACAAAGACATGACTGCTAACGGTTATGGCTACCTGTGCCAGGGTCATTCTCATGGCACTGACGGGTGAAGGCTCAATGTCCACCAACTGCTGCACCGAGCTCAGAGTCTGGCACATGCAACCAAGAGCAGGATCACAAGCACACAAACACAAGGAGTAGTAAGTGAAGGAATAGTTAAGGGAAACGTGTTAGCAGAGGTTAAGTAGGATCAGGACACAGGAAAGGAATAAAATACTATGTTAAGGAGCTCAGCTGCTGGGGAAAAAAAGTGTTCTCGAAAACTCAAGACAATACTAATTGAATGAAAGAAACAGCGCGGAAATGAATATAACAAATTTCATATAATAAAGATGAGGAGGAGTGTTCAGACATCAGGTTTCTACTGTTGCATTATTTTGACAACTTTGATCTATTGACAACAGCATCCAGTATCCAATTGAATGGCCAAGCCGTTATTGCTAAATAGAAAAGCAATTATCACCACGGAGAAACTGCCAATTCATCAAAAAAAAAAAAGTGTCAGAAGAAAACGGGAACGTTCCATGGAATAAGTGAGCCGCCTCCAAAACTGCTGATTCAAATTTCTCTGTGTATTCTATTCAGTGATCCAACTGATACTGAAGAAAGTGTAATGTCGCATTGTACGCCACAGCAAAAGAATGTGTCAGGATATGACTTACGACTTGGTGAATGATGTGTTCGTGCGTGAATGTGTGCCAGTAAGATGGATTTTACAGAAGAGAAAAAAAAACGTCTCTTGCTGTTTGACCATGAGCGTACTTTACAGCACATTAGCACAACGTTGTGCTCACCATCTCCTACCTTGTCACACTCACTGGGCTGGAACTGGAAGTCGTGTGCTTTGTGGAACACTGGGTTCTCTTGCATGAACAACTGCTGGTTGAACTCTTGTATTATCTGATAACGATACACACGTACATTTTGCATTAGACCATTTCATGATGAGAATGGGACACTTGGCCCAAATACGTTCACTGACTGCCCGACCCCTGTATATGTGTCCCTAGTACAGTACAATGACCGCTGAGCACCGATTCTATATCATATTAATTGGTGGGGAAAACTGCCTAGTTGTAACACATCCTCTGAAAAGTCAGTTTCATTGGTTTTGGTCAGCATTTTTAAATTTTAATGTACCGGTATACTTTTTCACCTTTACAAAATTTTGATGTTAAAAATGAGTGAAAAAGAACTTTTTACTCACCCTGGTCGATTTGTCCAACAGGAACTGGAAGGTGTTGTGTGTCGCTTCTGAGGCTTCAAGCTCCGTGCGACACAATGCTATCAGGTAGTCTTTCACATGCTCGTAGATCCTGCCATCCAAGGCCTGGAGGAGAGAAAACATAACAGCAATGACAGATACTTGTTTTTTACTTAATCCTTAGAAATAAATACAGATGACGCATTTGATTCACATTGCCTGTTTGAAGCCTCACGCACCCACTAGTCACAAACGTGGAACGTGTTCAATTGAAGACATTAAATCATTATTCAGGTGTAAACACATTGGATGAAGCGTGACCCTCTAAATGAAGTGTTAGCGTAGTTTCCATGGGGAGCCAAGTAAAATAGAACATGTAGGAAGATAATAAAAAGATACACAAACAAATAAAAATCAGAAAGCGATAGAGTAAAGGAGAAAAAGTGAAATTTTCGGCAGATATCAAAGGTGAAAGCAAGCAGCTAGAAAAAGAAAATGTGAGTGTAGGCGGTCATCTGTGTGTGTGCGTGTGTGTGTGTGTGTGTGTGTGCGTGTGTGTGTGTGTGTGTGTGTGTTTTGAATTTCGTTCTCACAGCTGCAGGAAGGGGTAAGGGGGTTCATATGTCAATTCAAAAACACAATTTCAAATATTCAAACATGATTCATACCAACGTCAGTGTGCTTGACCACACACAATGGAATATAAAGGAAATGTAAAGGAAGTTATGTCATTATGGGCGGGCTGACTTCATTCTAATTGTTCCTTATTTTGATGCTTATCTCCTTTCCCTGTTTTTTTTTCTCTTCCCACACCTTTTTTTTCATCCATTTGCAGTTGCACTGAAATGAAATGAGTCAGCTTCCGGGAAAATACCCGAATCATAGCAAGTGGGTTAGTGTACTTGCTTGTGTGTGATTGGGTTGAATGAATGCATGTGAAATAAACACAGTGCGGAGAGGCAGAAGCAGAGAGGTTGTGAGTTGACTTGCATGTGTGCATCGGTTTAAGAGATGAATTTGATGACACATCGGGACGCAAGATGTGTTTACGGAGTGAACTTACAAGCGCAGGAGAGAAATAACTAACAGATTGTTTTCCTCTGGCACTGCCCCGCATTTGCTCGTATGTGTACATGTTCTTGTATTTGTGTATATGCACAATCCCCTGCAGCCTTCTGTCACTCGGCGCTGCTGATTTATTATTCAGGAGTGCCTCATAGTGTCGATGCTCATGGAAACCTTAGGCTTGAGTTTATGGGTGTGTGGGGCACAGACATTGAAATTGGAGCTGAACAGAGGGGTGGCAATAAAATCCTATAGACTGAAAGATTTGAAGGCTAAGTCATTCATGTACTTTTTTCCCAGTACTAGTGTTGAATTTTTTATTTGATTTTTTTATGGGAAAGTCAAGTCAACATTTTTCTTAACAATAATTTGTTCTACGTGCCCCCACTAGTCTATACACACCATTCTGATTAATGTTGCAGCTTTGGGATATGAATTAAGCAGAGCAGAATGTTGCATATGGGCAAAAACATCTGAATTGAGCTGCATTGTGAACATACTGTACCCTATCAGAAGCAAATGGATCGTGGCAGCAAATGGGTGACTGTGGATGCATGAACTGTATTTTCTCCTGTCCGGTTTTACAATGACATGGCAATGATAAATTTGCAACACCAATGAGCCACCTGCAGTGGTTGATGTCACCCAAATAAGTCAGCCCACCCCATTTGGAACCCAGGCTGATCAGTTGAAATAATACCTTAATCATAGCTTGTGTAAGTACTTGCTTTCCAGTGAAGTGAACCTTTTTTTTAAATAGATATGAATTTGTATTTCCACAAATTGAACTGATTTCACAAACACTCAACACATATCTCAAGGTAAGTTTTCAGAAATGCTTTGACATTATTATTTGTACGTATGTGTTTCCTCACGGATTTGAAATTAAAGTTTAGCAGCGAAAAGATGAGTGATGTCGCTGCTCCCTCAAATATTACAATTTCATGCCTGTCAATCATTTCAAATGGGGCAGAATTGCCCCAACCAAATCAAAACCTCACATTGTTTTGTTTGATGTAGTCGCCTTTGCCGCAAACATCGAAGGGAATGGGGACTTTTTTTCCCTCTCAGATTGAGTTGATTTTTAATTCAAAGTGCTTCTTTCCTGGAAATTCCCTCAAGCATGAGACATGACTAAAACTCTTAAGCCACATGTAATGAAAGAATATGTCATTGCAGTAATACTCGAGTTGCCTTGAAGCCCTGATGAACACAAAGTAGCCTACAAACTAAATGAAACATGGAAGTGCATGGATTTAAGGAGTCAGGAGGTCTAAGGTGGATTCCCTGAGACATCTTTAAATCATTTTGACAAATACCTGTATGCAGTGGAGCAGGTCTGTGTGGTAGTAGCGGTCATGGTGAGCGTTGGCAGCAGCTAATGTTAACAAATAGTCATTTCTGGCCTGTGTTGCCTTCGAGTTGCAGTCACTTCTCTTTGCTTTCAACTGAGAAGACGGAATGACAGGCACCATTTCAACATTCACTTTAGTCTCTCCATGAATTGTAAATTCTTAGGGCTCATCCAAGAGGCAAAGTCAAAACAGCTGAAAATGTTGCACAGCCTTTTCCAACAATACCGACAATAGAAGGCAAGGAAGCTTCATTTACAAAGCGCATTTCACAAACACACAGTACATCAACGGTCTTACCTTTACACTTGCTTTTTGCAAGCTAATTCTTGACTGAAAAAGAGCCAGTTTAGACCTAAACAGAGAGTGCAATAATCAAAAATCAATGCATCCAGTTTTGACCTAATTTAGCTCCTCGAGTTGCCAATTTGGCTTTCCAATTGAATTCAAATTAAAATAATCCATCCAGTATTTTTTATCTTAAAATTTTACACACTTACTTGGCTTCGATATCCGCCTTTTCTCTTACTGCGTGGGCGACCTGCTCACAATCGTAGTATTTTTTCTTGGCTTTTGCCAGTTCCTTTACAGACTCCTGCAGCTCTGCCTGAATGCCACTTAACTGATCGATGATCTTTATCAGGGGAGAAGAAACATCACTGTAAATCGCATGTTAAAGTGTGTCATGATGAGCGTATAGACTCATGTAATAGCAGAGATAATTTACAAAGAGTTCAGAGTGCCGCCACTGGACTTAAGATAAAACCCCCAAAGTTCAGCCACATCGCCCCACTTCTGTCGTCCTTACATTTTAGGATGAAGTACACCATTTAAGTAGTCACCTTTTTTAGTTGCTGCTCCTTGTATAGTCTGACAGTCTTTGCAGGATCTGAAACTTGACTCTTGTAGTCATCACACACATTGAGTCTGGACTGGCTCACCTGCATCGTGCCCTCTAAGTAGGACCGCCACACGGCATACACATTCCTGGTTGGACAGGATAAACACAATGGCACGTGCACTGTTAGACACATAATTACAAATGTTGAAGTTATCCTGTAATATAATTTAATGTCTCAAATTAGGGCAAAGGAACAAGAACATAAATTGATACTTAATGTGACTCGTGAACCTTTGCATTGCTGTATTTGCTAAAAATCATTGTCTTTTTATGAAACAAAGAATAATTACTCAGAGTACACCGAAAGGGCCTGGACTTGTTTTGCTGTAAATGTAATCTTAATCTGCACAAAATACCCATGAATTAAATTGGTTTGCATCGGTATTTGAATAGACACCCACTGACCTGAAGTCTGTTCTCTGCTCATCAGGATTGATTCCAGGCCAGTCTCTCTTGAGGTATTGGCTTGCTAACTTCTGCAGAGCCTAATAAGAAAAGTATAAAGATGCTATTATTTCATAAAACACGTTATTTTCAAAATTTTTAGACAAAGCCTCATTTTTCAGTGTGAATAAATCCGGAAAAAGGTGGATGGAAGATCCACTTAAGCAAGCCCGCTTTTTCTGTGCCGAGCACCTCTGTTCAGTCATCGCAATACATATCAATCAGTCACCAGCTTAACTTGCTCACCCTGTTAAGATTGTTTCTCTAACAATGAATATCCCCGCCATGTGCAACAATTCGGCCACAGTTATCCCGTACACAGTCTCTGCACCAGTCAGAAACTAGAGGGCTGCAGAGCGTGCAGCCTACATCTACTACAGTGGGTCACTGTGTCAGTCGCGACAACTCAGACTCACACACGGTTCCCTTTGTTTATACTGTATCTGTGTGGATTTATGTGTGCCGTACCTGGAAGCTCAACACAATGATACACCTTTGTTATATGTTATTCAAATAGTTATCATATATTGTATTGTAGCTTCACGGTAATTTTTTTTTTTTCAGCAACACATTTGCTCCCGCCATACTCTTGTCAATGCTGCTGGCATTACCTGGCAAACTACAGTGGAGTTCAAGTTACCACAGCAGCACATGTATGGCCTTCCTGTGTGGTCAGGCTAAAGTGGAAGTATTCAATTTGACGCATGCACGCACACACACACACGCATGCACACACGCACTACTGATCACACACACCCTGTTTTGACCAGAAAGACTGTGTACTCAGACATCTGAATTTCCTCAGATCAGAATGTGAAGCCAAATGGAGCAAAAGTACACATTTCACACATTTCCAAGAATTTCTTTCATCATATTTGTATATAACTGTTAATTAATGCTCATGAAACTTCAAAATTGTGTTTCTAAAGTTTCTAGCGCAATAAATTTTGCCTTCAATGATGTAACAGGGTTATGTACCGGTAATAGAAATTGTTTTTAACCAGCTACATTAACATAAAGAAAACAACTCAGTTGACTCTTACATGCTACACACGGTGATTTGTCTCACGTCTACACTGAGATGTTTTTGTTTTGTTTTTTTAGACACTTTATATTTCCTTTGGGATTTTCCCCATGGCGCTGCATGGCAATGCTAAGCCGAGTCTGCATGCTGTGCAGATTTGATGGATTTGCACTGAACCCGCAGCCAAGTTGCCGGCCATAATGTGCAATCGACAGCAGCCAGTCTTGGAAGTGCCAAATGCAAGGCTCACATGTCCAGTTTAATGCATCACAATTTGCTTCTTCTTTGTTTGGACTGCTACCACCGTTGGGGTGAACCAGAAACCCTTGATGACCAGCAAGATGCGCTGAATAAATCTGCATGTGTTTAGGCACAGAACAACATCCAGGTAAGGAAGCTCACCCCTTGCTGTGATCAGTAGAACCTGACGCCTAAGGTAGATGACGTCTGAGCGAATTAGCTTCCGTGGTGTCAGCATCCATGTGTGATTTCCTTATGAGCACACGTTAGCCAGTATGAGTGGGGAATAACACTGACAGCACGATCTCCCTAAGTACCAGTTCTCCTCAAGGATGCGTCTTGAGCCCACTATTGGTCACCCTCCCTTATGACCCATGACTTTCAGGCCAGATAGAGCAAATTTAACACAACAGTATTGGGACTCACCAGTGACGACAATGAGAAAACTAGAGAAGAGAAATGGAGCAACTGATGGAGTGGGACTGCGCCAACAACATGCTGACGAATGTCAACAAGACAAAGCAAAGTAGTGATGACAGCAAAAGAACAAACACCTTTCACATTTCATATCAAGACAAAGAAAGTCAGAAGGACCAAACTCTGGGAGTGCAGATCACGGACAATCTTGTGTAGACACAGAACACCACAGCTCTTGTGAAAAAAGGAGCAGCAGCAACTATACTTCCTGTGTCGGTTGAGAATGGCACGCCCTCCACCCCCACTAGTTTCCAAAGACGAACCATCAAAAGTGTGCTGACCAGTTGCATCAGCGTTTGGTCTGCTGGCTTCAAAGCCACAGAGTTCCCAAGACAGTAGTGAGGAGTACAGAAAAAAAATAATATAAAATGACAATGATTACAATCCAATCAATGAATTGATTTCCACAATAATTCAGAGGGATTGCTCCACACTGGTGTGATATTTATGATTGAGCATATCATGACGTCCACCACGGACACCTGCGGAGCTCCACAGAGCATCTGCCTGGGCCTCAATCAAATACACCAAAATCGCATGGGACCACCTGTGCTGCAAACTAGACCTCAATTTAGCCAGCAATGTTGTCTACTTTGTGAAACCAAAAATGCAGTTGCGTTGGGGTAAGGCAGATACGCTCAATGAAGCGTGGCGCATCTACCAAATTCACAAACACATTAAACTAGACCATCGGCACAAAACTGACAATGCGCCTGGCTTTACGCTGAGTGCAGAATACTTTCTCTGACCAAAACAGCGGATGAGTAAGAGGCAAGGCAACTCCGTGTGTCGGATTGCCCAGAGAGATGCAACACGGCCCCAAACACGGTGCACTCGACTAGTGCTGGCATGAAAATGAAGTTACGCCCGTTTTTATGCCGAGTGCACGAGCACCATTCTACCCAAAGAGGGCCCATGGTGTTTGTCTGCCACAAACTGTCTCAACATCCTCAATAGACTTGATTGTATTTCCATTCTGTCCTTGTGTGCACTTCTCTATGCCAACGCCATATGCCTTTCATGTGAGGAGGAACACAGTATCTGGTTGGCTACAAGGGAGCGAGCGTGTGCCTCTCCTCATCCACTCAAGCAGCAGCCACACAGCATGCTGGCCTTTTTGGGGAGTACAGTTAAGAATGATCCCAGCCTACAACTATGCTAGTAATGTTGATTGTGGGAGAGCAACACAGGACAAAAATTCTCTCTCTCTCGCTCTCTTTCTCAAACACGCCCAGTGCGTCAAACAATTTGGCAGAGAGTAGACTAATCTTGAGACCAGCTAAAAGCAGTTCTAAATTCTGTGGGAATATCTGACATGTCCAGGATAAGTCAAATCAAGTCAAGTCAGCTTTTGTTGACATGTGTAACATACAGCAGATGGAATAAAGGATTAAAAAAAAAAAACTTTTCACTCTATTTTTTTCATCCCCCCATATCTGTCCATACTGTTTTTTTCTGTGTGAAACTACTTGTACCATAAGGCCTGCACCCGATTTATCTGTCTCCCCTTTCACTCTCACTTTCTCCCCTCTCTATGACTCCATCTGCTAATCGGATGAATTCATGTTTGCGTTGAGTGTAATTTGTAGGTGTGAACAGGAAGATGCCAACTAGCCGAGCACCGTGTACAGACAGTGATGAGAGGCAAAGGGGCAACATGGTATTGCTCTACTATAACATGAGGGTGCATGGAAACACAGGATGTGTTCTCCACACAAACAGGCAGGCACACACACAAAATTAAGTCGGCAATCAATTGAATCCCATAGGGCCTTGTTGCTAGGCAACCACTACTTCTAAGGGTAAAAAGACAGTGCTGAGGGAGAAAGGTGTGAGAAAAAGGGGTAGGGAGGAGTAGCCATGTGGACCCTATTCTGATTCCAACGGTGCTGAGCGCAGCGAACATGTATCTAATGTATATAAAGGTCATTCTATTCTGGGGATTGTGTGAGCTTATTTAAAAGCAAAAGATAGAGCGCATCATTGAGTTATTTGTGTGGTGAACAATATTTGTAGATAGATGATACAGTATATCAGATCTCCCATTTTTTTTCTCTCTGTAGGATGGTACCAGGTACTATTTTTAGCAGCATCTTTGCTGAGGTGACCCTTGATATGAACGCGTGATCTCTGAGGTCAATGGTGGCATGTCCTACTATAAGACTACATTTACAAAAGAACTCGGTGTAAAACTAATTGTTGTGATAAACCGCCAAACTGGCAGTGAGAGTGTATGGTGTCAGGATTAGTTGAAAGAGTGGCACTGGTACAGCAGCACATGGGAGAAACTCTTGAGCTGTTGTCACACACCTGCTTTATTTTGTTTTGGATTGCTAAATGAGATGCAGTCATGGCATCACATAAATGTATATATTTATTTGAGACAGTGTGAAAACACGTTCGCCATGCTTGTTGAAGTGAGCTATTCTGCACTCAGATCTCACACCATATGTTGACATCTCATGCGATGTCTTCCATGATGATGGCGCATCTTTTTTTTTAGATAGGTTGCAAAGAAATCCACCCAAAAATCCACAGAGAAGGACACAAGTTAATCCTCTGATATTGGTCTGATCATTTGTGCTGACATTTGTGCAGCCAAATTTTGTTGTTTTAATATTTTTTTTTGGGGGGGGGGGGATCTGGGGGCCTGAGATAACAGCATTTTAAATGTATTTCCCACTCCGTCAAGAACCTTGAGATTCCAAATGGCGACGTTACCCGTGATTTCTTCCGTGCAATAAAACATACCAGTGCATAGTCCCTCTCAAGCTGTCCCTTCTTCAGACTGTAGCCCCTGTAAATAGAAAAAAAAATCAACACGCATTTATAAACATAGTAATTAAAATAGTGAACCATAACTTACATCCTGTCATGTATATCAAAAAAATTGTCAGGAAGACACTCTGAATTTCATTTTTTTAAAAACCCTTAAGGAAGCATTTTGTGGTATAGATTTAATAAATATAAATTATAGAACGGCTGATTTCTTTTTCCCTTTTCATGTGTATTTTAGTGTTAAATGCGATGTGTGCTTACGTGCGTGCGTGTGTGCGCGAGTGTACTAAGGCAGATATAAGAGTATCGGGGATTTAGTAGTTGGATTGAGGACACCAAGTTGACTGCCCGTGTCCACCAACTAATCGTCATGCTCACTCTCTCTTTTTCTTTGATTCCGCCTTTTCCATGTAATATGTGCTGCCTCCCACAGGATTAAATAGCTTTCATTCTAACTATTTGTCTATTGATCTGTCTGTCTGCCCTTGTATTTTTTCTTTCACATTATCTTCATGACAGTGCGTTCGTTTGTGCGTGTGTGTGTATGTGTGTGTGTTCTGTGAGTCGATGCTGATTAAATCCAGCCTGTGGATTAATTAGGGTAAATAACCTCAGAGCAGCTTTTTGGATTTAAGAGTTGAAATCCAGCGTAGGCTTTTGTGCAGACATGGCACGTGTTTGATTATGTTTCACTGGTGTGATGATTGAAGGTTATTCAGCAGCGAAAGTCAGGTAGGTCTTTCATGGATGTATGACATTCATTCAGACAGGTTGGCTGTTTGCAGAGGTCACTGTGGTTACAGTGGGACCGAGGCACTGCTGTTATTTAAATTTGAACCTTTCTCAACAGTACATCTCAGAAGAAAGTGAGTAGCCCAACAGCAGAAATGAAATCTTAGCGCATATTCACCCTTCCCATTTCGCAAATTTCTTCAAATCGCTCAGTAAAATCAGATTGAGTGCAACATGAAAGTGGACCTTTTGTCATTTGCTTGGAGACAAACAGCAGATGCTCATAGCTGTGGGGCTTGTTTCTCAGTTTTCCAAATAAAACCCAGTCACCCCAATATTTGCATCACCATGCAGCTTTTGATTTGACACTCCGATTGTTGGCTTTTCACCAATAATCGCAAAGCACCTTTTTTTTTGGTGGGGGGAGGGGGGGATATCATGTCCATACCACAATGACTGCGAGAATGCAGTAATTGTACTGCGGCACTACAGCGGACATTCGCTGATATCCCAATCATTTTCATCGACCAAATAGAACGTTTGTGGCGTCAGGAAACTAGGAAGTACATCCTCCATCCATTTTCCATACTACACCACTAAACTGTCACGCCACAGAAAAAGCCAGCTGAATTGTCACGCTCCGAATATGACTTCATGATTCCTTTTATACTTGAATTGACGTTGAGAGAAATGTCGAATGATTGGCAGAGAGCTCAGCGAACATTGTAACAAACAAGGGGGTGGGAGGGGGGGCACTTGTACATGAGTACATTCCAGACATTGGGTAATTGTACACCGTATGGATCATCGAGTGTGAGTGCGGAATTAAGTGTACTCCACAAGTGAAATGCCACTTTGCCGTGTGTGAGGTCATGTGCACTGTGATCTGAACGTCTCTGATCCACTGGTGAAAGGAGACTTTGATTCTCTCCTCTTTCATCTATGACCACTTCAAACAACAAGGCATTTGTAGTCATTGTTTTGATTGTATCATTGCCTATTTTTTTTGTTATATGTCCTGTCGCGTTATTGTTATTTTATGTCAAATGTTCTGTAAAGCGCTTTGTTACAGGTGCAGCTATTGTGAAAGTGCAAGATCAATAAAGATGTATTATATTGTATAATGACAATAATAATATAAAAGTGCACGGGTTCTTTGGAAGATAACATGGATGTAACCCCTTAATGAAGATATTTACATCATTTCGAATGAGAAAATCCACCCGTTATCACAGCCGCTTATCACGCCCAGGGCCCTCACGAGGGCCCTGGGCGTGCTGGAACGTATCGCAGCTGTCTTCAGGCAGTGAGTGGGGTACACCCTGAACTTGTTGCCAGCCAATCGCAATCCAGTGAGAAAAACTGTTTCAAAATCAATCCATTCATCCATTTTCGATCCACTTGGCCTCATTCGGGTCACGGGTGAGTCTATGCCAGATGACTCGGTGGGGCGCACAAAATACAATGTCCCAAAACAGATAGTGGTCAACCTCCAAGGTTCCACTTTACTCTTTTCTTACATCAGGGTGCCAGCGCAATGTACTGCTGTAGTACTGGTACTGTGACTGTTCAATTTAGCCTGCCATGAAGCAGTTTGGATTAGTTAGTCAGATCTAAACTGACCTCTTTTTATGACGGCCCATGGAGGCCCTATCTGCATCACTACGTGCTCTATGTGAATAATGTAACAGGAGAGCAATATGACAGTGTGTAACCCGCAAATAAAGACAAATCCATTATAGTAAACACCAGAAAATGGTAGACTTCCAGCATTGAGTGTTGTTATTTAGACCGGGCTGCCATTTAACCAGAATAAAAAATAATGTTTGTCACACTGAAGTGGTGATTCTCTGACTAAACTGTTGACAATATTGTTCTTTCTCCTGGAATTTTTTTTATCTTTAGAGGCAATCAGAAAGACAGTTTTTAAAAAAAACATTGTATCATGTGTTTATGTTTTCAACCATGATATTTTGATTCACCCTCTAATATTCTTTCAACCATATTTACAACTTGCCTGTGTCTATGTTTAGCATGCGTGAAACAATGTAAGAAATTGAACAAAAGAAGAGGAATGCAAACCAGAGAGAGAGAGAGAGAGAGAGAGAGAGAGAGAGAGAGAGAGAGAGAGAGAGAGAGAGAGAGAGAGAGAGAGAGAGAGAGAGAGAGAGTTTGTCCTGTATTGAGATTGATGATTAGATTGGTCATAAAATGAAAATGAGACCATATGAAGGGATGTGACCTTCATCCCGTTGCACCCCACCCCAAAAAAGGGGGAAAGAAGGAGAAAGACCAGAAGAGATTGTCAGAGCAAATGTGACAAAATTAAACCGAAGACAAGGGGGTGGGTGACACGAGGGACTTGGCATGAAAAAAAAAAAGAAGAAAAGAAAAGAAACACATTCCGGGAACAGGAAGAGGGCAGCAGGAAATTCCTTCATCATTTTCCTGACCTTTTGGTCCTACAAATATAAATAACGAAATAAAAAAAAGATTCCAGAGGCTGATTACGATGTACGGTATGAAGAGATTCAAATCATCTGGCAATTGTTGGACATTTGCAAACGAAAGAGAAGACAGTTCAATACCTCATGTCTTCAAGCAGGTCGCATTCAGTCTGATTTTTAAAGTGCAGTCTCGTCAACTGGTCTGTGTGCGTGTTCTTCAGCTCCTGTGTTACTTTAACCTAGAGGGGAGAAAATACACGTGAACAAGTCATTTCATTTCATCTGCCTGCGAGCTGCGAGACGACTTTTGCTTTCTGCTTATCACAGCAATCAATTCTGAAAATGTCAAGAATGTAAACACATAGACAAAAATGCTTTAGGGCATGGAAATGAGGGTTTAAGATGAACTCTTATTTGTGCCTCCATTGGACTATAACGTTTGATCAGAGATGGGGAACAACGCTCAATTAAGAACTGTGGGCACTAATTATTGAAGCTTTATAGGTGGAATTCTGTCCCATTGTTGCTGGGATAGACAATTTTAGTTGTGCTCCTTTGTCATAGTTGTGCTACATAACGCGTTTTCAATGGTTTTTGTCCAACGGCTCACCTGTTTTCTGAAGCTGAGCCATGATTGGTTGTTACCTGATCCTGAGCAATTGGGAAGTCAATTTCAGTTGACAGCAAGTGGGAAAATGGTGGCTATAACGAGGTGGATTTTGCGGATTAACTGATATTCCACAAATACGATAATAATCAGAATGTCATGTTTAGACTAGTGGAGGAGCAGAGAAGATTTTTGTGGGGGTTGAATTCACCTTTAATGCGGTGCCACCTGAGGGAAGGTTGCAGGCATTCCTTGTTGGTTTTCAGCCTTTCCGCTTACATGTAGTGCTTTCTCCATGTTGTCCGAATCTTTTCGTGATGTTATGGGCAAGATTATATCAAACAACTCTCTAACGCTCGTTCTTTAAATGGAGACAACAAAATAACAAATGCCATTGGTGATTTTATATTATAAAACTGTAATTCTGGCTATTCAAAACTGTTTTCATTCCTAAAAGAAGACACACTAGGGATGAAATACTTTCCTCAAAAGAAAATATGGAAGCTGTTGATGTTTCCTTTTATTTTCTTGAAATCTATTACTCGTAACACAAATCACAATCTGTTTGCTTTTGACCATGTTCAGTACTGTAACTGTACCAGATGTGACGTTAAAACCAAGATACTAGCCGAACCGTGATCTAGGAAATACAATTACACCCCGTCGAATAGTATTAACTGGCCCCCTCAGGGCAATCATGCCAATGTGGCCTGTGAAAGACACACGTTTGACACCCCTGCTCTGGACAGCAGACAGGCTGGATCAAAAGTGCATTTCCTGATTCCAACCAAGTAGTGCACTCAAGCCCTCACGGCATGATTAAGCAACAACGATACCACACAATTGGCCAACTTTCTCAAACAATCAGTTATTGTGTCTGTAATTTGTATAGAATACAAAATTGTAATTTGTATAGAAAACACAATTGTATCATACATAACAATAACTTATTTTTTTCAGTTATGGATACACAGGAGGGAATTGTTTGCATGCAGCAGAAGTTTTACAGAAACACGCACACACACACACACACACACAAACCCCTGTCAATAACCACGGAGTCACTGTGAAGGTCATTGTGTATTGTCTGGTGAATTCCGTCGGCTGTTCACTGCATTAACAACGGACAAAATCCAGAGTCTTCTGGACAAAACAAGCAAGCACAAATACATCAAAATTTTAGCCACCCACCCACCCACACACACACACACACACACAGCAGAGCCTGTCTCTCATCTGCTGCATCTTTGAAGATACTAAGGGCGAGGTTCACCCCTTTATCAGGACAAAGGCGACTTGATTTTCCTTTCTATGATTCATGGTAAAGCGCAGGAAGCTATGGAGAAGAGGAAGGGTGAGTGGTGGCAGAGAAAGAAATGGGAAGCGTGGCTGAAGGGAGGCTGCGAGCTTGCTATGAAAAATGGCAGGTGACCAAGTGATAATGAGGGAGGGTAGGGGGGGGGCTTTTTTTTCTTCCAGAGACCGGTTCAACTTGGGGGGAGAGCTACTGACATATGTTCCCACTCGATAACCCGCATTCCCGATTGGGGAATATATGTTTCGCTAAAACAAATAAAGAAATAAAGAAATAGAATACAATAAAATAACATTTAAAAATAGCCTGTGGTAGGGGAATATATCTGTGCAGACTAGTGGTTGGGGAGCACTGCACAAAAGAGTCTCACTGCTTTCAATGTCAGTCAGCTCCCTTCTTATCTTTCTTTCCTCTCACCCCTTGTTGAGGTTGCTCTTTTGTCTGTGTCCAAAAAAAAGTCCAAAGAAAAAGTGATAATCAAACACATTTCATCCGTAAAGGGTCTCTGCTAAAGAGCAATATTTGTTTGTCTCGGGGAAACTTCCTTTTTTTCCCCCATTTGTCGGGTGTACTTTTCCTGACATTGTCTGAAACATTCTGGAGAGCATTCGGGGATTTGATCAGTCAGATTTGCGAAACGTTTTTAAACATTCTACCAAAAGCTAGTGTGTGACATACTCAGGATCTGAAACAGGAGAAAAAAAGTGTGTGACTGTATTAACACAAGTAAAATATGGCTATAGTGCATTTCTCAGCGGACTTGTGTTACATTAAATGACATTTACTCTTCTTCCTCAAAACTCCAACATACACTTGGAGCAGTTTAAATATATGATGTACGAGGATTGGTTCCTTTTAATTTCTCATGGGGCTTCAGTTTCACTTCACAATAGTCAAAGATGAGTATTGAACCAGGATTGCTTCCAGACTACACATTGCTACAAGGTTACCTGCACACGTGTATGAGAGCCATTAGAGTGGTTACCTTATTTAGCAACATACGGGTCTGAATTTTAAAAACAGAAAAACACTTCTCAAAATGAATCAGTGCAATTCTACATCACTGCAGACTATCAAGCAAATTTACAGAAGGTACATTTTTACAGTGATATTCAGGTGCCAATAACAAGAAGGGAAACATTGAGGGAACACAAACATTGCATTGCAGAGCAGTTCTACTGACTGCGTGACATATGACATTGATTGTCTGCCGTCTCCCCAGTTTTTCCCAAGTACACAAATAGACATGGCAGTGTGAATGGTCATCTGTCTCGATATGATTGTGATCAGCTGGGATGAATTCCCAATCACTGCAACCTTGAACGGAATAAATGTTTTAGAAAATGAATGGATGGACCTCATGAGGTGCATATACTGTATTTATGTATAAGAGTCATCTTTTATGTGTGAATGAGGCTTGCTCACTGTAAACATACTGTGTGTGCTAAGACATCAATGAGACACTGAAGCGGCTGCATGGCTCCTGCAGGGCAACAGTACTGTCATGTCTAACAGACTGATGCAGTGGTGGAATGAATCCGTCAGCCACGGTTGGCAAAATATTATCCCACCAACCACATCATTTGCACACGGAGAACTAAAATTGCGACTACCTGAAAAAGGCAGTGGACAATCGATATTGTAATCACAAAGGTACATTTGATTGTTTACGGTGTAACGCCTCAACGGTGATGTGTTTTACAGACGTGACATGACACATTCAAAGGAAGAAAGCAACCCAAAGCACAAGTGGCACATGGGAAATATGTGGTAATTAAAAGGACACTGCACTGGTTCACACCAAGGTAATTGCCTTTCATACAGCTACTTCAGGACAACACACACACACACACACTACCGATCATAAAAGGGACTTATCAGTGCTCTCAGCATCCCTTTATGAATCAATACAACAGTTGTGAGCATACATATGTACGTGTGTTTGTGTGACCCTGGACATACTGAAGGTCTTGCTCTCAAGACAACAAGCATCACACAAATGTGTTGGGCCAGTGCTGCAGTCACTGAATAGTACTGTATACAGCAGCTGACCACATCCCATACTGATGGAGACATTGCTAGCTAGCATCAGATTACGTTCTTGCTAACGTTATGAAAATGACAAATATGAAAGCTATTAATTACATTTCATATTGTCACGTTATGTACGGTTGCGGTGGTGGGTAAACACAATGTGTCACATGTGCATTGTAACGTGGCTTGTTGTGTATTACTCAGACGACGTATGAGCCCATGTAGTGTTGCTTGACGGCTGATACATCAGCATCACCATCATGTCATTCAGGTTAGCGTTTCTGAGCGAAAACACGCCGCTGTTGCCAGCAAGCAAATATTGCCCTTTCTGCAACGTGCCCGCTTTTTCGAACGTGACGCGTTGTTTGCGATTATCTGGACTATTGATGTTATTTCTGTACATTGTTTTCGATTCGTCATTGTCTCGGTGAGGATACCAAAACAAAAAAAAAACATCCAAACGGGCTGTGACAATCACTCACCTTCCTCGGCGGGGGCTGCATTTTGGAGTATTGACATGAATGGTATTTCCCCTGTGAAATGTATAGTATCCAAAAAAAGAAATCGGAAAATATTTCTTCCCCAAACGAGCATAAAAAATGACAGTAATCCTCCCGTCCACGCGACAGGGAGGAAAGACGGGGAGTTAGATTTGAACTCCGGCGGCCATGATTGATGGCAAGCGTGCTGGTTTCTACGAAGGCGAAAATGAAGCTGCGCTGCGAGGAGAGTGTGTGAGCACTTGTGTGTTGCTTGCTGCCACTGCTGGATGACTGGAGAGTACAGTACTGACTGAACTGATCTGAGCTGAGCTGAACTAGGGAGGGGAGCGGAAAAAGGCAGACAGGAGGAAAGGTGGATAATAACGGGGAACCCCTTCAGCTGCCAAAGGCAATGGCTCCCCCGAGTGGGGACGTACGGTAAAACATCCGGTGTTTGGTATAGATGGGAAATGAGGCGCAGAAGAGAGACGTGTATTTTTATTGATTTACTTTTCCCTGGTTATTAATTCCCCGCCTTTATATTTTTGATTGGCTTTAACAGCAGTCAGAGAACACGTTTCTGTTTCCGATTTATTTGTCCACATTCGTCCCATCTCGCTCGAGGACATCCTGCTCATGGCAGCTCTGGCTTGACTGTGCTGCAGAGGCAGAGCTGCATAGCAACAAGGGAACGCAGTGGAGCGCAGAAGAATCGATGAGCCGCTTAAAAAATTTTACGTCAGGTTTTGGGGGCGGATGCAAAGAAAATAAAAAACTACCCCCATTTTCCAAATACATTTCAGTTGATGATCACTGATACGTGGATTTTCGCTTCTTCCTTAACCCGAGAGCACAATTTAAAAGAGTAAAAAAAAAAAAACAATTAATGAAAGGCGGCACAGTGAGCGACTGGTTAACGCGTCGGCCTCAGCGTGTGGAGTTACCGGCTCCGGCAGTTTGCAGTTCTCCCCGTGCCTGCGTGGGTTGTCTCCGGGCACTCCGGTTTCCTCCCACATTCCAAAAACATTAATGGCAGGTTCATGGACCACTCTAAATTGTCCCTAGGTGTGAGTGTGGCTGGTTGTTCGTCTGTATGTGTGCCCTAGAATTGGCTGGCTGTCGGCCTGATTCAAACAGGACTCGTAGTTTACCGCTAGATGGCGATCGAAGTTAACCACTAAAACCGTTGGGTGCAGACAATGAGACTTAATGATGACGCAATGATGCGCGCAAAGTACTGTAGTTCAAACACCTTTCACGACATGCATACGATGTAAGACCCACAACCTGAAAAAATCATTTTAAAAAAAGGCAAAACGACATTCCCTCCTTTTATTTCAACAGTAGAAACACATTTACAAAAGAGACATGGAAATGCATTTTCTAAATCCAGCAACACTTGACAGATGAAAAGAATGATCATATTCCGTCATGTAAATGCGTTTGTAACAAGGTGGTGACGGCATTACAAGTGATATAAATATAAGAAGTACATTACTTAATATTCAGGAATATGTCAATTAAAACCACAAAACCCTCAGCAACCATTTCATAAATATACAGTACATGCATGAGGTCTTTTAATTAAAGAAATGAAAATAAGTTACGAGTGGAAATAAGTTAACAAACCATTTTCTTTTCAAATATATGTACATATTAGACTTTATTTCAAAAGTCAAGTTAGAGTTCAGGTTTCGTCTTTTTGTTTTAATGTTGATCAAGTTGATCAAACGCTGCTAGAGTGTTTTTGTCTTGATTTGACACGACCATTGACATTTATTTGCATGAGCAATTTTAAGACATATGAAATGAGGAAAAATACTTTTGCCGTCTTCCAAGCTATATAGTCACATGTACAATTATTTAAAACTGACTATCTTCACTTCTGCTTAATGCCTCAATAAAACAAATTAGCCTATTATGAAATACATACTTTCTATTCATATCTAAACAGCCAGATACCATTGAAGCAATAGAAGCTATATTAGTGCACTTGAATAGAACATTATTTTCTCTTTCTTTCCTTCCTTACCGCTATTGTAACCTGTCATATGATCATCGTGCTGAAAACCTCATTCATACTTTGGGATCACGTTATACTCTACATGGTTGAATGTTTACCTCACTTTATACACCTACCTTGGATTGGATGTTTTCTTTTGACTAATGGGTTTGTCCTTCAAACAGGAAAGAAAGACAGCCTATTGCATAAGCATGAGAGCAAGTTTACCTGAGCATGTGTCTTTTGTTATGAATGTTCAAACACTGGGGTGGGGTGTATTCTTCCTCTCACCTGCCCTAAAGTGCTGAGCAATGACAGCTGCTAATCCAATACTACAGTATAAAGCTCTCTGCTCCAACTCAGTGTTCATCCACACTTTACCTTTGGATTAACTGCATGCTGTTCATTCTTTTAGGTTTCATTTTGTGCGGCATGAACAACTTCTTACAGCGTGGTTGGGCCCAGTGGTTTGATGTTGGCGTCTCGCTGCAGGCCTGCCATACAGGTTGTCCTTGTCAGAGGTAGTATAATCAAACAGCTTCTCGAGTCACCTGAAACAGGGTCATTATCATGAGAGTTGTAGATTATTTTTTTAAATCTCACTTTTCCAAGTATGGGCATTGATGAAACTTTCACATGCGTAATATTGATCAGCTGTATTCTTTGTTCACAAACATTTTTTTTCAGACACACATTTTATAAACGCTGGTTGAGAACACAAAGTACAAACAAGGAGATCAAGGTGACAATCTGCTGTCATACCTCATGAGGCCCGCTAATGAAGGGGAAGAAAACTGAATCCCACCAAAAATGGATTTACTTTGGTCCTGGGATGGTTCCCTTGTTTCCTCTATGACTGGTTTATATTCAGGGATCTGAGCCACTTGAAATCTGTTCAGAAAAAAATATATATTTTTAGAGTAGAGAATTGCCTCGCAACTTTGCAGTGCGGTTATTATTGCAGATTCACTATCACATATTTTCATTTGTGACTGTATCTTCATCTACTGCAGTTCTACTCGTGAATTTTGCTATTTTTCTTCGAAGTCAGACCAGTCAAGAAATGTTTTTTTTTTTAAGAGAGAAATTTTTATTTTAGAGTGCTCCATAAATACAGTTGAGTCGAATGGGTGTTCATAAACGCCTAGGAGAGGAAATCCTATTGCGGAAATGTACCTATTCCGGGAAGGGCTAGTATCACCAAGGAAAAGTGAGGGAACACTGTATAGAGTACCATGTAGATTTATGGTAACTTGCCTTTGTAATTGAACAGATGTAACGTGAACACAAACAATATTGTGCATCTGGTAAAGAATGTTCATGCCACGGAAAGGTCTGTACTCATGTTGAAATTCAACTCGAGTCTTGCAAATTCCATGAAACAACTCAGATGTTGTGTAAAGAAATGATTAGATATGCATTGTATGGTAGCAGCAAATCTCACCTTCCCACAGACAGAACTTTCAGCTCTGTCCATTCCCGTTTCGCATTGCTCTCCACGGTCTCCTGCACATTTTTCGGCAGGGCAGGTTGTGGACACTGAGTGTTAACACACATTCCTGACAGCAGGGGGTCCTTCTTCTGTTCCGTGGATATTTTCAGAGTGGGTAAGATGTAGGTCTGTGGAGACCGAAGCGGATCTTTAAATGAATCCAGAGGGGGTATGAGTACAGCGGGCCATTTCTTTTGGGCACATCGGGAGCAACGGTAGCCATGCTTTGGTCCCAAGTCGGAGAGGCCAGAGATAGTGTGCAGGTGCGACTGATGGGGGCAAAGCCTGGGGAGGGAGCAGAATGAGGACAAAAGAGGGAGCATCGGGAACCTGGAGGGAGGGGCGGGGGGACAAATGAAGGATGTATATAGTTATTATCGGCATCAATGTAAAAATTTTTTAACGGGATTAAATGTTTTACCGTGAGATTAATGCGGCCCCACACCGTATGTTACGTTTTCTCTTGTTTTTGTGCATTATTATGACGGTACATGCGTAAGTGCGTCTGGTAGGTTTGTGAGTGTGGACCTACTTGACTGACGAAACTTTGCTCAGGGCCATCTGTTTGCTCTCATACTCCTGCAGTAGTTCTTCTAACGCAGCAGCATTTTCTGAAAGCCAACAAATTCAAATATTTGTGCAAACATATACACACACGCACATTATATATATATAATATTATATATAATATAATTCCACTCAGTATTTAATATTTCAATGTTGAAAAACTTGCAACAGTGAAATAATACATACTCAAGTACAGTGATGTGTATGATTAAAAAAAAAACTATAATTCAATACGTGGGCTGTTTGAATTTATTGAAATAATCCTGTGCATGTGCATGAGATGAAGTAAGAACATCACCCACCTTTTTTCTCAGTAATGAGACGAACAAGAATGCCAATGGTGTCTTCATTTAGGTCATCGTAATTATTACCTAGAGCGAGAAAAGGAGGAGACAACCTTTAATAAGCACTTATTGTGAAAGTGCCGTAAACTATTATGTCAGAAAGTCAGGCAGTCTCCTCCTTAAATTGGAATGAACAAACAATGGTCATGGCGGCCTGGTGTGCAGTGGTTAGTGCGTCAACCTCACAGCGCAGAGGTCGTGGGTTCGATCCCACATTCCAAAGACATGCAAGGCAGGCTGATTGAGCCCTCGAAATTGTCCGTATGTGTGAGCGTGAGCGCGGATGGTTGTTCGGTTCCGTGTGCCCTGAGATTGGCTGGCAACCGGTTCACGGTGTGCCCCACCTGCCACGAAGACAGCTGGGATAGGCTCCAACACGCCCCACAGACGATAATAATGTACCGGTACGTCATTCACAACTCATACAAGGGGTAAGTGGCTCAGATACAGTGCCTCAGCACACAATGGGACTGACTGATAAGGGTGACTCCATGGCAACCCCTTGACCATCCCATAAACCCAGTAAAGCAGCTGAGAAGAGAGTGATGGCAGTGCAGGATGGAAAATACTTTGCTCAGCAATCTATTTGAGGAGAGGGCTGTAAATAAACATTGTGTCCCTGTGGCCTTTTAGGAGAATTTAAATTAAAATGGTGTTTCAATTTTCAGAAAAGGTTGTTGGAGAGGACAATCAAGGAACGTCTTGACGTGTATACAGTGAAAGGACAAATGTCACTTCATGGAGTGCGCAATGTACACAGAAAATTGAAAATGCATATGACTGCGAGACTTCATTTCTGTGCGTTTCTATTCGTCATGTAGGCAACCTGTGTCGGAGTGCGCACATACTTTTTGTGACAGGCCTCGTATATTAGGCCTTGTATATAATTCTGTCAATCAGTGTCATTTCTATGCTTTTAGGCAACTTGTGTCGATCGGAGTGTGGACCGGTTCTTTCAAGACAATATATTTCTTTAGTCTGCCTCAGTGTTGTTAGGCCGCAACAACAGCTTCGTGTCCCCAATGAGTGTTGCCATGTGAGAAAAACAACATCAGTTCCGCAACATTGAGGTCAGTCTTCTATTAAGACGTATGGCCGGCCACGCAGGTCATGTGTTTATTCATTCATTCATCTTGCGAGCCGCTTGATCCTCACTAGGGTCGCGGGGGGTGCTGGAGCCTATCCCAGCTGTCTCCGGGCAGTAGGCGGGGGACACCCTGAATCGGTTGCCAGCTAATCGCAGGGCACACAGAAACAAACAACCATTCGCACTCACACTCACACCTAGGGACAATTTAGAGTGTTCAATCAGCCTGCCACGCATGCTTTTTTTTGGAATGTGGGAGGAAACCGGAGCACCCGGAGAAAACCCACGCAGGCCCGGGGAGAACATGCAAACTCCACACAGGGAGGCCGGAGCTGGAGTCATGTGTTTAAGTGTCCAAATAATTTTTATCCCATTTCAATATACTACAGTACACTAGAACACCAACAATTAAATGTTTTCCTTCTTTTTCTACTACTCTTCAAGTCATATTTAACACCGTAGCATCGGAATTGGTTTCTGACAAACTGAGCTTGCCCTGCCTATGAGTCCTCCTCATGGGCCTTCCCCAGTGACCGCCGGAGTTGATAACAGACCGGATGAGCCGGAGTCGTAATTGTATGTACCCTACAATAAACGTGGAGCACAAATAAACAATGTGCCACGGATTGTAACATAATGACAAACGAGAGAAGGAAGAGGCAAAACAAGTCGTTTGAACTTGTTGTTGCTCCAGACGCCATTTTCCTCTCTCGCAAAGCTGCCAGAGCAGATGCGGCATAGAGCAGCACTTTCCAAGAGAAGGCTGCGAAAAGGAGATGAAAGAGGAGACCTGAAACCATGATGTGAGCACCTAATTGAATTATTGATCCGGCTGGGAAAGGAGCCGAGCGAAGGATGGAGTGTCATGTTCACATGAGGTTGACGTGTTGTTGGAAGGAGCGCAGCAGGACAGAGGAAAGAGGTAACGGGATTGGGGCATTTCCATTTAGTGCGACGAGAGCCCATGTTCCACAACAAGATTCTCACGAGAGGAAGAGAGCAACTCAAACAGTTTGGTTGGTCCTCCATCAACACACTAAAATCTAAACGTATTTAAGAGCTGTAGCTGACTCCCGGAATTAGAGTTTGATGATGTTGGAGATGGTCGAGAGGGATTATTTTCCTTTCAAGGAATCCCGATTGTCTGCACAAAGCCAACAGGAACAATATTTCTGCGGGAGTGAGACTTTTGAATGTCTTTCGTATCAATGTCTTGCTTGTTAAATCACAGTCGAATCAATATTTCATGGCTGACATTGTTGTCTAAAAGGAGCAGTCAGCGTCGCATGTGCATGAAGAGGAGACATTTGTCGAGAGCAGCTGTGCTCTGCCTCTGACGTCCTCGTAAAAAAAAAAAAAAAAACAACAACAACAACAAACGTATGGCTCATCAGCTGTCACGGCTTGTGCCATCAGCTGAAAGAGAAAAGCCAGCTCAGCTTGGTAAATCGGTTTACTTGTGCACATCAACTACCTGTCTTCCATGTTGCTGCCGTGTGCTATTGGGACCGAAGCCAGCGAGTACTAGTCAGCCGCTTGAGTTAAGAAACAGTATCTCGTATAAAAACGTCAAGAGTCCACACAGCTCCTGACAGCAACTGTTTCATTGCCTTGAGAGAATGAACGGTTCGGATGACTTGCAATTTAGATAGCGTGAAGAAGAAAAAATTGAATTCACTGTTTGTGATGCAGGGCGCCCCGGTAGTCCAGTGGTTAGCACGTCGGCTTCACAGTGCAGAGGTACCGGGTTCGATTCCAGCTCCGGCCTCCCTGTGTGGAGTTTGCATGTTCTCCCCGGGCCTGCGTGGGTTTTCTCTGGGTGCTCCGGTTTCCTCCCACATTCCAAAAATATGCATGGCAGGCTGATTGGACGCTCTAAATTGTCCCTCGGTGTGAATGTGAGCGTGGATGGTTGTTCGTCTCTGTGTGCCCTGCGATTGGCTGGCAACCGATTCAGGGTGTCCCCCGCCTACTGCCCGGAGACAGCTGGGATAGGCTCCAGCACCCCCCGGCGACCCTAGTGAGGATCAAGCGGCTCGGAAGATGAATGAATGAATGAATGAATGTTTGTGGTGCAAAGTGAGATGTAAGCATATTTGTATGAGATTTCAGCTCAGTGAGCATCCAAAGGATTCACTTTGAAAGGTAAAAAGTGGGTTGTTGTTTTTTTTATCCAGTCATCGCTCACCTTCTCTGTTCGGTGTCGCCGCCTCCGCATCGAGCCCATCCTTCTCGGCATTGCAGCGGCATCCTTTCTTCTTCAACAAGTTGCAAATCATGATACCCAGCAGGCCCGTCACGCAAAAGATGGGCACCAAGGCGAATACAGCATATTCGGCCGTATTCTCAGCGCTGCGTACGACTGTGTCATTGACTGGTCCTCCAGCGCCACTTAACGAGCCTTGCCCTACTGTGCGCACCCTTCTGTTGTGTACCGTCGTCACTGGAGGGGAGAGATTGTTAACACAAAAAGATTTCATTTGTCTTAACTTGGCCATTTGAGATACCGTGTATGTGCCTTTTAGTGTGGAAAATACAGTACTGAATTTAATTAAGGGAAAAAAATAACATGCTTACTCTCTACACAGGGGGTGTTCTTTGAAGTATTTTTTCCCACACTGGGTTTGGAGGTAAATCTGTTAAAAATAAAGAAATATTAGATACATACACACACACAGAAATTACACAGAAGCTGACAGCTATAAAGCACATTCATTATACACATACAGACAACACATTGAAACAAATGTAGACAAAGACTGGGAAAAGAAAACAAAATCATGTGCCGATTAAATATTAATTTGCTCAGAAACAGAAATGTAAGTAAAGTTGTTGTGTATCCACTCCTTAATTTTCACGAGGGTCGCAATTATTAAACATTTTTATTTTGGCCAGTGTTTGAAGGGCTGATTAATTAGTCAGGCCCAGACAGTCAAAGTGCCTTCCACATTGAGCAGTTATACAGCTAATGGAAACGGCTGCCTCGGAATCAATGCGAGTAAATTCTCTCCCGGTCTTTCTTTTCGCAAAGAGGTCTGACTCACTTTAGAAAGCTCTTGGCCGGCAGAGCATTCGAGACACACACGCCCTTCTGCACACTGACATTGCACCGCTAAAGTCCCATGACAGCCAAACACCTGCAATCGACAATACCACACAACATATGACATATTTTTCCAACAAAAAACCACACAAGCACAAACATGTGCCTATATTTCCTGCATACAGTCTATCTGTAACAGATTTGGTGTAAATTATTATTATTAGTCAAGTATGATAAAACACACATCTTTGCCATGAGGAGAACAATAGCTGAGCAAAGTTGGTTCCTCATCTTCTTCAATGTACTCTTCTGTGTACATATGATCTGAAGAAGATTTTACAAAATATGTTCACATGGACTCAGGCACCTCGTCTTAATAGCTATAATATATAAACACACACACACACACACATATATTTTGCCAGTAACTATACATAGACTTGGGCGGCCGGGTAGTCCAGTGGTTAGCACGTCGGTCGGCTTCACAGTGCAGAAGTACCGGGTTCGATTCCAGCTCCGGCCTCCCCGTGTGGAGTTTGCATGTTCTACCCGGGCCTACGTGGGTTTTCTCCGGGTGCTCCGGTTTCCTCCCACATTCCAAAAACATGCATGGCAGGCTGATTGAACACTCTAAATTGTCCCTAGGTGTGAGTGTGAGCGTGGATGGTTGTTCGTCTATGTGTGCCCTGCGATTGGCTGGCAACCGATTCAGGGTGTCCCCCGCCTACTGCCCGGAGACGGCTGGGATGGGCTCCAGCACCCCCCGCGACCCTAGTGAGGATCAAGCGGTACGGAAGATGAATGAATGAAGGAATATACATAGACTTTCCACCAGAGGGCTTTGAAAAAAAAATCTGACAAAAGTTCATTTACATTAAAGTGGCAAAAGAAATGCAAGTCCAAGCAGGACAGCTCGCAAGGAAAATACTCCTCACTCTCACCTCCTCATGCATACCCCAATGAGCACCCTAACCCTAACCCTGACCAATGAGTCACTTGAATGTATCTCTTTGTGCTGACCAGTCACAGAATCGCATCTGATGCCAGACGATTATACTTGCTATTCAAATTCCTCACAAGATCACATATGAAGCCCTGGCCTCAAATTAAATGCTGCAAGTGGCGTTCCTGAACCTCAATGATCAAAAAGGGGATGTGAAAATGCACCACGCATCATGACAGGAAGTCAAGGAAAGCCAAAATGACTGAGGAAAGCAAAAAACACAAGAAGAGCGAACAGCACACTCACCCTTGACGTACAGATGACACACTTGCTGGGAAAACAGTGAAGAAGCTTTGCTTATGTAACAACCTACGATGAGACTACAAGGGAGACTCACTTTGTGTAATGCTGAGTGGAAATGTAAATGTACCCTGCTAATGCTTTATCCTATCAGTCTGACCCATCACACACTTCTTGAGACACACACACACACACACACACACACACACACACACATTTAAGATACTACAATAGAAATGTATATTTTCATCATCAATCATCAACACTGTTGTTCAATACCGCTTTCTTGTCAGAGCGACTACAGTACAACTTCTCAAATGTTTTTTTTTTTCTGAGAAATGGCAGAGCAGTCACTCTGCAATAGAGGATTTATCCATTCATTCATTTTTTTTTCATCCACTTTATCCTCACAAGGGTCGGCATGCTGGAGCCTATCCCAGCTGTCTTCAGGCAGTAGGCGGGGTACACCCTGAACCGGTGTGACAGCCAATTGTTAGGCAGGCATCCGCGCTCACACTCACACTTGGGGACAATTTAAAGTGTTCCATCTACCTGCCGTGCATGTTTTTGGAATGTCAGAGGAAATCAGAGTACCCGGAGAAAACTCACACAGGCAGATCGAAGAACATGGGTGATATGACTGAATATGTTATGAAATATAAGTATTGATGTAAATATTGTCCAGCATACAGGAGCTCAACCTTTTTATCCTCTTACAGGAGTGATGCAGGAGCAGGCAGAAATATTTTGCAGAAATGAGGCGACGTTTAACCAAAAATGATGTCACACCTTTGCTGTTTGCACGGCTGATTTAATGCTATCGGCATAAAAGTCCATTTTATGGTTCATGTTTCAAGTGGGATTAAATTAGAGTCAACACAATTACTGTCAACAATGCAGATTCACTGAGGACTATTTTCAGGTGTCTCCCTCCCAAGCACTCTTCCCTGCCCGTGCAATGAAAAAACACTGATTAAAATGTCCATAACGTATTGGCTGGGGTGCTGCATCTGATTATGTTAATACTATCAAATAAGTTTGTCTCAATACTTTATTTCACATGGTGTAGGTAGCTTGTCTTTGTCTGAACTTTATACCGTTATAACACTGATGTTCTCTTATCATAACTCATGAATAGATATGCAGATGCACAGGCCTCACCAAAGACAGGGTCAACAGGGCCGCGATGAATGGCACATTAACACAAACGTGACTGTCCGTGATGCTGTTGTTATTTTATGTGAATGGAAAAAAAACACCCACAATCAAAACACCTGAAAAGGCTTTTGTCCATTTTGCAATATCATAATTATCTGGAACCTAGTGTGCTATTATTTTCCCGCAAACGAGTCAGGACTGGACTCTCCCTCTCTTTCTACTACATCTCTAATACATGTTACAATCCGTAGGTGTAATATGAATAGCTTCCAAAGTACAGGTTGCATTGTACATAGCTGGGGGCTCTGCAGTAAATTCATGGAAAATGGTATTAACACCCTACATTACTGCTAAGTGGCTCAATCTTTGGATTACAATCTGTGGAAATTTGAAATATTTACAGAATTAATTACACTCGTCGGCAATTTACGCTGGCATAAATGCAGCGCTGCCTTAAAATAGTGACACCAGATGTCAGGTCACAATGTGCTTTGAGCATGTTATCATTATTTATCTGATTAAACCTGACAAAATGCACATGGGTTTTGGCATCGTGGAGATCCTTTTCCAGCCTCAGCTGGGTAAAATTATCTTCATAAGAACCATCCATTATCTGAACAGCTTTATCCTCACGAGAGCGGATGTTTATTTTTAGGACGAGCCATGGATGATTCCAATTTTGGTCAGCCGCGATATTGAACAAATCACGAGCAGTATTGAAACTACATATACTTAATTGAGGGGTCGACACCTGCCAACCATTTCCTGTATCGGTTTCTAATGACCGTAGCAATTCACACATGGTCCCTTTTGTGTCAACCTGGGATTGCGGTTGCCGGCATGGCATTAGTTCAACTGTCAGGTTTTCCAGTGGAATGGTACACCGGTCTCCTGCACACCGTTAGATCAGAATGTATTACTTTGCAACGAAAAGAGGTCAAGTTCACTGACCCGCTTGGAGCGACAGAAAGAAGTGATGAGAACAGCCTTACTTAGTTGGGTGTGCTTCCAGCTTCCAGTAGAGAGCAGTGCACCATATAGTGTGGGTAACCTCATATTCACAGTTCGGCACCTGTGGATTTACGTCCTCGCAGATTTATTTTCAATATCCATTTATGTTTTTGAATACTTTTTAGGGGAAGTCAACTCCCGTTTTTCATGGAAACCACTCATTGGCAATTTTAGTTTGTACTCACAGTGATGCAGCATGCCTAAAAGCAGCTTTTACAGCTTGTTTAGTTCTTGGTTTATGAGTAAAGGTGACTCCAGGGTACACATTAAAGAAACAGCACGGACCTTTTTCTATTTTCAAACAAATATGCAACATTGAGGGAATTATCATTCGAGTAATGGGAACACAACCCAACCAATTAGCGAAGGAAGTGAAAGCCTGACTCATTTTTTCCATCGTCAGTCTTATGAGAAAGCTAAAGAAATGCAAACCAGAAGGTACTATTATTGTGATTTATGAACAGAAAAAGGGGGAATGTGGAGAAGGGGAATGGCACAGATTGTAAAAGTGGGCACAGCAAATAAAATGGGTGAGAATTCAAGTCCCTTGGCAAGAAAGCAAACATGTTTTTGAAAGGGCGCTTGACTTGATGGAAATATTTGGCCTTTTACTCTGCACTATGCAAACATGAAGGCCAGCTATGGTTTTTGTCACATTATGAAACTAAAGTCAAAGCAATGTAACCAAGTATGCGTTACTTTAAATGTATGATGTATCATTTTCTCAACTTTCACTTGGCTTTGATGTCTTGCAAACAGCAGGCTCAGCGCACATGGTCGTCGCAGAGTACATTTGCGCAAAATTCGTAGGCTAAATTTGAGTAGTTTCAGCTTTCTCTTTTGCCGCTTTCTTCAATGCGGACCAACACCGCGAGGTTTTCGAACACAGAGGATGCAAAAATATTTTCCATGACCGCGAGAAATCATTTTATAGGCTACGTTACGAAAATGAAAAGAGCAATGTATCACTTCTTTATTTTATTTTCAAACTAAAATCAACCCACACTTAAATTTGGATCTAAATGAGGTGCTTCGGTGACATTGAATAACTTTAAGGGGGTCTGGGGGAAGACGCAATAACTGGAACGAGGTTCAATTTCATGCTTTGTTGGTCTCGTTGTCATTGCTCAGCAGTTGTTTTGAAACAGGCGCATGTCTCTATCACCACCAGCACGAGGGACTGAGTGTATCCTCTGCAATAATACATGACACACAATCATTCACTTGTGCCTCGTCACAAAGAGATTGACCCAGACCGGCGCTGTTCTTTGTCGATGGCAAGTTCAGCTGGCAGACAGTTAACACTTTCCAATTTCTCTCCTTGTACATCCAACTGGAAGTTGGTGACAAGTACTTGATATGAAACCACAGAAGTACACAAACCGTATTTTGATGGGATTTGCTAATGTATTTGGACTTTTACAGTCGGATGAACTTTACTTACCTGTGCTACACAAAAATGTAAATAAAAGTAAATAAAAATTCAGCACTTCTGACAACAACTGACACTGCAGCTTATGATCTGCGTTTACGTTCCCAGTGTAATTAGCTGACCAATCTATGGTTGCATTTAGACTGCACAGTTTACGGCATCGGCCTTAAATTCTTTTGCCTGTCCCACGTTTTACAGTTTGTACATTACTCTTTTCTACACATGACTGTGATAACAATTGGATCGGCAGTGAAACGGGCAAGACGCAAAATCAACCCTGACAAATCACAGTGCTTCTTGGGGAGTAAATCTGGGAATAAATCTGTGGAGCATTTTGGCAACTCAAAAGTGTCGACAAGTGGTTTGAGGGGTTGATTTAAATTCATGGAAAACACTGAGTTGCATTTGATGTGTGAAACGTGATGTATAAAGAAAGCGCAATTGATTCTATCTTGATACTGTGAAACACGTTGAACATTAGTTAAAGATTCTTGCTTTTCGTCTTGAATCTCTGCAGGGTACAATGACATTTCAAGACTATCACGGCATTCAATATTAAAACGTGCACCCCAGTGTCAAAAGATTGTTAACAGATGTCACATGTCGCCCAATAGGATAAATATGCAAAAAAGGGGCGTGTCAAAGGCCTTCAAAGAGTCAATTTGGATTGTTTTTGTCAAGTTAGAAGCCAGTTACCGCTTCAATGTAAAATGATGCACCCCGAATGCGGCGAGTGTAAACACACAACCCCTGCAGTCAAGTCTGGATGACTCCGCCGAGAGTGACATCAAATTGGCTATCAGTCACAAGTCAGTGCGTCAACATTTTAGAAAAGCAAAAATCTCTTCTCGGCCTGTTGTACGTCAGAAGCCACGATTTACAGACGGACGTGAACACACCGGGGCGACAAGCTAACTGAGTGGAGTTTGAAAAGATGCCCCTTCAGTGACCTTAGTACGTTGAACGCCAAAGCAGAACACTAACAACTCTTAAAACTTCTTTCTCGGATTAAAAGCAACCAAACACGCATTTCTTTCCCCCGCGTGAAATCCATGTGGTGGAAGTAAAAAAAAGTCCAACCCGAAGCGTGAAATAAACTCAGCTCTAAGAGCTCATCCATTTCCAGCGCCAGGAGTGTACACGTAGTCAAACTTACCGGTTGCAGTCAATTAAAGTAGTTGAAATTCAGAGTTCCGACGAGAAGATGATGACCACATATGGTAAACTAGGCTGGATGAAAGAAAGGCACGACGCCGGTTATGGTCCTGCCTCTCGACCGGGAGTTTTGCTCTCTCTTGTGTGAGACAACACGAGACGTCACAGCCATGCGATGACGCGCGAGAGCTTGGGCAACCGCTGTACCGTCTGACAGAAATAAAATAACTTCCTTCAAGTATTGCGAAAATAAACTGGTAACAAAGGCGAATTAAAATGAGATGTGAACATTTGTATGTTGCCTGGTCATTTGGTTGATACTTAAAAAGAAATGTATGTAAATGTGGGCTTGCTTCAAGTGGCCCATTTCGAGGGGTTGATGGGGAAACGGAGCAATATTTTAAAGTTTGATAAATACCCGAGCTCCCACTTTTGTATCTATTGTATTTACTAAAATGAACCCCATGTTAGGAACGGATGTGAATTTGTGTCCCTCGGTGATTTTTTCCAACAAATTGTGGCCGAGGAGGAGTCCAATGGTTGACCTATAGGCAGCCCCTTTGGATCTGAAAAGATCAAGTGTAATTCCTACTGCCCGGAGACGGCTGGGATGGGCTCCAGTACCCCCCGCGACCCTAGTGAGGATCAAGCGGTACGGAAGATGAATGAATGAATGAATAATTCCTAAATCTATCGTGGAAGGATATAATGGAGATAATTATGATGACGTATTGTGCTGTGTAACGCATCAAATCTCAAGATAAAATGAGTATTATTTCCAAATTCTAATATTAATTAAAAAAAGGTTTAAACAATAACCTAGTTGTATATAAAGAATTAGTTGTGATTCTTGTAGCCCTTTCTTGGGTAAAGAGTAATAGACCAGAGTGTGGTAGTACTCAGATTCCTTTTCCGCATTGAGTATTCGAAATGGCTTTAATTTTTTATTGTCTTACACTTGCAAGGAGATTTTTTTAAATGGTTCATTAAAATCTCTGAAATTAAGCATAATGTAAAAATTCAGGTCTATCCAGGAGCCAGGCATGTAAAATGGTGCATCATGTGATGGAAGTGCAAATTCTAATCATCATTACTATAAATCTTTCTAATTGTACGTATGACAGGATGAGGGAAAAGCTTTGCCACATACATAAGGTACAGAGTTATTTGTTCTTGATATTATATCAGTGGTGGATTCGGTGGAAATTAACCCAACATACTTTTGGACATGTTTCGACAGTGATTCTGAAATTGAAATCTGATTAGTGGTCTTACAATGGTGGCTGAAAAAGAGAAACGCAGTGGCACCAGTGAACGTATTTAATTAATCAATGATGACAAAACAAGAACAGGCAAACACCGGAAGTGACAAATGACAACTACAAGATGTAAGGCAATTGTTAACCCCTTTCAGATGTTTAAAACACAGTCAAGAGTGAATATGGCAATCACCAACAACACATATGGCACAAATCTTTTGCTTGGTCATAATAGAGACCATCTAGTCTTCTTTTGGAGAGATGACAGGTATAATTTACACATGGTGTTCACAGGGCACGTTGGAAGGAGAAAAAAACAAAAGAGAAACACAAGCAAAAAGCTTTCCACAAATATATAAAAATATGCCCTTGGACTAATATCGACAATTGGGGACCTTGGGAGCTTTATTTACAGAAAAAGGTCATCTCTACCAATATTTACAAAAATAAAGACTTTGCCCATATCAGGCATGAGGAGGTCACAAACAAGCCAAATAAATTTAAGGGATTCATGGACCAGATCATCTTTTCTATTCTTCAGTATTGTGGAAGTCAACTTTAAGCGTGAAACATGCCTGCTGAAAAAAACGTTTTTTTTTTAATTGCCTGAGGAAATACAGAAAGATAACCGCAAGGCAGACAGTGACAAAATTAAATTATATTTGGACATTATTATAACCTACAGTAATTTAGGAAATCGTTGGGTCAAGCATCAAGAAATTGCGCCTACTTTTTGTTTTTGTTTTGTGGACAACTCATGGTAAAATTGTAAAACACCACACTGATCCACAGCTTGCACATAGATAATGCGTGAATGTTGTTCTGGTTTGTATACACAAAACACAGCTGCATGCTCCTCTGGACCCTATAACCAGCAACATTGTACGGTACAGCATTTTCACAGATTTTTGGCACTAGTAACACACTTGACCATCAAAAAAGACTAAACGATGACCTTGAACCACTTGGCATTTTCAAAAATCCAATTTGTCTTATGTCTCAGCATTCGGTGGAAGTATTTCTTTAATATTTTATTATTAGTCTGAACAAAAGTAAACTTTTTTTTTTGGACCAGCCACATCTTCCTAAAGGGCAAATTCATTTAAGTGAAGCAGCATTTTTTTATTGTATCTGTTTAGATTGTGCAGATGAACCTAACGTAATGGCTGGTTTGTGTACTGTAAATTGATGAAGTACTAATACGATCCTTCAAAAAAAACAAAATCTCTCCAATATGTGCTTTCAACCGATTAAAATGTCTAATGTGGTCGACCACGTACTGGCCACAGATGAAACTAAATTACGGGAAGAAAATTGCAGCCAATGATAGAAAGCATTCAGCAAATGCTAAGACAGGTGCTCTTCAATGTCATGCAAGGTCAAGCTCTCATTAACCACCAATCAGATATCACAATAGCCAGTTTAATCCACTTAAAATTTAGCCCCCCCCTCGCAGTGGGATGGGCCACCCAATGTTGATGCAAAAGGTGAAGAGCCCAGATGGCTGATGGTGCGCTTTCTCGGCTTGGAGTGATCCAAAACGATCAGCGCTAAACCTGAAATCCCGAGGCTACGATCCGTGTAAGGATACATTCACCTGTCCTTCACTTCCACTGACATCTGTGTGTGTGTGTGTGTGTGTGCGTGCATGCGCAAATGTGTAAAATGGCTTAACTTCTAGCCTTACGAAGGCACGTGCAGGCGCTTAGCAATTGTCCTTCTGACCTACTCAGTATCTAGCGCATTCACACTAAAGACTGAAATGAAAGCAGGTGAAAATGAATCACGGGTACAGTACGCCACTCATACACTAAAATAAGAAACAAATAATATATTTATGCTTTCGCGTTTTTTTTCTTGCAAATATGGCAAATATATATTTGCAGTTTTGCACTTGCGCCCTTATCGTGTTCAGATTGGGGCCAAGTGTGTGGAAACATGACAGTAAGTGTTGCGGTGAACGAAATCAAATGAAATCTGAAGTATCTTTGAGGCTTCAGTTATTTCCCTGTGCTGTATGCGCTCTCGGACTCAATTCGCGTGCCCCGGAATTGACACTGCGACCTCGTTGAACCTCTACTCATGAAGAAACGGTGAAAGCTACATCTTCTATAAATTAAGTGCTGTCTAGCATAACTTGAAGTCAAAACCATAAATACTGTACACAACTATCTTCATCTGCTACTTAGTATAACAACTTGAAAAGCCCCTGCTGAGAAAGTCGGCAATCTCCGTGCCGAATTGTCATCCGGTCAAAATAAATCTTCCGATCACTCAAACTAAGACATAGAACGAAGGCTTTGGCATAATCACGGCATGGTAATGCACGTAAGGTATTTTTGTCTGTACAGACACATGACTTACTTAATTTTGGTGTCGTCTATAAACATTAAACAGGTAATGATAACTTTGTATTAGTGGAAAACACACACGTGGATCCAAGAATGAATGAGTAATAATTCCGATAATTAGAAGTGATGGATTGTAACATACGCGCAAAAAGTGGCGACATAACTTCCTAACATATTGCACCTTGTTCATGTGCTTGGATCCTCTCCTTCAGTGTGTTCTTTAAATACTGGATCACTCTTTGCTGAGGATATGTTGGCCTCAATCTGATCTCGGGGGGTCAATCAGGTTTCAAGAAGTCTACTTCAACGCTGAACCTCTCGGTTAATCGTCAGCATCCCGTTATCACTGAACACAGTACAAAATGACATCTCACGACAATGCGGAATGCTTTGCGTGGTCATGCTTCTTGAACAAAAACATTTTGCTGCAACTTCTTGCAAGTCAAATTGAGACAAAAGACGAGGAGTAATTTGACTTCGGCGTCTTCTACCTCTTACAGACTTCTTTTTCATGGATCTTTAATACGCCATGATTTAAAAAAAAAATTAAATCCACTCAATGTTGTGCAGCTCGTCCTAGAATAAACACACATGCCAGGACTATGTTTTTGGAAATAAACATACTCGCGTGTACGTTTAAGAGGGATTTCAAAGCCATAATGCACAGCAGAGCCAAAACAACACCAACATACATAAGGCTGAAGCATTTGTATGCAGTACGTGAAAAAGTTGGATCCGAAAGTCCAAATTGGGCTTGATGATCTCAAACTCTCCACAGTAAAAGATGGTTGGTGCTGTCATCCCGCCCGATAGTCTCACTGCTATTGTTCAGTCTGAAGTCCTCATAGCCATCGCCGCCCGATATGACAAGTTGATTGTTTTTGGGAGGCAGGTGGGCCGAGGCTCGCCGGCGAGTGGAATCGTGCCTTTGAAGGCTGCCGTCGATAACGGTGCAATCCTGCGACTGCTTGCCTAGGAAAAAGGTTGCACAATTCTCGGGCCTTAAAAAAAAGATATCGGCTTTTGCTCTCAATAAATAGACAACACAAAGACAGTTTTTTTTCCCCCAGGCCTTAAATCTTTGATTGTGTTTGTTGCAAGACTTTTATGTACCTGTGGAATCCAATGTGGGAGGACGGATGTTAATTCCCAAACCTTCCGGTAACTCGACTGATGTCAGGAATCGAACGTGGCCCGTGTGTCCGTGGGCGGAGCCCATTGGAACTAGGGGGGTTTTCACCGCGCATGTACCTGTTCCAGAATTAATTGCTGGGATTGGCAAGGTGAGGACCACACCTGGAAAGGAAAAATAATAAATAAAAAAGAAAAGCAGAGATGGGCACCAAGGTCGTTTGGCTTTGTGGGATGTCTTGAACCACACCGTTTCAATCGTCTGCCTTTCTACCACCGCCGATCGTTTCAATCTCATGACTTCAGAAATTGAAATTGTAGTTGTACCTGCGCTGGTGCCAATCCACAACAGATCTTTACAGGCCAGCAGCGCTGTGATTCTCAGGCAAGCGGCTTTGTGCTGTCTGATGATTGCATCTGCACCTGAATGATAACGGAGACGAATCCGAATGAATGGCGGTGGCGAATAATAGCAAAGGGGAAGGGCTAACTCGGCACATTGCCCTTATTTGATCAATCTGTACAACTTTTGGCACTTTCGACACATTCCCTTATGAGCTCACCTGCAAGCATTTTGTGAACGGCAGGCGCCACATCGACCTCCGTCAGGCTCTCCCACGTTTGAGCGTGGTACAGTTTAACATGGGCACTGCCTTGCAGGGCCAACCACACACCCTGACCGTACGCCACCATGCAAGTCACGCATCGGCTGCTGTCCGTTCCCACCTGGAAGTGATGCTGGGACAGCGAGAGAGACCCTTTCCGCATCAGTCCTCGATAAGGCTTTCTGTGCATCATTCTCCATCTCGGTGCTCACCTCTTGCGTCAGTGTCGTTGAGTTCATGATTAGGATTCTGTTCTGGGAGCCGCACCACAATTTTCCTCCGACCTGAACCATTTTGGTGACGGGGCTGCTGGGAGTACCCAGAACTAATGTCTGGGACGATTGAGAGTCCCAGAAACTACCTGTAGATCGGAAAGGGACCGTAATATAATCTTTCAATGAAATTTCGTCAGCAAGTAATTAAGAATGCATGGGTTCAATTTTAGCCACTGTCAATCAGGTTTTTGAAAGCAAGTGGTCGAAAAGGTCATTCTCCTGGCACGGAGAGACTTTCTTTCATGGTTCCAGTTCCAGTTCATCAGTTCCAGTTGGATTTATTGGATGTTTCATACACCCTGATCAAAGCTATTGTCAATGACATCCTAAAAATGTGAAGTACATTGGCAGCGCATCGTAGCAAGCTCACATCAATATATTGTCACTGCATTTTTTCTTTCTTTTTAATTGTAAGTCTGTGTTAGAATATCAAAATAAAATACATTTTAACAGCCTGATATACAGTAAAGGACTTCACATAGGCGCTTTATAGTAAGGACGCTCAGTTAACGCGATTTTAATGTTTCAAATAGGTGACCGGGAAAGCACTTTGAGTTCAGAGGTTGTGATGCAATGTATTGTAATCTTAAAGTATAATGAGTTCTGACAAGATGTAACTAACAACGTTATGCTCACGTTGTGAGGTTACCTGCTTCTCTCTGATAGACGATGACCTCACCATTAGCCAACGACACAAAGACTTTGTTGTCCAAATACCTGCAAAAAAAGAAATAAAAAGGACGAAGATAGAAAAATGAATACAGAAAGATTTGTCTTTATTTTGAATATATTACAAAAAAATGTCATTGCGATACACTTACAATATGCACAAAATGGAAGCCGCGTGCTGCATCTTCATGCTGTTTTTGCGGTTGCGGATGTTATCCGAGGACTGGTATACGTGGATGCTGGCAGGAAAAGAAGAATTAAAGACTATTAGGTGACAATATTGGTGTTTGTCGAAATATTTCTGACCATTTGTAAATCACACACCATCCATCTTCGGTGCCAAGCCACACAGAGCTCTGGTAGGCTTCTGGATCAATACTGAGGAGGTCTTCCAGACTGGCTCTGGTGAAAGATCCCCGGGAGGAGCGGCGCATGGCGCGGCCGTCCATGGGGCTCTCCGTGTTGGCTCGACCTCCTCCGCCAACTGCCAACATCCCCGGAGCTGAATATGCGCTTGTCACCGAGAACTCCTGTTCCTCCTCACTGCTGGTGGTCTCCGCAGCCAAGTCTTTGGAGCACGGAGTCTCTTCATCTTTAGGACGGAAGGACGATAAGGATGAATGTTACATAGACTAATCGGTGATAACTGTGTCATCAGAGACTATTGAACATGTGGAAATCTAATGCAAAAAAAAAAAACTTCCCAGAAGTGCGATATCATTACGATATTGCTGCGATACCAAATCCGTATTTTTAGCATTTTCGCTTCCTGTTGATGTAAAGAGTTGGTGTCTCAATGCTTCAGTTCATATGCCGTATGATTGTGTCACATGTGTGTGTGTGTGGTTTAA